>NC_141990.1:179901052-180561469 GCF_049901715.1 Pseudonaja textilis | reverse complement strand
ATGTGTGGTATTCAGCTTTGTTCGGGTATTTTCCCACATCATTATAGTTGTGCTTTTAAAGTTGTAGCAACATTTCGGCAGAATCTCATCTGCCATCATCAGGCTTCTGTATTATGTTCGTCTGTGAGTCAGACTTTTATAGTTGTTTCAGTTTTAAATTTGTGGCTAGCCTACTGCTGTGCCAGAATGGTTTTTTCTTCATCCTGATTGGTTGAGAGTCTTGGTCTGTGTTTATTGGTCTTGGAGTTTGCTGTGTTCTGCTTGATTGGTGTTTCTAATATCTTCTGTCTGTTGTGTGGCTTTTTTTGTGTCTTGATTGGCTGGCAACATTGTGTTCCTGTATTGGAGGCTTTTAGTGCAGCTTGGCTCCAAGTAAATGGATGGCTATCATTTGTTAGGAAGCTAGGTTTCATCTGGGTGCCTGGTTGGGGTGTGTTTGAGCTGGAGGTATCAGGGGGGATCTGTTTGTGCCCAGGTGTTTGCCTGGCTAGTGGTGTGGAGATATTTATGTTTGTGAGTGCATGCTTCCAAATAATTGACAGTCTGGTGGAATCATCTCTTCTATTCAAGCATGTAATAAATATATAAAGATGTACTTCTTTCTTATTATATCTACCAAATGATTTTAGGATAGATTTGGGATGATAATATGAACTGTTATACAATAAATTAAGTAAATTATGATTATCTTGTAAAACATGAATGAATAAAAGTATAGTCAAATGATTGATTAATAATGATACTAAGGTATTTAGTTTTTGATTGACAATATGAGATTATATGTAATGTAATTGTAATTGAAGCACAAGACAATTTGTAAACCAACTGGCACACTGTATGTACACCTATGGAAGACAGCTTGATGTTTTTATGTTTTGTTTGTTTATGGTTGTTTTTAAAAACCAATAAAAAATTTTTTAAAAAATATTTAGTCAGTAGGTTGAAACTGCCTTTGACCTGTTTGGAATCTGGCTGCAGACTCTCATTTCTTATCAGAATCGTGATTGTCTTGTGGACAGCTTCTTCAGATGTTTGATAATCCAGAGATTTCCTTGGAGATGCGCCCAGAAAGCTGGAACAGATCTTCCTATATCTTGGATGCTCTTGTTGTCAAGCACCCATGATGTTATTTCTAGTTTCTTTGAGGGAGGTTACTTTAGAAAAATACTTTTGAATCATGTTTGAAGCAAGGAAGAAAGATCAGATGTACTCTTCTTAAATAGGAATATGATTGCATATCTATTCCAATCCTATAGGAATTCTATGTGTGCCAGTAAAAAAACAAACAAACTTGCTCTTGAAGAATGTTATGACACACATTCTTACTCCTCTTTTCTATTAACTCTCCCTCTCCCTCTCTCTCTCATACACACACACAAACACAGAAAAAACGAATGCTCTTTCTTTATCTCTCCCATAGCCTCCCATAGGCAATCACATATTTCTAGGTCACACCATTTTGATCTTTTGGTGTCATAAAGGGAGGCCTAGTTCTGCAAGCACCACATTTTTACTGAACACAAGAAAAACAATAAAACAAGAAGTGGAAGAGGTGAATGGAAAGTTTTGGCACAAGTTTGATACCGAGTGTTTTGTAAAGAACAAATTTTGCTCCCAGACACCTTAAACGGACCCTGTCTCTTTTCTCCTTTTTATTTCTTTCCCTGGCTTTCATTCTCATCTCTTGCCCACTATTTGTCTGTCTGTCACTTTTCTTCTTCTTTGCTTCTCTCCCTACTCTCTGTCTCCAATACCTCTCAATGTCTTTTTCTCAAACTCTCTTATGTACTTTCAAATATTCACTTCTCTCTCCCTTCTTTTATTTTTCACTTCTCTGCCCCCTCCCATCTTTACTTCTTTTTTCCTCACCAGATCTTTTGAATCCCCAGATAGAATTCACTATAATTCAAATGGGGTTTAAACATTTTTTTTAAAAAAAAGATGGATCAGAAAGCTTGCTCAAATATAATCTGTGTTCGTTAATTTAAAAACACAAAGAAAATGTTACACTTTAGCACATTTGCCCAATCATTTGCCACGTGCAATAAAAGTTCTTTTTTTAAATAAAATTTTTATTAATTTTCAATAAATAAACATAGACAAACAAAACACAAAACATAGAAACATAAAACTTCTTTTTGGAAAGCGGCTTAATCCCAGGTTACATCTTTTTGTACAGACATAAATCAAATTCAATGCTCACCTTATATACCATTTCATATCTTATTTACCATTCTATATTTTCTATATAGCTTCTCCCCTCTTTTCACTCTCTTAATTCTATTTTATTTATTTCATCTTCATTTAAATCATTATACTTGTATCTTTTGTCTATTCTTTTTCAATTATCTATTTATCTCTTCTCTTTAACACAAAATTTATCCTGTAATCACTGATTGAAGTGTGACGCCTTTCTATCTTTCCCCTAAATTTAACACTTAAAATAATATATAATTTCCATTCTAATTCTGCTTAGTACATTCTATGTACTACATTTTAAAATAAGAAAATAGTAAATTTATAATATAGTTAAAAGAATAATCCATAACAAATTGAACTCTATCATTAAATCTTAAACATTTTACACATTCCCTTTAATATTTTATTAAATCATATAATATTCCAATTTTCTAACTCTATTTCAAATACAAATACTACAATACAGTCTTATGTACTTTTGCAGAATCTCTTTTTTAATTGTATTTTACCCTTTGTCTCTGAAAAAAATCTGTTTTTTTACATCTTGTTTCAAGCCTTTGTAACTTCTCTTCCCCTTTTCCCTTCCTTTCTTGTCCAGTCTAGCCTTCCCCCCCATCTCTTAATCTCTGCCCTCTTAGTCTCCCCTCTCTGTTGTATTCCTCTTTTCTGTTGCTTTCTGACATTATATCGATTTTTCACCTTATTTTTCCCTTTTTGGTTGTTTTTTTAAGTCTTAAATTCTCCATTCTCTTTCCCTTCTTTCCCTTTTCTTCCTCAGCTAAAGTTATTTGTTCATTAAAGATGGCTTCTTCTTCATCATCCCAGTCTTCTTGTTGTTGTAATTCCTGATAAGTAGAAATTGCCATTTCCAAAAAGTGGAAAACAGATCCAGAAGAGCCCTTGCCTTCTTGTTCCTCTTCTTTTAACTTTTGAAATTCCATTTTCAATTCTTCAACAAATAATGCCATTGTGGGGATTTTTTTAAACAACCCAAAAGTTTTTAGTCTTTCAAAAAATAGTTTACAAAAGTCACAAAGTCACAAAGCAATCCAAATCAACACAAGCTGTTTCATTTAGCACTTTCTTCTTTTTATACTTTCTCTTTCTGGGGTAGGATTCAATTGCAAAGTCCCAAAATGTATTTTTTAGAAGTCTTATTACAATTTATCTCTGATCTTATAAGTTCCAAGCAGTCTCCTCCAGCAAAATCTTAATATAAATTCTTTACCTCTCCCTTCCCACTTATAGCAAAAGAAAAAAAAAATTAACTCCAATGTTCAAAAATCTTTAATGTCCCCTTGGCTTTAATAATTAAGTTCTGTTGCCAAAATGGGTTTTTCCAATTTCCATCTGCTATCTCTGTAGGGAAGGACAGTGAGAAAAAACAAACTTTCCTTTTTCACTTTCTTCCGCTGCTTTTTACAATCTTCTTAGGGAACAATGTATCTTGAGTAAGTTGAATTTCCAGGGTATTTAGATGTTACTTGTTATCCCGGTTCAGCCAAAAACATTCACTTTTTCAGCTTCCTCCTGCACAATCTTGTCCGGATGAAAGTTTCTTTGTAGTGGCCATTGCTGACCTCTGGTCCACCGCTTTTGGAAAAAGGAGTTAAGCCAGCTGGGGAAGGGGGTTGCGATTTCCCCAGACCCCTGCTGGGCCTCCTCTATCTTCAGTCACCTCTACGGGGTGACTATTACCCCCCAAATCCAGCTGGATCAGGGGCATGCCAGCGACGAGCGCAGCAGGAACCGCGCATGATCACAGATTCCTGCCACCGCCGAAACCTTGCAAACCAGAAGTCCCACATGCAATAAAAGTTCTTCATGAGGTTTAGCCTGATGCTTGGGCAGGCCAGTAAAAACAGGAATACCAGTTACGTTGCTACAGATTTAGTGGACATTGAAGCCTTGCCTTCCCCATCATTAGTGGTTAAGGTACCAGGCTAGAAACCAGGGGCTGGTGAGTTCTAGTTCTACCTTCGGCATGAAAGCCATCTGGGTAACTTTGGGCCGGTAATTCTTTTGTATTTATTTTATTTTGTTTGTTTGTCAAGCATGTACAAGATAACAAGTATAGGTATGAACATAAACATGAACAAAGGAAGTAAATACAGATAAATGGGGACAGTAAGACAGGATGGTAGGCACACATGCACACGTATGCATGCCCCCTTTACTGACTTCTTAGGAATGGGGGTGAGGTCCATGGTAAACACTTTGAGATTGAAGCTGTTAGGGTTTGAAGCTATACCAATGCAGTCAGGTAGAGCATTCCAGGTGTTGATCACTCTGTTGCTGAAGTCATATTTTCTGCAATTGAGTTTGAAGCAATTCACCTTGAGTTTGTATTGATTGTTTGCCTGTGTATTATTGTGGCTGAAGCTGAAGAACAGGAAAGATGTTATAGCAGACAATTTTGTAAACTATGCTTAGATCGGACTGCAGGCGGCACAATTCCAGATTGTCCATGCCCAAAATTTCAAGCCTGGAGGCATAGGGAATTTTATTGTGAGTGGAGGAGTGGAGTGCTTTTCTCAAGAAATACCTCTGAACCTGCTCAATTGTGTTAATGTCCGATATACAGTGCAGATTCCAGGTGCTTAAACTGTGTTCAATAATTGGTGTGGTAAAAGTTTTGTATTCCCTAGTTAACAATTCAATTTTGCCAAAGAAGAACCTCCGCAAAATAAGTTTAACAATTCTTAAAGCCTTTTTGGCAATGCTGTTACAGTGAGCTCTGGGGCTTATATCATTTGAGATAAGTACTCCTAGGTCCTTGACAGAGTGAGTCTTGTCTACGAGATCGCTTCCGCCTAACTTGTATTTGGTGTTCTGATTTTTCAGCCCCACTCACTTCACAGGTTTTTTTTTTAATTTTATTGATTTTTAAAAACAAACATAAACAAACAAAACATAGAACATAAAAACATAAAAACATAAAACATCTTTTTTGAAAGCAGCCTGATCCCGGGTTACATCTCTTTGTGCAGACACAAATTCAAATTCATGCTCATTTTTATATTCCATTCCATATCTTATTGCCATTCTACATTTTCTATATAACTTCTCTCCTCTTTCAGCTTTCTTAATTTTATTTTATTTATTTCATCTCAATTCAAATAATCATACTTATATTCTTTGTCTGTCCTGTTTCAGCTGTCTATTATCTTCTTCATTAAGCAAAATTTCTCCTGTGATCACTGATTGGAGCCTTTATATCTTTCCCTTAAAATTATAACACTTGATATAATACATAACTTCTGTTCGGATTCTGCTTGGTACATTCTAAAACTACCTAATGTATTTTAAAAAGAAAAAATTATAAATGTATAACATAATTAAAACAACAATCCATACCAATTCGATTCTATCATTAATATTAATATTCATTTAAATCTTGAACATTTTACACATTACTTTTCAAATAAGTATCATATTTCTATGGAAACACTTATAAATTTTCCATAATTACTTCCCTCTCACTTCACTTATAAAATGTTGAGTAGTTAAAATGTTCCCATTCCTTCCTAGTTCAAATCTCTCATTTATTTCATTTCGTTTATTTTGTTCACAAAAGTTTCACTAAATTACACTATTTTATTTCACTTTTTAATCATATGTTGTTTCCAATTTTCTAACATTATTTCTATTACAAATATAGAATACAATACAATCTTATGTACCTTTACAGAATCCCTTTTTCAGTTAAATTTTCACCCATTATCTCTGAATAAATCCTGTTTCTTTACATCTTGCTCCAAACCTTTGTAACTTCTTTTCCCTTCCTTTTTCCCTTTCTTCTCTCTCCCCTTTTTACCCCCCTGTCTCTTCACCTCCATTTCCCTCTTCTTTATTCCCCTTTTCTGTTACTTTCCAACATTATATCCACTTTTCACATTATTTCCCCCCTTTTTGGCTGTTTTTTTAGGTCTTAAATTCTTCATTCTCTTTCCCCCCCTTTCCCTTTTCTTCCCCAAATAGAATTACTTGTTCATTAAAAATGGCTTCTTCTTTGTCCCAATCTTCTTGTTGCACAGTCTTTTCTTGTTGTTTCTTGCAGACACCAATCGCCATTTCTAAGAATTGAAAAATGGAGCCAAAGGAGCCCTTTCCTTCTTGTTCCTCTTCTTTATATTTTTTAAATTCAATTTTCAATTCATCCAATTCATTCAGTTCATCCAGAGGTGATGCCATTGTAGAGTTTTATTTTTTAAAAAAACAACAACAACCACCCAATTGTTTTTAGTCATTCAAATATGATTTCCAAAAGTCCCAAAATCATAAGCAATCCAAATACACACAAACTATTTCTTTTAACACTTTCTTCTTTTTTCACTTTCTCTTCTTGGGGTTACCATTTTGCAAAGTTCCAGTTAAAATGTATCCTTTAGAAGTCTTGTTAAGATTTAACTTTAAATTCTTTTGAATTCCAAGCAGCCTCCTCCTTCCAAGTCCTGCCCTTATTCTTTTCCTCTCCCTTCCCACTTATAGCAAAAAAAGGATTTTTTAGTGTTCAGAAATCTTTTTTGTCCCTTTGGCACTTAATTATATTTCCAGTTTAATTACCTGTTGGTGCCAAAGCAGATTTTTCCAATTTTTTTATTCAGATCTTCTCGTTATCAGCGTGAGGAAGGAGAGTGAAGGAAAGAAAAAAAAACTTTCCCTTTTCACTTTCGTTCACTGCTTCTGACTCTTCTTTGGGAGCGATGTATCTTTTGCAAAATTTAAATTCCAGGGTACCTTGGTTGTTACTTTTTGTCCCGGTCAGCCAAAAACTTTCATTTCTTAACTTCCTCCTGCACTTTCTTTTCCAGCTGAGTGCTTCTTTGAGGCAGACATTTCTGACCGCTGCTCTTACCACCTTTGGGAAAGGGAGTTTAGCCAGCTGAGGAGGAGTGGTGCGGCTCCCCTCAAACCCTGCTGTGTCTCCCTTATCTTCACCACATCTACGGGGTGGCTTAGTCCTGAAGCCAGATGGCTCAGGACGCTCTAGTGGCGAGCCCAGGCGGAAACTATGCACCATCGCAGATTCCTGCCTGCCTCTGAAGCCCTGCAAACTGGAACTCTCACAGGGGTTTTGTTTTGAGAAAAATAGGAGGGAACATTAGATATGTTCACTGACAAAGAAAAGAAGGGAGGAAGGAAGGAAGGAAGGAAGGAAGGAAGGAAGGAAGGAAGGAAGGAAGGAAGGAAGGAAGGAAGGAAGGAAGGAAGGAAGAATACCCCCAACCTGACTGCATTTCTCTTACTTGAAGACATAGACTTCCCATTGAGATTCAGCAGGGATGTGAATAGATTGTTTATTGGCTAGATTCATTCTAATTTTTCTTCTGCTGCTGTTTTGGCACCTGACTAATCTTGGCCTTCACCCTGGAAAAAAAAAACTTAGTACGGTTTTTTTTTTTTGGGGGGGGGGGGGAGCTGAATTCTAAAACTACAAACTATATTTGTGATATGTGCCTGATAAGTTATTTGGCAGAACTGTGATCAAAAGAGATCAAGAGGTAACAACAAGTAGAATTTGTAAAGTATACTTTCAGGCAGAGGATGTACAAAAAGTGGATGTTTATTCTTCATCAGATACTTGAGATGTACATGAATTTTATATAGGATGTATATTGTACATTGTTGACTGAGTGAAAGCCTATAATAAAGTGAATAAGCACAAATTATGGAATTATTTGTAACAATATGAAGTTGAAGGTTATAACTGAATAGCAACAGTACTGTATATGATGAAGGTAAAAAACATGCTTGAAATAAAAATGCTGCTATGAAAATGGTGTAAAATAAGGATTTATTCTCTTTGTTGCTTAATGTGCTTAACAATGTGCTTAATAAAGCTTGTGGTGATATTGGACATACAGTTGGAAGCAAAAAGGTTGGTATACTGTTGAGTATATTTGTATGCTGTATTGTTGGCTGAGAACCTAAACATTTAATGTACAAAGCAAATAGAAGTAATTATAAGATTTATGTATTCATTTATACTATGTATTTAGGGACACACAATTAAGGGATATTTAATAGTAATAAGAACCATGGTGTAATGAGGTGTAGAGTTGTGAAAAATAATCAGTGGAAAATCACAACAGTTGTGTTTGATAAATAAAATGCAATGAATGAGTCACACTATAGGAAGTCCTTGACTTAACAACTATTCATTTAGCTGCTGTTTGAATTTAGAATGGCACTGTGTGGTGGTCTGACATTTGAAAATGAGACGCAGGGAAAACGTCTGAGCTTATGCCAGCCCCGAGTAGACCCAGGTACCAGCTTTTATTGAGAACAAAATGCACATACAGAAAACAAGTGACCTCAACAGGATGTTATTTCCACAGGATATATAGGAAGAGAATAAACAGGATGAGAATATACATCTGCGGAAATTCCCATGGGAATGGCTCAGCTATTCCCATGGGAATGGCTCAACTATATACTATGACCTTTCACCGACATATCTGGTCCTCTAAACCGCAGGTCCTAACAGGACAAAAACACCCATAGCAGGCGGAAATGCCCCCACCAGAGGCATTTTTAGTCCCTAGATCTATGCAAAGCTATACAAGGACCCACAGAATAAAATATATTACCACATTCCCTCCTTTTTTATTTATTCAAAGATAGGGGGTGTTTTAGTGGCATAATACACAGTTCCTTCAGCGACTTTCGCGACTTGGTCCCATACGTTGAAAAGCTGAGGTACACATTTGAAATAGATTAGGAATACATTGAATACAGCAACATAACATAATAAGTATAATAACAATTGTCACAACTAATTGAAGCAATGAACGTAACCATGAGCTGTCAGGAAGCCAATCCCATAGCAAAGCCCAAGGTGACTTATCAAAGCCATCTTTTCCTGCTTGTGTTCAGCTATGCGGTCTTCCATATCATGAACAGTTTTTTGTAATGTTAGGCTCATAATTATGTATGAAAATACAACAATGTGAATGAATTAAGGCACAAACTCCTCCTTTAGCAGCTAATATTATGTCTAAAGCATAACGATTTTGTAAAGTAATTTGGCGAATTTCAGACACTTCTTCATTTAACATCTTAATGCTCTTAACAGTATTATTAAACATAGCAACAGTGAAATTATTTAAAATATGAATATCTCTATAGTTCATAGCTATTCCCAAAGGTGGGATAGAGAGTCTGTGTAAGGTAACTTAGGTAACTCCAATTGACATCTATATTGTCCATAGTCTGAAACAGAAACATTAAACAGGATCAGAGTTGTAGCACAGGCTGAAGATATAATATCCTTATCAGGTCCCGAGTAAAGAATGTCTTGACCCTTATGCCAGGACCAATATGCTGGAAAAGTCAAAGGATGCCGCTGTTTGCAGATTAATTTAGTCTGATTCCCCAAAGGAACCTGCTGCATACAAGTTGGCAATCTCAGATAAGCAGTCATCTTTTCCCAGCCTTCACAGCACCACGCCTGGACTGCCGGCATCAAGAGAATCAGGAACCACGGAACGCCATCCTGAGAATCAGGAACCTCCCTCACTGGCACCTGCGAAGACGCCTGTGAATGATCAGGCGAATACATCGACCAGGAACCCAACGAATTTGACCAAGATGTTCTACTGCTGCATAACCACGTCCCCACGTAATCAGCTCAGCGGGAACCCATGCCGGATCCGGAAGGAATTGCACCAACACTCGAGGCCTCACTGCATCTGTAGAAGGAGAAGAAAAATGCCTGCTGGCCGCACTCGCAGGGGTTACAGACAAATTTAAAAATTTAAAGTATACAAGGCTAGATTTAATTGATCTTGAATTGCGGAAGCCCCAGGAGCTTCCCTCCTTTGTATTTAATTTAGCTAACATGTTCTTG
Organism: Pseudonaja textilis; assembly: GCF_049901715.1. Taxonomy (NCBI): domain Eukaryota; kingdom Metazoa; phylum Chordata; class Lepidosauria; order Squamata; family Elapidae; genus Pseudonaja; species Pseudonaja textilis. The sequence continues at coordinate 180,551,418 of NC_141990.1, read as the reverse complement.
AGCGTGCCATTATAACGCTCCACAATAGCCTGTCCTGTGGAATTGTATGGAATTCCAAATTTATGTTCCACAGACCACTGTTTGCAAAACTGATCAAAGACTGTGCTCCGATAAGCTGCACCATTGTCTGTTTTTAAAGTTTGAGGCGTACCAGCAACTGAAAATGTCTTAATGCAATGATTGATGACATGTTTAACCGCTTCACCTCTTTGAGGAGTAGCCATTAGAAATCCTGAGTAAGTATCACAGTCACATGTATATACTTCCAAGGTGCAAATGATGGATACTGAGTAACATCCATTTGCCAAATCATTGAAGGTTTCAACCCCTGGGGTTGACTCCCATAGGAATAGCCGTGCCCTGTTTTGAACAAGTTGGACATTGCTGAATTATGGCAGCAGCTTCTGCAGCAGTAAGCTTGAATTGATGTGCCAATGCTTTAGCATTTTGATGAAAATAACTATGGCTGTCCCATGGCTGGACAGTGAGAACTGAAGTTACAGCACTGTCAGCTTTGGCATTGCCTTGTGATAAAATTCCAGGTAAATTACTATGGATACGAATATGGACAACAAAACACACATTCACACGCTGCTCCAAACATCCTTGCAACAACAAAAGCAAGCGTAGAATATTAGGTGATATTCCAGGAGACAAATAAGAACCTGCTACAAAGGGTAACAAGTTATATACATTACAAAGAATCCACTATTAGATTAAAATCCTGATTTTGAAAATTTTGAAAAGCCAAAACTACAGCAGCAAGTTCTGCCTGCTGGGCAGACTTCTGCTCTGATGTCACTTTTGTATGCCAAATTCCAGATTTATCTTTCCAAACACAAGCACCAAACACAAAAAAATTTTCTCCATCAGTAAAAACTTTAGGAGCATCTGATATACTGATTTAGGTCACACTCTGTCCCATTGATCTCTTTTTTTGCTGACTTTGATCCTCCAGGAGCCCAACATTGCGCTTTAAAATGTCCAGGCTTCCCACAATTAAAAAAGTTTCTTTTTAGCATTTCCTGCCTGGAGAGCCAGAGCTAAAGTTTCTATGTTAAAAGTCTGACTCCCCACCTTTTTGCAATCTGCGTTAGCCTGATCTACTGCTAACTTCAAAAGCAATTCATTCCGGGCAAATTGGTTGTCAATTTGCCTTTCAATAGCCAATTTCAATCTGCTAATGAAATTTTCATAGGGTTCATTGTTCCCTTGTTTGATGTTAGTAAAGGTCTTCTCACCACCTTCGCCGTCAGGGAGAACCCCAGGGCTTGTAAAATTAACTGTGGGAGAAGAGCGAATCCCTCTTCTGGCATTCCATCTCGCTGTCGTTCCACTGTTGTAAAATCACCAGCTCCATAAAGCTGATCTGCAGTAACATTTGCTGTTCCCCTCTGAACTGCCAGCTGTCTCCATTTCTGATCTAACACCAAAAATTGAGCTGGGGTTAGAATCATATTTAACAGAGCTTTCCAGTCAGCTGGAATCATTTTATTTCCATAACCGACTGCTTCTAGCAATGCCTGAGCAAATGGCGATCTAACTCCATATTCTTTTACTGCTTGCTTAATTTCCTTTAAAACACTGAGAGGCAGAGGCTTCCATACTCTCTGTGGATTTAAAGCAGCATCTACACCAATTTCTATTGGATTAAGTTGAATCTCCACTCCAAATTCTACCAAATCATCTCCTGATAATTCCCCTCTATTTGTTGCTTCCTGAATAGCTGCAGTAACTGCATCTACTTGAACTCTTAAAGGCAAACTCTTCTCTTCTGACAAAGTATTTTCAGTGCCTGACAGTCCTCTGGATTTATCTGGAGGTGCTGTCGGTGGCAATATACGTACCGCATGGTAAGGCGGCAAACCTTCTTCGGGGGTGCTAGGAGCGGTTGTTCATGAGTAGCTAATGCATCCATAACTACCCTCCAGGTTAACAAAATTGAAGAAGGGCACGAGGCTCCTCGTGCAAAAATTTCCTATCTTTCTCCAGGACTCTACTTTAATACTACCTCCCTCTGGATAACACGGAATATGTTTCCAAACATACTGTAATAAGTCCTCAATTTCTTTCTTTCCTACTGCATGTCCTCTACTATGAACTCCAAACTTAAACCTATTCCCAGTGATTTCTCTCATTTCCCTAAGGTGCTTTGTCTGAGCTTTCAGAAATCTCCCCCATACTCACGAAAAGAATCTATCTCCGTCCAGCGAAGAAGATGAGGGCCCAGTCGACGTCCACGACGATGAGTATAGGATGCGGGAAACGTATAGCTTTTCAAAGCTATCACGTCGGGGTCACCACTTGTGGTGGTCTGACATTTGAAAATGAGACGCAGGGAAACGTCTGAGCTTATGCCAGCCCCGAGTAGACCCAGGTACCAGCTTTTATTGAGAACAAAATGCACATACAGAAAACAAGTGACCTCAACAGGATGTTATTTCCACAGGATATATAGGAAGAGAATAAACAGGATGAGAATATACATCTGCGGAAATTCCATGGGAATGGCTCAGCTATTCCCATGGGAATGGCTCAGCTATATACTATGACCTTTCACCGACATATCTGGTCCTCTAAGCCGCAGGTCCTAACAGGACAAAAACACCCATAGCAGGCGGAAATGCCCCCCACCAGAGGCATTTTTAGTCCCTAGATCTATGCAAAGCTATACAAGGACCCACAGAATAAAATATATTACCACACACTGAAAAAAAGTGGGCTGCAACCAGTCCTTACACTTACAATTGTTGAACCATTCATATAGTCAGATGATGAAAATTTGATGCTTGGAAGTTGGAAATTGTAATCACAACTATGATTATAAGGGCTATCTATATATGTAAGCTGTGGAAAATTAGAGCAAAAAATATGCTTTACTAGAATGTTTATGGGGAAATTGACAGAGAAATTTTAAGAGAGTCAAACACTGATAGAGAGGTGATTGCTTCTATGTGGGCTACAGCGAGAAGTTAATATTTCTTGAAAACTGAAAATGACTATATATAAGGACATACAATGTGATATGAAAATGGGAGTTGTATATGTCAGAAGAAACAAAACTAAGTTGAAGGGAATGGAATGACCTAAAAATGTGTAGAATAAAAGGTGAAGAAACATGGAGAAGAATAAAGTGGCGCTGCATGAATGAGGATTGAATATGTGTGAAAATGTGTGTGTGTGTGTGTGTGTGTGTGTGTGTGTAAGGAGATGGTTTGATGATGTGGAGAGTATGAATAAAGATCAAACTATAAAACAAATATGTGAAGAAATGGGTTGAGAGGAAAGGAAAGATGGAGATAATTGGATGGGATTGATGGGATCCTGAAAAAGAAAGGGGAACTAAGGCAATATATGAAGCAGTTTGTGCACGTGATAGGAATAGGAATGGTTCACAATGAGAAAAAGATATGGAGACATACTGAATCTTGTTGGTGTAAACTAATTTTATTTATCTTTCCCTCCCTTTTTCATGGCTTTGATATATTTGGCTTTCTGCTACTTATACTTTTCTTAGCCTCTGTAATGTTACTTCTCCTCCTTATCAGATGATACTTCCAGCAGCCAGGAAACTTTATTTGATGCTTCTTTGGATCAGATGCTGCCACTAAGATACATCGGACCTGTTTCTGATTGTAGGAGAAAGGAAACAAGGGAAGCAATTCAAAACCATCACAATGGATCCTTGGTAAGACAGAAATTTTTAGTGGTACAATTCATCCTGGTTTGGGGATATTGGACATTTTTTCTGGGCTTCACAGCTGTCACCTGAATCTCATGGTCAGCATCTTCACCCCAAAGAAATTGTTTTTAAGTACACAAGAAAGAAAATTCTACAAAATCATCCTTCTCTTTCCCTACACATTTATGGCTTGTGTCATTCAGTTCATAGCCTGAAGGAGAAATACAGGATTTCGCTCAGTAGAAGGTAGGCTTAAAGATTGTAAACTCTTCTAATTTAATGGCAAATTGCAGCCACATATAATTAACAGAGCACTAAAAATTTGGAAAATATCTACCAAATGACTTTAAGACTGCTCTTTCTATCTATTCTAAGGCTTGAGATTGTGGCTCACCATAAGATGTAATTAGATGCTCATTGTTAAGCCAAATTGGAATAGATGCATAATAACACCATCATTCTTACTTATTCAATTGCACTTAATTAAAATGCTTGATAAGAAAATTTTCAGGTGTATGGCTTTGAAAACAGTAATTTTAAGCCAGGGTCTCTATGTCTTTAAATAGGGAACAGAATACAGTAATATTAGAATCCAACATGAAAAAAAAACCCCAAAACAAATGTCAAAGATTATTCCACCTCCACTTTCCCCATGGTTAGATTAGCCAGAAAAATTTGCCTCTGATATAATACAGGTAGTCCTTGACTTACAACCACAATTCAGCCAAAAATTTCTGTTACAAAGTAATACATTTGTTAAGTGAGTTTGCCCCATGTTACAATCTTTCTCGTCATGATTCTTAAGTGAATCATTGTAGTTGATAAAATAATCAAACTGTTACGTAAATTCCACATTGACTTTGCTTGTCAGAAGATCTATGATCCAGGGATTCCCATGACCCAGGGACATTGCAATTGTCATAAATATGAGTCAATTGCCAAGTGTCTGAATTTTGATCACATGACCATGGGAATGCTACAACAGTCATAAGCGTGAAAACTGGTCACAAGCTACTTTTTTCAGTGCCATTGTAACTTTGAATGATCATTAAATGAACTGTTGTAAAATGAACTGTTGTAAATCGAGGACTACCTGTATTCTCTATCTTTCTAAAATAATACATTATAAAGGTAAATTGTTAATTTAAAAATCCAGTCTTTTCCCCGGGAAATGATAGCAAAACAACAATTGAGAACAGAGCATATCCAGCTTAAATATTTGCTGGGATAGCTGGACAAGGTATTGTGTCAGTAGAGTCACTTGGGGACAAAACCTAAAATGTGGAAACCCTTTGTCAAAGGAGGCACTGGCATAGAAAGATGTGACCACTTCCTACCTTGTTTTCTGTATTTCAATGAAGAGTCAAGTACCTAACTCTCTAGAAAAACTTCATAGCAATTAGACATCACAGTGACACATTTCTCTTTGAAAACTTCATGCTGCTGTTTCAGTCTGAAGAATGGGAGATATTCCATAATGGGGAGAAACGGTATAATAAATCCTCTGACATGACGGTCACAAAACTAAATCTACTTAGGTGGAAAAAAAGAATATGAAAATGATACTCTCCTTTCTTAAAAGGGCCATGGCTGAGGATGATACTAATTTTCAAAATGTAATAGACTGTTACACTGGCAAAGTTTCTGTCATCTTTCAGGTAATCATCTTTCAGGTAACAGTCTGGAAGGTGTTATTTAAATTCGACTAATGCGGGAGAAAGAAAGAAAAAAACACCATGGGCACTATTTAATTTTACTTGCCAGAGATATTCCTTGCTAAAAAGAATAAATATACAAAGGATGTATGTGAGTGTGGCTGAGAAAAAACTTTCATAAAAGTTTATGGATCCAGTAAGTGCCTTTTATACATTATTCATACATTATTAGACTGAGGATGGGCAACTTACAGTCTATTATGGTAACCTTGGTGCCTTTATAAAAGGCCTCTGCAATCACTTGTTTAGGAGAGAAGAAGATGAAGTCAAAAAGACATAAATGGGCAGAGGAATTGATATTAACATCAATATTCTCACCCATTTGGATCCTTTCAGCCATCTCTGCTCACTTAAGCACAGTTTCCCATACTTCTTTGACAAATCAGTCCTGAAAAAAATGCAGCCATTGAAAAATAAAAAGTTTGCCCATTTCTGTCCTAGATATTGGATTGCCATTGATTCATTTGTTTGATTCATATAGTACCCTAGTGTCATCAGAGCAATTTATAAGCACCCAGGAGGGGGCATAACAGGACAATCAAGCATTTTCAGTTTTCTGATAATAGCATCACAATTTTTACCAGGCCAGTTAGAAGAATGACATATTTGTAACCTCAAATAAAAGGAAACAACTGAGGGGCTTCCATACTCCGGAACCAAAGCAGTTGGCTCATTCTGTTTAATATGATAGTCAATCCTACATGTCCACCAATTTAAAGAAATATTGAGAAGCAGCTAATAAAAAAAATACAGAATTTTCCAAGCTGTTCTATTGTCATAATGGAAAGTCCTTTATCTCCAGACTTTCTTGTCTGACTAAATTCCAAAACTGTACAGCATTTATTGTTTTTGAGGATATATGTAGGAAACTGAAGAGATTTATATAGTGAGTATTCTGCTGGAGCTTTGCGTTTGGTTTGACTTCTTCTGATATAAGAGAATTGTGTCAGTTGGACCTCTTTCAATGCTTATGGAAAGCCAAAATTATATATCATTATTCAGTTGTATAATTTGATCTCAATTATATTCTCCCTTCATGTAATCCATTTCTTTCCAAGAAGTGCATGCACGTGCATATATGAAATGGCCAATTTATATGCACATTGCACAGATAAATGGAGAAACAAGATTTGATTTTAAATATAGCTGCAAAGGCTTTGCAAACTCAGAACAATTAAACACGAGAGAACTAATTTTACCTCATTTCTGGTAAGCAAAAATATTAGAGGAGCAAATGCAAATGACATCCACAAAGCAAAGAAGTGTCAATGTTTTCTCCATCCAACAGAAATCTTTATTTCATTGCCATGCCAATTTATTCAAACTAAACTGTGAATAAATGATAAACTATGTTTAATAGAAATATAAAATATTCATACAGGCTGACATGATTTGTTTCATCAGTGAAAGGCCAAAACAATCTCATTTTAATCTTTTCCCCCTTGTTTGACAGCTCCCTTAAAAGAAGGGAGCTCTTTTCAAAAGAAATTAGGGAGCAAATTGGAGGGTGGAAAGAATAATAAAAGTAATTCCATCAAAAGGCTAGTTACCTACTGATTTTGCACATTTTTATTTTTATTTTCAATAGTAGTCGTTAAATAACATTCCAGTAATTGTATTGCTACTCTACACTGACCTGTTTTTATATGAAGGTCAGCATGATTAACTCAGTTATGGATTTGCAGTGAATTTTCAGAAGTCTAAAATTGGGACGAATTTTTATTTAAAAGATTAAAATACCTTTTATGTATGTATGTAAGGACAAATTTATATTGTTTTTGCTCTGGCCAGCAGTAAAAACTCTGGTTTAGTAACATACATGTGACCACAGTCATGGTTGTGATCTGCAAATAGTCAAAACAGTTTGATTAATCTTGTCTTCATCCTAAACTGAATTCATAAGGGTTTGTAGGCAGAAATTTACAAATTGATATTGCAGAGGATATTTGACCATGTTATCAAAAGAAATGTTCTACCTGTCACTGAATACTTCAGTTTCAACCATAACAATACAAGAGCACACAATAGATACAAATTCAAGGTAAACTGCACCAAACTTGATTGCAGGACTTCAGCAACAGAGTGGTCAATGTCTGGAATACTCTACCTGACTCTGGGGTTTCTTCCCCAAACACCAAAAACTTTACCCTTAGATTGTCTACTATTGACCTCACCCCTTTCCTAAGAGGTCTGAAGGGGGCGTGTATAAGCGCACCAACGTGCCTACCGTCCCTGTCCTATTGTTTCTTTTATTTTTCTTATATGTACCCATTTCATGTATTGATAACTATGTTTATACTTATACCTGTTATCTTATAATTGCTTGACAAATAAAAATAAATAAATAAATAAATAACATCTGAAAGACTAAACAAGAAAATAGGAATGTATATTTGAATGACTCTAAACTTCCTGTCACATTTACACATCATGAAATAGTTCCAATTCAACATCCTTCATCCATCATTCTTTATAAGGATTGGTGATAACTTTATTTGGTTCATTCTATAATGATAAGCTGTTGGAATTTTCACATTTCTTTATAATTCAGGATCAAAAATATATTTTAAAATAACGAAAGTAGAAGAAGCAAACATGAGAGAGTTAAAGAGGACTCACTTTTTTAAGTTTGTTAAAGAGCTTGGAACTTCTATGTTCAAGCTGGTTTCATGGACCTCAATTAAATTTGTTTTCTTTTTCTGATGAGGCTTCCAAGGATAACATGATCCTCTTCATGATGAAAATGGATTTGATGTTGAATTTGATAGTGAGGCTGTTGTGCATTTTAAAAACAAGAATTTACTAACATTTCTTCATAGACAAAATAGAAAGAACTTTAAAGTTAAAGTATATGAAAAAGCAAATTGGTCAAGGGCATCCAACCCTACTCTAGCTACTTCAAATTCCCACCAGACAGTGCATCATGAAGCTGAACCAAAATATGTATCTCTTTTGTACTGTGGGCGGTAGTGCTTCCCTAAGGACAATTATAGTTGAAATGTAGGACAGCCTTCATTTACATTCCCAATCTATCTAGACTCCATTGCATACATGTCTGTTTGTATGTATGCGTGTATACATGTAAGAATTGTAACTAATGTAATGATTTGCTCTTTTTTTCTGGAATGAAAGAACTTCTAACTATGCCAAGGATTGTGTTCTTTCTTTCATTTTATTTTTAAGTTCTGAATTGCTAGAGGAATGTTTACATAGTTCACATCTTTACTAGGAGTGTGTGCAAATTAATAAAATCTGGTGGAAAGGAGCTGAGGAGAAAGGAAAGATAAGAACCTCTGGAGAAGAGCTGGTATTTAGCCAGGACAACTAACTATCGGCTTCCAACAACTAAACAACTTGGAACCAATATGCTGAGCTTGAAGGGGATTGGATTCTACTCTCCTTGCAAATAAATAGCAGAAATCTAAATCTGTGATGGGAAAGCAACATGCAGTAGCAAAAATACAATAAATTCATTAAATAGTTTGAGGTCATTGGCTTTTTATATTCTTAATAATGTGGGATAAAGGCTGCTTCTCATTCTTGAAAATCTGAACTACTCTCCATTGCCATCCCAGTTTTTGTCTCAGGAAAGGTCCATATATATACCATCTATCTTCAGGTTGGTGCTTTGGGCTTCATGCATGTGAATGAAGGGCTGGGATATTTAGCCAGCTGAATGCACTTTGTGTTCCTGTAAGTGAACATATACATCAGCCCTCTTCAAGAAAGAAAATAGCTAACAAGAAGATAATGTGTTCCAGCTTTTTTACTGCATTTTTGTGTTCATCCAGGTGGGTACTTATTCTTCTATTGGTCTGTCCAATGTATGTGGTATCATGCCCTGCCACATACATTGGACAGACCAATAGAAGAATAAGTACCCACCTGGATGAACACAAAAATGCAGTAAAAAAGCTGGAACGCACTTCCTCACTAGTCCAACACATGAAAGCCACAGGTCATAGCATCGACTTCAATGGCACCAAAACCCTAGCCACTATAGAAAACCCCAGCCACAGAATTATCAGAGAAGCCATAGAGATTGAAAAAGACCTGAAAGCATGAATAGAAGAGCTGATTTCACCAGGCTGTCAATTATTTGGAAGCCTGCACTCACAAACAAAAAAAATCTCCACACCACAAGCCAGGCAAACACCTTGGCACAAACAGATCCCCCCTGATGCCTCCAGCTCAAACACACCCCAACCAGACACCCAAATGAAACCTAGCTTCCTAATAAATGATAGCCTTCTGTTTACTCAGAGCCAAGCCACACTAAAAACTCAAACACAGCCCAATCAGGCACCCAGATGAAACCTAGCTTCCTAATAAATGATAGCCTTCTGTTTACTCAGAGCCAAGCCACACTAAAAACCTCAAACACAGCCCAATCAGGCACCCAGATGAAACCTAGCTTCCTAATAAATGATAGCCGTCCATTTACTCAGAGCCAAGCCGCACTAAAAGCCTCCAATACAGGAAACACAATGTTGCCAGCCAATCAAGACAAAAATGCTACAAAACAGCACCAAATTTAAAACAGAAATGGCTGTGAAAGTCTGACTCACAGACGAACACTATACAAAAGCCTGTATATATATATATATATATATATATATATATATATATGTGTGTGTGTGTGTGTGTGTGTGTGTGTATATGGGGGTGTGGGGGTGTGGGGGTGTGTGTGTGGGTGTGGGTGTGGGTGTGGTGTGTGTCTAGGTGTGTTCGGGTCTTTTCCCGTGTAAGATTAAGAGTATCTTGGTGACCCTCATTAATGTCCTTCATGAAATATTAATTGATTATTGCAGTTGGTTATTAATTGTTTTACAATAAAATAATATTTTCATATTTCTGTCTAATCACATTTTTGCTTTCTTCTTCCTTGAAAATATAGCATAAGCCATAGTTTTATATTTTTAAAAAACCTGGCTTGTGAAGTTGGATCATAATAATTCAAAATAACATAGCATTAGACTGTTTTGCTTCTAAGGCAAATTAATTTTAATAATATAATTGACATTTTTTTTTGCATCACTGTAGTTACAACCTTTTACATAAGTCATCATGACAATCTATTAAAACACAATCTACTAATACCATTATAAATATTATGAGGCTTTGTATTTAACAGGAATAAACATGAGCAAAGATAAACAAACAAAATTACATGCGATCTTCAGTTTATGGCCATTCATTCAGTGACCATTAAAAGGTACGACAAGTTTGAATGACTTGTACTTATGACCAGTCTTCAGAGGTTCAGCTCTCCATGGTCATGTGATTGTGATTCAGCTTTTGGTGCCCAGCTTGTGGCTACAACATTACAGCAAGTTGCATTCATGTCATCATGAATTACATTGTTCCCTGCCAGCTTCCTCCAAGTGAAGTCAATGGGGAAGCCAACATGAAGTCAGATGCAACAGTCATGTGAGCTCTTCACTTAATTGCCTGCATGGTCCTTGCTTAATGGTAATGGATTGAGAAAATTGCCATCACTAAATGGCACAATCACATAATCTGCTTTAGGATCGCATTGCTTAGCAATGGCAATTCTGGTCCCAATTGCCATGGACTGTCTACCTATCTATCATGCTTGTATAAAGAAATTGAATATAACAAGTGCAGTATTAATAAAGTGAACACTGGTTTGAATGTCTGGTGGATGTACGCAACAATGATCACACTATAATTAAAATAGAAGTAAAAAAAAACAAGTATGGCAAAATGTCATAGTTCTAACAGGATAAAGTTATACATTCTGTTTTTTTATAATCTACACAATTATGTATAAACATAAGGAAGATCTTTGGAAATCCTACAAATTAGAATTCTATCACTTGAAAACAATACTTGCCACTGTATCATCCTATTCAATTGTATGCAAACTTACTTTTTTATTTTTATTTTTTTGCAATTGTATATATGCCAGTTTCTCTCAACTAAGATCTCATTGTATTTCTGTAAGCCTAATCTGTATCCAAACTACTGTGTCATGTGTTAACATTAATAGCCCAAGAAAGATATTAAGGCCCAAGCTTTTATAAGCAGGAACATAGTTTACCCAATATCTTTTATGCTGTCGTAACATATTATAAATAAACTATATTGAATAAAGAAATTCAAATTTTCCTGGATGCATTATGCACTCGAATGCACTCTACTTCCCAGTGGGCTCTTTATTCTACTTTTCTCATAAATATTCCATATCAGAGGCTGTCATAAGGGAAAAAAAAACAGATTTACAACAATTTAGCAATGAAAATGTACCCATCCTGTACTCTTAAGATCAATCTAGGTTGATCCTGAATCATGCAAAGCTAGTTTTAGAAAAAATTTGGATATGAAAAAGATGACATTATCATTTGATCCAGAATATTTATGCAAAATACCCAATAAAAATGTATCATGGGATGCAGATTGTTTGGATGATTTACTGAAGCAATATGCACATCATCATGTGGTTATATCTTTCAGTATTAATACTGCAGTAAAACATGTCAGGCTTTAAGAGAAGCTTGGTTCCCTACTTAGATGGAGAATAGAATACTTATTAAAATTTTGTAATAGTAGTCTCCCCATTCTTTGACACAAAAGAAGTCTGACAAGAGAGACTATTTGAAAAGAGACAAGCCCTAGTCATTTGTGAAGTGATACTTTGCCCCTCAAATCTTGATAGAGAAAGAGGCAGAACAACTCTACTGAACTTCCTCTGTAACACACACCTCTTTAAGAGGACGCCATCTTTAAAAGGAAGAAAAAAAAAACTATGAATATTCTTTTCTTGACTCTTTTTGATTCTTCCTCTCTGAATATTATTTGTAATATGTAACAATAGAAGTTATTTTACTCTTATGTCACTTTAGAGGAAACCAGTGGTTCCTAATGGACTCATCTCTCTAACCCAATTCATTCATTCTCTTCCCTCAAGTTATCATACGTTGATGAAAGGAGATGTGGGGTTGAAAAGATAACTTCAACCTCTCTCTGTCACACATTGATCCTCTAGCATAGCACTTCATTTGTTGGCCTGATGTCATACAAGTAAAGTCTGTTCTTCTCACAGAGCCTCATCAGATAAGATTATAACCCATGACAAATTCATCTCTAAGGTACAAAGAATTATAGGACTGACCTTAGGGGACATCAGGGAGAAGGTTTGGTCAACAGACATTTCTTTCTTTTTGTCAAACTATAACTAGATAACAGGAAGTGATTAGGTCTGATAGTTTTCTTGGAACGTCTTCAATTTAACAATTAGTGTATACCAGCAGATTGCTTGTAGTGGGAACTTTTCGTTTTGTGCCCATCAAACCTATTCTCAGTAGAAACAAGTCATCTGATTAGGAAACATGTTTAGAATACTGAATGACCAATGGGATAAAGATGGCAGGCAGAATTACAATATAAGCTTGCAGGCAATAGCTTACTAAACTATTCTGGAATAAAGTGCAGTACATTAAATATATAATATTAGAAATAAAACCATAATAAAAAATATAATAAAGCAGCTATAAAGCTTTGAGAAAAATATTCAAATGCTATGATATAACTATACTTACACAGATCAGAATGCTGCAAACCATGAAATTATCTGTGACATTCTATGGAAGCAAACATTGGACGTTGAAAAACAAAATAGGATAAGAAGAGAATTGATGCCTTTGAACTTTAGTTCTGGAGACTCCTCCTGAAAATATTGTGGACAGCCAACACACATGCATCACTGAACAAATTGATCCACAGTTCTCACTCAAGGCACAAATGACCAGGCTCAAATTAACCTCCTTTAGATATATTATGCAAAGTGTCAGCAGCTCTCTAGAAAAGTCTGCAATGCTGCGAAAAGAGAAGGAAAGAAAAGAAGTGGGTGACCAGTAGCAAGGTAGATGAACTCCATTAGAGTGGCAATAGGTGCACCATTAAGAAACCTGAAAGAACAGTTTACAGATAGATCATCATGGAATCTTTGTGGTTGCTTTGAGTTGAAAATGATTTGATAGTGCATTAAAAATAAATAAAACCACAACAGAATAAAAAATGTTAAGTAGTTTTTATAAATATTCTTTATAAGGTTTTTTTTTAATGAAATCATGGAAATAACAAAAGGGAAGGTTTACAGAGACACTCTTATCATGGTTGCATAGGACTGCTAGTTAAGCAAATACCGCATGGTCAAGAACAATAATTTCTTATTATTATGTTATATCCATTCTACAGAATTCACTGCTTCTTCCCACAAAACATTCCCCAGTATTTAGAACTGAAAAGGGTTGTTTTGGAACACAGCGACCCGCTTTCCTGGCAAATCCTATGAAGTTAGCAACACTATAATAAATGTGATATGATGCTAGAAACTATGATGTTCTTTACTCAAAAAAGACAGGTAAAAATAAAAAGCCTGGAAATCATTATAGTATTGTGACATTTCTTTTTCTTTATGGAAAAAGCTCCATAAAGCTATTTAAATATTAACAAGCATACTTCAGAAACAAAATAAGTGAGTTTGAAGAAAAGATAACCATTCAATCGAATTTCATCACTTTAATGAATTATTAGGCACTTATTGACCTCAAAAAGCATCTACTACACATGAATTCTCAGTTCTCCAAATAATTGTTCATTTCAGATGACAATATGGTATTCTTCATGTATACATAAAACAACTACCTAACCCACTGCTGAAATCCACATTGACAGAGAAAGCAAGGTATCATGTATCTTAAGAAATATCTGTGCCTCTTAAGACAAGAGATGGATTCTTTGCCTCTTGAGTTGTCCGATTTCTTGAGTCCCAGTGTTCGTCATTTATCAAAACCAGGAAGAATCATGCTAAATTAAATATAAACAAAAATTTTCACAAAGTATTGCTATGTTTGTACTGACTCTACATATGGAATATAAATGTGTGTGTGTGTGTGTGTGTGTGTGTGTGTGTGTGTGTGTATGTGTATGACTTAAGATTGTTTTACGTTGTGATACAATATGTGTTAAAAGGGCTGTTAGCTAAGGCTTATAAACTGAGCTGTGCATTGAACAATTTTCTCTTGTAAATTTTTATCACAAAGAATTTTTTTTACTGAAGTTCATGATGGCTTTTGTCTGAAGCATGAATGGAACATACATTTCTGCACTGATATAGTCAAAATTCTAGTTCTGAGGCTTTTCCATCTTCTGAACAGACCCTAAGAATTATCCATACATATCTTCATTTATAAAGAAAATACACATATATCATGAAGTGCAAAAGGGCATACTCTTCATGAAGAGACCCTTCAAAGATCTTGTTGATTCCCCTTCAGCCAATTTCCAAGAAACATCATTTTCTGCTAAATAATATATGTAAAAATAAACCCAAAGGCATATAAGGAGGCCAGGTTGTTGTGGGTTGCTTTTTATAGATCACTTCAGAATGACTTCCCTCTTTTCCTGACTTAATAATCACTTACCCAGCAGAGAATAGGACAGTTAATATCTAGATATATAATACAGTGGCAGAACTCGCAACTATTTATCTAATTAGAACCAATTTCATGTCCCTAATGAGATCATCTTTATGGAGGCCATCAATAAGAATTCCAGAAGCCTAAATGGGTATGAATCAGACAGAAAATGTATTTTTGAACGTATTCCAAGTCGCTTGTTCACAGTACTCTATTCTTTCAGAAATCAGACCAGTTTATTCAAATCTTACAAACATCTGCAGAAATGCAATTGAGCAAAGCTACTGAAGCATTCCTAAGACACAGCAATCTACAGGGTGATGAATCTGTCTCTAGTATTGTGCAGAATCAGTCAACCACCTTCAGTGAACGAGGAGCAAAAAAAATGACTGAACTTATCACCATTGCATTTCTACTATCAGGGAAACTTTTCTGTCTCAAGTGAGAAAATACTTTTTTGTCCACTATCTGCAAATTGTTTGGAGGGGGTGTGCCATTTACCGTGAAATAGGGACTGGCTGGATTCTTTCAGTAAGTATAGATATTTTGTATTTTAGTTTTTCTACATACCAATTATGCATCTACTATGAAATCAAAGTTTAAAAAAATCACAAAACCAGAGGGACACCATCAAGCCACCAGCACCCCCAGGGCTTAGAGCTCCCGTATTAATTAACAGTCTTCTGGAAATCTTGGAAGTTCACCTTACCTCTGGAGGTAAGATGCTCCAAAGGGCAGAGGCAGGGGCTGAGAAGGTCATCTTGCTAAACTCCAGTTTTAACCCTTTTATGTACATAACTGTTTTACAATAGAAAAGTAGGACACCAGGTGATTTGCGCCCCTCTTCCACCCCCCATATTATTCTGCACCATGAAACAAATTATTTGATGGATGGGGACCAGGTCTCCAACATCTAGAAAGCTGAACAACAGTGCTCAGTGCTATATCAAGGGAAATTGGATCATTCGGTTAAGGCAAAAAATGACAAAGATCAGACCTAATCTCTACCAGATGTATCCAGGGGTGGGATTCTACCAGTTCACACCTATTTGCTAGAACCGGTTGTTAACATTCTAAGCAGTTCGGAGAACCGGTTGTTAGAAGAAGTTACTGGCCTAATCCTATAAGGAAGGCAGGAAGGAAACATTCTGGTGTTGCTTACAGAAACTGCCTCTCCCTTAATCCTTATTACATTCTTGGCAGGACTAGACTTCCTCTCTCAGGAACTTCTCTGGAGTTTTTTTCCCCTCCTTTGCTGGTACTTTGCTTGTGTGGAGTGACCATTCAAAGTTACAATGGCACTGAAAAAAGTATGACCATTTTTCACACTTACGACTGTTGCAGCATCCCCACGGTCATGAGAGGCCAGGTGAGGAGATGCGTGCCTCGATGTGAGTGATATTGAGTTGGCCATACCCAGCCAATAACATGACCACCAAGCCATGACCACCAAGTCACGCCCACCACCTAAGCCACACCCACAGAACTGGTTGTTAAAAATTTTGAATCCCACCCCTGGATGTAACATAGATTACAAAGGAAAATTCAAAACTGAAATCAAATCACTTGTACTAGTATGTGGCTGGTATAGGGTTCTATGTAGTAACGGGTGCTTACATAGCATGGCAGTTTGTATCATAACCTCCACGAGATTTTAGAAAGCCAGGCCTGACCTTGAAAACTAATTCATCCTGACATCACGTGTCAGTTGCAGGCAAGCCTCCCAGGGGAATGTTCTGGCTTGTACTAGATTACAATTTCTTTGTCCTCCTCATCCAAAGCCTAGATATGCAAATGTGATTTACTTTCATAACCAAAATATTAAAGTACTTAGCTACAGAAATCTATAGAGCTTTGCTTCCTTTCCTCCAAATGATATTCTTCCGATTAGAGTCAAGGCATCCTCAGATCAGATCAGTGCTTTATCTCTGTTTTATTTTTTGGGTGGGTATGGATTGTTTTTGTTTTGCTTTTGCATGTAATTTTGAATAATTATACAGAAATACAATTCAGAAGTATTTTTGTACTGAGAATTAATCCTTAAAGGGTGGCCTGTCATGAACTTTTTCTCCATGCAAGTTAAAGACAGAACTGACATGCCACCCACTTCTCTTTGGGAAATCTTTTACCGTTCAAATGCTAAATTCCCACCAGAGAAATCTGACCAAAGCTACATTCTTGGCTAGACATTGTAGCTGAAACAGCATTCTCTTTTCTCTAGGACACCTTCTGTTCTTCCTTGATGTTCTCTCTCTAGGGTCTGTATTTTTTTGCTTGTCCCCAATTCACGCAGCAGGCTGCTACAGAAAGGAATGAATTAGTTTAGCTGGAGATCTACATTGCTTGGTTACCAAAGTGTTTTGAAAATGTCTGAGGGCAGCACAAAATTAGGATAAAGAACATATGTTGTCCCTTCCTTCTTATATAAATGCAAGAATTCAGGGTTTTTTCCTGTCTTTTTAAATTACATTTCATTTATTATATTAATTTCACAAATATTTTTTTTCTAATAATGGTACCTGTTTAAATGAGACATTGCCAAACTTCTCACTTATTTTATATTTATTACCTAGTTTTCAATTTCTTTTTGGAGTTACACCATGCCAACTCAATTAGTAACTTAAATTCTCTATACCTGAATCTTATTTCTAAGGGGTAATAAAAACTAATGGATTTTTATGCACTTTTTAATGTTTATTTTTGGGACAGACATTTGCCCAGATGTGTTCTTGAAATAATTATCAATACTATTTCATGGGTCAGAAAGTGGGCTGAGAAAATATCTACAGACCCCTCACATCCTTGATATAAACTGTTTCAACTCCTCATCTCAGGACACTGCTATAAGCGAATTGCACGCCAAAACAACTAGATACATGGATATTTTTTCTCTCATACCATCATTTGGTTAAACACCTAATTCTCACAATGCTGTCATATGTTTAAAGATATTTACCCCTAAATATATTTAATGTGTGTTTGTGTTGCTATTATCCTTTATATCTTTGCTACTATCTTTGGGTATTTGCATCTTATGATTGTTGTTTGCATGTACATTGAGAGCTTATGCACCAGAGACAAATTCCTTCTGTGTCCAGTTATACTTAGCCAATAAAGTATTCTATTCTATTCTGTTCTGTTCTGTTCTACTTTTGCTACTAGTATCGTTTCTTTACATTGTTAGAAAACAGAACATCTAGAAACAATGTACAAACTCAAAACAGTAGGGTCAGACTAGACTTTTGACAGTCAGAAATAATATTTTTGACACCTCAATGAGATATGGTTAGAGAGTGAAAAGAGGCTTCAAGTGCTTTCAAGTCATAGGGAATGCTTTCTCTTCTAATTTTATACCTAAAAAAGAAAGTGGTTTATTGCTGGAAGGAAATGGTGACTGATTTCTTCACTCCAAGGCCATTTATTCCAAAGCAACAGCTCCCAACCTTTTGAGCACCAAGGATTGCTTCTGTGGAAAGAGGTTTTTCTGCAGACTGGAGGGGGCATGATTTCAGGTGCTGCCTGCATACCACAGATAGGGCTTCATTTGTTTGCACGACCCAATTTCTGGCATGCCGCAGCCTGGTGCCAGTCCATGGACCAGGGATTTGGGACCCCTGCCCCATAGGTCCTCTTGAAATGAAAACTATTGCAAATTGTGTCCTTTATGGTCTGTTGTATATGAGGAAGGGGTGAGAAGGATCATAGTTATAAGTGGTCCTCAATCTATGACCGGAATTGAGCCTGGAATTATGGTTGTAAGTAATGCTTACTTGATTGCAGGAAATACAACTTCAGCAACAAAGTGGTCAATGTTTGGAATACTCTACCTGACTCTGTGATTTCTTCATCAAACCCCAAAAACTTTAACCTTAGACTGTCTACTATTGACCTCACCCGCTTCCTAAGAGGCCTATAGGGGGTGTGCATAAGTGCACCAATTGTGTCTACCATCCCTGTCCTATAGTTTCTTTTTATTTTTTCTTATAAGTATCCATCTCATGTATTCAAAACTATGTTTATTCTTATACCTGTATCTTGTAAGCGATTGACAAATCAAATAAATAAATAAAATAAATAAATTAAGTGTGTCATCAACCCAATTTTATGACATTTTGCAGTGGCCATTAAGTGAATCATCATGGACATTACACAAATGCCATAGTTATTAACTGAACCCATTGTCCACAATGGGTTGTTGTTGTTTTGCTGGGAACCAGAAGTAAACACAAGTTTCCAACGAGGAATGTCATAAATCATGATGATGTGACCACAGGATGCTGCAAACAAACTGGTTGCCGAGCACACACAATGTGATCACCTGACCATTGGGAGAGAAGGCTGGCTACTGGAACTTCAGATCCATAGCATAAATACCTCTTTTCAGGTCTCTTTCTAAGAGACTGGTTGCAAGTTGGGAGTTACCTATATTTCATTGCCCTTCTCACAGCCTCAAAGGGTAGTACTGTTTCTATACATACTGTAGGTTCATATAAGAAAACATGATGAAAAAATGCTTGTTATGATGTAGCTTCCATTCTGATGTCTTTGGTGGGTGAGATTTCTCATTAAGGCATGAACAATAAAATAAAAAAAAGATCTAGGGAAGAATGATAAAGCTATAATCACTTTAACAGTTAATCGGTTTATATAGTCTTTTTTATTACGAGTCCATACTTCAAAATCATACAAATTGGATCTTTATAACAGCAGGACCGAGCCAGAACATACCATTTTTCCTTTAAACAAATTTTGAGCTAGTGAAAAAAAAATATTACTGTCATTGTTGGTGGAACTGCATTTAGAGTTTTATGGATCCATTCAGTAATGTCTTCAGTTTGTTTCTTCTACTTCATCCTTTCAAGGATGATTGTAAGATAATTTCTAGATATCTAAAAAAAAAAAGACTTAATCAATATTGATGTTGTTAATCCAGCAGCTGCACCTACAGTTTGGTCATCAAATTGATTTCTCTTCAGATGGTATAAATCTTTTGTTTTTTACAAAAGAGAAGAAGATAATTCAGAATAATCAAGAAATGCAAAATCAGATGAAATAAAATTCCCAGATAAACTATTTTCTGGAAATGTCCTATCATTATTTACTACATTTTTCCCATAATTCAAGCGCCTCACCACATAAATTATTTTTTAATAGGTTTCCTTATGTAATCTCCATTATTACACATTGGAGCTTTAATTTAATTAGAAACTGTTGTATTCTGTTACACTTGTGTAATAATCATAATATAGAGCAGAAAAGTGTTCATTATGTCTTCAAACTAATAACCTGTTGGCTTAGGTAAGTGAGCTGTTAAGTTTAGAAACTCAATATTTTAGCTTTGTGACACATTAACTAGTCATTAACATACACACAGCATGCTGCTAAAACTACAGAAGCTATGGCAGTAATTGTGGAAAATAAAGGGGTCTTTCATTCACAGAAATGTGAACCCTGACATAAGGGCTCATTGAAATGTCTTCTGAGGCATTGGACTGTCTTCTGATTTATTGAGAGAAAGATTATTTTTCTTAAAATCTCCTTCCTGTAATATTTCCAGCATAATTTCTTTCTATTCTTTATTTTGAAGTGAGCTGCTAGTCTCTGAATAAACCAGGATGAGAGCTTAGAAAATGCTGACACATAATTTGATATTATTATTGATTTTTCAATATGATCTTATCAACCTGTGTCCTTGAAAAATGCAGTAAAATATTGCAAATTATGAGAATATAATTAACTACGGGAAGACTCTTGTGATTCAGGCATACAGAAGACACCTTAGTGCTGAAGACTTATAATGATTACTGACATCATGTCATAATACCAAAGAGCCTGGATGGTTTAGTAGTTAAGATGCTGGATTAAAAGTAGAGAGATCCAGGTTCCAATCCATGACATTCTTTGGATCACAAGGGGCCATCCAATTTATCTAATAGGGCTGTGAGGGAAAACTGAAATTTATGTATGTTCCCATACATAAATACAGTACAGGGAATACTGAAGGAAATACGGAATCTAAATCTAAACAACAAATAAATATGTGGAACAAAGGAACACTGGTTGATAGAGGAGATAGAAGGAGTTGGTCAGGTTAAGACTGCTAGTTGAGGCCTAGGCCATCCACCCCACTTTTTTCCCACCAGGATCACTTGAATCCTCAGCACCTAAACTGTCTTTGGCCAATTTTGAAAAAGCTGAACAGGTTTGGTCCAGATTAAGGATTGGTTGAGAGATCCAAGGCTATGGAACAGACTAGGAAGTCAAAAAGACATTTCTGAAGAAGGCAACAGGAATGCACTTCCATGCTTATGCCAAGAAAACAGCATGGATATATTGTACCCACCTAGTCTGTAGGCATCAAGTTCAACTCAAAGAATTTACCCAGCTTGTATCAGGAATACCCAATAAAAGTCCGACTCAAGAACTTCCCCTCCCATCAGCATCAGCAAATATGACCAATGGGTAGGAATGGATAGAATTAGTATCCAACAATAGCTGAAGGCCATAAGTTGTTCTTTGGATCAACATTCATTTCCTACTTTTGACTTGACCATCACAAAAATTCTCTACCAAAGTGTTTATCCCTGTTCCGAGTTTCATACAAATAAATAAACCAGAGATGAAAGATTTAAAACACCTGTGTCATTGTGCAATTTTTGTATAGGAAAATATTGGGGAAAGTTATCCATGCTTCATTGAATTCTCAGTACATCTTTCAGTTTCATTTTTAACACTAGTAATTTTAATCCTAATAAGATAAAATGAGAATCTGTGTTCATTTTAATGATTCCTGGAATAATAATTGTACTGAATCACCATTTTTATTCAATATTGATTTGCTGTCATAGGTTCCATTCTTTTTATAATCATTTTACTTTATCTACAGAATATACCATCCTGTTCACCATCACCATCATTCTATCTCCAAGCTGAAGCAATTACAATTATTCATTCTACATTATTTCAAATTTTTCTAATGTTTCTGTCAGCCACCTTTTCACAAAGCTATTTTGCTGTCTTTGTTTCATGACATCAAGTAATATTAGTGTTTAGTGAATGTAATTATGTCATTTTCATTCTACAGTCCTTTAGATGTAAGGACTTGTGTAAAAGCTTTGGTTATCTAGAATTTTAAGTATAATATTAAAAACAGAGTTATTGCTAATTTTAATAGACAAGCTTTATTAATAAGCACATACAATTGCAAGATGTCAGGAAAAGTTCAACTGTATTAATTTTCTCCTTGGCAGCACACAGAATTAGAAACATAATTAATCCTTTGTTTCTCTCCCAACCCAACTCCTTTCAAACCCAGGAATACCTAAGGTAGAAACATTCATCTATTTAAAATCTATTACAGATACCACCATCTATTGAAAGGCAACCACTGGCAAAGTGATTCATATCTTATGGACAAAGGTAGCATTATAGTTGAAAATTATGGAGGACCACCAAACACTAAGATATTCCTTCCATGTGATGAATTGTGATTGAATTTCCAGGAATTTCAAATCACAGATATAAAGACCATACATTTCCTCTTAAATATAGCATGTCTTTAGAATATCATGCTTTGAAGATTGCAGTAGGACCTTAGGATCTTACCATGCTATTTTCTAAAAAAATACTGGAAGTCAGAAAAAACTGTAGGTTCCAAGAATGTTATGATTGTCAGTAAAAGCATTCATCACGATTAACCAAAAAGAAGAGCTTTTCCCAGAAGATAGAATATATTATTGAGGCCAAATATATAATTAAACTAGACTTTTATATGGAACAGTCTAGTTATATATCTGGTATTATTAGTGGGAACATGACTCAAGCTAGCTGATTCCAGTAGAACATGACTTGAGCTACATTATACATTGTATATTTTGTATATTATATACTGTATTGGATATGCAGTATATACTGGATTTTCTGTTTGCATGTTGCAATGATGCAGCTATTTGTAGAATGCTTTAGTGTAGTTTATTACTATTTTATCACACGACTTTATCAATTATGAACCAAACCCAATTACAGTTGACTTTTTTTTTCCAGCAGCAGATGGGAATATGCTATCTTATATTTCTGTGGGGTTTTTATGCTATTGACTAGCTAAGCAAATACACATATCTCTTTCTGTCACTTAGACACATACAAGAGACCGATTGGCTGCAGAAAATTTCATTCAGCAACTGCCAGTCAAATTCCTTCCTCTACAATTTTGATTCAAAATGTTCTAAGAAGATTATTTAAAAATCAGGCTCCCTTATGTGATGCTCATATTCAAATCACAACTTTGACATTCAGCTCTTTTTCCTCCTCCTCAGACTTAACCATATGTTCACATCATCCTTTTTGACCCCCTTCCTGCAAACAGCTTGTAAAGAGTAAGAGCAGACATCCTCCTAGGAAATTCCTCCTAGTATCTGTGGACCAAAAGGGAACAGTATGAATCTAGAAGATTTAGAAAAATTAGTGAGATTCCATCATATTGTACAGATTTAATTTTTATGCTCTCCAGACTTATAAAAGAACTGAGATATACATGCATGCTGAAAACTACACATGATGTAATTTTCAGTGCAGCTGTGACTAAAAGTATACAAAAGGGTGTTTATTTAAAATAACACACAAAATGAATATTAGAGAGAAACACAATATATTCATTGTATCTGGGTTAAGGAAATGCTTGAAAAGTGTATTGTCAAGGAATAATGTACAAAAAAGGGTGTGTATTAGGAAAAATGCAAATGAAAATGCCAATCTTCTGGGGAAACCAATCCTCAAAATGATACATAAATAGGGTTCATTAGAACTTGTAGGTTATAAAATAAAACAAAGATCAATATCTGTAAGCATGTCTCCTTTCCCATTGTTTATTTAGTAAACTAAATATAATATAAAAAATATATAACTAATCTTAAAATTTTGGCCCAGATTATTCAGATTAATCTAACATGGAAAAGTCTCAGAATGTCTGCATTGTCAAAATTGACAAGAGGAGGTTGTAGATGGTATAAAAGCCTGTATGATTAGTATTATGACCTCTGCAAGCTTCCTAACAGATGGCTATATCTTTGAAGATTCTTTTATTAAAAAAAACTAGGGATAATCTTGATTGATACTGGAAGCTGGGAGGGCTAGACTTGAATCATAACTAGCAAGTACTTAGTTTGCATTTGCCTGAAAGGAGGAGGCAAGACACTTCTATATTGTTTCCCAAGAGAACTACTTGGATTTCTCCAAAGAGTCATCAGAAACTCAACTGACCGCACAAATACTATATATTTGTAAATAATGCACAAAAGTATAAGATGAATGTCACAAACTCTTGATCTTTTAAGACATATTTCTTGTTGTTTGTCTTTTTAAAATTATAAAAAGATTAATAAAGTTTATTTTAAAAAAAGAAACTCAACTGAACTTGGGACATCTGAGGAAGTGAAGATGGTTTGGCTAAATAAAACAAATAATTGTAGCAGAATGGTGAGTAGGCTGCTGTTTGTAATTAGTTTAGATAAACAGAGAGGAGACTGCAAGACTCCAGTCTCCAGTGGATTTAGAGTTCTGGGAGATGAAGGAATAGCCATTTTCATTAAACCACAGTCTACACTTTTAAAGACATTGGATTTGCATATTCTTTTTTCTAATCACTTTGGAAATTGTTTGTTAACTGTTTTTCATCTATTGGGAATCTTTGAATTGACTAGTTTTATATCACTGAGCAACTTTCCTTCAATCCTTAGCAAAAGAAGTTTTAAATACAAATTTAAGGGGGATATTTCTTTCTGAAAAGAAATCAAGTTTGAACACATTATTTGAAGGGACTGGGACTAAGAGTATTAGAGGAATGTTAAAGGAAAAGGAAGGAATATAAAGTCGATTGATTTGACCAATATTGCAATAGTTATGTTGCTATCTCTGGTATTTCTTAAATGAAATTTTGCCCATCAGCACTGAAATAATGAGGTTTTAAAATATTTGTTTACTTTATAGGTAAGAGATGGGATATGGAAAGAAGAGATCAATTCTTGTATTTTAAGAGAATGTTATCACTTATTAAAATTGTTGATATTTGTGATGAAGGGGGGAATCACTTCTTTATATATTTCTTTTCTTTTTATGTACTACATTATTTTTCTTTCTTTTCTATTATCTTTTTTTTATTTTGTGCACCTTCTACTTTTTATAGCTTTTATTAGCTTTTTTATCATTGTCATTGTAATTTTTAATAAAATTACTATATAAAAAAATCAAACTTAACTTGAAGGAGACATTAGTTACTATTGTTAGAATTAAGGCAGGTTTACTTGGAGGAAGGTTGAAGACAAAATGAAAGATTCCATTTATTGTGCTACTATTTTTTAAAAAAGAAGAATTTGTTCGTTCTTCTTTGATCTGCTACCTTTCTCCAAATCCATATCCTTTTATCCTCATTCTTCCTTAACTCTCAAACAGTTTGTCTGACCTACAGCATATCCCCTGCTTATTTTTGTGTCCAACGTGTCTTTAGTTCTTCAGATCTTTCCGCTTCCATTCCCATTCATCTTTTATTCTCTCCTGTTATTCTACTCCTTTTATTCTCTCCAACATTTAAATGACCCCCCATTCCTGAACTCTGTTTTCTTTCTATTACGGAGTTCCCCCCTGCCCCCACAACTTTCTTTTTTGCTACATCAGCGCTTGAGTACTTATGATATTATGCTATAGTTACATTCTTTGGTGTAACACAGCCTTCTTGCATTTGGTGGAATGTTATATACTGTACTAAAGAATAATAATACCATTTTCAGATAAAAAAATGTTACACAAGTGGCACATAATACATCATTCAAGGAAGAGGGCTATCTTCCCAATAAACAGTGACTAAAACTTTGCCTGGAAATCCAGTGTTCAGAGGATGATATACTTTGTAATCTTTGGTAAGAACTAGAGCTTTTAAACAGTTGTTGAACTTTTTTTTTTTAAACGATTAACTTGGAGTAGGAGACCTTTTTTGCTCAGTACACCTCGTCTTTACTGGACAATTTGAAGGCTGTATACAGTCTTTTTTTCCAATCCCTGCTTCAAAAAATGGTCAGGGGACTATTTAAAAAAATACCACACTGAAACTTTTGAAGCTATCCAGTGGATTAATGGGTTCTCAAAGGTCTATGGTCCCTGCTATTTTCATCCCATTTTGCCAAGAAATGAAGTCTATGTTACAAGAGTATTTGCAATGCTGAAAAAAACACACAGAAAATCAATTGATTTGCCATCAGGTTGGTGATGCGTGCTATTGTGAGGAAAACATGCAGTGTTGTGTGCTAAGGGGAATATATATATATTGGGGTGGGGAGGGCTGGGATATTTAGCCAGCTGAATGCACTTTGTGTTCCTGTAAGTGAACATATACATAAGCCCTCTTCAAGAAAGAAAATAGCTACCAAGAAGATAATGTGTTCCAGCTTTTTTACTGCATTTTTGTGTTCATCCAGATGGGTACTTATTATTCTATTGGTCTGTCCAATGTATGTGGTATCATGCCCTGCCACATACATTGGACAGACCAATAGAAGAATAAGTACCCACCTGGATGAACACAAAAATGCAGTCAAAAAGCTGGAACACACTTCCTCACTAGTCCAACACATGAAAGCCACAGGTCATAGCATTGACTTCAATGGCACCAAAACCCTAGCCACTATAGAAAACCCCAGCCACAGAATTATCAAGAAGCCATAGAGATTGAAAAAAGACCTGAAAGCATGAATAGAAGAGATGACTCCACCAGAATGTCAATTATTTGGAAGCCTGTACTCACAACAAAAATATCTCCACACCACTAGCCAAGCAAATACCTGGGCAGATATCAGATCCCCCCTGATACCTCCAGCTCAAACACACCCCAACCAGGCACCCAGATGAAACCTAGCTTCCTAATAAATGATAGCCATCTGTTTACTCAGAGCCAAGCTGCATTAAAAGCTCAAACACAGCCCAATCAGGCACCCAGATGAAATCTAGCTTCCTAATAAATGATAGCCGTCCATTTACGTGAAAGCTAAAAGCCTCCAATACAGGAACACAATGTTGCCATTCAATCAAGACAAAAAAAAAAAAGCCACAAAACAGACAGAAGATATTAGAAACACTAATCAAGTAGAACACAGCAAACTCCAAGACTAATAAACAAAGACCAAGACTCCCAACCAAACAGGATGAAGAAAAAACCATTCTGGCACAGCGTAGGCTAGCCCCAAATTTAAAACTGAAACAACTGTAAAAGTCTGACTCACAGACAAACACAATACAGAAGCCTGATGATGGCAGATGAGATTCTGCCGAAATGTTGCTACAACTTTAAAAGTACAACTATAATGACGTGGGAAAATACCCGAACAAAGCTGAATACTATCTATCTATCTATCTATCTATCTATCTATCTATCTATCTATCTATCTATCTATCTATGGATCTTTGGTTGTTCGGGTTTTCTCCCGCGTAAGATTCAAATTATCTAGGCAACGTTTCGATGAAGTCTCATTCATCATCATCAGGCCTCTGTCTTTGGCTCTTGCTTTTCAGAGTGAAATATATATATATATAAATATATATATATACACACACACCATATACCATATACCATATACCATATACCATATACATACATACATACATACATACATACATACATACATATAGTGTGTGTGTGTGTGTGTGTGTGTGTGTGTATGTGTGTGTGTGTGTGTGTGTAAGATTCTTTCTTCCTTTTGCCTCAGAAGTGGAAAACTCATCTAAGAAACTTAACTCCTGTGTTAACAAGAGAAGGATAAGGAGGTGAAAGAAAATCATAATCTTATGAAAAGTGAGTTTCTTTTTAACAAAAGGAAAGAGTGCCAGAAGATTGGCAATGGTGTTCTTACATAGGGATATAGAGATTAAAAGTTAGCATACATATACTCATTTTATCATAGGCAAAAAACTGATTGAAGAGATACAGATGGGTTACTGAGGAAGCCAGGATCTCTGTGCCCTGAAAGTAAACACTTTGTAGTATAAGATGTTTAGCTTTTGAAAAGTATGAAGGTTTATGTTCTAAGTATTGTTCTAGCATTTTCACCCTATGTCCTATCATGAATGAAAGGAATTATAAATATACTGATTATTGGTGTCCTTGAAAATGTTGCAATTTATGACATATTTATTCATTTATCAAATTTCTAAGTTGGCTGACTCATAATGATTCTTTGCAATTTTACAATGAAATAAAGAAACAAGTAAGCACACATACATGTGCACATCCCAGCTGCTACTGAGACAGCAAATTAACCCATCCCCTAACTTGAAGTGATTCAATCTCAGCAAAAGAGTTCTAAAGATTTGTTTAAAGGCAGATAGGATAGGAGAAACAAAACAGAAGGTTCATTTCCAGGGTCCTTTTAGATGACATTGTCTAATCAACAGAAGCAAACAGATTCTGACAATGGTGTAGGATGGTCAGAGGCTGGAGATAGCCACTCCCTTAGATCACTAGGTCGTATGCCATGTAGAGATATAGAAGTAATAACCAGCAGCTTATAGGTAACTAATGCATCTCATGAAACTTTGGAAAAGTGACTCTTGAAGGTTGCTTCAGAGCTTTGATGCAAGATTTTTTTAAAAAAAATATATGGAGACTTGCCAGAGACAGTATATCAAAAATTGTACAAAAGCTTTGGGATATCCCCATCAAATTTTTGTACAAGAGAACAAGAGTTGCTATTTTAAAATATTAAATTGAAGCCCCTTCCTTATAGAAGGAAGGCAAACACAACTATTTAAAGACATTTCTGCAAGAATGCTAAGAAAAAAGAAAGAATTTGTACCAAGAGCAAAACAAATCAGATACAGATGGAAAATTCAATTTGCATTGGAAGTCTTATTAGAAACAAAAAACATAATCATGACAATGACTTCAGAGGCTTCTTCTCTACATGAAAAATTAATTGTTTAAAACTCTTCAAATAAGGAACTTCTCAGCATTGGAAAGGATATTGGAGATGAAGGAAAAAAGAAAATTAGGAAGAGTAGCAGCATTAAATTAGCATTCAAAACAGAAAGGAAGGTATTTATCTCACTGGACCTAAAATAGTTTAATTAATCTAATAAAAGGAAGACAATTTTTAATAAACTCAAAAGGCAAATGCTGATATTGTTTGCTTACAAGAAATGCATATAAAAACAGGCCATGTTAATGGTTTTTTTAAAGTACCAGAATATTTAGCAGCAGGAAAGACAAATATATGTATGTATGTATGTATGTATGTATGTATGTATGTATGTATATAGCAGCCAGATATATTGGTCTTTATATTATATAGACAAGCAAATACAGAAAACGCCCAGACTACATTTTGGAAATAACAATTTCTTCTTTCTAAAAAATAAAAGAATAAAAATAATTATGTTTCCTGGCCTCCATATTGATAATCTTCTTACACATGGAACCTATGACAAAGGGTACAAGGGATAATTCCAGTGAGAAAACACAAAAATATTGGAAATCATTGTGGTGTGTCTCAGATGGACACGTTGTCAAGCTTGCTGCAACCTGCTCTAGGGTAGATAGAAGAAGCCATGCAAATCCACAATGCATTCATGGTAATCCAGAAACCACTTTAAATGCCAAAGTGAATTCCTAGTCCAATTTGCTATGCTTTTCTTTTACACTAAGGTTCCAATGAGAGCTCACATTTCCATCTAAGGTTATAAAGGAATCTGTTTCAAAAACATTGAACTGGATTGCAATTTCACTGGAGTCTTTTCAATTTGTCTGCTTAAAACAACAAGTACCTTTCCCCATAATGGCTAAAAGTGCTTAATTGGTTAGAGGTGATGTTGCTTAGCAACCACTTCATTTTATTATTCTATTTCCTCTTTTTTTAAAAAAAATAAAACACAATATGTTACTATTTTACTTCAAACATGCATACATACATACATCGACACAGTAAAAGATCTGAAACTGAATACTAAAATAAATACTATTTGCTAATATAGATGATTGTTTACTATGCCTATATTAGGATGTTTTTTAAAAAAATATTTTTATTATTTTCTTTCTAGAGCTGCCCAACTCAAACAAGTGAGTCTGGGCAACTTACAACTCTTATAAAATAATTGAAACATTTTAAAAAATCCATTGAAAGAATAAAACACCCACAAAATAAATAAGTATAAACAGCAGCTGGGATGGTTGATCAGCTAACAGTAAAGCCAAATAACAAGGCACTTAACACATTCCGAGTCCCAGGCCTGGATACATAGCCAAGTTTTTAAAGCTTTAAAAAAAGCCAACAGGGTGGGGACATTCTAATCTCCATGGGAAGAATAGTCCATAAGGCAAGGACTACATCAGAGAAAAGGCCATCTTCTAGTTCCCACCAAGCAAATTCCCAAGAAGACAAAGGGTGTTTGAAGGAAAGATGTGCAATGTTTATACTGAAAAAATCCAGGTGACAAAATAAAATAAAATAAAATAAAATAATGAAATGAAATAAAATTAAATAAAATTAAATAATAAATAATAAAATAAAAATAAAATAATAAATAAAATAAAATAAAATAAAATAAAGCTGTTTGGTAAAACAAAAAGTGAACTGAATTCACTAATTGAAAACACAAAATAATTTAGCCAGGACATCGGCATGCACTTTAGAATTGACAAACGTGCAACAATGGCAATCAAAGCAGGCAAGGTCATAGAAGATGACGGAATAGAACTTGAAAATGAAGAAATGATAAAGGCAATGAAACCAGAAGCATCCAAATACATTCAAAGAATTCACAAGATTTTAAAGTCCAGATTGAGTGGTGGAAACATCATAAAAGCAATAAGTACCTGGGCTATACCTGTAATTTGATACTCTGCAGGAATAATTGACTGGGCCCATATTGAGCTGGACAATTTGGACAGAAAAACAAGGAAGCTTATGACTATGAATCATGCCTTGCACCATAAAAGTGATGTTGATTTATTTACCAAGAGCAGAAATTGCTCAAGATCACCTACCAGTAAAGCAGACTGTAGAAGAAGAAAGACACACCTTGAATAACATCCAGAAAAGTGAAGAGCCAATGATTAAGGAAGTACTGTACATAAAGGAGGCCTTTTGAAGGCAACCAAGTCAAAAGCTGAATACAAAAAATAAGTAATTAAGAAGCAAACTGAAAATTGGAAAAGCAAAGCTATGCATGGCTAATACCTGAAAAGTATTGAAGGCAAAGATGACCAAAAGCTTATGTGGAACTGGCTAAAATCAGGAATACTGAAAAAAGAAACTGAAGGCTTTATTTTGGCTGTTCAAGAACAAACCTTAGCCACAAATTGCATGAAGGCAAAGATTCAGCATGTCATCACCAACAGCATATGCTGCCTCTGTAATGAGAGATGAAACAGTTGACCATTTAATCAGTGGGTGAAGCAAAATCTAAACTGACTACCTAGAACAGGGGTTGCCAACCTTTTGGACCACCAAACTCATAATTTTAGATCCCAGGGACCACTAACTTGTTCTGTGGGTGTGGCCTAATTTGTGGGTGTGGCTTGGTGGTCATGTGACTGGCTGGGCATGGCTTATATGTAAATATTATAAATATTTATATAAATATTGGGGGTTTTTATTTAAAAAAGAGCAACTTTTACCCCAAATCAGGCAAAGCAGGCAGGTAGATTGAGTTGCTCACAGAATCACAGATTCATTCAGAGATCTATCTATCTGCCATTGGCTAGCTCAATCTGTCATATAAAATTTGCTCGCAAGCAAACTCATAAAATTTGCTAGCAAGTAAACTCACAAAATTAACTCACAACACACCATGCATGTAAATATTGATTTTTTTTATAAAAAAGAGCAACTTTTATACCCAAAATCAGGCAAAGCAGGCAGAATGAGTTGCTCACAGAATCATTCAATTATCTATCTATCTATCTATCTATCTATCTATCTATCTATCTATCTATCTATCTATCTGCCATCGGCTAGCTCAGTCCCTCAAATTTGCTTGCTGTGAGTCTACACTCAATTTGTTTGCAAGCAAACCTTCAGTCCTAAGGGAGGTCCGGCTGTACTTAAAAGCAGAGCCGAAGATCTAAAGACTAGCTGGAAAGCAAGAAATCCAACCATTTTCTGCTTCCTAACTAATCTAAATCTCCTGGCACAGAAAACAGATGATGGTCAGAAAAAGGAAAAATAGAAATTTAGCAGGCAAGTTTATCAGGTAAGGAGTGAGTGGGCAGGGAGGGTTTCCGCAGTCCATGTGGGCAGCGCAGGCACTTTTGTTTCTGCACAGCCTGGATTAATTGCTTTTGGGGGGGTGCTCTTGGGGTGAGATTTCTCTGCGGCCCACCAAAATTTACTCATGGCCCATCGGTTGGCGACCGCTGACCTAGAATGCCATAACTGAGTTGCTAAAATCATTCACTGAAAACTGTGCCAAAAGTTTGAATTTGAGTATAGTAAAATCTACTGGGAACATCAGGTTGAGAAAGTTCTGAAGAATGAAAAAGCCAAGATCTTGTGGGAGTTCAGAATTCAGACTGACAGGCACTTGGCCCACAACACACCTGACATAACAATAGTTGAAAAGAAAAAAGATTGGTTCACTGACATTGCAATACCTAGTGATGCACAAATTGAAGACAAGCAGCAAGAAAAAATCACAAAGTACAAATTAAAGTTGAGCGACTTTGGAAAAAGAAATAATGTGTTATCCGAATTGTAATTGGGCCCTTGGAGCAATAACTAAAGGCTACTTCACTATTTGGAAATTCTGAATTTATCAGACTTGAATACCTGGATTCTACAAAAAAAACCACCCTACTTGGAACAACTTATATTCTCCGATGCTACCTTAAAAGTTCCTAGGTCCTTGATGATTCATTCATGATAGTTTCAGTTTTCCAAGTTATTGGTACCATTCAGTGGTGGGATTCAATTTGTTTTAACTACTGGTTCTGTGGACGTGGCTTGGTGGTCATGGCAGGGGAAGGATACCGTAAAATCTCCAGTCAGAAGTGGTATTTGCCAGTTCTCTGAACTACTCAAAATTTCCACTACTGGTTCTCCAGAACTGGTCAGAACCTGCTGAATACCACCTCTGGTATCATTGCTTTATGATTTCCAAAGCTTCTTCAATTTTCTGGTGCTAAGCAATATTTTTAACTAGGAGGACTTCATTCTTTCTGAGGAGATGGGTTGAAGAAAGGGTGCTTGGTATGGGAATGAGAACTCTTCAATAGTGATGCAGGCTTTACCAAATCCTTCTGGTTTGCCTTTATAGCAGGGGTGTCAAACTTGCAATGACACATTGTCATCACATGACGTATCGCAGCTCCCCCCTGCCCTTTGCTAAACCGGGGTGAGCGTGGCTAGCATGTGATGCATCTGGCCTGCAGGCCGCGAGTTTGACACCCTTGCTTTACAGTCTGAGCTATTTCTTACAAGGCTTCAATTTTTTTTGCCCTGGATAGAGCTTGGCAGTTTTCTGGGTTTTGCTTCTGTGAATACGTTATTTCATATTATAAATTGTCATTGATCTGTAGCTTCTGTTCTGTTATTTCTAATTCTGAAAGTTGTTCTTTCCAGAACTGGCGCATTCTTTTGAGATATCCTCTTCTTGTTGACGAAACAACTTTTCTTCTAGTATGCCCTCAATTGCTATTATTCATAGTACCTTTAGTTTAATAGGTATTTATCAAATTATTTTAATATAATAAATATATGGGGGTCAATGACCAATCTGAAACCTCCTGAAAGGATCCATGAGCTGAAGAGTTTGAGGATCTCTGGTGTAATGGCAGTCTTGTCAGTGATCTTCAATTTCTCTGGTATCCTGGATTTCAAATAAAACTGAAAGGAAGTTTTAATGAAATAACTCATCTCTTGAATCCCATTTTTGGAAGTGCAAGCTGCTTAGGAAGTTGGAGAGTAACGGAGAGATGTATGACAGAACACAAAAGCACCATAATCAAAAGAGAACCCTAAAAATGAGGCAATTTTTTTTATGACTCATGGAGGTCATAAAAAATCTTTCAGAAAATTGAAAGGCAATCATACTAATACAGGTAGTCCTCGACTTAACAACAGTTCATTTATTACAATGGTTACAATTTGTAACCATTCAAAGTTAAAACGGAACTGAAAAAAGTGACTTATGGCCATTTTTCACACTTATGACTGTTGCCGCATCCTCATGATCACCCAATTTACCTTTGGATGCTTGACAACTGACTCATATTTACGATGGTTGCAGTGTTCTGGGGCCATGTGATCTCCTTTTGCAACTTTCTGACAAGCAAATTCAAAAGCCAGATTTATTTAATAACCATGTTACTAACTTAACAACTGCAATGATTCACTTAACAAATATGGCATGAAATGTCACAAGATGGGATAAACTCATTTAACGAATGTTTCACTTAGCAACAAAAAAATTGGGCTCAATAATGGTTGTAAGTCAAAGCCTACCTGGAATGATTTCTTTGATTTCAGATAGAAACAGGAACTGATGCCTTTGTCTTCTTCCAGAAGAGGAGGGGGAGTGGCCTGTAAAAATTTATTTTAGGAATATAATATTTCAGATTATGATTAAGAAGAAAAGAAACATCATAGTTTTTTGATAGAAGAAAACCCCACCATTTCTGCTTGGGAGGGAAAGTAACTCTCCACAACAAAAGGAAAAAAAAATCCAGGTAAATGTGCTATTATCAGACTGAAAATTACCTAGAATGGCATCTTTCTTTTCCACCTCTTGAACATGCTTGCATGTTACCTTCATACATTCAGGAATCTATCTGGGTTGTTGTTCATTGTTCTTTCCTCAAATCATCATTCATTTTTGTGCCTTAATCATGTTGGTCTCTACATCAGCTTGCTTGCTCACAATATCGTAAACTGTTAGGTGTTGCATAGGCTCACTCTCCTCCTCCTCCTCCTCCTCCTCCTCCATCCATCCATTATAGCAAAAGTATTCCTATTAACAATCATTTTAAGGAAATAAAATACACATACAATGCAAAGGTATCCATAGTTAAGTAGAAAACAGGCTCAGTGTAATCCTAGGTATTTTCTCAGAAATAAGTCCCACTGAGTTCTTGGAGACATATTTCCTGGTAAGTGTTTATAGGATTTCAATTTTAGCTAATGTAAATACTTCTGGTGACTGAAAGTATAAATCAGCAGCACAAAATTAAGATGTGTCATGTGCAATCTTTGAGAATCAAAATACTGCAGATCATCCTATTGGAATTCTCCTACAGAGTTCTAAGAATTCATGTTCCAAGCATTCAAATTTCAAAAATGACATTTTCTCAGAATTCAAGGGAACGTAACCATTACATGAGCTGGGAAGTCTCAGGTATCAGGGGATTTTTTTTTGGGGGGGGAGGGTGATATATAAAGTACATGGAGCAACATCCATTCAGAAGTCTACCCCAGGGTTTTTCTCTGCATGCAACAATATGGATACATGGAATGTTTTGCCATTGCTACAATTCCTGCCAGCAGCTCAGCTGCAGGTAGATGGTTGAGTTCATGGGACAGCATTGTGTACCAAATGGTGCACACCATGGGCCAACAGAATTGGATCCTGATAGCTTTGCGCAACATGGTAAAGCTCTGTGGTGTCATGGTTTTAGATTACAATTGGAAAGAGGATCAAATTCATCCACCACATCCAGGAAGCTTCTTTTTGATCATGATCTAGTCACTACCTCCCAGTCCAATAAGCATGAATGGTAGCAAAATTGGAGTGGGAAGGACTATGCATCTTTCCTTGAGCTTTCGGAGGAAAGTTGGGGTATAAATTGTAAATTAACTTTGAACAAACTCAGTTGTTCAAACAGCTGTGGGTTTGTTTGGTTTTCGTTTTTAGCTGTTTACTTTTTTTACGTTTTATTGGTTTTTAAGACAAACATAGACAAACAAAACATAAAAACATCAAGCCATCTTCCATATATATATGCATACATACAGTGTGTCAATTGCTTTACAAATTGTTTTGTGCTTCCATTTCATAGTCTTCAATTACAATTACATTGCATATCTTCTCATATTTTCAATCAAATATTAAATACATTAATATCATTGTTAATCAATCATTTGACTATACTTTTATTCATTCATGTTTTATGAAATAATCCATATTTGATTTAATTTGTTTTATGACTGTTCATATTATCATCTCAAATCTATCCTACAATCATTTTGTAGATAAAATAAGAAAAGAATACATCTTTATATATTTATTATTTTCTAAGAATCTACATATTTCATTACTATGTTTTATTGTCTAACCATTGATAGAATAAATCCCAAATTTTATAAAATTGTTTATCATCTTGTTCTCTAATTTCAAATGTCAATCTACTCATTTCAGCACATTCCAATATTTTCTGAATGATTTCCTCCTGTAACGGTATTTTCTCATTTTTCCAATTTTTGGCAAACACAATCCTAGCTATTGTTAATACATTTACAATCAGGTATTTCAATTCTTTACTATATATTTCAGGTAAAATTTCCAATAAAAATATCTCTGGTTTCAAGTCTATACGCTTTTTTGTCATTTTTTCCAACCACGTGTGGATTGTAGTCCAGTATTTTTTAGCATCCGCACAAGTCCACCACATATGGTAATATGAGCCAGGTGTCTGATGACATTTCCAACATTTTTCAGATTTGTGCTTGAACATTCTTTCTATTCTTGTTGGGGGGAAATGCCACCTGTAAAACATCTTATACAATTTTTCTTTATATGCTGTTGATATTGTCATTTTATAATTTTGAGACCACAATTTTTGCCATTTCTCTAAATCAATCCCATATCCAAAATTCTTCCCCCAAGCAATCATTGTTTCTTTAACTTGTTCTTCTTCTAGTTTAATTTGTAATAATTTTTAAATCGCCTTTTCATCAGTACCTGTCAAAATCTTATCTAAGTCAGTCAGTTTATCATAGAAACCTTCTGTTTTAGAATCTTTATCATACCTTGAATGTATTTGCGCATATGAAAACCAATTCATCTTTATACCGTGTTCCTCTAGTTTTTGTATAGATTTAAGTTCACCCCTTTCATTCAATATTTCACCATATCTAACTGTTTGTTCCTTTTTATATATTATAGGATAAGGAAATGCTTCAATAATCGATAGCCAAAGTGGAATTTTCAAATAACATTGTCTTTTAATCTTTTCCCAGTTTAACCACAGAGACTCCCATATATAATGTCTTCTAAAGTACCCCTGTGTTTTAGTTCCTTTATACCATAGAAAAGCATGCCACCCCAACAACAGATCATGTCCTTCTAATGTCAACAATCTAGTATTTCTTAAAGTTATTCATTCCTTAACCCACATCAAATTGGCACCATGTTTCTCCAACAATAGACCTCCCCCAATAGGAAGACCCAGCATGTTTTCTAGGCATAAAAAGAAATTAAGCCCCTCCCCCCAAATTTAGGCCTATTTTAAAACATGCAAAATGGGGGGAAGGGCAGGGGGACTTGCCATTAGGAGTGCCCAGCAGGCAGCAATTCCTCGCCACCAGCTGCTCCTAATGGGTGATCATGGCAGAGCACGGAGAGCTCCCTACTCCTGCCAAGCACCTTTGCGGCAGACCCAAGACTTTCAGCACCCGCCGCTGTTGATTTCCCTTCTGCCCATGCTGCCGCTGCGTGTGGAGCTGCCACTTCCACGTTTAGAGCACCACTGCCATTTGGAGTTGCTGCTTCCACGTTTGGAGCACTGCCGCCTTTTGGAGTTGCCATGGTCGCATTTGGAGCTGTCGCCGCATTTGGAGCTGCTGCTTTTGTGTTTGGAGCACTGCCGCTGTTTGGAGCACCACCGCCATTTGGAGCACCGCCGCCACTCCAAACATGGCAGCAGCTCCAAATGTGGAAGTGGCAGCTTCAAACATGATGGCGGTGCTCCAAATGGCAGCGGCACTCCAAATGGCAGTGGCACTCCAAACACCGAAGCGGCAGCTCCAAACATGGCGGCGGAATGGGCAGAAGGGAAAGCAACAGCAGTGGGTGCCAAAGGTCTTGGGTCTGCAGCAAAGGTGTTTGGTGGGAGTAGGGAGCTCTCTGCGCTTTGTCATGATCACCCGTTAGGAGTGGCTGGTGGCGAGGCTGCCTGCAGGACGCTCTAGATGAGGATGCAAGGGGGGGAATTAAGTCACTCCTGAAAAGATGGCCTAGCCATTTTGGGGGGGCTTAAAAAAATATAAGACCTGGCCTTATTTTATGAGAAACACGGTAGCTTGGTAATACAACTCCCAATTAGGCAAACCAAATCCTCCTCTTATTCTAGCATCTTGCAAAAGTTTTAACTTTATTCTCGCTTTCTTACCTTGCCATATATATTTCAACACAATTTTATTTAAATCTTCAAAATAATCTTTTCCAAGCCTAACTGGAATTGTTTGGAACAAATATAAAATTCTGGGTAATATATTCATCTCGATTGTTGATATTCTCCCTATTAATGACAGATATAAATTTGCCCATTTCACCAAATCTAGCACTATCTTCTGCTTAAGTTTGATATAATTATATATAATTATTATAATATATAATTATTCTCTTTTAGTGTACTGCATCTTGCTGTCAAGTGTATCCACAAATACTTGACCTGGATTTTCGTGACCTGGATTTTCAATAGATCCTCCAGTTCTTCCTTTTGTCTTGATAGCATATTCTTTGTCACGATCTTTGTTTTATCTTTATTTATTTTCAAACCAGCCACCTTTCCATATGTCTATCTTTTCTATCAATTTTGATGCTGTTTCTAGTGGGTATTCTAAGATGAAAACCTGTGAATGTTTGCAATTTAAATTCTTCCTTTTTAATTTTCACCCCTTTTATATCCTTTTCATCTCTAATATTTCTGTTTAGCACTTCCAAGGTTAACACAAACAACAGAGGTGATAGTGGGCACCCTTGTCTTGTTCCTTTTCTTATATCAATAGAGTCTGTCAGTTCTCCCTCTATCATTACCTTTGCCATTTGCTTATGATATATAGCTTCTATTGCTTGAATAAATTTTTTACCAAAGCCCATCTGTTCCAGCTTTAATAACATGAATCGCCAATTCACATTATCAAATGCCTTCTGTGCATCTAAAAATATCAAAGCCATTTGTTTTTCAGGGTGTGCCTCATAGTATTTCAAAGTGTCCAAGATTACTCTCATATTATCTTTAATTTTTCTCTTTTGCAGAAATCCATTTTGATCAGGATGGATACAATTGTTTAAGTATTCTTTAAAGTCTTTCTGCCAATATTGAAGCAAAAATTTTATAATCTGAGTTTAGTAAGAAAATGGGTCTATAATTCTTGATTTGTAATGGATCGCCCTCCTCTTTTGGAACAAGTGTAATATAAGCTTCTGACCATGATTTGGGTATCTTCTTCTTTAACATTGGGTATCTTCTTCTTTAACTTCATTCATGACTTCTAGCAATGGAAGGTTCAATGATTCTTGTAGTGTTTTATAAAACTCTGCCAGAAGTCCATCTGGGCCTGGTGCCTTTCCATTGTTTTGTTTCTTGAGTGATTCAATTAACTCATCGTTATATTGCTTTCTAATATTGTTTCAATCTCTTTAGGTATCTGGGTTAGATTAGCATTCTGTAAATACTGTTTAACTCTTTCCTCATCAATGTTCTCTTGTGTGTAGAGTTTCCCATAATAGTCTCGTATGATTTCCTTCTTCTCTTTACTACCATAGCAAATTTGGCCTTGGTCATCTATTAATTGCAATATTTTCCTTGATTCTTTCTCCTTTCTCAGTTTATATGCTAACCATCTATTTGCATCTTCAAAGTAGTTCTGTTTCGCACCTCTGATTTACGTCTTTTTCTATTAGACCCATTTTATGTTTAGTTATATCCATTTTTAACTTAATGTCCTTTTTCTGTGGTATTTTCTGTAGCTCTTTTTCAAGTCCTTTGTACTCATCCTCTAATGCCTTTAGAGGCTAGTCTTTTCATGGTGTTTCTTTTTCTTGTATAGTCTATTATCAAGCCTCTGACATATGCCTTCATTGTATCCCATACATTCTGCATTAATGTATCTTCTTTTTTGTTTTCTCTAAAGAAGAAAGCCAGTTCTTTCTCCATCCACTGTGTGAAGTCTTTTTCCTTTAATATAATATTATTTAACGTCCATCTAGATCTTCTTCTTTGTCCTTTCCATTTAATTGTCATTGGATTGTGATCTGTCCAAGTACTTGTTTCAATATTTATTTCTTGAATATTAGCTAACAATTCTGTTGACATCCATATCATTCTGGACCATGATAAATGTCTATTTGAATAGAAGGTGTATTGTTTAGTCTTAGCATTTTTTTCTCTCCATGTATCTTTTACATTTATTTCATCTATCATTTTAAAAAAGGATTTAGGGAGAGTCTTTCTGCTTTGCTTTGTTGGTTTTTGTGCTGTATAGTCCAGTTTATTATCTACAATTCCATTAAAATCTTCCATCATAACTATATTAGCATAGTCCAGTTCAATTATTTTCATATGTAAGCTGTTTCCTTTTTTTGTCATAAGAAGAGTTATAGGGTATGTATGCAATACCATATGCAATACATTTTATGGTAAATTGATTTAATTTATTTTTCTTTTCTTTGGGGATCGTTTCATTAATGAAAATCAGATTGTACATTTTATTTTATAAATAAATAAAACTTCCACCATAATTATCATGGCTGTTGGAACAGAAAGAAAAGGATTACACGGAAGAACATTTTTGTATTCTTTCATTTGATTGTGCTGCAATTTCTATTTTCATCTACTATTATCTTATATTTGGAATTAATGTAATTAGCAGACGTTCAGGCAGTGCTGGGGAAGGCTATTATAAAAAATGTGAGGATCTCCAAAGAATCCAAGGAAAGTTACAATAAAGAATCCAGGGCTGGTATTAATATTGCCACAAAAAACCTTCCCACAAGATAATCTTTATTTCTTTCAACAGATCAGTTTGTAGTACATATAAAGGGTAATTATGAGGCTTTTATCATTTCTCTGGAGTAATTGTGAGCCTATTTAAGGGCAAACTTTTCCATCTTACCCAATTAAAAAAAATACAAAATTCTTTTCCAGTGTTTGCATATGAGCTAATTTCAATAAAGGAACAGTGCAACTAGTTTTAAGAGGGTTATTTCTGAAGTTCCACTAATTTCAAAAATGTCTACCACAAGAAATTAAGCAATTGTCTGATACTGAAAGCAATTGCAGATTAAAAATCTTCCTGACGCTAGCAACACAATTGATTTTTGTGTGCTGGAGGTGAAGGAGATAAGCACATAAAGTATTCTTTGCCACTTTCATATACATCTTGCTTCATGCCTGAGTGCTGGGAATTAGCCGTTGGTTTGGGTTGCAAGACTATGAGGTTTATGTGTCACTTGTATTACTTTGTGGGAGTTACTTTCATTAATTGTTCTGCATGTTAATGGTCATTTAATCCCATGTTCGACAATCCAGCAAGTACCATTTTATAAAGGTTAATGAAGCCTTTAGGCAATTATGATCTTTATAATACTCCCTGACCTTTGTGAAATAGTTTGGTGGTTCTTCTTTTTAATTGCTATTGGCAGTGAATATTTCTTTGAGTGTATGGGGAATGGTGGAAGGAGGGAGCAGAGAATCTTGCCACTATAAATGTTGGATGTAGAAAAGCTATGCACCAGTTTCATTTAGGTAAATATTTGTAGTGTGTTATTTCCCACCTAAAACCTGGCAACATCAAGAATGAGTTTAGCCCACCTCTTTCCCGGAGCAGAAATAGACAATGCCTGAGATTGCTGAACTTCAGCTCTTATAAACTCCCAAATTAATACATTATTTTGCAACATCTGGAGCATCCCATCACATTCTCGGGGTTCATAATGGTGTTGGCATTTGGGGCATAGTGGATAATCAGGAAAGCCAAGGCAGACTCTTTGTTATAATGTGCTGTGATGTCATATTAATTTATCAGTGTTTCCAATCAGGCTGTATAGATTTGGGGCAACTGAGATTGTTCTAGCCACTGTACCGATCTCGAGAAAAATGT
Source organism: Pseudonaja textilis (assembly GCF_049901715.1). Lineage (NCBI taxonomy): Eukaryota > Metazoa > Chordata > Lepidosauria > Squamata > Elapidae > Pseudonaja > Pseudonaja textilis. The sequence continues at coordinate 180,509,504 of NC_141990.1, read as the reverse complement.
GGTTCCTAATTAACAAAATGTGTTCCATTACCTTCCTTTAAAGGTTTGCATCTGACAGTTTTAATATATTGTTAAACATACCCCCATTCAGATATTTTTAAGACATCTATGCAAAGGCAACATTACAAGAAGAATACATTGATAGTATCTACCCAAGTATTTAAGAACTCCGCAAACACAATTTATAAAGATGATATCCTCCATAGGGGAGGTTATAAATGATTGTCATATTTCAAGAAAGCTGATAAACCTCTAGTGGGATAAGACATCACATGTTCAATTTATTGACTTAATCTGTTCATTGCATATGTTTTCTAAAAGAAAATTTAAAATTGTGTGATTTATATCAGAATTTGACTAGTGTTTGTTTATAGACAGAATTTATCATTTCAGTAATATCTGATATGAATAATATGACTTTAGAAGATCAAGAAAGAGTCAATCAGCTTGCATGGTAGGATAAAGTAGACTAAATCCCCCCATGCTTCAATTCTCAGGTGAAAAATAGCACTTTCAGAAATCATGAACGCATATGTTGAAAGTGTATTTTGAATACTTTTACAAAAGTATACAAGTGGGGTTTTTTTTACTAATTTGTTTTCTTCAGCTAGTTTCTCTTGCCTCTCTTAGCCTTAATTATATGGATGAATCCAATCAAGCAAGAGCAAATTGTACGATATGAACAACTTCACCTTATGTAAAGTACTATTACTGTATATAGAGATTAGGAGATGCTGGATCTAGGAAGGCTGTCTTTCATTCCAGACACAATTGACCAAACTGAAATCATTATATCAAGAGAAAACAAAGACCACTAACCAACATTTCACACAATAGACTACAAATAATGAACTGAAGCAGTCATAGAACAGTTGTAACTCAAAACAAAAGTATATGTGTTTAATGCAAAAAGGGTTCTAAGGTATAGATGAAAAAGCTGCTGTCCAAAACACTGGAAAGCTAAAAATACAAAAAACAAAAAAATGAACTCCAGGAGTGAGCAGAGAGTTAGCCTGCACTACTGCATTCTAACCACCATTACTCCATTTAAATAAATATCTGTAACATGATAGTATTTATCCATCATGAGCAAAGTGTGTCCTGGTTGTGACACAAGATGAATGAATTTGCCTGCTTATGCAGCAAGCATAAAAGATGCACTCACGTTGTATCTTTGATTGATTCCCATCCTTTCTGCTTTCAGAAAGAACATTGAGTGGCATGATATAAATTAGTTTTAATATGATTTTAAAAAAACATTATTATTTTTTAATTTCTATAAATTATTGGTGTATGTTCATTGTGTTTTTTTAAAAGGTTTAAATTATATTTAATATGTTGTCCACTTTTTTCTAGCTAACCTGAGTATTTTGATAGAAATAATTATAATTCTTGTATTTCTGTGTATTGAGGACTGATAATAAATGTCATTAATTGTTTAATTAATAAAGTGCTGTGAAATCAGTGTCAACTCCAAATGACCACGAACATATTCTTCAGAATGATGTATTTGCAACCTCACCTTTTAGATCTCTAATGACATATTCATTGCTATTGTAATCTCTTACTGTTGGTCATCTTTCTCTTTCTTTCTTTCTTTCTTTCTTTCTTTCTTTCTTTCTTTCTTTCTTTCTTTCTTTCTTTCTTTCTTTCTTTCTTCTTTTCTCCCTCCCTCCCTTCCTTTCATTCCTTCCATCTTTCCCAGTGTTATAAACCTCTCCACAAAGGTAGGCCTTCCTATAATATGTCCAAAATAAAATTTGAACCTAGTCATTTGTGCTTTGAGTGAGAACTCTGAATTGTTTTGTTCTATTATTCATTTGTGTATTTTCTTGGCAATTTGGATTGACAAGACGATTTAGGAGTTTTCTCCAACAGCAAAGTTGAAAGAATCAAGACTCATTCTACCTTGTTTGTTCAATATTCAACTTTCAATTCTATAGCATGTCACAGGGAAAACAATTCAATGTTTTATAGGAAATATGTGCCTACATACATGGAAACATCTAGCATATATACATCATAACATCTATATTTTCCAAGGCTTTGGAGTGGAGTTTCTGAATACCAACTTGCATCTATTTTAACAGATAGTTCCCTTAGTGTTGATAATCAATCCTAAAAGGCAGAAATTATCCACCACTTCAATAACACCACTGTCAGTTTTAGTTGGTTGCTACAGTTATTGTCATTTATATTTGGTCTTTATATTTAATCTTAATCTCATTTCTCTATGTACTTAATATTTATTATTTGCATTTTCAGCTATTACAATAATGTAATTAGTATACCACAAAGTGATGTTTCTCCAATTTTAAGCCATATTTGTTTTGCAATCCATGTTTCTTTACCACATATTTAGCATATAGATGTTACTTCATTGTTGACTTGGAGGCAGTCCATTTCACCATATTTTCTCCAGACTACAACTTTCTGTTCTGTGTATTGGTTTTGTAGGAGGACAATGAAATATTCAAGGATGACCATTTTCCTAAGGCCATTCCACAGCTTGACAAGGTCAATACAATAAAACACCTGTATACAGTATACTCAATGAAGTACGTATTGACATCCTTTTGATATTCTGTGGTATTCTCAATTATCCCAAAGATGCTCTTGAAAAAAATACCTTTGGGACCACCATGACTTGACTGAAAATCTCCATAGACATTTTCTCAATTATCCAACATACAAGAACAGTAATGTCTCATGTTCTTGGGCATTTTCTAAAGTCAGATTGAACACATTCCGTGTATTCACCCTTAAGAATTTTGATTTTATTCTATAGGTATTCTGGTTCCTTATCAATAAGGTTCAATAGGTCAAAATAATTCCTAATGTTGTCTTTGAAAATAGTAGGAGTATGTTTAACATTGCAGTATATTGTGGAAATTGTTTACCTTTCATCTTTTTTTGCATGACTAGTATTATTAAGATTAGTCACATAAAACTTTGACAACTATATAGGCAGAATATATTCACATTATAAATACCACTACTATTCTGAAAGATCCCCAGCTCTTCGAAAATAGATATTGAGTGCTATATGAACTCAAAGGTCCATTATCCAGCACTATATCATCAGCCATTGTATGTTGTCTATTTAACTTGTTGGTAAAATAGAGAAATATTTTAGCATTGTCTCTTTGGGCAATATAGCAATAGCACTTAGACTTATATATCACTTCACTATGCTTTACAGCCCTCTCTAAGCAGTTTACAGAGTCAGCATATTGCCCCCAATAATCTGGGTCCTCATTTTACACCTCAGAAGGATGGAAGGCTGAGTCAACCTTGAGCCTGGTGAGATTTGAATTGCCAAATTGCAGGCAGTCAGCAGTCAGCTGCCACCATGCTTGTATAAAATGATATCTTAGTTATTTCCAGTAAAGTAATTATCTATCTCCAATAACTTCCTACATCATTGCGGGCTGGTTTAGATAACTAAACTTTAAACTTTACTTTAACTTAAACAGTTGTGATGACTTTCATTCCCAGTGTTTTTCACTTATGTCCCTGGAAAATTTGAGGGGCAAATTCAATGAATAAATATCAATAAATAAATTCAGATGTTCCATGTCCTCATAATTTTAAATAATCTGTATGAACATTAATATACAATTTTAATTGTTTTTCTTCTCTTGTTCATGTTCATGTAAAGCAATTCAATATACACCTTTTTACAAGAACTTTGCTCTAATATAAAGCATTTTATATGCTTTTTACCATCGCTATCTATTTTGATCAGTTCTCTTACAAAACTTGAAAATATGTCAGCAGTGATATGGAAGTTCACTTCAACCCTCAAATTGGTTTTTGGAAATACTCTAAAATTTTGGTCCACTGACCCAATTAATTTCATTTAATTGGTGTATTATCAGATAATATCTGTTATGAGAAAGCATAGTCTTACGATGAATGACAGATTGCACTAAATTATTAGAACACTCTAATGATTAGACTTCAATGGTTGGGAAAATCTTGTTTACATCATAAATAGTCTACATAAAATACTTGAATAAGTACACATTGGTCTTAAAACTGCAATCTGTTAGAAGGTTCTAGTTTCTATCATAAAATTCAGGCAGTAAACACATTTCTCAGTTCTCTCTGTATACATATCAACAGCAGTCAAGAAAACAAAACTGCTATAAAACCTGTGGGGTTTTAATTTTCATTTTATATAATTATTCTTTGTTCTTAGTAATTATATTTGTTAATAATACTGAAACCAGTTTTCATGTCTTGCATTACTCTTCTCAAAAAGCCATTTGAAATGAATTAAATCTCTTTTGGGAATAAATACAATACAGTATATTAGTTCATTTCAAGCTCCAGTAATAGTCAGAATCCCAACAATGGAATTTGATGAGGCAAGACAACCTTTGTGAACTTTAAAAGGCATTTATATTCTGTCATTTATTTTAATGTGATAAATTGTATTTGTCATTGACAGGATGAATGCTTTAACAATTGTTTGAGATTTTTAACAAAACAAAACAAAACAAAACAACCGTAGTAAGATAAACTGAATATGTTAGGCATTGCTTCTGTGAAGTCAAATAGAGTTATCTGCTTACAATGATTAGTGGACTCTCTTCTTTGTCAGTAGATGTATAAATAAAAAGATAGAAAAGAAAGAGGTTGTTTTCAAATGGTATTGATTGATGCTGTTGCTTAGTGCTCACAAAATCAACTCAGCAATAAGTCATTCCTGGGCTACTTATGCATTAAGAAATCTTCCCTGGCAAGGAAAGTACCATGCCAAATATTTTCGCTCTCTTCCCCCACCCCTATCATTTGCACTGAAAGTTGTGCAGTGGAAGGCATCGGTGTATTTATGTACAAAGAAGTCAAGACTGCAAAATCAATAATCTTTTTTTCCTCTTTAAAATACAGATATATTGGCTTTAACGGCAGTTCCTGGAATATAGTATGTACATTTTTTTTTCTTTTTACGGCCCTGTAATTCCTTTATTCAGAGTGGAGTCGGGGTGACTGAATGGAGCTGAGCATTTACTGGCCAGATATTTTAACACTTTATAACAAGGAATAAATGATCAGATTTTGATGAGCTGTTACTAGTAAAAATACATGTTATATTTTATTTATGTTTGATTTTTAATTTCCAATTGACCTCACGTGGGCCAGACAGGGATGGCTAAAGGGTTGGATTTGGCCCAGGAGTTGTAAAATACCCAGGTCTGTTGTATATAATATAGTAAATAAACTAACAAACAGAAATATGAAATGTTTAACAAATCTCTTCAGATTTATATGTAGAATTTCACTTATCCCATTATCCAATAAAAGGAATATACTATGTAATATTGAAATGTAAAAATATTTGCTCTACAGTTTTATTTACAATTGCACTCCTATCTTAAAATAGCTGGTCTAATTAATGGACCCATTTATGGAATTATTCAGACTATGCCATAGTTTTAAGTTGTGTGATGTCTTTATTTCAAGCTGAGCAAATGCACTGTTTCATCTCCTTCTGTTGGTTTAAAGGAGGTGAAACATAGGGAAGGGGGGTACCAAGGGGAAAACAGAAACAATAGGCAGTATTTTGTGTATTTTTCCCTTAAACTTTTAGGGGATGAAGAAAAGTAAGTGAGAAAAAATAAGTTTTGTTCCAACTTATCAAAGGGAGAAAGCAAAAGAAAAAACACCCATTCCAAACAGATTGGGTAGGGAAGACAAAAAGTAATAATTCAAATTAATTTAAACATCAAAAGGGAAAGGAGAATAAGCAGGATTAACAACAGATGAAAACAAGGAATGGGACATTCCAGACTATTATAAACACTGTTTATAAAAATAGGGATTGTTCCCATAAAGACTCTATGAGGCAGCATGCTGCTACTGAGTGAATAAATCATGATCTATATCTGTTCTGTTCCAACTAAACACTTCCTTCTGGCCTTGTATTTTATTGAAAGGCCATGGTTCTGTGGAACTTCTGGAGGAATGCCTGCCTCATCCTGCTTCAACTTCAGATTTCTTAGCAGGTATTTCAGGGGGAAAGGTGGCCTGATAGCTTTGCTGATCGTTTTTGTTAAGTTTGGGTAATGAGAGGCTGAACCAGGGCATGGGTGCAACAAATACTTTATTAAGATAATAAAGGACTGACGTGCTAGCCAAGCCTGGAACTGGCTCGCAGCGATCAGCAACTGGTTGGACCCCGCAGCCTGCTTTTATAGCTGGCTGCTGGGGAGAACCAACCAATGAGCGAGGGGGCAGCTGCCCCCGCAGCGCAAACGGACCTGAGTGGGAACTCCTTAGAGTTCCAGGGACATAACACCCCTTTCCCCCAGATGCGAACACGCATAGTCTTTAAGGTAGGCCGGAGGTTTATGCTGGCGCCCAGAACGGCGCAACTCTGGTGGGTTGTCTGTCGGTTCAGAGTCCGTAGGGGAAGGCTGGATCGGTAGGGAGTCACGAACGCGTCCCTCGGTCTGGGTTGGCTCGGGACTCGTAGGGCTGGTCACTGGGGACGTGCTCCCATTGACTGGTTCGGACTGGTCAGCCATCTGGAAGTCGCTGTCCGTGTTCGGATTCCCTGGATCGGCTGCTGGTGTAAACAGGTCACCGGAATTGGTGCCGATGTGGGGTTGATGCTGTGGCCTCGCCCCGGTCTGTAATTCTGAGTCACTGCTGATGAGAGTGCTGTGGCGCCTCCGCAGCTGGTCCAGGTGCCTTCTCCAGACTCGGCCGTCCTCCAGTCTGACCCGATATGACCTGGGTCCGGTGATGGCCACGATCTCGCCCGGGATCCACAGAGGGTCTCCAGCGAAGTTCCTCGCGAACACGGTTTCCTGTAAGACAAAATGCCTAACCCCGATGTGGAAGCGAGGGAGAGTCAGGGCAGTAATGTGGGTGAAGCCTGTCCAATACAGTCCGCAGGCGTCTGCCCATCAGGAGCTCAGCTGGGGACTTATTAGTGACTGTGCACGGGGTTGAGTGTTGGCTCATCAAGAAACGGGAGAGTTTGTGGTGCCAGTCTTCCTTGCTGAATCTAGCTAGAGCTTCTTTAGTGGTCCTAACGGCTCTTTCAGCCAATCCGTTACTGGCAGGATGAAATGGGGCCGTGAAGATGTGGCGGATGCCCAGGTTGGCAGCGAAACGGCTGAACTTGGCTGATGCGAACTGGGGGCCATTGTCGGAAACAATAGAGTCTGGAAGCCCGTGTGTTACAAACAGGTGAGTCAATATCTTGGTAATCGCTTGTGTGGTGGTTGTGGATAATTGTGCCACGTCTATCCACTTCGAATAGGAGTCCACGACCACCAGGAACATTTTTCCGTGCAACGGGCCGTCTAGGTCGATGTGAATTCTGGACCACTGAGCGCTGGCGCTTTCCCACTTAGTGGGGGTGGCAATTGGGGGGGCTGGACGGGATTCCTGGCAGGGATGGCAGGAGCTTACCCATCTGATGATGTCTTCGTCGAGGCCTGGCCACCATACGTAGCTGCGTGCTAATGCCTTCATTCTGACGATGCCAGGGTGCCCCTCGTGCAACGCCTCCAGAACTCGGGTACGCAGTGAGGTCGGGATGACCACTCGTGTGCCCCACAGCAAACAGCCCTGCAAACTGGATAATTCCTGTAGGCGGGTCTTGAAAGGTGTAAATTTGGTTTCAACATCACCACCCGGCCACCCCCTCCTCACCCAGTCCAGTACCTGGGCGATCGTTGTGTCAGTCTTGGATTTGGCCGCAATGTCAAGGGCAGTGATGGGGAGGTCCAATTGGGTGACCTCAAAGATAGCATGGACCGGTGCAGGGTCTTCAGCTGGAGCAGGCAGGGGGCAGCGGCTGAGGGCGTCTGCGTGGGACAATGTTTTACCTGGACGGTGTGTGAGTCTATAAGAGTATGCCGCTAGGAAAAGAGTCCATCTCGTCATTCTAGGAGACAGGACTTGAGGGGTCTGTTTGTCCCCAGCTAGTAGACCCAGGAGAGGCTTATGATCCGTGACCAGCTCGAAAAAGTGGCCAAAGAGAAATTCGTGAAATTTCTTCACTGCTGCGACAGCTGCTAGAGCTTCCTTATCGATTTGGCTATAATTTCGCTCTGTCGCAGAGAGCGTCCTGGAAAAAAAAGCGATGGGAGCCTCAGAGCCATTGGGGAGCCTGTGGCTTAACACTGCCCCAATTCCAAAAGGGGATGCGTCTGCTGCTAGCACTAATGGAAGGTTGGGGTCGAACTGAATAAGGACCGCCTCTGACGTGAGTAGTGATTTGACTGCGCGAAAAGCGGAGTCTTCTTTGTGTCCCCAGTGCCAAGGCGATTTTTTATCCAAAAGTCTGTGCAGGGGTTCTGCCACTGATGCTTTATGGGGCAGGAAGGATACGTAAAAATTCAATAGCCCCAAGAAGGCCTGCAGTTCCGCTTTGGAGGTTGGAGTGGGTGCCTCGTGAATTGCCTTAACCTTGGACTCCAGGGGGTGAATGCCTGAGGCGTCAATTTTATAACCCAGAAAGTCCACCTGTCTAGTGGCAATGGCACATTTTTCTTTTTTTAATTTGAGGCCATGCTGTCTGAACCTCTCTAACACTGCTCAAACTCTCTGGAAGAGTTGGGGTCTGTCCCTGGCCGAGACTAAGATGTCGTCGAAGTAGGGTACTACACCAGGGAGGCCCTGCAAAATCCGCTCCATGAGGGATTGAAAAATGCCTGGGGCAACACTTACGCCAAATTGGAGACACTTGCACCGGAAAGCACCCCTGTGGGTGACAATGGTCTGGAGTTCTGCTGTTTGGTTGTCAACAGGGAACTGTTGATACGCTTGAGACATGTCCAATTTGGCAAAAATGCTGCCAGGTTCAAAAGTGTGTAATAAATGCTGAATGACGGGCACTGGGTAAGCGCTAACTTGTAAAAACTTATTAATTGTGGTCTTGTAGTCCGAGCAAATTCTCAGGCTACCGTCTTTTTTGAGGGGTGTGACAATGGGCGTCTCCCATTTGGCGAAATCTGTTGGCTCAATGACCCCTTGTTTTAGTAATTTATCCAATTCCGCATCTAATTTAGGCCGAATAGCGAATGGGACTCTACGTGGTTTTAGCCTGATTGGGACTGCTTGGGGGTCGACTGAGAATGAGATAGGGGTACCGTTATAACACCCCAGCTCATCGCTGAATACATCTGAGTAGTCAGCGAATAAGGAGTCAGTGTCAGAGGTTGAGACAGCATGGACTCCTGTTAGCCCTAGGCCGAGATGGGGAAACCAATCAAGCCCCAAGAGTGTGGGGAGGTTGCCGTTAACTACCACTAGAGGGAGGTGGCCTTTGAAAGTTTTAAAATTGACAAGGAACTTGCCTCTGCCGATTACAGGAATGTCCTTCCCCTGGTAGTCCTTCAGGCTAAACTGGCACTTCTGGAGCCGGCTTCTTGATAGACTGGGCTGTAGCCTCTTGAGGGTGCTCCACGAGATAATTGAGAGCGCTGACCCCGTGTCAACCTCCATGCGACAAGGTTTACCTTCTAACAAAACGGAGAGAGAGATTTTACTAATGGTATGGCAAGTGTGCTTGGCATGGTGGTGAGTGCGACAGTTCAATACTTGCTTCTGGGGTCCAGACTGTGAGAAGGGAGGGTGCCTTTGTGCCGAGTTGTGAGAGGCTTGGCAGACTCTAGCGATGTGCCCCTTTTTGTGGCAGATGTTGCAGGTGGCTCCTTTGAATTTGCAGGTGGCCCTCGGGTGAGATCCACCACAGGATAGGCACAGGGTGATGTGCTTGGGTGGACTGATGCTTTCTTGCTTGGCTCCTACCTGTGGTTGTCTGGCGTTGGCGAGGCGGTGGATGTCGGTTGCCTCACTGGAGTCTTCTTCTATGACCACCTCTTCGGAGTGGACTGGAACTGCCCTTAGCTTGGAAGTAGGACCTTGGATTTCGGTGGCTGAGTGTGCTGCCAGTTCTGCTGCCAGGGCCTCCTCGACGGCTTGTGCGAGGTTGAGGTCCTTCTTAGCGAGTAGGCGCCTTTGAAGGTGAAGATCCTTGACTCCGCAGACTAGCTGATCGAGGAGCATGTCCTCCAGGTAGGTTCCAAACCCACAATGGAGTGCTGCAGTCCTGAGGGCGGCCATGTACTGGTTGATGGTCTCTTTGTCTGATTGCTTCCTCATACGGAAGGTGAATCGCCTGGCAATCTGTGAGGGTCTGGGAGAATAGTGGTTAGTAAGGATTTCTAACAGTTCTGACCATGGAACGTTTTTTAACTCATGTGGAGCCACGAGTGCTGTGGCAGTGTCAAAGACGATGGCTCCACAGTAGATCAGGAAATATGATTTTTTCCGGTGCTCCCCTGCATCAGCCAGCCCAATTGCGTCGATGTAATGGTTAAAGCGGTTCTTGTATGACTCCCACTTCTCCTCATCCGGTTTGAACGCTGGGAAGACTGGGTTGGAACTCATAGTGAGGAATTCAGGTTGTATAATCTGTTGGAAAAAATCTCTCTGGGGCAGCAGCAGGAAGGTTTCTTGTGCCTGTGGCAGTCAAGTGACTTCAGCTCTGGAGAGGCTTTTCACAACTCTCTCTCTCTCTCTCTCTGGGCTAACACGAGGTTAGGCTGCACGGCCGTTGGCAGCGTTTTGAAATTCGCGCCTGCGTGGGCGTCAGTGACTTTGAATTACAGCACTGCGCTGTACTTTTAGGGCAGAATTCAAATGACAGCCGTTTGAATTTCGCGCCTAAAGAAACGAGCGGCTGCGGCTCGCAGCGCTTCACTTTCCCTGTAGCTTGGCTAACAAGCGGCTACAAACGCTTCTCACTCTCGCTGCTTGCTGACCGCTCTCTCTGGCTGCGGATCAGCGTTCGCTTCGTTGTTTGCTGATCGTTCTCTCTAGCTGTGGATCAGCGTTTTGCTCTTATTGCCTGCTGATCGCTCTCTCTGGCTGCGGATCAGCGGCTAGTGACTCAGCGGTTGCAATGTGCCTCTGGTAGCCATCCCACCTTCGTCGCCAGTGTTAAGTTTGGGTAATGAGAGGCTGAACCAGGGCATGGGTGCAACAAATACTTCATTAAGATAATAAAGGACTGACGTGCTAGCCAAGCCTGGAACTGGCTCGCAGCGATCAGCAACTGGTTGGACCCCGCAGCCTGCTTTTATAGCTGGCTGCTGGGGAGAACCAACCAATGAGTGAGGGGGCAGCTGCCCCCGCAGCGCGAACGGACCTGAGTGGGAACTCCTTAGAGTTCCAGGGACATAACAGTTTTCTTTAGCTTATTTCAATCTCAAGCTTTGTTCTTTTTTTTTTTTTAACAGTACAATGTCAACAGAAAGTCCATTATCACGGATCATCTTCAAGATGCTTTGGGGGACTAGAGATGATGGCAATGTGGAAATGCTGAACAGTTTATTAAAAGATGAAGACCATAATACATTCCATATTCTCCGAGAAAAGAAAGAAAGGGATCAAGACATTTAATCTGTTTCCAAAATTTGACTGCAAATTTTTTAATGATAAGCAGATGTATTCCACTCTCTATCTTCTTCCATGGTGCAAAAAACTGAGATCCATCTCTCATAGTAACTTCACTGTGCTGACCAGCATGCTTCATATTGTGATATTAAGCCTTACCAAATTAACAGTGCACACAAATGTTTTATTTCTGCATTATTTGAATACAGTCAGAATTGCTCATCTCGAAGCAGGAAACTTGAATAGGAGTTGATATATTAAGCAAAAAGCTCTATTAGACATGGTTACATGCTGCCAGCATTATCAGCTAGTTAGCATTCAGGGTAACAAGGGCAGTTCATGTGAATCAATGTTCAAATTCCAAACTTCATATTCAGGTAATTGTAACTCATTTTTTTCTGAGTAATTCTACCTGTACAAGGACAGTATTTTACACTGTAGTAATTACAATTTAGGACTTTAACATTCCCTTCCCCATTTTATAGTTTTAAGGCAACCTTAAATTACAGGGATAGAACAGTGGTTTTTACTTAGCCAAAATGTCAGAGGTGGTATTCAGCAGGTTCTGACCAGTTCTGGAGAACCGGTAGTGGAAATTTTGAGTAGTTTAGAGAATTGGCAAATACCACCTCTGACTGGAGATTTTACAGTATCCTTCCCCTGACACACTCACCAAGCCACACCCTCAGAACCGGTAGTAAAAAATTTTGAATCCTACCACTACTGTTCCTGAGCTATACCAAAACTGGAGATTCACAGTATTTCTCTTTAGTGGCCTGAACTTTGTGAAATAGTCTCCTTCTGGTGGTCCAATTGGCACCAAGCCTGGCATGCTTTTTTGTAAGGCTGCCAAGCCAGAGTTATATTACTTTATTATAGTGCTGGCATGTGGTTTATGGGCTATTTTTTATTTATTGTGCTCATTTTATTACTATATTATGGCTATCATTGTTTGGGAGTGTAGTTACAGTATATTTGACTGTTATAAGAGTTTATTCTAAACAACCATGACTTGCCAAATTGAGTAGTACATTTATGTGTGTGTGTGAGTGTGTGTGTGTGTGTGTCCCTTCGAGTCAGTTTTCATTTTTCTTTTGTAATTCCTGCAGATTTCTTGGCAAGGCTTTTTGGAAGTGGTTTTCCCTAGTCTGCTTCCTAAGGCTGAGAGACAGTGACTAGGAGGCAACCGGAACTCATAGTCTCCCAGTTTCTACCCTGGTGCCTTAACCAGTACAACAAACTGGCTCTGAGGTAATATAGTAACATAATAGTTCTGTTTTTGCTCTGCATATTATTTTATTAGTCCCTTTTGAATGTATGATTCTATGCTCCATTTTCTATTATTTTTTCCTGTTTTTATTTTCTGAATCAGAAAGCATGGGGAGGAGGGACTACAAATTTAATAAATAAAGTATCCACTTATTTTCTATAGTACATTTTTGGCAAAAGACTAGTACAAAATGGTCATCAACATTTTTGTTCTCTCTCTCCCCCCCCCATGTGTGTGTGTGTGTGTGTCTGTGTGTGTGTGTTTTGAGAACAACAATTCCCAAGTTTATTTCAGCTCCTGATGCTACTGCCCTGGTAGGGCTAATCTGATATCGCTAAAAATGAAACCTGCCTAGAATACAGCAGAATATAGAATTGGAAAGGCCACATTCAAAATGTCTCCATTCTGATTGGAAGGAAGAAAAAAATCATGAGTGTTAAGCAATTGTTTAAAAAACAAACAAAGCCCTAAAGCATAATCTTATCCTGCCCCATTTAGGAATATTTTATTCTCTCTCTTGTCTTGGATCTTCCCTCTCTACAACAATAAATCTCTCTGCTAAATTTAGAAAACTCCCAAAAGGGATCCTCACTTCCAAAGGAAAGCAATAGGCTTTCAATGAATCATTTTAACTATTTTAATATTTTCCCTGGAAATCAGCCCTATATAATTTTTGTTGTGTTGGTTTTTTTCTCTCAAGGGATACTTTAAATTATGTAATATCTGGAAAGTGGTAAGCTATTTCACATGCCCATTATATAGCCCTGCCTTTAGAAGTTAAAAAAAAAAGGGGGGTGGGGGTGGAGATGACTTGCAGAAGAGGAATATGTACAATCCTAAATGTTATTATTATCTCGAATGGAAGGGCAATCAATCAGTTGTAATCACTCTTCTAAATCCCCTCCCCATTCTTTACAAGTATATTTCCATATTTATATCATGGTTTCACTTGTGACTCACAGTTACCAAAGGCACACCTCTATGCCTTTGGTAACGTTAATATGTACTTCTAAAATAATGGTGGTACTTTACCATCTGCAGCCACATTAGTGCTTTTATGTAATGTAGAAAGAAACAGGTGCTTGATTATTTAGCTGGTCATCAGAGCAATGTTTTGAACCGCAGTGTGATCTGTGGTAAATCCCATTATTATAGGTGGACTCAGAACTGCTAGCATCAAGATGAATGAAACAGAACAGTGCTGTGTTCTATGAAGTCTGCAGAAGTATATCTGATAAGCCTTACAAGAACAAACTAAAAAGGACAAAGGGGAGATAAATAAGTATATAGAGATCTCATAGAATAACTGGAGTTTATTGCAGATAACTTCAAAATTTCTTCAAAAAATTCCCCACCTTTTCCTTACAAAGCAACTGAATTTTCTGGGTGTACAATGGTTGCCCAGTAAGTTTTAATCAAGTATGCATCATGATATATCAAACCTAACTTAAGATTGGTGGCTCTGGCTATTGTTAGATTCCAGGCTTGTTAAGCATTGGCCATGCAGTCAAATACAGGCTATGGTGCTGGGAATTAAAGCTTTGTGGTATCTGCATCATCATTTCCAGCTGGAAAATTGAATGATTCATTGCAAGTCTTCAAACATGTAAGGTTGTTCTTTGTTGCTTCCAGATGTGCACTACATATGTTTTCTTGATGCCTTCTATGGGTAAGCAGTACAATAATCACACTTCAAAGCATTTATAGCACAAGTATAATTATGTAATAATAATGAAATGTATTAGATCTCACAGGAGGTGTGATGGCTCAGTGGTGAAAGACATTGAATTTGTCAGTTGAAAAGCTGGCAGCCCAGTTAGAGAGCCAAGTGTGATGCAATGGGATGAGCTCGCATTATTTACCTCAACTCCTGCCTACCTAGCAGTTTGGAAGCATGCAAATGCAAATAGATAAATAGGTACCGCTTTGGTGCATCTTGGTGTATAGTCATGCTGGCCACATGATCACAGAAGTGTCTTTGGACAATTCTGGGTTCCTCAGTTAAGAAATGGAGATGAGCATGTCCTCTTAGAGTTGGACATGATCAGATAGAAGAAACCTTTACCTTATTAGATCTCTCACAAGGGACAATAAAGCATATGGATAGTGAAGAAATAACAGAAATCATGTGAAAAGGAATAGTTGTGCTCAGTAGATTCAGCAATTAACAGCAAAGACAGGGCTAAGTACAATGGTCCACATATTTATTGAGATATAGCACTTAACAAAAATACCAGTGTATGATTGTTATCAATAAAAGTAACTCTGAACTGAATTCCATCTGAGAGACTTAATCTGTGGGGTGGGAAAATAACCAGTAGAGTTGAGGATTTGAATTGGAATAACAATGGAAAAACAGAGATGGAAATTCAAGGGGGAAGGAAGGAAATAAGGAAATACAATAAACTGGTCCTTTTCTAAAATCCAAGAAAGCCATGAGTAAAGGAAAAAGAGAAGATGAGAAATTTATCTAAATTTATCTGGTAATACAGTGGTTTGAATACAGTATACAGACAAATTCTGTCCAAAGTCTGGAGTTTGATTCTCATCATCTCAGGTTGACTCAGCATCTTCCATCCTTCCAAGGCCAGTAAAATCAGGACCCAGCTTTTTTTTTGCAGGGGGCAAAAAAAAAACCAACACCATTTGTAAACCACTCAGAGAGAGCTGTAAAGCACTATATAGTGGTACTATAAGTCTAAGTCTTATTGCTATTGCTAAATGGGGTACTTAGTAAAAAAAATGTACAAGCTGAAGCTAGTTATAAAAACAGAGTTCTACGAAATCAGATCTCATTGATTATGAACCCGAATGGGAGAGAAGAGTCTCCTACACAAATACAGAAGGAGAAAAAGTCATTTCTGGAAGTTTGTACATATGTGAGTTTGCATTATAACACCTACTGAGACCAGAGGATAGAAGCCAGTTTTCAGAGAAAGTTATTTTTTTCCTCCTTTTGTCTCCCTCCTGGCCCAAACAAACTCAATAAATATATAAATAATCAGGATTTCCACTCAGTCAATCTGAGCTGGAGTATATTCTGAGCAAGAGACAATTTTCACTGATGACACTTCGTGGGTAATGGAAGTGTAAACACTTCCATTACCCACAAAGTGTCATCAGTGAAAATTGAAAATAGGAAAGAATAACCTGTGGCCTTCAGGCTAGTTCAACGCCACTTGTTAGCTATGTTAAAAAGAAAAATTAGAGGGGTGGGAATCAAGAAGCACTCTTGACATAGTCTCAAGGGCTTTGTTAGCTATGCAGGATAATGAACACGGCAATATTTAGAGTTTGTGGTTGGCTAATTAATAATCACATAATTATCCCCTACTCATCTGAGGAAAGGAGCAATGTATAAGTAGCTTTCTTTGGATAAAGTACTTCAATATGCATGCCATTAATTTAGGACTCACCTACTGAGGCAGATTCTGCTGAAGATATGTGCCTTGATTTGTATGGTTGACAACAGTTGAAAGGGAAACCAGATGTTTGAATAACTAGGAGTACTTGCCTCAAACCTAGGGGATTAAAATATTTCGAGTTCTTTAACATTCTTAATAGGAAGAAAGAATGGGTGACAGACTATCACAGCCCTTTTCTATCCATCAAAAAGTTTATTCCTTTGAACAACAATTATTTGACAGTCTTATATACACTATGTGCAGGGGAGGGATTGTACTGGTTCGGATTGTACTGGTTAGAACCAGTTGTTATAATTCTGTGCAGTTCAGAGAACTGGCAAATCATTCCCGGGCTGGCCCCACCCCTCTCTGCCTGCCCCTCCCCTCCCAACATTGTGCACATGCCTGACATCTCTGACTGCCAATCACTCCTTAAGGTATTTTACCCTCTCAACAATCAGCTGTTCCAATGTTCAGCTGTGCTGGGATCATCCTCGCTGTCTAAAAGCTTCGCCCAGGTGGCTTCCCTGAGGCCATTTTTTTTCCCCTTCCTGGGAGCAAAAATGCCCCCCGGAGGCTCCCCTGAGGCCCAGAAGGCTCAAAAATGGAGTGCAGGGAGGAGCTGCGCCCGCCCCCCCAGGCTCTGCTCTTTGCCTTCCTGAGCCCCAGGGAAGTCTTCTGGAAGCAAAAATGTCCCCCCCCCAAAGGCTCCCATGAGGCCCTGGAGGCAAAAAAAACATGTGTGTGTGTGTGTGTGTGCGTGTGTGTATTACAAAAAAAGCCACCCCCACCCAGCTATGCCTACCTAGACACACCCACAGAACTGACTATGTGGAAATTGGCCTACTGAACATCTTTAAAATCATGGCTTCTTAGTGTCTTTCTTAGGTCCAAACATCTGAAAATTTGTAATTGACAAGTCATGAGTATTTTTTTAACTAATTCACTGAGACAACTGATATAAATTGTGAGATTAGGAGTTGAGATTATTAGCTAGGAACTTTCTAGCTCCTGAGAGTTACAGGACACTCCAGAATGGAGTGAAAATTTCAGTAGAAGAAGAGAAATGGATTGGAAATGAAATTGGAACTTACGTTATATGAGTTGACACAGGACTCCATCTAACTTGGTATTGTTCACATGAATTGGTAATGATTCTCTAAGACTGCAAATTGTAGAATTTGCCAAGCACCTGGAACACTTTACAGGGCACATTAGCATTGTTCAGATACAATTCTTCTGTTATTGCATATCCACAAATGTCTTAATTCGGGAAAGAGTGACAGAGTTTCGGGAAAGAGTGAAAGAGTTTCATATTTCATAATATGAAATGGCGACAGATTCAGCCTACCATCAATATTTGGTTTATCAAGCACTTTTACCAAACGTATTTCAACTTGCAGTCCTTTGAGTGAAGAAAGCTATGCTGGTTTAGTTTTTAGTTTAGTTTTCATACTATAATTGCTTCTTTTTGCCATCCCAAGGGGAACAGATTACTGCAATCAATCTATTACTACCATCATCCACAAACACAATACAAATGGAAATATTACAGAACTAATGTAGAGCTGTGTGACCTGCTTTATTCTGTTGAGGACTGGCTTGTTTTAATGCAATGGCAAAGCATTCCCATTTCAAATGATATAGGTGGTGTTTACCATCCATTAACCTAAAAGTGGCAATAATTTCTCAGGTTGTAATTAGTTACAGTGAATGATGTGGATTGAGCATTAGCCTGTCAGCTGTCTTGTATTATGAATGCAAGTCACCTCACCCGCTATCTTTTCCTCTGTCCTTTCCTCTTTTCCTCAGTCATGGCAATTCATTAGTTCTGCTGTCTGAGAGCAGCTGTACCATTTGAGATGTAATTTATTCAGATTCCCCGCAATATTACTAGAGAAGCGTGAGGAGATAAGTGATTTGATGAGGCTAGGTATTTACTGTCAGATAACATTATAGATGGAATGTGAGTCAGAAATTATAGAAGAAGTGGGGGGGGGGGAAATAGCTCCTCCTCCCTGTTCAGAAATAGTGCTCCCTTTTTACTGCAAAATATTATATTTCAAGAAGTAAAGACAAAAATCAGAAAGAACACCGTAGAAGGCTATAAAGAGCTAAGTTGGACAACACTGGAACCAGCCATCTCCATGCTACAGAGAAACTTACAGACAGATCCCTCAGTTGCATGCAAGAAAAACCTTTCCTCACTCTGCCTGCCTCACTTTATATTAAGATTGAAACTCCTGATGAATGTTTGTAAGGCTCAGGTCATTACAAAAAGCAGGTGAAACCTGTATAGTTCACTATTGGTATTCTTCAGGAGTGATAACTGTACTTAGCCTCTCTTTTACATTTGTCAATAGCCTTTAGAAGAGTCACAATCTGCGTTGCTATTGAATCCACCACAATGGCAGCATTGTGCTGACCTGGAATACAAAACTCATAGCCGAACTAGGCTTTACCATCCTACCACTCAGCAAAGACCACCTTTCTACTGTTGCTGCCAAATATGAAGTGCATTTTCTCAAAAAGGACAGCTTAGTCTCTCACTGCCATAGGTTCTGTTGCTACACAATGAGTCTTATCTCTGGAGCTCCCATTCCAAGAAAGCAAAAACAAAAACAAAACAGACACAATATAGAACTTAGAACAAGAGGTGTGTGTGTGTGTGTTTGTGTGTGTGTGTTGGATAATCAAGTAGAAGAAATGGAAATACTGTTCTTCCTACTATCAGTTGGAAGGACGGGTAAAGAGACTTCAAAGGCAGAAAAGCAAAAATGGAGAGAGAACTAAAATGCTTCCAGCTTCCCATGATGAAAAGGAAGGAAGAAAGATTTGGTGCTTCCAGATTCAGGATGACAGGAGGAGAAAACAGAAAAGGGACCAACATACCCAACAGTTTGTGCACCAGCAAGGACTCTTACGTAAACATGTCTCAAGGTTCCAAGGGCATCAAATGATTCATCAACTATGGTACTGTACATCATTCAAAGTTACTTTTTTTGTGTTAAATTTCATAAATAAATTTAAAAAACAAACAAACAAACAAACTATCCATTAGTTCAGAAGGTTGTTTGGAAGAAATCCAGAATCTAAACCCTGGGGAAGTTGTCTATATCGGTCTGCCTTTGGTACCTTCATATTTCATTGGTCAACTTAACTAATGTTTTAGTGTTATCTGTAATAAATGTAACTAAATACAGTAGTATCTAGATGTTTTCTGCCCAGTCTGGCCAAGAGCTAAACTAAGGGTTAAGTAATTGGAGAGCCATAATTTCCTGATGAACTGGGTCTGAAAAATTCTGCCTATTTCATTACCAGCTTCACTACTTTTTTCTCTATGTACTAATGACTTTTGTAAAATCAGCCACTTTATTAGAAATGTTCATGGAAACTAAAAAAAAATCCATTATCTTGCATTTAATCACTATGAAGTCTCAGATATATAATCTGAATATTGGCAGGGAGCTGGGTGTGACAGAAAGGCAAATTTTGTGCATGGGGGTCATGGCTGCTGCTGGGGGGGGGATATCTGCAACTATTTCCATTGTGCACATTGCTCTCAGCTGGAATTATGAATCATGCCATGAGAATCAGAATGAGAAGCTACTAAATCGGAAGGCATTAGAGAAATATTAGGAATTATGCCTTGGTAGTTCTCCAGAGGCAACAAAGATGGGTTCAGGTTAACCTGAATCTGAGGATTGGGGGAAGAGGGGGATTGTACATGCTGTTGAAAAGCAAGTCAGATTGCTGCTGTCATAGTTGAAATGGAGGAGTTGGAGGAGATTGGACAGCCATTCTCCAAATGAAGGATGTGGAATGGATGAAGTGTGCTTCCCCTGGAATGAACATACACACAGAGGACAGCTCCCCACCCCTTTAACACAAATAAGAACAGGGTGAAGGGATCTGAAGGTAGCTATAAAATGTTAGGCACAGTTAGGTATGCAATGCAGTATTGGAAGCCTGTCAAAGAGCAGCCTTAGAAACATTGAAATGAAAGAGGTGGAATTTTATTGGTGGATGATTGCACAGCCTCTCTGAAACTATGGCCTTGTCTTCAACTGACCTCTTGGTGGTTGCCAAAAATCTTGAATTACTGATTTTCCATTGACTTAGTTATACCCAGCCGTTCTTGGACCAAAATAGTTGTGGGCTGCCAATGCGAGGCCAACTCATTTCCTCCTCAGTCTTCTAAAACTGTTGCTGTAGAACACAAGAAATTCCCTGTTTGACTCCATTGGTTCTCCTCCCACTAAATATTTTATTTTCCCTGTTAGCTTTTTAAAAGATCTTAGCTATATATGACTTTCAATTAAATAGCCAGATATATCCCACAGCTCCAGTACTAGATCTCAATTGACATTGAGAATGCACCTAAATTGACTGGCTGTTGCGGGGGAAAAGAGGGGAGATGGCAGAGAAGCCTGAATAATAATGAAATTTTTTAGCAAAAATATAAAAATGTTAACAGGATCCATGCTTATACTGCAACTATACTTTTTATGAGTCTGATATGTGCTACTCAATTAACATTAAATAACAGGCTGGACTTTTTAAGTATTTCATAGAAAGAGCAATTTGGCATGACCTGATTTAGTTTGGGAAATCTTTACTTCTGGAGAATGTTTTATTAATGGGATGGATTGAGTTTCTTTCACCTCTTAGCTTTGTAAGAAAGAACCCAATGCTACTGTGTTTCTCATATAAGGCCGGGTCTTATTTTTTTTTTTTGAGCCCCGAAAAAATGGCTAGGCCGTCTTTCCGGGGGTGACTTAATTCCCCCCCCCCTTGCATCTTCGGGAGGGTGGGTGGCGACGGCTTGGATGTTGACCTCGGCGTTGGTGGGGCACTTCGTATCGGGGTCAACGCAGGCAGCACCATATCCGGGTGTGCCACAAAAGTACTTCCTAACGGCAAGCCCCCCCCCACCATTCCCCCCCATTTCATATGTTTTAATATAGGCCTTAATTTGGGAGGAGGGGCTTAATTTCATTTCATGCCTATAAAACATGCTGGGACTTCCTATTGGAGGAGGCCGTATTGTTGGAGAAACAGGATAGTAATAAAATAGCTTGGAACTTCTCTTACTAGTCTCTCTGGATCAACCTTCAAATCTGAGGCACAAATGATCTTGGTTGCTGCCTACTTCATTCCTTGCTACTGAAACTGACTTTGGCAACAGAGAGGAAACTCAGAAAAACTGGCTATTCATAATCTGTCTGGATTTCATATTTAATTTATTGGAAGAAATCAGAGTAAACAGTTTGACTGACATGCTGTTTGCTTGCTTGCAAAAATCTCATAATTAATTTGTAACACTTGTCATGCTAGAAAAAGTAGGGAGAAAGGGTCATGGAAAAGAACATAAGAAAAGAGAAAGATGTATGTATGAGCTGGTATTGTTGAAGCTACATAGCAGAAACTCAGCTAATTAAATGATCTTCTGAAGGATTAAATAACAGAAGTGAAACTAATTACAGCTCTTAAAAACATCTGTTAACACAGGGGTATAATTAAATAATTGAGAACAAAACAGCCTTTTGCATTCAGATACAGGTGAATGGCTTGAAATAAATAGATTGGCAGTAGACCTTTACCTCTTCCTTAGCAGAACTTAAATCATTGTACTGTAGATAGAAGGAAGAGATGTTCCTTGGAGGAACACATATATGATATTGGAGGAAAAAGAAAGAAGGGAAAATAAGCACCAGAATGAAAATAGAAATCCATGAAAAGTTTTCAAAGTTAGATTGCTGTCCCAATAAAATGAATTTAAATTGGACATAAAAATATATGAAATTTGCTTGGAACAAAGTAAAAAAAAATGTTTAGAAGGAAGTGTGTTGAGTTACACTAGTAAGATTAATTATGTGGAAAGAAACTGGAAAATCACATTTGGTGGAATGGCAAGATGAAAAGGGTTGAAGATGGAAAAAACACAAATAAGAAAATAATTACTATACAAATGAGGATTAGAAAAAGATATGGTATAATTGGTTCATAAATAATAGTTACAAACATGTAGCCAAAGAAAGCAAAGAAGATTAAGGTTGGTAGAAAAAACGCAAAGATGATTTGGATGGATATAAAAGTTGTTTGAGCAATGGATGAAAAAAGCAAAATAATAAATCCCTGGAATAGTAAAGACAATTCAAAAATGAAAATGAAAGTGAAACTTCATTGTATGAAGTATGAAATGCTAGGAACATTTTAGAGATTAGAAATGGAATGATAGTGATACATCAAGAAAATGATGAAATTGTCTGAGAATGTCAAAAAATACCAGGGCTTCAGTTTGATGTAACTGAAGAAATGATAAAATACCTCAAAGTACTGAATGCATATAACTGAAGCAATGCTAAAGTAAAAAATAGCCATGCAGCTTCTTTAATGTCTGACGCTTGCAATCTATACTAGATAAGTGGAAGAATTCAGCTATAGTTTTCTCATAGAAAATTAAATGTGGCATGAGAGTGAATGCAAATACTAGAGGAAGTTTGCTAGGTATGATTGGGAAGGGTGTGACAGGCCATGAGCAAAATTTGTAAAATAGAGGCAGTTTTATATTGGGCAAGTGAATATATAAAGCAGAGTTTTGCTTTTCGTCATTTCATGCCTTTCAACAAAAAGATGTTGAGATTCTAGAAAGAGTACAGAGAAAAGCAGTAAAGATGATTGAAGGGTCTGGAGGCTAAAACATATGAAGAATGGTTGCAGGAACTTAGTATGCCTAGTGATAGAAAGATTAGAGGAGACATAATAGTAATGTTCCAATATTTGAGGGGCTGCCACAAAGAAGAAGGAGTCAAGCTATTCTCCAAAGCACCTGAAGTTAGGACAAGAGGCAATGGGTGGAAACTAATCAGGGAGAGAAGCAACCTAGAACTAAGAAGAAATTTCCTGACAGAACAATTAATCAGTGGAACAACCTGCCTCCAGAAGTTGTGGATGCTCCAACACTGAAGATTTAAGAAGAGATTGGACAGCCATTTGTCTGAAATGGTATAGGGTTTCCTAACTGAGCAAGGGGTTAGAGTAGAAGAGGGGTTGGTCCTTTTGAACTCTGTTATTATATTATTCTGTTATCATGCCATTAAGAAACATACAAATGTGACAAAGCTGATTGTAAGAATGTAAGAAAAAACATCTGTTAAGGGGAATAAGCTTGAGCTATGGAATTTTATATGTATTTGAATATTTTTTATGATCCAGTTGACTGCTGGATGTAATGAGAATGGTATGATTAACCAAAAATGGTTGAACACTGAAACTGGTGTAAGACCAAAATATGTGGGTTTTAATACATTTACAAATTAATGTATAAAAAATACTCATGGCAACATTAGTAATGTCTAATATAGACAGGAATATGTTTATTTGTTTGTATGCAGATAATGCTGTAGGATAATTTTGAAAACCGAAATAATTTGCAGCAAATGTTAAATAGATTGTAGTGCAGTATGATCTCAGAAATTAATGCATCAATTATGAAGAAAATTGCCTTTGCAGGAAAATGGTGTGAAAAATTGCAAAGTGTACATAAATGATTAAAAAAAAATCCTAAAGTAGATAGGTATGTACCTTAATTGAAGGTTTATAAAAGACAGTGGAAATGGAGAATGGAAACAGAGAAATGGAGAAAGTTTAAGTTATGAAAATCAGAGGTGGTATTCAGCAGATTCTGACCAGTTCTGGAGAATCGGTAGCAGAAATTTTGAGTAGTTCAGAGAACCGGCAAATACTTCCTCTGACTGGAGATTTTAAAGTATCCTTCCCTTGCCACACCTACCAAGCCACTCCCACAGAACCAGTAGCAAAAAAATTTGAATCCCACCCTGTTGAAAATGCCAGTAAAAAGATATCCGGTCATACATGTCCTGAAATGATCATAAAAAATAATGTATAATAAGAATAAGAATATGCATGCTTCTCACTTTGTCACTTGAGGATGTTAGAAAAAAACATAAATGTTAGTTGAATTACATGAGAAGGGGTGACTTAAGAAATATGTGTGAAAAAACAAGAAGAGATGGAGTCAGCAACAAATTCATTTAAGGGCTGAATACTGATTATTATCAGTTCGAAAGAGGTGTGTGAGGATTAGGATCATATAGAGAGAAATGAAGACTGAATTACACAAGTGCCTCAAATATACTGTATGAAGCAAAAATAAATTGGTCAAGAGAAAGGGAAAGATCCAAAAGTTGTGGATGAAGTTAATGAGATCCTTGAAAAATATATTTCCATAAGGATTTGGGCCAGGCGAGTAGGTGAGCTCTGCATTTTTTGTGATAGGCATCATTTTTTCCACCTTGGTTGCCATGGATTATATGCTGTAGTTTTTGATTTACTCTTATAAGCTGTCCAGAATCACTGTAATGAGATGGGTGATGTTGTTTAAATAAGCAGACAAACAAAAACCGATGAAACATTTAAAGAACAAAAGGAATGTATGGATTGCTTATGGTTGTCGTGGAAATAAGGATGTTCCAAAAAGGTAGAAAGATAAAGAGTAATATAGGATACAGACTTTTTTAAAAATAGGCTTCCCGTGAATTATGGCAGACCTCTCTTTCTTTGCTCCACTATTTCTTACACTTTTTCTGGGCTATGTATAATGTTGCATTCCCTGCAAGGGAATGATGTGATGGGGATGGATTGATACAACCCTAGTCAAAATTGCCTGGACAGGAAAACAAGAGGCACAGAATAGAGGAAAGGTACATTCATATATTTTCTGAAAAAAATATAATAGAAGTTTGTCGTTAAATATTCCCCAAGAATTAAAACCTGAGATTAATGATAATGCACTCCAGGTATGCTGTGGCACTTTGTCTTGTAATGCCATCTCATTGTGCAGCCATTTGACATTAAATGTGGTATGCATATATCACCACTGACAACCCGACTAGCATTGATTAACTCATACATCCCATGTGAATCTTTTAAAAATTTATAGTGTATACAAATTATTTTTAGATCTCATTTGTAGGAAAGGGGATGCTCTTTGATGTGCAGAAACCCCTAGGCCTACAAAGTAAACTCCGTAGTTGATGAATATTTATTATTGATGTGACCTGGACAAACATCAAGATTGATTTGCAGAAAAAGGGTGATGAATATACAGGCAGTCACTGCCCCAGCTTAATCCAGGGCCATTAAAATCAGAGGACAATTTAGAAGGGAACATTCACGTTCTCTTGTCATCTCCTGGAAAGCACACATTCTAAATAATGGAGGACGTTTTTGTTTTCATGGAAGCTTATGAGGCTTATCTTTGCACTTAAGAATTTGTTACCAGCTGCAGTCTGAGGAACTTAAGTGGAGAGTCTCCAAAACTTGCATCAAATTGTGGGTTATAACATCCAATAATGACAACAGTGATGAGCTGCCTTTCACAAAAAATATCACCAAGGAGTCAAGAGAGTATTGTTGTCAAAAGTAGTTCTGAATAAAGTAGGGACATCTTAATTAACACTGGGGTGATTTACTGAGTTAATATGTCAATTCAATTATTCATATTTCCTGTATGAATTACAAAGAAGCAGGCTTGCTGGATATTTGTGCAACTGGTAGAATCTCTTATGTAGCTATACTCAACTGAATTTATATTTTTCCTATTCTCAGAGCTATTCATGACACTATGCATGAAGGGGTTTCCCTTTAGATATGCAGAATTTTATACAGAATTATAAAATTAGATTTGCAGCTAATATATAGGCAATGGAGAAATCTATCATCCATGCCTTACAACTTGTTTCTTTGACCCTGTTGAGAATTTTGCACATGTTTCTTAGGTCTGTGCAACAAATTTAGTCAAAACTCAATTCAAAAAATTAGGGATAATTTTCAATGGCCCAGGACATACTTATATTCAAGCAGCATTTTCTTCAATGAATTAAATCCTTATTTTCCAAAAGCTTCATTTACAAACCAGGGAAGCAAAGAAACAACGATAAGCAAAATGCCAAGAATATGAAGAAGGTGGTGATATTCCTTTCTGTATTCAATATCTTTTCCTCAGATTCAATGGTTTGGTGAAGAGTTATATCCCAGCACTGGATTATTCCAATTTCCAGTGTTCCTCTTGAATTTTCTATCTCAGCCCAAAATATTTTAGTGTTAACTGTTAGATATCTAAAACCTTCTATTTCTCCCATTGCCTCTCCTTTTAAATGAACCACTTACTACACTTTGTGGCCAATTGAACCAAACATATACAGTATTAGATGTTTTGAACATTTTTTTTTTGCCTTTTTCCTTGGTTCATTATACTGGTCTGTCTAACTGCCTACTTATCGATCTACTGTATATGAAAGTGCATCTTTTTTGGTCTCCTATGTCCATGATTTATTCCATTGTCATACATTTGTCAAATACAAAGAAGAAAAAACGAGCTACTTCTCCTTAAAATAGAAGGCGTGGTAATAGTGAATCTGCAATGGCTTCTCAAATTTTGTTTATTTATCTAAAATAAATTAGTATGCTATATAATCAAGCCAGACCTTCCTTCCATTCCTTGTTCTCCATTTTCTAGTGCTCTAGGTTTTCAGAACGTGTACATTTGTATCTGTTCCTTGTATAATGGGGCAAATGGCAAATAATTTAGACAAAGGATACATTCAGAAATAATTGGGATTGTAAAAAGGATTTCTCTCATAGCTCCATTAGATGTGATGAGTATAGAGTATACTAGTGTTTTGTTTGCTTTGATAAGAAGTTTTCTGTGAGAGGGGTATCAAAAAATGATATATATTCCTCCACTTAAGCCCTGAATATGATCTTGCATTTTCACCTTCTACCATCTGAAAATAGTCTGCCTCACCCACTGAGTCTAAACACATTCATTGCTAGCATTCACTAGGCACACTTGGGATGTCCCATTTCCATCTGATATTTTTCTTATATATCTTTCATTTCTCCATCTGCACACTATCCCACCAAATGCAGTCAACTGCCACTCTCTCCATCCCTCTAAATTTGTCTTTCTTTGCTCTTCATTCACTTGCCCTTCAATCCCATGTATGAATATCCAGTTAAAATGATGACACTACTTTCATAAGACATTGAAAATAGAGAGACCATCCATCCATAGTTGTGCAATATCTCATTAATGTTGCCATCTCTGCAGAATACATAACTCAAACAAGCTTTTATGGCACCTTAATTTTGGGAATTCCAAATTTATGAAGCTTTGAATTGAAATGTAAGGAATTAATATGTATTTGTTATAAAAGGCAGGTGAACACCAAATGCCTTTCCCACAGTAAGCAAAGAAAATATCAACCATGCACATTAGAACCGTGATTCAGTGGACTTCTCATTCCTAACTTTTAGCTTTCAATACTCAACAGTACAAGGTTTAATAATGATGAAAATGACAGAATTAGTTAATGGGACTCTCTCATTAAACTAATTGATGTCAGAACTAATGATTTGGAGCAGGAAATAGCACATTAATGAAAAGCCTAATTTAAGTGGGTTGCAAATAGATTACAGTGTGTTACTGAATAGCATAGAGAATAAAGACAGCTCTAGAAAAATTAAACAAAAGAGAAAATAATTTATGATATCATCACCATCATCTGAAATATCTGGATGGCAATAAAACATTTAAAGGCTGCGTCAAGATTTTATTGCCATTATCTGCCCAGAATAAGAATGTGCAAATTTCTAAAGAAAGAAAATATAGTCATGTTGTCCCCTGAGAGAACAGGACATGCCAGCAAACCAAAATTCATTTTAGTATACAAAATTTATCTGAAAACAGAAAGTCCAGTTTGGGTGGCATGCAAAATAAAGTATTTCTGGATTCCTAACTAATACCAAGAGTGCCAAGGACTCTTAAGCAAGTTACTAACAGCTTTAAGTTGCTCCTTCTCAACATTAAGGTTACATTAACTGCCACAATTAACAAAGGGCAACTTTATCACTAGTTACAAGAATATTCATGGTTCAGTCATGATATTTTCTGAAACCTAATTATTGAAACATGTATATATTGTGTGTGTGTGTGTATACTATATACTCTCTGTGTTTGTGTATGTGTGTGTGTGTGTATGTGTATATATAGAGAGAGAGACAGACAGAGAGAGAAAGAGACAGAGACAGAGAGAGACAGAGAGATGGAGAGACAGAGAGAGAGAGAGAGACAGAGACAGAGACAAAGACAATAAGAGGGTTTCAAATTTCATTGTCCTTTTGAAGTTAAAGTGTTTGGGGAAGATGTATCTTTATCTAGTTAAATTTTGTGCAAGCAATCTCCGGTATTTAATATGCATGTATGATTATGGTACCATCAAAGCAAATCTTATGGGTAGGCTGGATAAAGATGAGAGCATGGATCATATTAACAGTAAGAAGCTAATTTTTTTACCCTATTTCATTTTTGAAGTTTTTCCCTCCTTAAAAAAGGTTTTAGCTGATTATTTCTCTGGTATAATTTTGGGCTCCAGTGAGCTGGTATAACTGTTCACTTTTAATCAGGAACTCAATAAAGTGAAATTTTCCTTTTTTAAAAAAAATAAATAAAAATCTGCTATCACTATCTTGCTCATTTATAAGAAACCTTAAATACATATAAAATGTCAATTCTAAAGATTTTTTTAAAGTAATCAATACATGTGAGGTTGAGAAAAAGGGAGAGAAATTATGATTTTTGAATAAAATGTGAAGGGCGGTGTTTGGGATATACCAGTTCACTGGATCCAGAACTTTTTCAACTACGGTATCTTTTTGGCAACTGAGAGCCTAGTGTAGGCCCATAAAACTCTTTGCCCATAGCACCACACATCAATTTAGGAGAGTGTTTCCCGGTTAGAAAGAGGGTTATGGAGAAATGAATGCTTTAAACACTGCATTAAACACTATGTGTATATTTTCCTAAAGATTTTGATATTTTATGTATTAATTCATAAATTGTCCCAAATCAACATAATATTGGAAATAAATAAAACTGAAATTCATGGATTCAGTTGTCATATCCAAGAAACCATTAATTGTATTTATTTGTCATGTTTTTATGGCCCATCTTACTTAATGACTTTTGCCTATATTATCTAACTAATAGTTAGCCAGGATGATTTTAGCCTCCATTCATTCATTTCCTTATATCTCATTTGTGTCAAAAGCACCTTTTAAGGCAGTTCCATGTTGAAAGAATTAGCCAAAGATATCACTGTTGCCTGGAGGATGCCCAGTTGGGGTCATCTTTCGTGTCTCTGTTAAGGAGCTGGAGCAAATGATGTGAGTTTATCCCATCATGCAGCAGCAGCACTTGGATCTCAAACATGAATTGCTAACTTCCAATCCAGCATCCTAACTGTGTGAGCCAATGTGTGCCTTTCTCTTATATTGAATTAAACACGAAGATAAATGGTTCAAGAACGGAGGCAAAACTCAGATAACAACAGCTCTTTATTAGTGACTTCAGATCTGAGCAAAGAATCCCAGCCGCAGCAGCCCCTTATATAGGGCTGGCTGCGGCTAGGCAGCCAATGAAGGCGATTTGAGTTTGCCGCTCTTGGCTGGGCCAATCGCGGCAGCCCATTTACTAGCCAATCGGATCAGTCTGCGGTGACCAATCACGATCTGCTATTTGCAGGCCAATCAGAGTTGCAGGCTTTCGAGCCTGCTAGTCCGGAACACCCCTCCCCTCTCGGTTCTGTTTAAGGGGTGGAGTTATATAGTCTCGCAGGTAGGCAGGTCTTTGTACCTGTCTACCTGACTTACGTAATTCCAATTGTTCGTGTTCAAATTTGGGTTCAGATGGACTGTTAGCTGGATCTAGTTGGAGTGGTGAACCGGTGCTATAGTTGGGACTCTCTCCTGATGCCCTCGGAGTGATTGAGTCCTCAGCTTCATTGCTACCGCTATGGTTCCCCGGACTCGCTGAACCTGCTTGGCTGCTGCTTCTTGGTGAAGTGTTCGTCTGCCCAGGTTCAACTACAGCTGGTGAGTATTGCAAGTTATGGTGTGGTGATCTCGAGGTTAGTTCTGAAGGAACAACAGGTGTTGGTTCTATTTCCGGGCTCGCGGCTTCCCCTCCCCCCCTGGTGTCGATGCTGGGGTCAGGGATGGGAGTTGTGGTCAGTCTGGAGCGTAGCTGGTCAATGTGGCATTTCCACGCTCTGCCATCAGTGGTCAGTAGATAGTAGGAGCGGGGACCCATGACTTGAGTTATTTGAGCAGGAATCCAGAGATGATCCTCTGAAAATTTTTTTGCAAATACAAGGTCTCCTACCTTAAAGGTGCGATGCTTGCTGCTGGAACACAGGGGCTTTTCCGGGGTGTAGGCAGGGTGTAAACGGTCTAGAGGCGATCTGAGTTTCCTGGCCATGAGGAGTTCAGCTGGGCTTTGTTAGTCGTGCTGTTAGGTGTGATGTGCTGGAGAAGCAGCATTCTAGTGACTTTATCGTGGATGTTACTTTGTTCAATTTTCTGTACGGTTTTCTTTGTGAACTGAACCATTCGTTCAGCCCTACCATTTGCCGCTGGATGTATCAGTGATGTGAGTGTGTGTCGGATGCCCCCTTCAGCTAGGTATTGTTTGAAAGCTAAAGCAGTAAATTGGGGGCCATTGTCGGAAACCAGGACAACGGGTAGGCCGTGTGTGGCAAAGAGTCTGTTTAATTTCTTGATGACTGCATCTGTAGTGGTTGTTTTCATTTTATTGACCTCGAGCCAGTTAGAATATGCATCTACAGTTATTAGGAAAGTGTGCCCTTTGGTAGGTCCCGCAAAGTCAATATGAATGCGTGACCAGGGACCTCTGGGCGTTTCCCATTCTGCTGGTGGAGCTTTTGGTGGGGCTGAGTGGTTTTCCTGGCATCTGTTACAGGAGGTGACCCAGGTTTCAATTTGTTTGTCCATACCTGGCTACCAGGCGTAGCTCCTTGCCAGCGCTTTCATACGCACGATGCCCGGGTGTCCATCGTGTAGCATTTGTAGGACTTTTTTTTGTAGTTTAGTTGGTATGACAACTCGGTCTCCCCATAAAACACACCCTCTTTGTGAGAAAAGTTCTGTCTGTCTGTTTTTGAATGGCTTAAAGGTTTCCTTAGGCTCGTATTCTGGCCATCCCCTCTCCACCCAGCCAAGAACTCGTGCCAAACATGAGTCTTTTTTGGTTTCAAAGGCGATGTCCTGGGCCGTTAGTGGAGGTGAGGGAATTGTCTCAATTTGTAGTATTGGTAGCATGGGAGCTGGGTCATCCTGTAGTTCAGGTAGTGGAGAGCAGCTCAAGGCATCAGCGTGAGGAATAGATTTTCCAGGACGATGTCTTAGTTGATAGTCGTAGGCAGCTAGGAATTCCGACCATCATGTCATTCTGGGGGAAAGAATGTGTGGGGTTGGTTTGTCGCCCACCAGAATGCCAAGTAATGGCTTATGATCTGTGATAATGGAAAATGACCTCCCATATACATATACATGAAACCTTTTAATCGCAGAAACAATAGCAAGGGCTTCCTTATCTAGATGGCTATAGTTTCTTTCTGTTTTTGACAAAGTTCTCGAAAAAAATGCAATTGGTGCTTCAGAACCGTTTGGTAGGACGTGGCTCAGAATGGCCCCCATCCTAAAAGGTGAGGCATCACAAGTAACAGTCAATGGGAGTGTCTCGTTATATTGTATTAGCACTGCATCAGAAGTGAGAAGGTCCTTTACTTGCTGGAAAGCATGTTCCTCCCATCGTCCCCAAATCCAGGAGGCCCTTTTATCGAGTAGTCTATGAAGGGGTTCAGCAACAGTCGCCTTCTGGGGTAGGAAAATGTTATAAAAGTTAATGAGTCCCAGGAAGGCTTGAAGGTCAGTTTTGTTTTTGGGTCTTGGGGCATTTTTGAAAGCTGCCAATTTCTTTTCTGTAGGGTGGATTCCTTGTTTGTCAAGAAGGTAGCCAAGAAATTCTACCCTTTCTGTGCATCACTGGCACTTTTCCTTCTTAACCTTGAGGCCAGCATCTTTGAACCTTTGTAGGACTATTCTGAGGCGTTTCTCTAATTGACTTTTTGTTGGGGCTGCTATTAATACGTCATCAAAATAGGGCACGACCCCTTTTATGCCTTGTAATAGTCTCTCCATCAGGCTTTGAAAAATGCCTGGTGCTACGCTTACTCCAAACTGGAGCCTGTTACATTTGAAGGCACCACGATGTGTAACTATAGTTTGGGCTTCTGCAGTTTTGGTATCAACTGGCAGCTGTTGATACGCTTGGGCCAGATCTAGTTTTGCGAATATTCTGCCACCCCCAAGTGAATGTAGGAGATGCTGAACGACTGGTACTGGATAGGCGCTCTGTTGCAGTGCGTGATTGAGGGTGGCCTTGTAGTCTCCACAGATTCTCAAGGACCCGTCAGGCTTTATGGGGGTGACAATTGGTGTCTCCCATCGGGCGTGGTCAATGGGCTCTAACACGCCTTGTGCAATTAATTTGTCCAGTTGCTGGTCAATTTTGGGTTTGAGAGCAAAAGGAACTCAGCGTGGTTTTAGGCGAATGGGCGCAATGTCAGGGCGCAGATTAAACGAAATAGGGGACCCCTTGTACTTGCCTAACTTTTTGCTGAAAACTTCTCAGAAATCGTGGACGAGGGCTGCTTCCCAGTCATCGTCTTCAGTATGATGGATGCCAGCCATTCCGATTCCTAATGGCACGAACCACTGAAGGCCCAATAGACTTGGCCGGTCTCTGTCGACAATGGTGCGTGGTAGTATTGCATTATGTCCTTTAAAAGAGACCTGGAAATGGCTGGTACCTGCGACTGGAATCCGGTTGCCTTGATAATCTCTTAGTATGAGTCTCTGACTGCTGAGGTCTTGGCGTCGGATGTTGGGAATCAGTTGCTTGAGGGTTTTCCAGGATACCATGGATAGGGACGACCCAGAGTCTACTTCCATGATGCAAGGTTTATTTTCAATGGTGACTTCTACACGAATTTTCTTTGTATCAAGCGATGAAGCATGGCCGATGGTGATGGTTTGATGAGCCTCTTCTCGTCTGGGCATGGCATTAAACCTTCGGGGTCTGTTGTATTGGTTCCACTGGTTGCTAGGGTGGTCCCTCTGTGTGGTGGGGTTGCCATCGGTTCTTTTCAGACTGCTCCCTCTCCTTCTGGGGCTGGAACCTCTTTTGTTTCTGCATACTTTAGCAATATGCCCACGTTTTTCACAAAAACGACAAATGGCGTGAAGGAATCTGCACTCGGATCGTGGATGGTTCCCACCACATCCGGCACATTGGTAGTTCAATTTACGACCCCGCTGGTCCCATTGCTCACGTTCTGACCGGAGTCTGTGGACTTCTTCCTCCTCTCTGTCTGAGGATGACTCGATATCTTCATGATGGGTGGCCGATGTGTATTTGTCTGATGGTTTCCCATCATCATTGGTGGGTTGGCGGTTGGTCCCGCTGGTTCGGTGCATTCGTGCTGCTGATTTATGATTGGCTTCAGCTGCGGTGGCGTCTGCTATGGAATCTGCAAGCGAGATGTCTCCTTTGGCCATGATCTTGCTTTGGACAGTTGGATTTCTAAGGCCAAGGACAATTCTGTCTCTCATGGCTTCTTCAAGATTAGTGAAGCCACATAAACCGCCCAGGTTTCTCAGGTCTGCCAAAAAATCCCCGACGCTCTCACCTTCACGCTGGTCCCTCTGATAGAACTCGTGTCTGCAAATGAGAGTCGGTACTGTTGGGTCGTAGTGGTTACGCAGGATGGGAGCAAGGGTGTCTCAATCCATTGTTTTAACTTCAGCTGTTTTCGCTAGTGCTTTAGCCATTTTAAAAACAGCAGGTCCGCAATGCATTAGAAAAATGGCTTGTTTCTTGCTGGGCGTGGCATCTTTGAGGTTGTTGGACTCTAGGAACATTTGAAACCTGTCCATATATGAGTCCCAGTCCTCGCTAGCTGGATCGAATGGGGCGGGTGGTATAGCGCTGCTGGCCATGTCGCCAATGTTGCGCTCTGTCAGCCACGTGCTCCTTCAGCTAGCTTGTGTTCAATAGACTTTGTTGTCTCCGCATCCCATCCTCGTTGCCAGAGTTAGATCTGGGAGGATGGTTCAAGAACAGAGGCAAGACTCAGATAACAACAACAGCTCTTTATTAGTGACTTCAGATCTGAGCAAAGAATCCCAGCCACAGCAGCCCCTTATATAGGGCTGGCTGCGGCTAGGCAGCCAATGAAGGTGATTTGAGTTTGCCGCTCTTGGTTGGGCCAATCACGGCAGCCCGTTTACTAGCCAATCGGATCAGTCTGCGGTGACCAATCACAATCTGCTATTCACGAGCCAATCAGAGTTGCAGGCTTTCGAGCCTGCTACTCTGGAACAATAAAAAAAAAGTATATAACTTAAAATATAGCAACCTGGAATCGATGTGATGTAATTTTGATATAAGTGCTAAAATGTTACTGTGCATTACTATACTAGATTTTAAGGATGGACTGATTATATTTTCTCAGCATGTTGGATGTCCAAGTATTAGTTCAGATTTTAGGTGAATTATGAGCTCAGCTCACACAATTTATTTCTTATTTTGCTTATTTCATAATAGGAAACTATTTATAAACAAAATTAGTGCCATCATCAGTTCGTAAGAAAACCAATTAAAAATACTGTCTAGTTGTTGAAGATAATAAACTACATAAATCTTCAGTGATGCTGCATCAGCACAGATAGATGGCTACATTTTCACACTTTGTCTAGGCTTCTGGGAGGAAAAAAATGAATTATATTTCTGTAATATAGTACCCAACAAAAGCCACTGAAATTCAAAGCAAATCTAATTCAAAGCACTTTGAATTTGTTTTTGGTGTTTTTTTTTGGTATGAAGATACCAACAGAAACAATTACATTAACAGTTCCAATTTTAAGGACATTTTGGCATTTTGTAAGATTCATTTCATCCAAATTATGCCACCAACTTGAAAGAAAAAACTTGAACTAACAAAGAGAATTATTTGTTTTCAATCAATCAGGTTAGATAGATCTGGAATGGACCTTGAAGGTCAACTAGTCTAACCCCTTGCTCAAGCAGGAGGCCCTATACCATTTCTGTCCAGTCTTTTCTTTAAGACCTCCAGTGAAGAAGTACCTACAACTTCTGAAGGCAAGCTGTTCCACTGTTTAATTGTTTTCAATGTTAGGAGGTTTTTCCTTAATTTCAGGTTGGTTCTGTCCTTGATCAGTTTCCTTCCATTGTTTTGTCTTGCCTTCTGGTGATTTGGAAAATAAGTTGACCACCCTCTTCTTTGTGGCAGCCACTCAGATACTGGAATACTATTATCATGTTACTCCTAGTCCTTCTTTTCTCTAGACCGGCAATACCCAATTCCAATCACAGATGGGTCTTGGTGGATTAAGATATGCAGAAGACAAAAGGATTTGCTGCATGTTGCACAACTATTTTTGTACCAAAAATGTGCTTTCCAAAAGGAAACTGGACATTTTTTGGGGGGTGGGGTTGAAAAACATTTCACTTCCCATC
Source organism: Pseudonaja textilis (assembly GCF_049901715.1). Classification (NCBI taxonomy): domain Eukaryota; kingdom Metazoa; phylum Chordata; class Lepidosauria; order Squamata; family Elapidae; genus Pseudonaja; species Pseudonaja textilis. The sequence continues at coordinate 180,473,917 of NC_141990.1, read as the reverse complement.
CAAGAAGTGAAACTTTTTTCAAAGGAAAACAAAAACAAGAATGTCCAGTTGCCTTTTGGAAAAAGCACCTTTGGGACAATCATGATGTGGATGATTGAGAATCTCCATCAACAGCTACTTTTGTAGTCAATGCAGAATCATGTAAGAATCTGTTCACTTTTGAATAACAAAGGATTCTTCTTTTTTACTGCCTCTTCCTCAGAAACAGCACACGTATTTGAATCACTAGTGACCTGTTAGGGATTAACTCAGGGGTGGGATTCCATTAGTATAACAACAATCGCGCATTCCACAAAAAGCCCACACCTATCTTCAATTGCAGCCTCTGTGACTCAAACAGCTGAGGAGCAGCAAAACGCTCTGCTGGGCAAATCAGCTGTGTTCTAAACAAAGGAAATAAATCACAGAAAGGAGCAGAGGTGGGCGGGTAGGCCCACATGCTCATTGCAGTGAAGCGGTTTGGAGCCAGATGATCATTGGAACAAGGGGTTTGCCCAAACCAGTCTGAACTGGTGGAATCCCACCCCTGGATTAACTCTAGAGTCTAGGTGTAGGAATTGATGTAAAGAAGACTCCTCCATGTATCTTTGAATCCCACAGCAAGCCTTTCAGTTACTACACTTATTACTGCACTCTTTCTGTTTGAATCTCTGTAAGTTTATACATATCCAGATATTTTTATTTATTAATTTATTTATTTTGTAAACCTGATAGACTACCCCTGTATGCCAGGGGATCAACAAAGAAATTGATTAGAGGATCATTTAGAAAAGATCCTCCTTGCCTGCTTCATGGTCATGATCTCACTTGATCCCGAACATGCATTTTAATACCTTCCTTATACTAGCAATATATTTGAACTTTCCTTGCAGATAAAATGAGAAAATAAGGTAGCCTCTCTTTACTTTATCGCTTTGTGAAATCGTTAGGAAGGGGTTTTTTTCATATTGTTTTATTAATGGAAAAGAAAAGACAGAAAGGAACAAAACACAAAGATACAAAAATTATCCAAAAGTATGTAACAAGTGCTTAAAAATAAATGGAAAAACACAACGGAAAAAGATGAAATAGTAAGATACAGAGTATCATATGTTGTGTTATGTATTGTAATAAACAGTTACAGTTCATTAGGATCTTGTTGCAATTATACTTGTTGCTAAAGTTATTAGAAAGTAAGGGGAAAAAAAACAAATGACAATTCAATGTCCTCCTCTTCTCCTAGAAAGAATAAAACAGAAAATGGGCCTGTCATATCTCAATGATATGGGATAAGTTGATTATTTCAACAGCCTTTGGTTCATAGCTTGTAATATCTGATGCATAAAGGTGTGGTTAGCTGAGTTCTTCCTATGTATTCAAAGTTGCTGAAAACCTCCTGTCAGATTAAATGAGGGTAAAATGTTTAAAGTTATTAGTCCATTATTAGTCCATTAATTGGTGGAATCAACAAATTACACATAGATATATAATAGATAATTGAAAATGTAGTGCAGAGTGAAATACAATTGCAATTATGCTACAGATGCTACAAGGATAGGCAATGTACTCATTTCTGAATTGTGTCACTTTCACACAAAAATCCATATACAGTGGTACCATGGTACTCAACTGCTTTGAAATTTGGTACTCAACACATTTTGATCCAAATTTTTGTCCAGGTACTCATCATTTGTTTGGTACTCAATACACAAGCTAGAATCTATTGATGTTGTATTCACTGCATTATTCCTTATCAGAAAAATGTTTGGTACTCACCATCTTTGGTATTCATAGTACTTCCTGGAACTAATTAACATTGAGTACTGAGGCACCACTGTATTTTGTCTAGTTCTGCTTCACTTTTGTTTTAAACAGTGGTTCCCTTTTTATTTTTTTTAAACTCACCTAAAAGATGTGTAGTAAATACATATTAAAAAACAAATTTTCTTTGATTGCCATTTCTAAATTTATATTCCTGACAAGCTATTCACTTCTAAATGCACATTCTCTCAAAACAAGCATTTTAAATGTATCAGATTTCTTTTCTTTTTTTTTCTTTTTTAGTTCAAAATAGTAACAGAACATTTAGGAAGTGTGAAAGCTGGTGGATCAGCCTTCCCCAGCCTGGAGAAATATTTGGAACTGAAGTGCATGAGAATTCAGGAAACAGACATTTTAGCCCACTAGAGGGTGGTAGGCTGGAAAACCTGAAGTGATTAAATAACTTCTAATCCCCAGATTAGTCTAGGAGTTTCAGAATGGGTCAATCCATATTGAAATCTGCAGAGATCGAATTCTTTGAGCATCTTTAGTTCAACATTATCACAACATAAAATGGCATAATGAATTTTTAGAAATTGAAGCACTGAGGCAAGATTCTCTTAATTAAGAGCATTTGGCATCTAGGAAATAACTGACTTCTTAACCTGAGCAGCAGTTGCAGTGCTATTAAAAGCATCTTCCTGCAAACTCCCAAATATGGCAGAAGCCCACAATGAGATTAGATTTAAAAGAGTTTCACAAAGACATTCTTACATTGCAAATGCATTTATAATAGCATGTATATTAGCCATGCCTCACCAATAAATCATTAGCTTAATATCCCATTATAGATAATTTATGCAATTTTTATTTGAAAGGCTGTTTAATTTAATTGATCATAAATGAATGCAGTAAAATTATTTATACTGAATAGGCACAAACTGTTTGATTTCCCATTGCAAATTAATTAGAAAAACTGAAATGCTACTCAACTCTATTTTGAGCTTGGAGATTCAGAGTTCAGTGTAAGCTCGATTGAATAGAAGAAGTTAGTCTCTAATTTCCTGAGAATCAAGGGGGACTTATGTAAAGTGATAGGTTCCCTGGAAGTAAAATAGCGATATTTTGGAATATAACCTGAATCTAAGCGAATCAAGAAAACAGAAATCAAAATAATGTCATACATGTTCCTACTTGGAGTATGCATTACAGATATACAGATTAGGCCAAACTTAGTCCAGTATGGCATGCTCTTAGGTAATAAAAGAGGATTCCTTGAAGTATCTGAACAGCAGAAATATCTTCTACTCATAGAAGGAGAAAAAGATTCCTTCCTACTCCTTAGAGCAAGGATGTCAAACTCACGTTGTCATGGATGCATCACATGACATATCAGGATGTTTTCCCCACTCTTTAAACCCGGTGTGGGTGTGGCCAGAATGTGATGCATCCAGCCCACGGGCCTGGAGTTTGACAGCCCTGACTTAGAGCTTCCTGTGCACCTTCAAAAGCAGCTCCTCAAAAAACTTCCAGTCCTCGAAAGCAGGTTCTGTGGGAGGACAAGAAATGAAGGGGAACCTCATTACATAAGTTTGGTTTATGGAATATCATCATATTTTTGTCAAAAAAATTTTTTTTATTGCTTCTAAAATAATAAATAGAAAACAATACACAAACGTAACTATATTATATAAAAAACCCTAACAATTTTTTTTAAGTAGAAAAATAGAATATAAAAAAAAATAACATAAAATGTGGTCATTACAAAAGTAAACAGTTACAATTCTATATATAATTATCAATGCAAACACACACACAGACACACACACATACATAATATTTAATTTCTAATACATATATAACTATCATGCTTTCTTAACCTACTGTGTTTAATGTAAATGAGCCCCATATTTCATTATGCTTATCCACTTTTATGTTTATAGGCAATCTGTTCATGAGTAGCAAGTATAATAAGGTCATTAGTCCACTGAATAAACAGAGACATACATTTATCTTTCAAATTTGCAATATGTGTCTTTTGGCCAGCGTAAGAGCATAAAATTCACTTACATTTTTTGATTGTCAATTTCCATGTATTAGGTATGTAACTCAAGAAAACATTATCCTCTGAAATTTTGCACACTGGTATTTATATAGTCCACTAATTTTTCCACTAATCTAGTAACTAATATATATGACATTGTAAGAACATGTTTTAAAGAAATATTGTCCATATTGAATCTCCAGAAAAATGCTGTCCTAGATAATCCTTCTCTATACAAATATAATGGAGTCCAATAAATTCTAAATATTATTATTGTTGTATAAATCAGGAGTCCCCAACCCCTAAAATCTGGCCTACTATTTGGGCCATTTGGAACTGGGCCGTGAAAGTGGCATGTGAGTGTGGAACCATTCCCTCCCACCCCTGCCGGTCCACAAAGCTGGAAAGATTGGGGAACTCTGGTAGAAATCACAGTTCAAGATGCACTGACATTCTTGCTATAGAAAATAAGTTTCTCCCATTTCTAGGGAATATAGCAACTTCTAATTAACTATTTCATTCATCTCTTAACATGTACACATATACTGATTTATTTATAACAAATATCTATAGAAATTAATAATAGGGTGGGGTAGGGTTTTTTAGTTTTTTGTACTTTTAAAGGATTTAACAAGTAATTCTGGAAAACTGGCAGCCCAGTTTCGAGACTTGAGCTCCACATGATAAGGTGAGCTCCCGTCTTCATCTCAGGTTCTGCCAATTTAGCAGTTCAAAAGCATGCAAATGCAAATAGATAAATATGTACCGGTATCACTTTGGTGGGAAGGTAACAGTGCAATGATGTACATGGCTGTAGAAATGTCTTTGAACGGTGCTGGCTCAATGACCTTGAAATGGAGATGAGCACTGCTCCCTTTAGCGGCAACAACTAGCAGAGTAAAATCCATAGAGACTCCTTTACCTGTTTTCCTCCTTTACCTTTTTATCTCAAGTGTCTCAGAAGTTGAAAATGCTGCTAGCCCAAACAGTTAACCAATGTAGCAATTAATATTGCCCCTAAGTTACATCGGATCGATTATGTTTGACTCTTAGTACAGCATATGTTAAAAGTTCATCCTCATCATCTATCAGTTGGTCCAAAGTCACCTCTTTCATTTTGATTTTACATCTCCTTAGCTTTCTAACTGATATAATAGTTTCCAGAGATATTAGAATTCTGCTGTATTTAGATCCAAAGTACTATCCATCCAACCAAAGGTACTATATGTGTGCATTCCAAAATTGTCCAAATCAGAAAATGAACACCAATTGTTGGTTTCCAGAATTTAATACTTGACGATAGATATGCATGATGACATAATTTCAGATTTGGAAAACCAAACTCTCCCCCAAATAATTAATTTAAAAAATAATTGCATTTTCTGTAAAGATAGTCTTGGAATCTAAGAATCCCATAAAAATTTCTAAACAATGATTTTATTTTCTGAAAATATACATTACTTTATTATTATTGGTATGTATATGTATATGTGTATGTGTATGTATGCGTATGTGTATGTGTATGTATGTATTTATGTATGTATGCATATGTGTGTGTGTGTGTATGTGTGTGTGTATATGTGTGTGTGTGTGTGTGTGTGTGTGTTTGTAGATTTTCACGGGTACAGGTATGCAGGCTCACACAAGCACAAAGCCGAAAGCATCAGCCTGAAGATGGCAAGTGGGACCTCATCGAAACATTGCCAAGATACTCTCAATCTTACACGGGAAAAGACCCAAACACGCCAAGACCTGCAGATAGATAGATAGATAGATAGATAGATAGATAGATAGATAGAGATAGAGGTATACAGTATGTTTGTGTGTGTGTGTGTGTGTGTGTGTGTGTGTGTGTGTGTGTTATACAGGTCACTAGATCTTCAAATATGAATACTGTTTGTTTCTCTATGTAGGCAGAACAAATCCTACAGTTTTCTATAAATAAAAAAAAACTATGTGTGTGTTCGGGTCTTTTCCTGTGTAAGATAAAGAGTGTCTTGGTGACGTTTTGGCGTGGTCCCACTCGCCATCCTCAGGCTGGTGCGTTCAGCTTCATGCCAGTGCAAGCAGTGTGTGATCGGAGCTGCCGTCTCTCTATAAATACTGGTGGGGGGGGGCTGGTGTGCTGGGCTGGTTGGCTGCGCTGCTGCCTCTTGATTGGTTGATGGAGTTGATGTTGGTATAATGGGCTGTGTGATGGCCTTGTGAGTTTTGCTGTGGAGATATCCTGGATCTTGTGCTGTAATCTCCTGGGTCATTTGTTTTATAGTGATCTTTTTTCCATTAGCCTCTTGTGTTTTAATGGCTTGGATAATGGGTTGTGTGATGGGCCTGTGAGTTCTTTTGTTGTGGTATCCTGGGTCCTGCATTGTAATCTCCCCTGGCTGTTTGTGTTTTGATCTCTTTTCCATTAGCCTCCTGTGTAGTAACGGCTTGGGTAATGGGTTGTGTGATGACCTTGTGAGACTTATTGCTGTGGTATCCTTGGTCTTGTGCTGTAATATCCTGGGTCATTTGCTGTGTTGCAACTTCTTGAGTTCTTGTGGTGTAATTTCCTGAGTTTTCTGATGTGATACCCTAGAGTGGGTGGCTGTGATGTAGCATTCTGGGTTTTAGTCTGGCTTCGAGTTTGGGGTCTGGGTCTGTGTTCTTGGCATGTGTCAGCTTGTTTGGTTTTGGGGTCGGGGGGTGCGACAGCTGATGAGGCAGCCATAGTCTGTTTTCTGGATGGTGGTTGTCCTTCGTTTATAGGATGGGCTTGGGCCTGGGTCTGATGAGGGGGATTGGCGGTGGTGTCCCATGTTGTTTCGGGTCTGGTGTTGGTTTTTGTGGCTGAGACTTGTTTGTTGGTGAGGGCTAGCTTCCAGATTTCTGGTAGGGGCAGATATCATCCCATCTATTCATGTTATGGGGGTGTTTCTCTATCTCAGGACCTCGCCGAAACATCACCAAGATACTCTTAATCTTACATGGGAAAAAGACCCAAACACACCGAGACCTACATACCTGTACCCGTGAAAATCTATGAAATATATATATGTATGTATGTATGTATGTATGTATGTGTATATATATATATATATATATATATATATATATATATATATATATATATATATATGGATCTTTGGTTGTTCAGGTTTTCTCCCGCGTAAGATTCCAAGTATCTAGGCAACGTTTCGATGAAGTCTCATTCATCATCTTCAGGCTTCTGTCTCCGGCTCTGTGCTTCTCAGAGTAATGTGAGATTGCAGCTGTTTCCTCCTTTTAACTGCCAGTGGGGGTGGGACTTGATTGGGTGGGGGCTTGGCTGTGTTCTGATTGGGTGGGGGTGTGTTCTCATTGGTAGGGGGTTTGGCTGTGTTCTGATTGGTTGGGGGGTTGGCCGTGTTCTGATTGGTTGGAGGCATGTTCTGTTCAGGTGGGGGCTTGGTTGTGCTCAGGTTAGTCTTAGTTGCTGGGGGATTTGAGTTGGTGAGCTGTGGTCTTGCTGTTTGGCTTCGAGTTCGTGGTCGTGCTGCATCTTCATAGTGGGTGTCGGTTTGCTTCATGTATGGCTCAGAGGGGTTTGAAGTGGGTAGTGATGCAGCTGCAGTGCAGATTCTGGTCCATGGTCGTGTCTCATCTTCTGAGTGGGTGTGAGTCTGTTTTCTACATGGAAGTGTGGTGGTTGCATCTTGTGTGGCTCTCATGGGTGTGGGTCCGGTGTCCTTCTTCATGTTAGGTACTCGTCTGTTCATGAGGGCGGGTTTCCAAATGGCTGGAAGGCGGGAGGTGTCATCTCGTTTGTTCATGCTGTGTGGGCGTTTTTCTATCTCTATGGCTTCTCTGATTATTCTGCTGTTGAAGTGTTCGGTTTTGGCGATAGTTCTGGTATTTTTAAAATCAATTTCATGTCCTGTGGCTTTGAGGTGTTGGACCAGGGAAGAGGTCGTTTCTTCTTTTTTGATTGAGTTCTTATGTTCTTCAATGCGTGCACTTATTCTTCTGTTAGTTTGTCCAATGTATGTGGTAGGGCAGGCAGTGCAGGGGATTTCGTATACTCCTTGGTTTTCTAATTCGATTTTGTCTTTGGGGTTTCTTAGGATGGTGGATATTTTTCTGTTTGTGCAGAATGCTGTTTTGATGTTGTGTTTTTGGAGGATCTTGCTAATTTTGTCTGTAGTGCCTTTTATATATGGGAGGAGGGCTTTGCCGTTTTCTTGTTCTCTGTCTTGGATTTTGGTTGGGGTTTCTTTTTGGATTAGGTGGGTAATCTTCTTTCTTTGGAATCCATTGGCTGTAAGTACGTTGGTGAGAGTGTGTAGTTCGGTTTTTGGTGTTGTTCATCGGCTAAGCATTTTGTTCTGGAGATGAGTGTCTTGGCTACGGAATTGATCTGCGCTGGGTGGTGGTGTGAGAGTGCATGTAGATAGCGGTTAGTATGTGTTTTCTTCTGGTAGATGGTGTGTCCTAGGGAGCCATTGGATCTTTTGTATACCAAGACATCTAGGAAGGGAAGTTGATTGTTGGCTTCTGTTTCCATGGTGAATTGTATTTTGGGGTGTAGGCTGTTGAGGTATGTGAGGAAGTTGTTCAGTTTTTCTTTCCCGTGTGGCCAGATTATGAAGGTGTCATCTACGTATCTGAGCCAGAGTTTGGGTTTGTGGTCGTATTTTTCTAAAGCTTGTGTTTCAAAGTGTTCCATGTAGAGGTTTGCGATGACAGGTGAGAGGGGTGATCCCATGGGTGCTCCTTCTATTTGTTTGTATTTTTGTCCATTGTAGGTGAAGTATGTATTGGATAGGCAGTGGTTGGTTAGATCTAGGATGTGCTTGGGGGTTGTATTTGTTTTTTGCTGTCAGGCTTCTTTTATTGGCACTTGGGTGAAGAGGGATATGACATGAAGCTACTAGTAGGTCACTAGTAAGCTGTTCTTTATGATTGATGAACTGGAATGAGTTTCTTGTGAGTTGATGGATTCTGCATAGGGTGTAGTTGTTGGGAATTTGGCCAGGTTTTGTAGAGGTGAGCCATGGAGCTGACTATTGGTCGTGGTTCCTTCTTTGTGTATTTTGGGAGACCATAAAGCTATCTGGATATTTTCTCTGGGGATTCCTTGCTGGATTTCTTCACTGATGGGGAGGCTTTTATTTTGGATTTGGTGTTTTTCTAAGGTGGTGGGTCTGTCTTTAGGGGTTTGTATGTGGGTCTTTTCTTGGTTTGTAGTGATGTGTTCATGCAAACCTCTACATGGAACACTTTGAAACACAAGCTCTAGAAAATCGACCACAACCCAAACTCTGGCTCAGATACGTAGATGACACCTTCATAATCTGGCCACACGGGAAAGAAAAACTGAACAACTTCCTCACATACCTCAACAGCCTACACCCCAAAATACAATTCACCATGGAAACAGAAGCCAACAATCAACTTCCCTTCCTAGATGTCTTGGTATACAAAAGATCCAATGGCTCCCTAGGACACACCATCTACCAGAAGAAAACACATACTAACCGCTATCTACATGCACTCTCACACCACCACCCAGCGCAGATCAATTCCGTAGCCAAGACACTCATCTCCAGAACAAAATGCTTAGCCGATGAACAACACCAAAAACCGAACTACACACTCTCACCAACGTACTTACAGCCAATGGATTCCAAAGAAAGAAGATTACCCACCTAATCCAAAAAGAAACCCCAACCAAAATCCAAGACAGAGAACAAGAAAACGGCAAAGCCCTCCTCCCATATATAAAAGGCACTACAGACAAAATTAGCAAGATCCTCCAAAAACACAACATCAAAACAGCATTCTGCACAAACAGAAAAATATCCACCATCCTAAGAAACCCCAAAGACAAAATCGAATTAGAAAACCAAGGAGTATACGAAATCCCCTGCACTGCCTGCCCTACCACATACATTGGACAAACTAACAGAAGAATAAGTGCACGCATTGAAGAACATAAGAACTCAATCAAAAAAGAAGAAACGACCTCTTCCCTGGTCCAACACCTCAAAGCCACAGGACATGAAATTGATTTTAAAAAATACCAGAACTATCGCCAAAACCGAACACTTCAACAGCAGAATAATCAGAGAAGCCATAGAGATAGAAAAACGCCCACACAGCATGAACAAACGAGATGACACCTCCCGCCTTCCAGCCATTTGGAAACCCGCCCTCATGAACAGACGAGTACCTAACATGAAGAAGGACACCAGACCCACACCCATGAGAGCCACACAAGATGCAACCACCACACTTCCATGTAGAAAACAGACTCACACCCACTCAGAAGATGAGACACGACCATGGACCAGAATCTGCACTGCAGCTGCATCACTACCCACTTCAAACCCTCTGAGCCATACATGAAGCAAACCGACACCCACTATGAAGATGCAGCACGACCACGAACTCGAAGCCAAACAGCAAGACCACAGCTCACCAACTCAAATCCCCCAGCAACTAAGACTAACCTGAGCACAACCAAGCCCCCACCTGAACAGAACATGCCTCCAACCAATCAGAACACGGCCAACCCCCAACCAATCAGAACACAGCCAAAACCCCTACCAATGAGAACACACCCCCACCCAATCAGAACACAGCCAAGCCCCCACCCAATCAAGTCCCACCCCACTGGCAGTTAAAAGGAGGAAGCAGCTGCAATCTCACATTACTCTGAGAAGCACAGAGCCGGAGACAGAAGCCTGAAGATGATGAATGAGACTTCATCGAAACGCTGCCTAGATACTTGAATCTTACGCGGGAGAAAACCCGAACAACCAAAGATCCACATACAAATACCCGAGAACCTCAGAAAACAAATATATATATATATATATATATATATATATATATATATATATATATATATATATATATATATATATATATATATATATATATATATATAGGATTCAGCTTTGTTTGGGTATTTTCCCACGTCATTATAGTTGTGCTTTAAAGTTGTAGCAACGTTTCAGCAGAATCTCATCTGCCATCATCAGGCTTCTGTTTTCGTCTATACGGAAGCCTGATGATGGCAGATGAGATTCTGCCGAAATGTTGCTACAACTTTAAAAGCATAACCACAACTATAATGATGTGGGAAAATACCCAAACAAAGCTGAATACCATACATGTAAGTACCTGCAAAAACTTAAGAATATACATATACATATACATATAAATGGACAGATGAATAGAAGAATAAGTACCCGTCTGGATGAACACAAAAATGCAGTCAAAAAGCTGGAACACACTTCCTCACTAGTCCAATACATGGAAGCCACAGGTCATAGCATCAGCTTCAATGGCACCAAAACCCTAGCCACTATAGAAAACCCCAGCCACAGAATCATCAGAGAAGCCATAGAGATTGAAAAAAGACCAGAAAGCATGAATAGAAGAGATGATTCCACCAGACTGTCAATTATTTGGAAGCCTGCACTCACAAACAAAAAAATCTCCACACCACTAGCCAGACAGATCCACCCTGATATCTCCAGCTCAAACACACCCTAACCAGGCTCCCAGATGAAACCTAGCTTCCTAACAAATGATAGCCATCCATTTACTCGGAGCCAAGCTGCACTAAAGGCCTCCAATAAAGGAATACAAAGTTGCCAGCCAATCAAGGTACAAAAAGAGCCCCCAAACAGACAAAAGACATTAGAAACACCAATCAAGCAGAACACAGCAAACTCCAAGACCAATAAACACAGACCAAGACTCCCAGCCAATCAGGATGAAGAAAAAACCATTCTGGCATAGCAATAGGCTGCCCCAAATTTAAATCTGAAACCACTATAAAAGTCTGACTCACAGATGAACACTATATAGAAGCCTGATGATGGTAGATGAAATTCTGCCGAAATGTTGCTACAACTTTAAAAGCACAACTACAATGACATGGGAAAATACCCGAACAAAGCTGAATACCATACATATGAGTACCCACCAAAAGAAAACATATACATATACATATACATATACATATACATATATATATTCCAAAAATAGTTTCTCTGGATGAAAATTTATCTGCACGGAAACTTGTTTTTATTGTTAATAGATAGGTTTTTTTATTTATAGAACACTGTAGGATTTGCTCTGCCTACATAGAGAAACAAACAGTATTCATATATGAAGATCTAGTGACCTGTATTTAATTGAGGTTATGCTTCAACTGTTCTTGCCAGCACTGTAAGCAAAGGTTGAAACTGATAAGAGTTCTGTTATTTCCCACATCTCTGGGCAGGAGGCTGGCACCGCAAAGCATCAGATTTCTTTTTGCAATTGCAAGGTGCTAGCAATTTATTTCCTATATTTAGAAGGCAGGAGGAAAGGTAGCTTTCTTCCTCCGGGACCATTTTCTCCCCATCCTGTTTCAGTATCCTGTTTCTGATGCCAGTTGTAGGCACTGTATATATTTTATACAGAGCCTACAACAGGCATCAGAAACAGGATAAATATATATAAAATATTTAAACTATATAAATATATAGTTTATATAAACTATATAATTATAAACAATATAAATATATAGTTAGGGCTTTAGGGCAAAGCCTCTAATAGCTGGACAGTAGCTCTCCTTGCACCATAAAAATTGTATAAAAGCAATAAGCTTTTAAACACAACTGAGGAAATGTCTTTGGGTGGCTTTATAGCAGGAGTGTCAAACTCAAGGGCTGGGAGCTGGATCTGGCCCACTGTTGTGGTTAGCCAGCAGCAGGTGCAGATGGTGGAGGAGAGTGAGGACCATTAGGGAGTGAATTGCTGCCTTCAGATATTATGGGGGCTGGCAGCAGTGATGAAGAGGTTCCCGAGGAGCCTGTGCCAAGTGCATGTACATGCAGGATTTCTCATAGGAAAGAGCAATTACAGCAGCACGGGTGACTCAGGAGTAAGGCTGCAAGGTAAGGTCCCCTCCCTCAAGAAGAAGAAAGCCAGGTTTGAAGAAGCGTTCTTTGCAGAAGGCAAAGACACTCTGAAACTCAGCCTCGTGGATATTATAGTTAGTATTTGAAAACTCTTGTAAACTATTTCTTATCTGTGGGTTTTTGGCAGCCTTGAAAAACAACTTGGCAAGGCTCTTTCTTGTCGGAGCTAATTAGTCAGAAGCAGCCTTTTATCTGTGAAGAAACAGAATTTGTAGATGAAACCTTAAAAAGTGGGGGCTGCTGCCTTTGTCTGATGTTGGCTCTCTTGGAACCAGGTTGGGTCAGAACACACACGGGGTGCTTACTTCTGGCCCATGGGGCACTCTGGAAACTGTGAAGGACCAGCCTGCAGTGCCTCTGCCAGTGAAAATGGAGCTCAGGAGAGCTCTCCCGAGCTCTGTTTTCACTGGCAGAAGGCTTCAGGAGGCCATCACATTTAGATTTATATCCTTTCAATGATGCCCCAAGATGTGCTCTGATTGCCCCAATCATACCCAAACATGAGGGCCATTCAGATACATTTTATGTTTAATGTTTTTAAGAGATGCTGACCCTAGTCTTACATATCAGATGGCCAAATATTTTCACCAAGTTATACAACTGCACAAAAGTTTTATTTAGATATCCTGTTCTATTGTCCTATTTTCCCCTTCCCTGATAACTAATTGCTGTATTAAATTATTTCTCCTTTTATTGTACTCTTTTCTTGTAAAAGTTGGCCAAAGACCATACTAAAGGTATACGGTTTGATTTGCTCCTAAATGTAAATATCCTTTATGTCAGCTGCAGTACACTAAACAAATGCTGGTCCATGTCCAGAACAAAATACCCCAAATTTCATGTTTCAGTTCATGCACAGACCATCTAAAAAAACAGCTGCTTGATGCACAAACCAATTTGTGTGCAACCTGCTTTCACATCTGGTATACTAATCCCTAGCCTTGGGCCACAGAGGCCACTTAATTCTTATTGAGACAAAACAGCAAGCCAATTTGCCTCAGTGAGAAGATCACTTGTAGTTGCTGACAATTGGCAATGCCAGAGGAGACCCTGAAGCAAAGCCAGGCAAAACAACATGGGTGCTTCATTTTACTTCATTTTATTGTTATCTGTGAAGCTTTTACACAGCCTGGAACATTTTCCACTTGTGCAGAAAATCTGAAACAGCCATTCCGATATTTGCCACTATTTGGTTTTATTTGTTTCTTGTCACATTACTAATCTGTATCATTAATCTGTATGGTGCATTCAAACACTAGTCCTAGTCAATTCTAGAGAGGCTATACAGCCTGACATCGTCCTTCAGGGTAGGACCTTTATAGACTGTCTTGTGCCAGATATTTGCTGGCAGCGTATCCCAGCTGGCTCAGTCAATTCTGAACAAATTTAGCCCTTAAAGTTTGGAAATCCTTTTTTTTTATGCCATGCCTTGAATTATATCAAGGAGCAATAAAAGTTCTGATCCCAGTTGATCCTTTTAGTTTGCAATTTTTTTTTCCTGATGGTATTTCCCAAGATAATGCCAGAAGTGGGACAAAAGAAGATCCACTTTGCTTAGAGAATTTGATGCTGCTTTAGAGATACCTGAGATTTTTAACAGCTTTATTGATGAAGACATTTCAGTAAGTGCAGGTTGTCATACAAGCCAGATGGTGCTTTTCTTCACGGTGGTTAAAAGTAGAAGACTCCTTATCTCTTTTGAATTTGATCATTCTGCTAAGGTTGAGGTATGCTATTTAAAACTACCATTCTCTGCTGGCCTACCTAAGAGTAAATCACAATGAACTTGGTGGGAATCCCTTCTGAGCAAACATATGCAAGCCATTCATCTGAAGGTCTCATTAAAAGTTGCAGGAAACATCTGGTAAATTGCATTTTGTGGGATCACTTACAAAATGCTTTAATGACTCAAATTACTCACACATACTGTAATGTATTATTTAAAAATAGTCTCCACACAACACTGCTAGCAAAACCAACTGCCTGTATTGCATCTTCTTTTCTCCCATCCCACCAATGGAAGAGCTACTATATCAAATTATAATCCACCTAGCATATCTTGTTTTCCCAGGTGTAATAAATCTGGACAAGCTCTATGCAGGCCAATCTGTTGCTATCTATCGTGCATCATTTCTTCTGTGCATCAAAATTTTTACAGTAGTTCTATCATGGAATATGCCAACTCATTCTTGATAGTATTTATTAGTAACCCTATTCTGAAAGATGACAGACCCTTTTTTAAACCCTATCAGGATTTTACAGGATTTTAACTGATTATTACCAAAATCTATTGGAATATTATTTTGGGAACCCACACTTTAATTAGCAACCGTGTTGCTTATCTAGAGGCTGTAGTGACTCACGTGATAAGACACTGGGCCTGTGCACCACTGAGGTTTGCGGCTCAATTCCTGTGAGCAAATAAACCATGTAGGCACAAGAAAGAAGCTCTCCAATTGCCTACAGGCATCCCGCGGTTACATCGCCCAAGAAAGTTCCTTTCACAGAGGCAGCCAGGCACCTCAGTGATCCCTGGCTAACATGTGCCATACACTAAAAAAAAAAAAAAATGTTGCTTCTCAGTAAATAGCCGTCAACATTTTGAGAAGGTATGTGTTTTATGGTTTCCTGAAAGATCACTCTCTCTCTTTCTGCCTTTTTCACATTCACACACACATAAACACAAGCTTTACTCAGTATGACTGTAAAGGCAGCACACTATGATAATACTTTCACATTATTATCAGTGATATGCTAATTACAGTAAAAATATTTATCTAAACCTTGCTAGTTTATATTTGTGCTGCTCCAGATGCACTACTGGGAAAATGAATTAGTGTAATAACATTATTGATATTCTATGTATGCAAAAAAACATTAAGATATGACAGACAGCTGAATAGGAACACAAAGGATATTTCCCTAAGGTATGTTTGGATGAGCACCTTGTTCTAAGCTAGATATCCCCATAGTAGCTTCACTAAGTAAGAAGTTCTTGCTGAATACATTATTTGCCCTTTTCAGTATTCTTCATTACTAGATTTTTTTAATAGGAGAAATTTCCAAAACCATTCTAAAAATAGGAGAAAATTTCATTTTTTAAAATGAGATAGGTTAAACACTATTAATATTAGAAGAAATATTTATCCAGTGGAGGAACTGTTTCATTTTATAGGACAAACCTTGTAAAAAATAAAATATCCCTGGAATTGAGTGTACTACTTTATAGTGTCCAAATACCTACTGGTATATATTTTTCTTGGTAGTGAAGTTCCTCCCATCTTCCCAATAGAACAAGCAGAGTTATTTATAGGCAAACCTATAAATTGCATTGTTCAAAAGTCAATCTTTCTTTGATCCAGTTTCTTGTGTGTTGTAATCCTGTGCTGGGATTCCCCTTTCTGTCTTATTGCTTAGCCCAGGAGGCTTCCCTGAGGCCCAGGAGGCAAAAAGGGGTGCATGGGGGGGGTACTGCACCCCCACTCTGATTTTTTTTCCTTTCTTGGCCTCAGGGAAGTTTCCTGGAAGCAAGAACACCCCCACCCCCAGGAGGCTTCCTTGAGGCCCAGGAGGCCAAAAAATGGAGTGTGGCAGGTGCTGCAGAAGAAGAAGGAGGAGGAGGAGGAGGAGGAGGAGAAGAAGAAGAAGAAGAAGAAGAAGAAGAAGAAGAAGAAGAAGAAGAAGAAGAAGAAGAAGAAGAAGAAGAAGACACGCCCACCCAATCACATGGCCATGCCCATATAACCACGCCCACCTAGTCATGCCCACAGAACCAGTTGTTAAAAAAATTGAATCCCACCTCCTGAGCACTGCCATTTCAGATATTAGAGAGCTATATATTTGGATTGGTATTTCTGAGTATTGCTGCAGTGAAAAAAAAATAAGTGTGGGGTATTTCTTTATTTGGTGGCAAACTGAGAGAACACCTAGAATATATGTCTTTAGTATCCCCTTCCCCAAAAGATAAAGGAGAATTCCTACAATTTGCCTGCCAGTGTTGTAAGATCCTGGAAAAGGGGAAGAACCTCTAAACATGTCGGCTTCCACAGGATCCACTCTGGGTTGGTCACCAGGACCAGTGGTTTTGTCTTCTGAGCTTTCAGACTCATGCAGCAGCCCATCTTCAGGGAACTTCTCTCACACCAGAATGTGTGCTAGAGAGAAATTCCCTGAGGATCGGCCCCAGTGTGAGTTCAAACACTCAGAAGCAAACCCTCTGATCCCAGTGTCTGACCCAGATTGGATCCTGCAACATTATCCCAGGATACATATATTCACCTTCATTCATGAGATCAGATTCTTTGAATTATGAAAAGGCTTAAAAAGCTTAAGACAGCAAAGTTCGGCATTGGAAAGTATAGACAAGAAGGCAACTACTCTTAAATTATAGTCTCTCTGAAATGAAGTTTGGATTGAAGTCGTATGCAGCAGATCTCCTTGATATAAAGTAATATAGTTCCAACAAGTTCATGGAAAGTAATATGCTAATTCACTTACAGAACCACTTTGGAAAACACGAAAGGTGGATAACTAAAGAAATTTACACCTGAGCAATGATATTGCTCTCCTGTTTCAACAGGAGATTGGATTAGAAGACTTCCAAGGTCCCTGCCAATTCTACTATTGTATGTTTTATGAGTAAAAGTGAAATAACTATCTATTTAAATATGCACTTGAGCCATTTGTTACATTTCATGTGAAATCGTTTGACTCCATGTTTTGTTTAGCAAAAATGGCACTTCTCTCCAGTTTCAACTTTCTTACAGAATCCTTACATTTCATTACCCAATAAGGAGTACTCTTTAGAAGCAATGTTTTCCCCCCCAATTTTTCTCTTTCTGGTTGATATTGCCAATTGATTATATAAATATGGAATGCATCACATATATTAGTAGAGGGTGACATTTGACTGGCGATGTTGCGGACTCTAAAAATAACATGAAGTCATTAGCTGTATAACTAAATAGCAAGTTCAGGTATCTCCAAGAAAGAGCTTCATGCATTCATTCCAGAGAGGCCTTTTCAAATTAGTGCTCCTCAAACAAAAGTGAAATAATAGTAACAGTTTAATATGCAAGTTAATTAAATTGTAACCAAATGTAACCAAGCAGCTAGAAGAAGACTTCCAGTAGCTATTTTAGTATAGCAAACAGGAAATTATTAACCCAGATTGTTTTAATGGTAAACAATAGATAATGCTTGATATTAGTATCATCCTCTAATACTAAGAACAATTGTAGACAATTTCTCTAACACATTAATATATAGGTGTCTTGCTCTAAAACTCCAGAATTTGATATTGGTATATCAAATAATGGAATTTTGATAGAATTTCTTAATTCTACCTATCTTAATTTTGCAAATTGTTCCAAAGAGACAAGGAGTGACAAAGCAATTTCATTTTACCAAAAAAAATATTAGAGCCCTTGCAATTACTGACTCAGGTCAAGGCATGTTCTTGCCTCGGTGAGGCAGCCAATGCATTTTGTTCATCAGCGAAAAAGAAATACACCAACCAAGTGGATGGGAGCCTTAAGATAATATAACTTGGAAAAGAGCTCTTTGGAAGTGGAACATAACATCTGGACTATGCTTTGATCATGAGTGGTGGATTAATGGAAGGTGATATTTGTTTGTAACCTCCAAAAATATTTACTGGTCCATTGTGATGATGGGACAAAATATGATGCCCAGATTTTTATATGCTTATATTAAATGCTTGCAGGCAGTTTTATCTTGTATGCTTCAACTCCTTACAAGGAAAAAGAAGGAGGAAGAAGCCTATATCTTGTTTTTGCTACTTGTGGGACTCAATTCACAAGCACGAGAAAAATCATTCCTCATTTTCTCCCAAAGCAAGATTCAAACTGAGTTACCTAATGACCTATCACATTTCTTAACATTTTGTCACTCCTGACTAGAGATGGATAAATCTGTCATGTTAGTTCAATTTATTCATTTTCAGTCTTAATCAAATTCCATCCCATTTCCTCATTGGCCCTTGATTTTTTGAGAAAAGAAGTTTGGATATAAAGTTTGTTATTATTTTTGCATTAATTTCTTTAACTATGCAGTTTCCTAGATGCTTTTCCTAATAAAAATATTTTTGTAATATTTTCAGCCATAGAGATATGGTTTGGTTGTTAAGAATTTCCCTAACATACATATTTCTATATTGAAAATGCACACATATTGAGTGATGTTTCTGTTTTGGTTCACGAATTGGTTCAGAGAGTGTAAATTAAGGTAAGGTCACATTAAAATGTAAACTGAATGAATTACTCCCCAGTTCCTGGTCTTGTACTTTTTACATTAAAAAAAAAATCAATCCTTCCCTGACTTTCACTGCATGGAAAATCACAATGAATTAGCATTTTTATCAGAGTGCTGATCCCTTGGGGATTTCTTTCAAGTTCTATGATAGAAACTAATAATTCACAGGTCTGATGTTTTCTCACTTCTGTGTGGCTTCGCCAAGGGAGCCTCATAGGAGAGGTTTCAACAGACTGAAGACTTGGCACAGTGAATGTTCCTCTTGAACCTCCTTAGAATTCATGACTTTTGTGTGTTAATTCAACATGGTGGCCAATCCTTATTACTGCCATAATAATAACAGAAAAGCTACCTTCCCTCAATTCACAAGAGACCAATAATTCATCTGGAAGCAGGTGCTCAAAGATCATTACAGACTAGCAATGTTTGTTAATGAGGCACCAAAAGTGCTTATGTTTTGTAAAACATATAAAGGCATATGGTGCTCTGCCAAGATTGCTTATGAAGTCCTCTTTGAAGATCTGGCTACTGATAAGACTTGGGAGTGAAGAATCTCAAAGGAAAATTGCCCTTGGATGGCTGGGCCTTTCCAGGATTCTAGTAACAAGCACAAAAAGGAAATATATGAATTGCAAAAGCTTTATTTTGTATCCTTTTTCATGATAAATATATTTGATGGTTGCTCCTAAGTAATAAACTGACAATAATCCAACTGTCTCCCATCAACTTTATTTTATGACTGTGTTGGCTGATGGGTAAGAAGAAATGTGCTGACTTCCCATAGAGAGGAGTATCTTTCTGAACACCAGAAAATTATGCTACTAATGGTTGAGGTATATATTATGGCTTTTTCTCTTTTCCCTCCCCCCCACACCATCAGTGTATCAAAACTCATCGTTTTCTTTTTATAGGCCATCTGTTGTGATTGTTTCCTTGATTTGTGTGCTTTTATTGTATATGAATTATGCACTTTTATCTAAAAAGCAAGTTATGAGTTGCTTTCAATTGCCCCATTCAGCAAACTAACTTGGAGGCAGTACAAATATTATTGTATTCAGCCTGCCAACTGAAATATCTCCTTATCTAATATGACTCCTCTCACAAGATTGAGATTTGTTTGTGGGTCCCCCCGCCACTTCATTCCAGAAGAGTTGTGATTATTACATAACTTAATGTTGTTTTCTTTGTCCTGGTTAGAGTGCTCATGTGAGTTGTGCATGCAGCCATTTTGAAAGGTTAACAACAGAGCCACTTCTTGTTTTTATAATTGAAGGAAGAGGGATGTAGAAAGAGATATAATAAAAGGCTTTGCATATACTACAGATTTACCATATTTTGTCAGATATGTAGTAAATAATGCCAGGCTTATCATCCTTAAGAATCAGGGTTTTTTCTTTCTTTCCTTCTATAAAAAAAATAGTTAGATAAAAGTTAATGAACTTTCAGAATTTAGTAGAAATTTATAATCAGAATAATTTTAACACACACACACACATCACTTCCCAATTGCTCTGAATGGAGTCCAATCCTAGGGAAGACCAAATTGTCTTTGCAGCGGTTGTACCAAAAGATCATACAAAAATTGTGGATGCTCAGCACTGTACTCTTTCATCGCTTTCATCAGAGAGATGTGCTCCACTTGACTTGGAAGGTGGTGATTTTTCTACCTTCCAGGAACTGAGAGGAAACCTGTTCTGCCTCTTGCACAGCTAGATTCATAGTTGTGCAGATGCAGATAGATAACTCAACAAAGCTTCCATAACAAAGTTCATTTATTGGTACATCAGGTATCTTCATAACTCACATTTATAACAAAGTTCTTCTTTAATGACCAATCATTTGTATATCTGCCTTGTATGTGAAATATGGTTATGTCCTAACCCATCTCGTAGCGATAGAAGGAAGATGCCATGTGGTAGAGAGTTCAGACAAAGAATGAGGAAAACTCCCTTAACCCACCAAGAATCAATTCAGTGACCAATCAGGATTACAGATGTAGGCATGTGAGATGAACTACATTTCCCAGGATACCTTTAACTACATCTACCAAGATGCATTCCCTTAAGGGGACAGCTCACAATTCCTAAGTAACTATCCAATTCCCATAGACTGGCTGGGACAGCACAAAACCAAACCCAGTTCCAATGATGAGATGGGTGGCAAATAAATCTAATGCATAAATAAATAAATATTCCATAGTCCAGGGATGATGCAGGAGGGAATCTTCTCCTGCAAGCTTTGTAGGCAGCTTTCAGAAGAAGGTTCCTGCAAGCTGTCTACTTGGCAAAGTACTTGGCAAAAATTATCAAGATGTTAAAGGTGGAGTTTCAACTGTGCATCCACCATTACCATCTTGACCCTCTTGCCTTCTGCTGGTGACATTATATTGAATATGTAGATGAGCCACCAGGCAGGAATACAAGTTGTTTCCTTTATGGAGGGGCTACTGGTTGTAGCAGATTAGCTTTCCTTCCATTTCTATGTTGCCTCAAAACCTACTTTGTATATGCCAGGTTCCTAAGTCATGATGATGCTGGGATGCATTACTAGGAATAGCAATAGCATTAAACATTAGACTTATATATTGCTTCACAGTGCTTTACAGTCCTTTCTAAACAATTTACAGAGTCAGTCTATTGCCCCCAACAATCTGGGTCTTCATTTTACCAATCTCGGAAGGATGAAAGGCTGAGTCAACCTTGAACCAGTCAGGATTGAAGTGCTGGCAGATGGCATAATTAGCCTAAAATAGTGCATTCTAACCACTGTGCCACCAGGATTCTCTATCTACTATCTTAATTCACATTTGGAAGGTGAACAAGACACTTCCTTTTTCCAATTAGGGTGGCAGCTTTATTATTTACCCCATGTACCAAAATTGCAGCTACCATGAAAGTCTTTCAAAGTTATTTGGCTTGTGCTATAATGTAATGAGAAGTGATTATTTTCATTTAGAAAAAAACAAAACAAAAATCCAACCCAAATCCCCTGTTACAGAATTTAGGAATAACTCATAAGAAGACACAAGCAGAACAGAAGCCTCGACTGAACAATATCAGTTGCAGTTCCCAGAATCACAGATATATTAATTGCCTCCTGGGAAGTTTTATCATCTAAAGTTTCAAACCACTTAGCAATTTTTGCCCTCAGAACACTCTCAGTTAGTTCTGTAGTTGTAAGCTCATGTGCTTAGTTATCTCTGGTTGCCTTTCCAGGGAATGTATTTTATTTACTTTGAGAAGATTAAATGAAAGGCAAAAGGAGATTAAAATTTTTTACTATAAGCAACGAGGAATGGCTATCACTTGTGGATTATATGTTATAAATCTCTAATGTACATGGCAGTACCTATGTGCATAAACTTGGAATTATAACTCTACTCCTAAATATTTAAACATACCCTTATGTCATTTAGACATTATTTCCAACCTTGGGTCTTTAATTTAAACTAACCAAGAACATCCCCCAATCACCTTCATCTATTAATTCTCTGTTATCTTCTGAATTCATTTGCAAGCTGATTTAATACATAAAAACCAGCTTGGTGTAGTGATTAAGGTGCTGGCCTGATCACTAGGAGACCCTGAGTTCTAGTCCCATCTAGGCAAGAAAGTTGGCTGTGTGACTTTGGACCAGTTACTCTCTGTCACACCTACCCCACATCACAGTGTTGTTGTGCAGATAGGAAGAGAAGGAACATTATGTAGGTTTGCTACCTTGAGTTGCTTATAAAGTAATAAAAGGCAAGATAAAATGAAACAATGATTTATAAATTATAATCTATTCTTGTTCAGGAGGAGAAGGTGTGATTCTTAGATGCTCCTCTTTTGATGTTGGATGTGAATCTGAATGCTGTATACCATGTGTGTCAAACTTGTCATGTCACAGTTATGTCACGTGATGTATCACAACATTTTTTTGTCATTTTGCGGAACTGGGGTGGGCATGGCCTGTGTGTGATGCATCCAGCCCGCAGGCCGCCATTTGACACCTCTGCAGTGTATACCATGGCTTGAGGAAAATAGGAAAGGCCATCATTTGCTAATCTCCCTCAGAAACCTAAATGTCAAATGTTACGGGTTACTTTTCATCAGATACATTAAACTCAAAGAGATGATGATTCTACTAAACATATCCCACAAAGAGCCAGAAAAAGAAAAGATGAGCTGGCCCTTATTGTATTTTTTTCCACTTCTAATTGGTTCACTCTCATTACTGCTATAAAGTTGGTCCTCAAAGTAGAATCTCTGTTCTTCTTGGCAATAAAAAGTACCACTACAAGATTTACTCTGTTAAATTCAATATAGATGACCTTCTAAGTCAATTAAAGGGCACTTGTCTGAAAATGGTAGTGGCCTTTAAAGGCTGGAGAGTTCATATTCTCATATTAAGCCCATTTGCCAGCCTTCAGCAGGATTAATTTCATTTCAGAATGTTCTTAAATCTGAATACTGATTTAAAAGGCTGCTTCTTTGTCACATGTGTTGCTCCAAATTGAGTACAAGGCCCCTATTTAATAGAGCCAATGTAGTCCAATAATTAGAACATTGCCCTGGATGTTTGCTTTATTCCTGACTTTATCAGATGGTTGGGTTCATTTATAAAACAATAAAAGTAGCATATATATCTGTAAATATTAAAAGAGAAACTCCCTGCCAGCAGACTTCATTCTAAGAGCCAAGAATCATAGAGCATAAAGCACATCAGATGTAGTTAAGATGCTGTTAGCCTTTTTTTAAAGTAGCGATGGGTAGGAGAGCTTAAAATATTTCCTAGTCTAGACTTGAGTCCACATTAATGTTTTGTTGAAAACAGAACAACTCTGGTTGCTGACCTCCCCTGCCCAAAACATATTAGCTATCCTCCAAAAGTGGCATTTTTATTTGAAAATTCAAATGAATAGAATACATTTAAAAAATAATAATTGGATGCCATGTGGCATAATGATATCTTCTCTAGGGAGGAATCTCTTAGATAGCACAGGGGAGGGGGTACCTTTAGGGTGACAATAACATGTCCTTACTCACTCTTTGTTTTTTTATAAAAAGATATTTCCCATGGAAATAGCTCAATTATACAAAAAGCTGTGAAGGCTTTACTCTCTAGGTTTCTTCAACTGAAACTTTGGTGTGGGAAAAAATTGGAGGTCTAAATGATTCAAAATAAAACTACTTATCACTACAGCTTCAAAGAAAGGTTTCATTCAGAGAAATTTGGATCATAGATCCCATTCAGTGAGGACCCTGAATTAAAGAAATACTTGCCTTGGAAGTACTGGATTGAAACAGCTGCACTTTTTTTTCTTCCAGAATAAAGCAGTTTTGCAGGTAAATGGTGCATATACACTCCTTTTCCACTACAATGAAAAGCTGGCTAAATCAAGTCAAGCCACTTGGATGCTTCCGTTTAAGAAGTTAAGGTAGGGTGACTTACTTTTCCAAGGTGAAGCACTGCTTTAATTCAGACTGAATTTCTGCAATGGTCCAGAATCAGACATTATCCTGAAGCAGACTACTGCCAAATCATACAGAGGCATAAGTGGGAAGGATTGCATGGGAAAGGAAATATTCACATATTAAGTTCCCACAAGACTAGATGGAGGGCAAACAATAAATTAAACAAATATCTTGAAGAAATGTAAGGGTAGGAATGGGATAGAATTGATTTAGGAATTGATTTAGTATGGGTTTAAAAACTGAACACAGATAGTCCTCGACATGACTACAATTAAGCCCAAAATTTACGCTGTTAAGTGAGTTTTGCCCCATTTTACAACTTTTCTTGCCACAGTCATTAAGTGAATCACTGCAATTGTTAAGTTAGTAACCCGGTTGTTAATTGAATCTGGCTTCCCCATTAAATTTGCTTGTCAGAATGTGGTGGTCTCTCATGAAAAGAAGACATTACGCAAAGTTGTCTTGGGATGAGAGCGCAGAGAGAACTCCGAAACCCTATTTTATTAGAAGCAATCTTTGTTAACGTAGCAATTTTGTTAACGTCCTATCACAAACGCATTACATCACACAACATGCACTGATTCACATAAAGCATACAAGGCTGCAGAGTTTAAGTTTGCTATAGTTCTGGTGAAGAAATGGCAACAGTTTGTCCTTGCTCCTTGCTCCGTGTTCCAGCCAACCACCAGAAGGCTCCGTTGTCCTAGCACGTACACAAAGAACAAAGAATCATAGTTCCCACATCTCCCCTGTTTTTCCTTTTTAAGAGACAGGGAGTGTTTTAGTCCCAATAACAGTCTTTGTCAGGCCCGTAGGCAAGAGTGCTGTGCATGCTGATGTTATCCACGGCGTTCGTGACTTCTTCAACCATCACAAACATCTTGTCCTCGTCTGGGTCATCACATGTTGGCTCTCCTATGTCATCTTCGGATGGCAGTGGTTCATATGTGTTAGTTATTTGCTGATTCCAGAGAGCCATTACCTGTGCAGTGGCTTTTTTCTCAGCCAAGAGGGATAAACTGTTAGAAATAGTGCGTACAAAGATGGGTAATACACAAGGCAATACAACACATCCCGCAGCAATCATACCAATGAGCGCTACAATAGCTTGCAAACCAGGGAATTTTGGGAACCAGGATCCAAACATGTCTCTAAAATCAAGACCTAAAAAACGATATTGTACCCCCTTAGATTCAGGTAAGTGAGTGTACAAGCAAATGGGATTACATTTGTCAGTGGTACATGAAGTAGAGCTTGATTTAACAGTGATATTAATATTTTGAGGGCCTCTTACTTGAGCAGAGTCAATAGGTGGGGTGTACCAGTAGTTGTAAACAGTGGTGGCCCCCACGTTAGTCCCAGACACCTTTTGAAAGAGATATTTCTTTTCCTGTAGATAAGATCTCTGCCAGCTGTGTGAGCCGCAGGTAACTCCTGCAGTGTCGTTAGGACCTTGACCTTTGCTGATGGCAAGGCAAGCATCAAAGCATACTGAGGTGTTGGTACCCCCCTGAGTGACATTATGGGTTATGTACCCATTTTTTGTTTGACTGGTAGAGAACATTCCTGCAAGATCAGAACTGGAGCCACCTTTGTATGCATAGACATATAGGAATACTGTAATGGGTCCCACTGCCTTGGGCTCATAGCACTGAATGCCTTCGGCAGTGTAACATCGTGCATATTGAGTGTTGTTATGCAGACAAGGGGAGACCGTCATGGAGTTGCACTCAGGCTTCAAGGTATCAGGGTGGATTGGGTTTTCGTTCCGCTGCGAGTAGTTTTGATGCAGGCATCGCAGGAGGATGGGGTGGCTGTCGTATCGGCAGGAACGATGTGGAAACCCAGGAGGCAAATGATGAATGCAGTGGGCAGCTTCATGATGCTGATGTAGGCAAGGCTGGTTTGGGTAGAAAAGGCCTCACTTGTCATCCGGGGACCCAGGTGGTGGCGTTGTTGTAGGAAACAGCTGCGTACCCTCATCCCCAAGTTATAAGTTCAGCTGGCCTGTGCCATGTGGGATCTGGCAACTGTTGAAAGTAGACTGGAGGTCTAGGAGCATCCTTGGATGGAGAGCAAAAGTGTCGAGAGGCGGCAGAAGAAGCAGGTGTGCCAGACTCATTCAGGAAATTCAGTGTAAATAAGCACAAGTTAAGCTTGTTTTGCAGCGTGGGTAGCCCTGGGGTGAGTTTCCCCATCGAGTTTTGAACTTTGTCAAGAGCATTCTTTAGGGTCAGATTGGCTCTTTCTACTATGGCCTGCCCTTGAGAATTGTATGGAATGCCAAATTTGTGCAAAATGCCCCATTGTTTACAAAAGGTAGCAAAGTTGGTACTAGTATAGGCGGGGCCATTATCAGTTTTTAATTCCGAGGGCTTTCCCAGGCACGCAAATGACCGGATGCAGTGGTTAATGACATATTTTTTGGTCTCTCCTCTTTGCGGGGAGGCCATGATGAACCCTGAGTATGTGTCCACTGAAACATGGATATATTTCCATGGTGCAAAAGGCGCATACTGGGTTACATCCCTTTGCCAAATTTGTCAAGCTTTTAAGCTTCTGGGATTTACTCCCATTGGCAGGGCAGGGGCTTGCTTGCTGCAAGTAGGGCATTGTTGAATAATTGCAGCAGCCTCTTGGGCGGTGATTTGGAATTCCTTCATAAGAGCCCTTTTATTTTGATGAAAATAGTTATGACTGTCCCAAGGGGTTAGGGGAGAAAGAGAGAAAGCAGATAGAATACAGGAGAGGAAGGCACAGAAGGGAGAGCAAGAGAAGAAGAAGAGGGATTGGGTGAGGGGGGGGTCAGGAGAAGGGGGGAAGGTTTACCGACCCCATTTGCCTCCAGGGGGGCAGTCGGTTTAAGAGACACAGGCACCACGGAGGGGGGCAAGAGTTGTACAGCAGGATTCACATAGGGAGGGGGTCCAGAAAGGGGGCCAAGTAGGGGCTGCTCTAGAGAGGAGAGAGCCTCAAAAACCACCCTCCAAGCAATTAATATAGACGAAGGGGAGCCCCCCTTTTTAAAGGTAAAAAAAATTTGTTTGGTCAATTCTCTGATTTCCTGAATGTGAGCTGCCTGCTCCTTAGAGAATCTACCACCCATACTCACGAGGGATCCGTTGTCACCAGCTATTCAAGCGGATGGGGTGCACCAAGTCTATTCCAGACAATGAGAATGGGTGTGCCAAAGACGTATCACTTTTGAGTGGATCACATCGGGATCACCAGTTGTGGTGGTCTCTCATGAAAAGAAGACATTACGCAAAGTTGTCTTGGGATGAGAGCGCAGAGAGAACTCCGAAACCCTCTTTTATTAGAAGCAATCTTTGTTAACGTAGCAATTTTGTTAACGTCCTATCACAAACGCATTACATCACACAGCATGCACTGATCATTCGCATAAAGCATACAAGGCTGCAGAGTTTAAGTTTGCTACAGTTCTGGTTAAGAAATGGCAACAATTTGTCCTTGCTCCTTGCTCCGTGTTCCAGCCAACCACCAGAAGGCTCCGTTGTCCTAGCATGTACACAAAGAACAAAGAATCATAGTTCCCACATCAGAAAGTTGCAAAAGGCGATCACATGACCTTGGGAACCTGCAACGATCATTTAATATGACTCAGTTGCCAAGCATCTCAGTTTTGATCACATGATTATGGGGATAACCGCAAAGGTCCTAACTGTGAAAAATGGTCATAAGTCATTTTTTGACAGACACTAAATGAACTGTCGTAAGTAGAGGACTACCTATATTAATTTGGAGGATAAAAAATCAGGAGGTGACATAAAGCATTAATTATTTCTGTTTATGTGAGTCGTATCAGGCAATGTAGAGTTGCAAAACATATCTCTCTGCCAGAATATTGCTATAAACATTTTATGGTTATCCTGTCCCCTGTCAAGTTACACCTGTCAGATACCATTTGGGGAAAATCCCACCTGACTTCGAAGAGCCAGAAATTTCCCCCAAAGTGACCTAATTTGATTCAGGATTTAGATTTCAGGCGAGCCCAATGGAATATGGCTAAAAGTTTGCATATATTGTATAAATAAGTCTTCTGATTTAAATCACATGTTGTCGGTTTTGACCTGCTCTGTTTGCTAAAATAAATTTTAAGGAAAAACCAAACCGTATGGATGCATCTATTTGAAAAATAGATGTGAAATTAAGTTTTTGGCATTTCAAAGCTTGAAATAATCATGGCAATCGAAGGTACTCTCTGGCTTTGTTCTCAAAGTATTATCTAATCAAAATGTGGATCTCTTCATCAAAGTAAAAATAAACAAAAAGACCCTCCTGCTGTGTGGCTCCTGCTTTTTTTCTTCCATCTAGATTTTACACAGCTTTCCTCAGCACAAATAATTGCAGCCCAGAAACGCTGAATCAGGAACAGTAGCAGGGGATGTTATTAGGAGAACAAAATAACTTTGAGTATGTGTGTGTTTAATCTATGCCACCCTCCTTATTACTTCATATTTCAAGGATGAAAATAAATATTTGCCCTATGGGAAATATGATGCATTACTATATGGCACCTTATGGTAGATAACCAATAGAGCTGCAATTCTGAATTAAAGAATTGGCTGCTTCAGCATTCTGTGATGGGATTCAGGATGTTTAGAAGGTCTCTGTTAAAAAAAATATTCAGAAAGAAAAGTCCCATATTGAATTAACACACGATTTCATACCTTTGAAGTTCTGAGGGTCTAATCCCATACAATTCCTGGATGATTTTCCAGGCTTGTTCATACAATAGCCCCATGTTGATGGAGGACTGGGCTACACATTTAGCAATAGTATATAGTTTCACAGTGCTTCTCAGCACTCACTCTCTCAGCAGTTTACAAAGGTCAGCATATTGCCCCCCCCCCCCAATAATTTGGGTCTTTATTTTACCGACCTCAGAAGAATGGAAGCTGAATCAACCTTGAGCCCCAGAATCGAACTCCGGGAAGTAGGAAGAATTAACATTCTAACCACTGTTCATTTAACTCAACATTCCTTCCTGAAGTTGTGCCTCAGGTGTCTAGTAACCATATGTGAAGCTCAATTTTTTTCCCAACGCAACCATTAGAATACTTGGTTGCAGAGGTATCCTTTTTAAGTGAGGCTGTGTGTCAGTGGTGGGATTCAATTTTTTTTACTACCGGTTCTGTGGGGGTGGCTTGGTGGGCGTGGCATGGTTGGTGGATGTGGCTTGGTGGGTGTGGCAGGGGAAGGATACTGTAAAAATCTCTATCCCCTCCCCACTCCTGGGGGAAGGTTACTGCACTAACCTGCTTTCCAGCTCCGTTCTCCTGTGCAGGGCAACAAAAGAAGACCCAGCCGATCAGATGGGACTCGGGAGCAGAGAATAGATTGGGCAGGGCCAGTCAGAGGTGGTATTTGCTGGTTCTCCAAACTACTCAAAATTTCCGCTACCAGTTCTCCAGAACTGGTCAGAACCTGGAGAATACCACCTCTGCTGTGTATCCTCAACAGCTCTTCAGTTTTATAAGATGGAGAGGTGGATTCCTCTACAAACTCAACAATGAGATGAGAATGTTTGGCAGGAAAGATGCCATATTGAGCTATAGCTAATATTGTACACCTTCAAGGGTGGTGGATTTTCTTTTACTGGATGCCAACTCTTGAGGATGCCTTGGTAATAGATTCTACAGTATAATTGATCTAATCTTGCTGATCACTAA
This sequence comes from Pseudonaja textilis, assembly GCF_049901715.1. Taxonomy (NCBI): domain Eukaryota; kingdom Metazoa; phylum Chordata; class Lepidosauria; order Squamata; family Elapidae; genus Pseudonaja; species Pseudonaja textilis. The sequence continues at coordinate 180,443,769 of NC_141990.1, read as the reverse complement.
CATACCTTTGAATCCTTATACCTTTGGAAACTATGATTGTAAAATTAAAGCAGTCTTTAAAACAAAAACAAAAAAAGCTAAGAAAATTTTAATGAAAAATAATATTATAAGCAAATTTAGGCAAACATACTTGAGTTATTAATGAAAAACTTTCTTAATCACATTGAATTAAATGTGCTTAAAGTGAGTAAATTTCACCACTTTTGCAAACATTATTGTAGCAAACATGTGGAAGACTCCATTTTGAGCAGTTTTTTTGGAATAATAACTGAAGTGAGCTGACTTACTGTTGTAAAAAAGTGGGAAAATAAATACAGATTCATTATTCACAGTTGGTCTTTTGGGGGATAAACAAGCTGTAGATTCTGGATAGAATCAATCCAAAGATAAGTATCTTTATGTCATATTAAATTCAAGAGCAGGCTTAACCATGCGCTTACTGTACATTTTTTCTCTCTTTAGGCAACCGAAGAAATATGTTTGCCTTTTGATAGCCCTTGCTATGCTTATTTTTTTTGTTACAAATTATTTTAATCTATTGTATGGAATAAGAATGATGTTATCAATAAAAATACATCCCAGGCTTTGATGAATAAAATAATTCTATTGAAGTAAATGTGATTCCTGTAAAATCAGTTAATTAGGACTAAAGCCATATGGTCTATTGCTGAAATTCATATAAAAACCACTGCTACAAACACAACTAACTCTATTGAGAGTAATACATTTGGAAAAGCAAGTAATTAAGGTATACCATAGACTGTCAACATTCATATATCACTTCCCCAGAAATCAAAAATATGGGTTTAATTCTAGTACCCTAAACTTCATGTATACATTAGGCTAGCATGTTGGGATCTCTTAAATGAAAGAGATAAGGACCCCCACTAAGAGGTTCAATTCACTACAACAGAGGTGTCTTCTAATCTAGCAAGTTAAAAGACAGGGTTTTTCTTACTCCTTTATCATTCCTTCAATGAATCAGATGTGTAAAAACCACAAGGTATTATATTGTCTGTCTCCTTCCCCCACATCCCACCCTCCCTCCCCTCTGTCTTTCCAAGGTAGCTGGTAGGGTGGCATAATACTCAATATTTAATGAGAAAAAATATCAAGATATTTCACAATGCTAACAGATGCTGTGGAAATGTCCTACACCTTTTCCCCTTCAAAGCCATAATATACATATTTTCTAAAATATAAGACAAAGCAGATTTAGTCTGCTAGTCATTGCCAACTCTAGGGGGTGGTATTAATCTTCATTTCAAGGCCATTGAACCAGTGCTGTCTGAAAACATTTCCATGGCCATGTGACCAGCATGATATCATGGAACACTGTTACTTTTACTATTTGTTGCCTGTTTGACAGGAACACATTAATTCATTTATGAAGGGATCTGGAAATGCCGTAAGAGTTTTAACAGTAGTTTGTTATGTACCACTGAATCAAAAGCTTTCCAGAAGTCTATATAAATTGCATCTATAGCTTTACCCTGTACTCTACTCAAGTAGAGTAGTCCATATGTTTTTGCAGTGTAGAAGTTGAAGACTGCAGGACATTTTTTTCCTGAAACCAAATAGGTTTTTTTGTAGAGTAGATTGTTGACTCTAAGTGGAGGGTGATGCATTGGTTAATGATTGATTCCATGACTTTACACGTGACACAACACAGTGAGATTGGTCTGTAGTTTTCAACCAGGCTGAGGTCACCTTTTTTGAAGATTGGGATGACCATAGCTAAGGACCATAGGTCCTAAGCTATGGTAAGGAGCTGGTTCTGAACGATATCTCATATATACTGCTTAGGGGTTCTGCTATGGCAGAGGAGAGCTTTTTAAAGAAGTATGCACATAATCCATTGGGGCCAATAGATAGGGATGGTTTTAGGTTACATAGTGTCTTTTCTATGTTATCTTCTGTAAAATCAATATGTAGTAGATCATTACAATTAGCTGTGGTACAACTAGGAAATGTGGGGCATGAGCCATTGCTGTTTACAAAGACCGAACTGAAGAATGTGTTGAAGAGGTTGGCCTTAATGGCTTCATTGTTGCAGTCTTTCCCATTTGGTCCTTTTAGAGGTGAGATGGTTCTTGAGTCTTTAAGTTTGGTGTTTACAAAATTGTAGAAGGCATGGGTGGATTTTGTATGTAGGAGGTTTTCCTCTTGCTTGCAGTGGTAATTTGTGCATTCTGCTTTTATCTGTCGGCATCAAATGTGTTGGTTTTTAAAATTTGCTATGTCGTTAGTTTTGCTTTTATGCCATAGTGACCTTTTTTATTGAAGTTTCCTTATTGTTATAGGTAATTTGTTTTTGGGGTGTGTGTGTGTGTTACTAATAGTACATATAGTTTCATAACTCTTTCAAATTCAAACAAGAATGCATTATAATGGTCTTCTGCAGTATTACAGCTAGAAAAAAGAATGTGCCGATCAAGAGATGATAGGTCAGCATCTATGAAATCATAGTTGGCCTTTTTGAAGTTGTATTTTGGGGATTCATCATTATGATCCTCTTTGTGAGGGTGTAAATTGAGACAAAAGTCAATCATACTGTGATCACTGTTTAAAAAGGGTTCTTGTATTTGTAGGCCATATATTGAGTTTGAGCTGTTGCAGAAGATGAGGTTGAGGCAGTTGTTGAGTCTAGTATTGTTAGTTACTAATTGATCCAGTCCCAGTGTAGTAACAGCAATGTACAGGGTTGCATGTATGGGTTTGGATGTACATCCATTTAGGGTCCAATTTATAAGAGGTAGATGGAGGTCACCAAGGAAAATAAGAGGGTATGGGCAAGAGGCAGCCCACATTAGCAGTGAAGTTAGCTTGTTTGCATGAACTATGTCATAATCAGAGGCTCTGTAGCATAGTAAGAAGCGGATTGTGGTATTTGAGGACAGTTCACAGACGATGGTCTCTGGAAGAGCAAGTTCCTGTGTAATTCGAATCTTTTTTAAATTTAGGGATTTTTTTTTTATAGAAGATAGTAACTCCACCTCCTCTACGGATTTCGTGATCTGACATTTACATTTGCATGCTTTTGAACTGCTAGGCAAGCAGGACCTGGGGAGAGGTTGGGAGCTACCCTGTTGTGTGGCACTCGGGTCATGGACCTAGGCTTCTGACTTTCCAGCTGACAAGCCCAGTGTCTTAACCACTCCAATAATATCTAAAGACAGCTTAGAAATACCTATGGGAACAATGCACATAAACCATTCTTCGCTGTGTATTTCCACGCTATTGGCTTTAAGGAGTTGATGAATGCAAAAACATTAGAAGCCAGAAATCACTTCTTTGTTTAGCATTTGGATCCAGTCCTTAAAAAGTCAACTCCTACAATTTAGGAAGTAATCAGGAAATAGAAAGAATACTGCCGTGCAGGATTTAATTTGGAGCTATGTTTCATGTAGTCCTCCAGTTATGAAAGTAGCTTAAGTCTGTCTTTCAATGTGCATTAAAGGATTGTCACTGAGCTTCTCTATATGAAGAAGATTCTCTATTGGCTCCATTGTTAGAAATGCATAGTACATGCATGCCCTTTTTTGTCATAAAACTGTCCAGTACTTCAGGGCCAATTACTGTGTCTACCACCTAGCTGGTAGCTTTGAATATGTTAATTGTCCAAGAAAACCTACCTATTAACCTACCCTGCCCTTGAATTATGAATATTGATAACTATGAAGAAAGGGAGAAAAAGTTGCTTCCCTTCTGAATCCTAATTGGAGGTTTTTTTAAATTAAATATCAGTTGGAAAAGCATTTCTTCTCCCCAGCTTTCTCTGTCACTAACTGGAAAGGCACAAGAGTAAATACAGCCTACCAAATTTTATAAAGTATTCTGAAAGGATTAAAGAAAATCTGTTTGAGTGAACATAACATTGTTATTCATTTTCTTGAGAAGCAGGAAGGATTATTAAAGGCTGTAGGGTTTTCTGACTAAAGGAGCTAGATGTCACAGTCTACATTAATGGGATGTTTAAACATTTGCTTCATCAGTTGAATTATAAAATTAAGCAAGCTCATTTAAAAGCTGCCAATCTGTTCCATTCAAGATTTCCTAGAAACACTATCACAAGAACTGGGAAGCTAAATGATTTCCCCTACCCTTCCTCTGGATTTCCTTTTTATTACCTGCTATTATTAAAGCTCTTTTTCTCCTGCATAGTCTTCTACCAAACTAACATCCAAACCAGAGATGGTATTCAGCAGGTTCTGACCAGTTCTGGAGAACCAGGAGTGGAAATTTTGAGTATTTCAGAGAACCGGCAAATACCACCTCTGACTGGAGATTTTACAGTATCCTTCCCCTGCCACGCCCACCAATCCACACCCACAAAATCGGTAGTAAAAAGTTTTGAATCCCACCACTGATCTGAACCCAAAATTTCTATTGATAAGTGAGACAATTGTTAAGTGAATTTTGGCCCACTTTATGACCTTTTGTGCCACTGTTGTTCAGTGACTCACTGCAGCTGTTAAGTTAGTAACATGGTTGTTAAGTGAACCTGGCTTCCCCACTGACTTTGCTTGTCAGAAGGTCGCAAAAGGGGTTCACATGATCCAGGGACATAGGAACCATCATAAATATGAGTCAATAGCTAAGCATCTGAATTCTGATCACCATGGGAATGCTGCAATGATTGTAAGTGTGAAAAATGATCATCAGTCATGTTTTTCAGTGATGTTGTAACTTAGAACAGTCATTAAATGAACTGTTTTAAGTTGAGGATTAGCTGTGCTTTCACTCATGTCTTTTGTATCAGGTTAAATCAGGGGTCTCTAAACTTGGCAACTTTAAGACGCGTGGACTTCAACATATGGCCTGGGGAATTCTTAAACTTGAAGTCCACAAGCCTTAAAGTTGTCAAGTTTAGAAACTCGTGACTTAACCTGATATAAAAGTCATGAGTGAAAGTATGTGGTTTGTACAGGAGCATCATTGCAATCATCCTTGACTTCTCAGTTCCAAACTCTCCCAGTTTGGAATAGAAGGACCTTGGAACAAAGTATATCTGCCCGATTGGTAATCCTGTTTTATTAAAATTCTTGACAGCAGGGAAGAGTCTTCTGGCCACCACACACACAGTTGCTGTAGGTAACTCATTTAAGTATGGAATGACCAGAAGACTGATCAGACACGGAAGTGGAAATCTTGTTCTGTTTCTATGTTCTTGTCCTTTTTGGTTCCAAACACGTTGAAATTGGCACATCCAGGAATTATGTTAGAGATTTTATACACATCTCACATCAGAAGTTTTGCGTCAACAGGAATGATGGATGGTGTCCTCCATAGCCAGAGGAGAGTGCATTGTGAAATGTTAACCTAATATTTCCTCATCTACCCTGAAAATACATGGAGTGATTAGATTTGTTTTTTCATCCTTGCCCTTCCATGAAATGATGACTACAGATGGGTTCTTTAAATTTCTGAAATTTTGACTGTATTTTCCTGGCTACACTGTTAATCTATAATCTAACCCCACAGGCGTTGCTTTAATAACTTCCTAAGGTTAACATAAGAAAAAGTTTCTGATAGATTAGTCCAAAGGCTTAGGAAATTGAACATCACTATTTTCTCTTGTGGCTAACCTAGAGGCTCTCTCTCTCTCTCTCTCTCTCTCTCTCTCTCTCTCTCTCTCTCTCTCTCTCTCCCTCCCTCCCTCCCTCCCTCCCTCCCTCCCTCCCTCCCCCTCTCTCTGTATGTCTGTCTATCTATCTATCTATCTATCTATCTATCTATCTATCTATCTATCTATCTATCTACCTACCTTTGGTTATTTGGGTTTGCTCCTGCGTAAAATTGGAAGTATCCTGGCAACGTTTCGACGAAATCTCATTCATCATCTTCAGGCTTGTGTCTTTGGCTTTGTGCTTCTCGGAGTAATGTGAGCTTGCAGCTGCTTCTTCCTTTTAACTGCTAGTGGGGGTGTGACTTGATTGGGTGGGGGCTTGGCTGTGTTCTGATTGGCTGGGGGTGTGTTCTCATTGGTTGGGGGTTTGGCTGTGTTCTGTTCAGGTGGGGGCTTGGTTGTGCTCAGGTTAGTCTTAATTGCTGGGGGATTTGAGCTGGTGAGCTGTGATCCTGTTGTTTGGCTTCGTGTTCGTGGTCGTGCTACATCTTCATGGTGGGCGTCCATTCGCTTCATGTATGGGTCGGAGGGGTTTGAAGCAGGTAGTGATGTAGCTGCGGTACGGCTTCTGGTCCATGGTCGTGTCTCATCACCTGTGTGGGTGTGAGTCTGCTTTCTATGTGGAAGTGTGGTGATAGCATCTTGTGTGGCCCTTGTGGGTGTGGGTCTGGTGTCATTCTTCATGTTAGGTACTCATATATTAATGAGGGCAGGTTTCCAAATGGCTGGTAGGCAGGAGGTATCATCTCATTTATTCATGCTGTGTGGGCATTTTTCTATCTCTATGGCTTCTCTGATTATTCTGTTGTTGAAGTGTTCGGTTTTGGTGATAGTTCTGGTATTTTTAAAGTCAATTTCATGTCCTGTGGCTTTGAGGTGTTGGACCAGGGAAGAGGTCATTTCTTCTTTTTTGATTGAGTTCTTATGTTCTTCAATGCGTGCATTTATTCTTCTGTTAGTTTGTCCAATGTATGTGGTAGGGCAGGCAGTGCAGGGGATTTCGTATACTCCTTGGTTTTCTAATTTGATTTTGTCTTTGGGGCTTCTTAGGATGGTGGATATTTTTCTGTTTGTGCAGAATGCTGTTTTAATGTTGTGTTTTTGGAGGATCTTGCTGATTTTGTCTGTAGTGCCTTTTATATATGGGAGGAGGGCTTTGCCGTTTTCTTGTTCTCTGTCTTGGATTTTGGTTGGGGTTTCTTTTTGGATTAGGTGGGTAATCTTGTGTCTTTGGAATCCATTGGCTGTAAGTACGTTGGTGAGAGTGTGTAGTTTGTTTTTTTGGTGTTGTTCATCGGCTAAGCATTTTGTTCTGGAGATGAGTGTTTTGGCTACGGAATTGATCTGTGCTGGGTGGTGGTGTGAGAGTGCATGTAGATAGCGGTTTGTATATGTTTTCTTCTGGTAGATGGTGTGTCCTAGGGAGCCATTGGATCTTTTGTATACCAAGACATCTAGGAAGGGAGTTGATTGTTGGCTTCTGTTTCCATGGTGAATTGTATTTTGGGGTGTAGGCTGTTGAGGTGTGTGAGGAAGTTGTTCAGTTTTTCTTTCCCGTGTGGCCAGATTATGAAGGTGTCATCTACGTATCTGAGCCAGAGTTTGGGTTTGTGGTCGTATTTTTCTAGAGCTTGTGTTTCAAAGTGTTCCATGTAGAGGTTTGTGATGACAGGTGAGAGGGGTGATCCCATGGGTGCTCCTTCTATTTGTTTGTATTTTTGTCCATTGTAGGTGAAGTATGTATTGGATAGGCAGTGGTTGGTCAGATCTAGGATGTGCTTGGAGGGGTTGTATTTGTTTTGGATGGCTGTCAAGGCTTCTTTTATTGGTACTTGGGTGAAGAGGGATATGACATCGAAGCTTACTAGTAGGTCACTGGGTTGTAAGTTTTGTTTCTTTATGATCTCGATGAACTGGAATGAGTTTCTTACATGTGAGTTGATGGATTCTGCATAGGGTTGTAGTTGTTTGGTGAGAAATTTGGCCAGGTTTTGTAGAGGTGAGCCTATGGAGCTGACTATTGGTCTGAGTGGGGTTCCTTCTTTGTGTATCTTGGGGAGACCATAAAGCTTAGGGCATCTGGATGATTTCTCTCTGGGTATGATTCTTTGCTGGATTTCTTCACTGATGGGGGAGGCTTTTATTTTGGATTTGGTAGTTTTTTCTAGGTAGGTGGTGGGGTCTGTCTTTAGGGGTTTGTATGTGGGGTCTTGGAGTAGGCTGGTTAACTTGGTTTGGTAGTCAGATGTGTTCATAACCACTGTCGCATTGCCTTTGTCTGCTGGTAGGATTATTATGTTGGTGTCTTCTTTCAGGTTAAGTAGTGCAGTTTGTTCTTCTTTGGATAAGTTGCTTTTGGGTGGTTTGCTAGTGCAGAGGATGTTGGTGATTTCGAGTCTGATTTTGTTAGCATCATCAGGGTTGGTTTTGGTCAGGCTGGTTTCAACTCCGCATATGATGTTTTCTGTGGGGATGTGTTTGGGAGCGACAGCAAAGTTGAATCCTTTTGAAAGGACCTTGGTTTCAGCTTCAGTGAGGATCTTGTCTGAGATGTTGTGCACTGTTTGTTTCATGTGTGGCTGTGGGGGAGGAGTTGGTTTCTGGCATTGTTGTAGTTTCCTGAGTTTGTTGGTGTGTGTGTCTGTCTTGAGGGTGGTCTGTGTTTGGCTCTCCAGACAGCAAGTTGTTTGGATTTGTCCCAAAGTCGGGGTGAATCTTGTTGCTGAGTCTGAGGTGGAGTGTGAGGAGATCTTTGTTGATTTGGTCTAGGAGAAACCTTTTTGTGTGAAGTTCATTTCTAATTAGGGCCAATCCTGTTCTTTTTAGGATGCGTTTGGTGGCTGCTGTGTTGGTGTGGAATTTCAATTGGAAGCTTGTGGGAATTAAATTTTGATCTCGGCAGTTGCATAGGAATGCAAGGTCACATAAAATGGAAGCTCTTTGGACTTCAAGTTTTTCATAAGTCCTGGTCAGATGGTGGGTTTCCTCCCCGTAGAGGTGTAATATTTGTTTTCTGAGGTTCTCGCGGGTATTTGTATGTGGATCTTTGGTTGTTTGGGTTTTCTCCCACGTAAGATTCAAAGTATCTAGGCAACATTTCGATGAAGTCTCATTCATCATCATCAGGCCTCTGTCTTTGGCTCTTGCTTCTCGGAGTGATGTGAGATTGCAGCTGCTTCTTCCTTCCAACTGCCAGTGGGGGTGGGAGTTGATTGGGTGGGGGCTTGGCTGTGTTCTGATTGGGTGGGGGTGTGTTCTCATTGGTAGGGGGTTTGGCTGTGTTCTGATTGGTTGGGGGGTTGGCCGTGTTCTGATTGGTTGGAGGCATGTTCTGTTCAGGTGGGGGCTTGGTTGTGCTCAGGTTAGTCTTAGTTCTTCATGTTAGGTACTCGTCTGTTCATGAGGGCGGGTTTCCAAATGGCTGGAAGGCGGGAGGTGTCATCTCGTTTGTTCATGCTGTGTGGGCGTTTTTCTATTTCTATGGCTTCTCTGATTATTCTGCTGTTGAAGTGTTTCCATTTGGAAACCTGCCCTCATGAACGAGTACTTAACATGAAGAATGACACCAGACCCACACCCATGAGAGCCACACAAGATGCCACCACCACACTTCCATGTAGAAAACAGACTCACACCCACTCAGAAGATGAGACACGACCATGGACCAGAAGCTACACTGCAGCTGCATCACTGCCCACTTCAAACCCCTCCGAGCCATACATGAAGCAGGCCGACACCCACTATGGAGATGCAGCGCGACCACGAACTTGAAGCCGGGCAGCAGGAAATCCAGCCAATCAGAACACGGCCAACCCCCCAACCAATCAAAACACAGCCAGGCCCCTTACCAATGAGAAGACACCCCCACCCAATCAGAACATAGCCAAGCCCCCACCCAATCAAGTCCCACCCCCACTGGCAGTTGGAAGGAAGAAGCAGCTGCAATCTCACATCACTCCGAGAAGCAAGAGCCAAAGACAGAGGCCTGATGATGATGAATGAGACTTCATCGAAACGTTGCCTAGATACTTTGAATCTTACGCGGGAGAAAACCCGAACAACCAAAGATCCATATATATATATATATATATAATTTTGTCTCCCACACATCATCTCCTGGCATGACCACACACAAGCTCAACTACAATGAGAATAAAATATAGCAAGGCATGTAATGGGGAATAAACTATTTATCAAAGCACAGTACAAGCTTCTTGTTAAAATGTTAAAAAGAATGAAGGGGAAATGGAATGTCATTTGAAATCAGAAAAATGACAAGACCAACCTCTTTGGAAAGTATGTAATTATTTATTAGCCATTAAGTTGTATCAGAATACAAAATATAAAACAGAAGAATAATAAGGGCATGTGTTAAAAATAGAATAAAAGAAATAAATAAAAGAAATGCGAATCACAGTTCTATGTCACCCCTACAATTTAGCCCGATCAGATGCACATATCCAGTTCTCAGCTGTACTATATTATTTAAATAATCAGCCATATTATACATAACTTTTAGATTCTGAACACACATGAAATATGATGTTTTAATATAAGGATCCCAGTAGGCTGTTCATCTAACGTGCACTCCAAGATACTGATCTTTCCCTTTCTTATACAATTGCCATTCATATAATATGTCTTTAATCTTCTGCCTCTGGGAATCTGCAAATACAAGTATATTCATTATAAGGGACTTGGTTAAATCTTCCATAGTTAACCACTGTTTCCAGCTGCTTAAATCTTGATTGAGTAAAATATATACCTAAGCTGCTTGGACATTTCTACATTTAAATGCTTAGGAATTTGGAAAGCACATTTGTAGTGACTTATCCATGTCAATATGCCATTCTTACTAAGGGTGACTATATTCTTCTGAGCTTTGGTATCCAGAATTTTTGTGCAGGAATCTATTAAACTTATTTTTTAGAAAAAGTTGGACAAGAAACAGAGAGACCACAGTTCCTGATATACTTTGTCAGTTGTACAATCCAAGAGGTTGGTAATTGAGATTTTGTCTGTTCTAATAGATACAATTTTGGAGGTCTGTCAGTTTCCATACCATTGATTTTGCACAAATAATTGTATGCTCTGATTTTAGACAAAGAACAAAAAGTATATATTCCCAATCATCTCTAACTGCAGCAATTAAGATCATTTTATCCACATCTGAAAGTTTTCTCAGATGCTATGATTGTGTTTGTTCCAATAATGGTACATTATTATCAATAACATTATTAATGGCACATCATTTGAAGTGTTAATGCCACTCTATAATGACTTGGCAAGACCACACTGCATCCAGTTTTAGTCGGCATGATGTAAAAAAAGATGTTGAGATGCTAGAAAGAGTGCAGAGAAGAGCAACAAAGATGATTGGGGGACTCGAGACTAAAACTTATAAAGTTGCTGGAATTGGGTATGTCGAGTTTAATGAAAAGAAGGACTAGGGGTGACATGATAGCAATGTTCTAATAACTCAGGGGCTGCCACAAAGAAGAGGGAGTCAAGCTATTCTCCAAAGCACCTGAGAGCAGAACAAGAGGCAATGGATAGAAACTAATCAAGGAGAGAAGCAACTTAGAACTAAGGAGAAATTTCCTGACAGTTAGAACAATTAATGAGTGGAACAACTTGCCTCCAGAAGTTGTGAATGCTCCAACACTGGAAGTTTTAAAGAAAAGATTGGACAACCATTTGTCTGAAATGATATAGGTTTCCTGCCTAAGCAGGGGGTTGGACTAGAAGACTGCCAAGGTCTCTTCCAACTCGGTTATTGTATTCCATTCCATTCTATTCCTTTAAGCGACAAAGTTTATCTCCAATAATTGGAGCTAATTGTGGATAACTATCTGGATAACTGATTTATTAATCCAATTCAATTTTATTAATAATGGCAAAGTGTGCTAAGTACCTTAGACACATGTTCTTCAGGATCTTCATCATCAGCCCTTCTTAGTTATTGATATATAGACTAAACAGTAGCTGTGCAAGTATTCACTCTTGTCTTACCCATTTGTGAAGATCAATCCTATTTGTCATAGCTCCATTAATCCTAAAACATATTCTCAAACAAGTGTTTGGATAAAGATGTGTGTCAACAGTCTGGGTTCCATATTAAGGACAATTTCCTCCATATTATTTCCCTGTTTATTGTATTAAATGCTGCAACAAGATCTATAAAGCCAGCAAACAATTGTTTCCCCCTAGTGGCATATTTTATAGCTCAAGATTGATTTATCTATTGGAGACATCTAGAGGAAGAAATCTAAATATGGTGTCTGATGTTCTTATATCCTGCATCATCTGGTGCAATGGTTGAAATAAAGGCTAACTCTGCTCACAGCCAGAAGTTCAATCTGAACAAAGTTGACTCAACCATTCATCTTTCTGAGGTTAGTAAAATGAACACCCAGATTGTTAGAGGCAATATAGTAACTTCGTAAACCACTTAGAAAGTGCTGTAAAGCACTATGTGGCAGTATATAAGTTTAAGTTCTATTGCTATTATTGCTTTGGCATATATATATGCCTATTGTATTCCATCTTCTCCAGAGTGTGACAATTTTGGGGAAGAGACTTGGGTGAAGCTGAGTCAACTAGGCCATGAATTTAACCCCGATGCTAAGTGGAGTTACAAATCAACAATTCAGGAGATGCATTCATATAGTAATCTCACTATTCAAAGAGGGGATCAACCTCTAATAATTGCAGTGGCAGATTACTGAAGAGCTGGTTTCCATGGATACAGTAGGTTAGGCTGTAATGCGGAAACATTCCATGGACCATTCATTCATGCCATAGCACAGCTTTACAGAAGGAAGGAACTACTTTCCATTACTTGCTTGATCAGACATCTTGCCTGAACTAGCCTTATAAGGACACATAATATGAAAATCCTGATGAAAAGGAGATGAGTGGGATTTGGATGCTAGAGTGGACAGAGAACAGGAAAATGCAAGGACTCCTGTTCTCCAATTCCAATATCTAAAACCTTTATTAAAAGATAACTCTAGATTAATCCCTGATTAAGCAGAGACTACTCTGGCAGCTGTAGTAACCTTGATGTGGGGTAAGCCTTTTTTACTTCCTCTTAAAGATTGAATGAAGTTCTTAGATCAACATTACACTTCACAGGAGTATAATAATCCTATACAGCACCTAAATACCACTAAGCTGTAATCAGTTCTGACATTTCCAAGTGAATTACAACAGCTGCTCTATGTTAAAGGGAAATTTTAATCATATCCCCCACCTTTGATAAGCTGGAAAAATAAATATGACCAAGCTGCTAATGTGCATGCCATTCCATTAGGTTTCAAGCAGGATGGAAATGAGCCCCTGGCTATCAAATGTATGGTATATTTGGCTTTCAAACTGCCATGCCCACTAATCAGTCAGAGCAACTAGTCTCCTTCTGCCAATCCATCAAAAGGTAATCCATCATTTGGGTTGTGTTAAATCTTTCTCTCCCTCCCTGAATAAGAAAATGGAAAGTCCCAAGAAGAATGAGAGAGAAATTACAAATGAGAATTACACAGAAGCTGGAGTAGCAGTATATTTTCTCAAGATATTTCCTATCTTCCATTTTATTTATTTGCTTGCTTTGGGACATTAATGCCTTATCTCTAAGAAGCTACAAATAATATACTGGGAAGCTATGTGATGATGTTTTCTGTTTTTCACTCACCCAGTAGCATACAGCCAAAACATGTTTCACTTTCCAATTATTGTTAACTTACACCTAGCTGCCTATCAATAATGAAATATGCCATCCACGTATTATAGTCCACCAACACCTAGGAGCTTTCCAAACTTTATAGTAAACCAATTACAAACTAGAGGAACAAGAATTAAGTAGCTATTTAGCCATTTACGGTAATAATGGAAACAATCCTTTAATTTGCAATATCACACAAAACACAAAAATGGGTATAGGAAACAGCAAAGTAAGGACACAATGAAAATGTTTGAAAAGTTCTCTTTTTTTTTAAATGAAACTCTGTTCATAGAAGGGAAGGATTCATCAAGTTCTGGAAATTTGTTTATGAAGAAGTGAGATATATGTTCCCTTAGAGAAAAATCTCCTGCCTAGGTGTTGCTTCCAGAGTCTCTTTTATCCTAATCCTATTTAGAGATAACTCAGTGGGTGTTGGATGCAGAAGACAGACAGAGCATATTGCAATAGTCAAGGAGACTTGCTCCAGAGAAGACAGCCCCTTAAATATGACATTTATAATTTTTCAAGTTTTTAAGCTGAACATTTTTACTAGTCCACATCCCACTGAAAATTCAGAAATATCTCTTAACTTTCATAAATATAGAACAGAACCATCTTTGTTAAAGCTATAATACAATGTCATACATAAAAGACAGTGGCCCTCTGGCTCTTCAACGAATCCCCAAAAGTATACCTAAAGAGGATGATAAGCAGAGGGATCAAACGTTTAGGACTGATTTGGCTTATTTATTTATCAAAACATTTTTTTCTATGCTGCCTTTCATTTAAAAGTCTTGTGTTTTTTTTTCTTTCTTTAAGAAATTTGAATAATGTCATTCAATCCTATAGGGCAGAACAAGCCTTCCAACAGGGGTACTATTTAGAGGAGGATATTTATCTATTTATAATAGATATATGCTGACTCTGTAAACCTCTTAGAGAGAGCTATAAAGCACTGTGAAGAGGGATATAAGTCTAAGTGCTATTGCTAATGCTATTATTAATCTATTCTATTTGGTAGTGTGGTGGCCTAGAGGTGGAGCTCTCACCTCACAATAAGGGGGCTGTGAGTTCAATCCTAGGTAGAGGCAGATATTTCTCTCTCTGGGCACAATGAAAATGTATCTGCTGGAGAAAAAAAACCTCCACATTGGCGACAGGAAGGGCATCTGGCCAGTAAACAGCTCCATTCAGTTGCCCAGACTCCACCCTGATGCAAGGGATTATGTGGTTGTTAAAAGGGGATGATGATGATTTATCTAATTATAAAGTTAAAACAATCTATTTATTATCCCTAACTTTTAGTGATTAATGAATTATGATACTTAAAAATAAGTACTTATAATTTAAATGTATACTATATAATGCTATTATACCTCCTCTACAATCTATCCAATTTCCCCCCTCTTTCTCTTGCTCAGACTAAAATCATAATGATAAGTATTTCATTTGATTTAAATGAGCCATACTCTAACTCATAGTCAATAACTAAAAAATACTGTAGAAGGAAGGAATACTAATGCCTACAGAGTGCTATTCAAGTCATTTTTCCCCTCTCTTCTTATATTTTTTCTTTCCAAAACATTCTACTTTTCTCTTGCCCAGCAAGTGACAAAATCACCTTGACCTACTTTGGAAGAATGGTGGGGCTATCAGTCAGGTTTAAAAGAAGTCATTAAAAAGGGACTGAGGTTCCTCCTGTCAGCTTTGTGAAATCCCCTGTTGTACAAAGTTGCCCTTCAAAAGTGACACCGCAACTAATTAAAAGTAACTTGTTGAATCACAGCCATGACACTTATCAATCCAAACAACAGCTTGTTAAAGCATTCAGTTTCAGATCAGCAGGTTTTGCTTTCTCCATAGGTAAGCCCAAAAGAAAGAAGCAGACTGCAAAGGATTGTTGATCAGAAAAGTGAATTCCAGCAGTGCAATCCAAGCTGCCCAGCTGATTTCTGACAAGGAGAACAGAAGCTGTACATCCCTGAAAAAACAGGATTCTGATATCTGATGACAATAAAGATATCATAGGTTGTTCTGGGTAGAGATGAAAAGAAATACGCTCTTAGATTTCTGCAGGAGGAGATTTGTTCCAGAATGAACTCCACCATGGCACAAAAAGTGGTACTAAACTCAGCTTGGCAAATCTTGGGTTTATCTGGTTGAGAAATAAAGTCAAATAATTCAGTTTCCTTTTAAAAGACGCATGCAACAACAACAACAACAAAAAAACCCTATGGCAACACACACACAAAAATGATGAATTATGTAAGCAGCACTAAGAGAATTTTCATGTAAAAGCTCCAAAGAATGAAAATGGATGTTGATTTGCAGACACAATAAAAGCAGAGAAGTACTGGCACATTGCTGCCTTTACCACTGTTAGGCAGGCCTTAGTAATAACTCTAACTCAGGTTCCATAAAGTTTGTTGTTTGTTGTGTCAGCAATAGTCTCAACATCTCTTATCTTGTTTCATTTCTGTCAAATCTTCTATAAACCATGATGACTGCCAGAAACTCCAAGAAGGGAGAGATCACATGGGCACAATCTGATTTAAAGCTTCAACCACCTCTTATTCCATAGATGACCAAGGTTTTAGAAGAGCAGGAGCAACCCCCAGAAGCTCTCTCTCAAACCCATCTGGGTCCATTAATCACAAGTTATTAATCTGTCTAATGGGTCTAGTGTCTCTGCTGTGGATAGTGGGGATGCTAGAGAAGGTAATCAGAGCATGATCTGACTATGATAAAAGAGACATTAAAAGCATTAATTTCAGATAAGAGAGACATTGCTCTGATAGCAACTTCAGATCCATGTTGGCCTCTGGATGATCTGGGAGAGGCACATGGCTAACATGATGGGCATGAACCCCAGGCCATCTCCAATCCTAGATAAGGCAAATTAAAGTCCCCCAAGCCCACAGGTCTAGAGAAATCCACTGTGCATCCAGAAATGAAGTGAAGCTATTCAGGTAGAGAAGTTGATATGCAGCAGGGCAGCAGATACAAAAGCAAAAATCCCAATTAATCCCTGGAGCCCAATTTAATGAATAGGGTCTCCCATTTAGTGACCTGTGATGCAACATGTCTGAGCTTCCCAAAGGACAATCACCACAACTCTAAAATGTTAAAAGATAACATTTAACTTGATATCAGTCTTTATGGGCTTTATTGGAAATCTCATATGTATTTCTGTTAAGATCTTGGCAAATACTTGGATCAACATATAGCAAAAAGGGTTTTTTATTTCCTGGTTTGAGAAGAATTAGACTTATTTGAGCCCTATTGGAATGTTAATTGGATTTTGATGCTGAAACTCATGAATATTTATCTTTATGGAACAATTCCTCTCTAAAAATAGGTGGTAGGTATACTGGGAAGTATGACCAGAGTCTGGAATTGTAACTTTAAATTAATTGCTCTATAATGATTAGTTGAAGGATGTTCAATAACTTCAAGTAGAATTTTCATTGCTTAATGCACAACACTGGCAATATAACCCACTGTACAACAATGGCAATATGTATCCATTACTGCATGAATATTACACTGTAAAAAGCTGACTCTTATCCCAGGCAATGGGATAAGATGAGGTGGAGTCTGAGGATGGTTCTGTTAGATGCAGGTTTTGGTTTTATGGTTTTTAATTGTTTTATGGGTTTTATTATTGCTGAGAGTCATCCAGAATTGTCCTTTAAGATTGGTAGTCATGCAAATCTTTTATGCAAATAAATAAAAGAAAATAACTAATCAGCACAGGCAGGTTTTGATAGCTCAATATGGACCAAATGCTTTAGCTGCTTTGAAGAAACTTGAGATGCTTTCATTTTTGATGGAATCTCTTTTGAAGTAAAATCAATTTCATAGCTGTCTCAGAAGCTTAAAAATCTTGAAACTATCAATATTTATGATGAGTTAAAAAAAGAAATGGGATATCTAGTAATAGAACATAAGTGGATATAAATCTTGAAAAATATCAAGTTCAAAACCTGAGGTTGAGAACCAACCAAAATATCTTACTCCAAATCCTGTATCAGAAAGAATAGGGTATAGATTTTCTTTGTTTGTGATGTAAGAGATACATTAATTCATATTATCTGGTCTTTCCTCTCCCATTATGGATTGATTTTTTTTAAATGCTACTTTGAATTATACTCCAAAATTCTAGAATTTGACTATTTTTGAGAAATTTCAGTTTTGCTGGCATAGGGAATAGCTAACAACAACAACAACAACAACAACAACAACAACAATAATAATAATAATAATAATAAATTGAAGAACTGTAATAGTACTACTGTTCCTGACATCTAGGACTGGATTCAAGAAATGTATAATAATAATCTATTTTTAAAAGCCTGTTTTTCCATTAATTAAAAAGTGATATTATCCTCTGACATATTTTTAAATGACTTAAATGAATTTCATGTGTTGATTAATGGGTTTATGTTCTTTTTTCTTTATTCTTTTTCTCTGTTTTGGTAATAGCAATAGAACGTAGCACTTAGACTTATTTACTGCTTCACAATGCTTTACAACCCTCTCTAAGTAGTTTACAGACTCATATTGCCCCCAACAATCTGGGTCCTCATTTTACTGAACTTGAAAGGATGGAAGACTGGGTCAACCTTGAGTCAATTAGAATCGAACTGCCAAACTCCAGACAGCTGGCAGTCAGCAGAAGTAGTCTGCAATACTGCATTCTAACCACTGCACCACCACAACTCATAGAATTTAATAATTGTATTGTCTATTGAAAAGTTTATAATAACATTTTTAAATTTGTTTTTCTGACTCATTTGTACTTAGTGCGATTTTTATTATTGTTATAAGTTTTCTCTATATTTTCTCTAAACTGGCAATAAAGTATTAATTTTAAAGGCTCTCTTCCCATGAGATAGGAAAGGGATTATCAACTAATTATAAAATTCATAGGTGTTTACTTATGTTTTTTTTTAATCGTTGTATCAAGACATCTCCATCTTATCAATGCTTTATTACAGACTATTAAAGGAAGTGAGAAAGAACATAAAATTTAATAAATGAAAGCTATCACTGTGGTTAGCTATATTTTCATCAATATTTTTATTTACACATCCTATAACAGTTGCAAATAGGAAGGGCAAATGAGTTCAGAAAACAAACCACTGTGTCTATTTTCTTTCAGGCTCACCAATTAAAATTGGCCCCTAATGATTAATTAAGCAAACTTTCCCTGCTTTATTTTCTTCACTGCCTTAGGCTGACAGGAATGCTTTTATCCTTCCTATCTGCATGCAGCATCCATATGTCCATGTTTTAAGCAAAATGAGAAGGCCAAAAACATCTTCTGATCCTCAAAAAAATTCACACACAAGAAGTAGTAGTTCATGCAATTCAGTTTACTGAGACTTTGTTTGTTAAGAGGACATTGTTAAAATCTCACCTCACCTTATGTTTATAGTCCGCACATGAAGTTATCCTTACTCCCGGAAAATCTGGAACAACAAATACTTTTTAAAAAAATATATTTTATTAAGTTTCTTTTATTACATCATAAAATAACTCAATTCCAACAACATTCTTGGCATCCATACAGGTTCTTAAATTAAATATCATAATACATTACATTATGTTTAACTAATATTAAATAATAATTTCCACTATAATTGCTATCCTTATATCTTTATATAGTTTACATATTTACATTTTACTCTCATAAGGATTATTTCAATTAGATTTCTTGTCTCCCTTCTTAGTTCTGTTGGTTAGCCATTTATACCAGTTGGTACAACACATACTTTTGGCAATTTAAACACAGCTGAATTGTTATGGTCCTGTTCAGATGTATGTCTTGATTAAATTTTGCAATGGAAATATGAAGTTTCCTTCCTTCCTTCCTTCCTTCCTTCCTTCCTTCCTTCCTTCCTTCCTTCCTTGCTTCTTTCCTTCTTTCTTTTCTTTTCTATGCTGCTCATCTTGCAGCTCAAGACAACTCTGAGTAGCTTTGTTTATCTTTGTAACTGCACAGAATAACACAATACTGAGTAGGTAGGAGAATATTATACCTCATTCCCTAATAAATAGTAGTATAATGACAAGTTGTTTAGAAATCTTTCATATAAAAGGATATTTTCTGACACTTCCCTCTCATTGACATTTTTAATATTTCAGCTAAGCAGAAACAAAAAGTAAAGATTCCACAATTTTAGAAGAATATATATATTCTACACACACACACACACACACACACACACACACACACACGCACACCCACTGATACCTCGATACTCATCATTAATTGATTCTGGGAGGTGTGATGAGTACCAAAAACGATGAGTAACAAAGAAATTCTTCCCATAAGGAATAATGTAAATAAATTTAATGCATTCCTAAACCAAAGACCTATGATGAGAAAAAAAGCACAAAAACAAACAAAATGATCACAGAAGCTAAGGTAAGACCACAACAGGATGTGCACAGTCCAAGAGCTCCTGCATGACTAACTTGTGACCCTTATTTCTGCTGGAAAGGGTAACAACTCACAAAGAAACTGACACCGACAAATTCTAGGTTGCATGTAAAGTATCAAACAAACAAGTAATAGGACAAAATTTTTGTGTCAAAATGCATCAAGTACCAAATTCAATGAGTTTCAAAGAGAGAGAGAGAGAGAGAGGAGTCATTCAAAAGTGCTGAAAGGAATTGATTGATAATATGAGGATTAATTTAAATTAGAAGGGAAAGACTATAAGATTATGCACAAGTGATTTGTACCAACCGGCACACTGTATGTAACTGAAAGATAGTTTTATGTTTTATGTTTATGTCATGTCTATGTCTGTGTAAAAAAGAAAAAGTTTTTCAAAAAAAATGCTGAAAGGAAGAACTTATAATCTTTAGAATAAATGCAGTGATTCGAGAATTTGGGCTTGTAATATTTATTAAAAATTTGAACCAACATTTTTTTAAATGTTAGTGTATGTGAACTGTGTAATTTAATCTGAATGTCTAAGAATGGAATATTATCACATTGGGTACAAAGATATGAAGAAAAGGGATTCTGGAACTATAAGTTTGTTTCATGGGAATTTTGTCTCACTTGACTAATCTGATACCAAATTATAATAAACATGACTGCATATAATATATAGTAAATAAATAAACTGTATATAGTAAATATAACTGTATAAAAGATACATGTTTTCAGGCCATATCATTGTAACTGAGCTCCCAGTTCTCATTGCTTTTGGTGGCTATAAAATAGCTCTGAATACATAGGCAGCACCATATGTATCTAAAGAGGCTTTTGAATTATATGGAATTTCTTGTATTCATAGCCATGCTGTTCCTCTTGAAAGGTTTCCAAAAGCTCATGAAACTTTAACAGTATTTTTTGCATATAGGAATGTAATGAAACAAAGATAGATATCCTAAAGTCCTCTAGATGTTTTGAACCAAATCTCTTGCAATGAGTTTTTGCTAGCAGAGATTGATGGAAACATCAAGTGGAATTTGGAAAATTAATGTAGAGTTACAACTAGGCAATAGTTCAGCATCACATTTCAAAAGTCCTCTTCAGTCAATGTGTTCAAAAGAATGGCTATTAAGTGAAGTTGCTGGAAAAATAATAAACAGTGGTCCAAAATGATTAGTAAAATGTATAATTATTTATTAGAATATAAAATGGAAGAAGAAGCAGTGAAAGAAAATATGATAATCTGGGCCAAAATTTTTGGATATGGTATTGATTTGGAACAATGGGAAAAATTAAGGCAAGTAAATTATAAATTAACATTATTAGTTGCATACAAACAAGAACCTTTATAAAATGTTCTACTGCTGGCATCTCTCCGCAGTGAGGCTAGCCAAGATGTTTCCCAATATATCAGCAAAATGTTGGAGATGTAATCACAGCCAAGGAATGTATTTTCATATGTGGTAGACTTGTCCTAAAGCCCAAAAGTATTGACTTAAAATTAAAACATAGTTGGAAGAAATAATAAGACAAAGAATTGAATTAAGACCTGAATTGTTTGTATTAGGTATAATAGGATCAAAAGTTAGTAGGAACTTCCAATATACAGTATTATACTCCATATAGTAACTGCTGCCAGAATCTCTTTTGCACAAAATTGGAAACAGGACACTATCCCCTCTGAGACAGTAAAAATAAAGAAAATCCTTGAATGTGCTGAAATGGACAGGCTAGTAATGATATTAAAAGATAAAAAAAAAAGAAAGTACTATAAGATATAGAATGTTGGATATGAGTGGTTAGAAAGAAGGCGCAAAGGCGTCAATCAACAACAAAAATGAGAAAGTACTAATTAATGAGGTATATATATACATATATGTATATAGATGTTAATAGTTTTATAAGTTAGAATAGAATAGAATAGAATAGAATAGAATAGAATAGAATAGAATAGAATAGAATAGAATGGAATGGAATGGAATGGAATGGAATGGAATGGAATGGAATGGAATGGAATAGAATAGAATAGAATACTTTATTGGCCAAGTGTGATTGGACACACAAGGAATTTGTCTTGCTGTAAATACTCTCAGTATACATAAAGAAAAGGTACATTGGTTAAGAATCGAGAATCATAACGTACAACACTTAATGATAGTCATAGAGTACAATTAACAATCAGATTGAGAAATAAGAATATAAGTGAATAAGAATGGAGAAGTAATTGATATAATTTTAGACTTTATTAATTAGTGTTAACACCGTTATGGAATCATTGTAACAAGTGGAAATTGTCTCTTTTTAAATGTTGAAATGTTGAATAAATAAATTTAATAAAAAATAAAAATAAACAGTGGTCCAAAGCTTTACAGCCTTTCCTAAAATAGGAGTATCATTAACCAAGTTGTTGCAGAAAAAAATGCAGTCTCGTAGTCTACTAATCAATCTCATCTTGGTTTAGCAAAACATAGTCAGCGTACAAAGTAAAACAAGAAAGAGCAGCTGGCAAAGAAAATCAAAGAGTGATTTGCCCACACAACTCATAACACATCATTTATGAGTTCAGGAACTCTCTACATTGCCAGCAGACTATGGAGATGCTTTGCTTTTCAAGGGCTTTTGCCTTATACACCAAATGATAGCAACTGAGTAGATTACAAACACAATTCAATCAGAGGTGGTATTCAGAAGGTTCTGACCAGTTCTGGAGAACCAAAAGTGGAATTTTTGAGAAGTTTAGAGAACCGGCAAATATCACCTCTGACTAGAGATTTTGCAGTATTCTTTCTCTGCTACACCCACCAAGCCACGCCCACGGAACCGATAGTAAAAAAAATTGAATCCCACCACTGAATCCAATCCTTAGCATGTAGCTTTGTTGGGATCCTTTGTTACTTTTCTTCCAATGCTAGCATTCCTATCTGAAGGAAGGAAAAGGAAGAGGAAGAAGAAAACAGAAACAGAGAAAGGGAAGGGAGCATAAAAAAAATGGCTTTAGTCCTCCCTATCAGAGTTTATACAGTAAATCCTCATAAAAGACCTTCAATCTCAAAGACAGGTGGGGAAATGTTTGGTTCTGCTATGTAGTACCAAAGGTGCTTTCTCAAGATGCAATTGGACTTTCTGGTTTCTCTTTGAAGATGTTTCACTTCTCATCCAAAAAGCTTCTTCAGTTCTGATAGAAGCTGCTTGGATGAGAAGCAAAACATCTTCAAAGAAAAACCAGAAAGTCCAGTTGCCCCTTGAAAAAGCACTTTTGGGACAACCATAACCTGGATGACTCAGAATCTCCATAGACATTGTTAGGTAATAGTTTATGGAATCTGTTCTAAAACAGTTAGGTAGACTGCCCCTGGCATATTAGGATCAGACAGCTTCTGGTTCCCTCACAAAGTTACCAGTGAAAAGAAGCATTATTCTAACCCATTATCAACTTCTAATTGAAAAAGCAAGTTGAGGATCTGTGTATCTGTCAAATGACACAAGGTGGCTGATTTTTTTTCTTAATCAAAGGCTATTTTTATCAATTCACCACCTGTGAATTGATTGTAACAATAATAATAATAACAACAAGAAGTGCAATTATGTGCTTAAGGTGCAAGAAAGAAAACAAGCTGAACTGAAATCTAAAAGTCCAGGTATCCTCTTTTCCCAGGTGAAAGAATCTGAATTACTGTCGATGCTTCCCTTCTTCCCTTGCCACTTATCGGACAGTCAATTTAGGACTCAATGAGACTATTTTAAGGAGGCAGTTTGAAAATGTTATGCACAGGGACTGATCCAAACTGCCTTGCTCCCACCCGGTAATTATTTATATTGATTTCAGTGAGGTTATTGAACAAAGCCATCAGCGTCCAGCTGATTTTCGAAATGGGAGAAAGCACTCTATGGATCTAAACCAGCACACCACTTCAGCATATGAACAGCTTCTGTTCAGATCAATGGAGTCAAGCACACTGTTACATTAAAGCATAATCTTTCCATTCAGGTCTTTGTCACTTGCATTGTTAAAACTTTATTTTCCCAGCTGTGTGAGAAAACTATTTGTATTTGGGAAACTAGGCAATGGAAATGGCTTTTGGAACAAGACAAAAGCAACCCCAGAATAAAATGAGCAGAGCCAGGGGTGATGCTACCAGTCTCACACAATCGCCACAGTTTCAGAAGGCATTTAGAGTACCATTCCATCAAACTTCTAACATGAAGCAACGGCTCAGAAAAACCTCTGCTTTCAGCTCTCAGCAGTGAGAAAAGAGGTAAGGGAGAAGAGGCCAAAGAAAGAATCTAATGTTAATCTAATGAACACTAGTTGCCCTGTCTAGATCCTCTGATTGACAGCTCCAACATCCCCTATCTCTGGTCACATTGTCTAGATGCAATAGTTATTTATTAAAGCCAAAACAACTGGAGGGGCTCAGGCAGGGGAAGAGATACAGTATTTCTTCTCATTCCTGTGTAGCACCTCTGACTGAAGCTCAGCCTATCTATTTGGTGACTAAAAAAAGATGCCCGATACTGTTTCAATGTACTGGGTCATCATTATTTGCACTGACTGGACAAGGCCTTTCAAAGTCTGGAAGAAATTATTCTTCTACACTGCTATCTCTTCTGAAATCCATGGCTTTCATTGTCGACTAAAAAAGTGCCATTTTATGATATAGTGGGGATGGGTGGTGTGAGTTAGCAGGGCATACTGGCATAGAATTGTTCAGTTTGGTATATTCTGCTTTAAATACAACAATGATACATTCACATTTTGGCAAGTTCAAATGCTCCTCCATGCCTTTATCTGAAAGATCCAAACCAGATCCAGACAGGAAGTATAAAAGGGGAATAACTCTTTTACAATCACTGATAAACAACCAGAGCTATCACTGAGAATAGGAGAATCCTGATCCATTAAAAAGCTACTGTTTGTAAAGTCTGAAGTTTTATTTTTCTCAGCTGATAAATTCCTCCTATACTTTAGACTATATTATTTGTACTCACCAAATAATTGTATTTCTGTCTTTTTTAAAATGTAGATTGGGGAATACTGTGTGCAAAACATAGTTCATACTGGAGTAGTTTTGTTGCAAAACACGTTCATTGGAAAAAGGTACATGCAAAAAAAGGCATTTTTCTTGTCTTCTAACAGAACTTGTTATCACAGGCATCCACGGCAAACCACATTGATACCAAAACGGCAGCACATTAATAATGTCAATACATATTTGCATCCTGATTTCTGAAAGAGCATTGTAGCATTTGTGAGATAATACCATTTATTTTCCCCTTGCCACCTCTTGGGCATCCATCAATGTTGCTTTCCTTCTTTTTGGAGGAAGGTCTGCTATCTTAACCATTTGTATAGCTGTTGCACTTTTATGAAGAGATATTAAAGCCTTCCCTCTCCTAAATTTCTGCAAGACTTGTACTGTTTGTTAGATAATAGGTTTTCTTTTTCTGTCATTGCTCAAACTTCAGTTAGTTTTTTTGATGATGCAATTTTTCTAAAAAAATCTATTGTTTGAATTGCATAGCGTATTGGATATAAACGGAGTCGAATACATACCTCTGCATGGTGGCACAGTGATTAGAATGCAGTATAGTGGTCTAATTCTGCTCACAGCCAGGAGTTTGACTCAGCCTCCCATCCTTCCAAGATTGGTAAAATGTGGATCCAGATTGTTGGGGACAACGTACTGACATTATAAACTGCTCAGAGAGGGCTTTAAAGCACTGTGAAACGGAATATGTCTACGTGCTATTGTTATATATGCCTCATGATCTACATAGTTTTTTTTTAATTGTGTGAGAATCCACTTACCCATTCTTACCAGTGGTGTAAGATCAGGCTCCAAATAGGATGTATTTGCTGTTTTCACATTATTACTGAATTTAGGATTTGGGGAAAAGGCAAGGATTTTTCATAGTTTCTGAAGAGGAGAATTCATTTTGCCAGTTGGCTTTTCTTCTTCATTACTTGGTAGGTATAGAGGGGAGTAAGGAAATGTTGACTCTCAGAATAAATCAGAAAGATCTGGTTTGATCTTTCATTATATGAGCTGTGGTAATGCAGTGGTTAGAATGCAGTACTGCAAGCCACTTCTGCTGCCTGCTGGCTGCCTGCAGTTCAGCAGTTTGATTCTCATTGGCCTAAGGTTGACTCAGTGTTCCATCTTTCCAAGGTTGATAAAATGAGGACCCAGATTGCTGGAGACAATATGCTGACTCTTAAACTGCTTAGAGAGACTGCAAACCACCGTGAAGTGGTACATGTCTAAATGCTATTTGTATTCATTGCCAACAGATGGAGAAAATGGAAAACAATTACAATTGTTTGGGTTACTGGGCCATCAAATGCTAACCAGAGAAGTTGGATTGGATAGTGTGTTGACCCATCACCATGTGAGCAGTCAAGAAGTAAAATTAAACTATGTTTAAAAGGAGATTGAATAGAATAGAATTGAATTTCAGTTTATTATGATTGTAGACCAATACAAATAGAATGCTCTGTGAATAAAGTAAAAAGCAAAATAGTTCCAGGGTTAGTGGGAGTATTTGTGGCTATGACTCCTAAGCGGGGGAATATCTCCAACAGATCCCAGAAACAACATCAAAGCTCTCTGTCCAGAAGAGTACAGTGTTAGGAACAGCTAAGTGTGTGTGTGTGTGTGTGTGTGTGTGTGTGTGTGTGTGTATGTATGTATGTATGCCTGTCTCAGATCTTTTTGTAATTTAACAAGTTTGCAATCCTTTATTTACTCAAAACATGACTTTATCTTCTTCACAGGTGGTAGGTAAGTGAGAAAAACCATGCATGTTAGAGAAAGTTGTGAATGATAGTAAGTGCTCTATTTCATTAAGTTATTCAATCACACCTTCAAAATGCATAACGGAATAATATAAGGAATAACATAGCAAAGACATGGATTGGATTTGAACTGGTTACACATTCCTATTCCCACACTGTATAACCCAACCAGAAAGTGAGAAGAAAATAATAGTGACTATATAAATATCCAAACACGTTTTCCCCCCTAAATCAATTCTAATTGCTTCCCAAATACACATTGGAAAGAATTCATAGTATTTACTCTATTTACTTTATTTACTTCTATTTGTATTCTTGCAATGTACTAAGAATAGATTGGTTTCTTTGTCTCACCTATGTTCCTCTACCCACTTACTTCATCAATAAAGTTTCCAGTTACTGAAATTTAAAAAATGCCCTAATTTTGATAGGTGAACAAACAGGAACATTCTCTAAGCACATCCTTGAGTTCATTTGTTTTATTATTATAAAGTAAGGTGGTTTGCTCTTGTCCCCCTTCCCCCTTTTCCACTTCATTTTTTGGAGCGGGTAATATTATTTTTGGAGCATACTCAGAAAATGAACTGGCCTTAAGCTAACAGGAATCAGTTATTACTTTTGCTCCCTATGAAATCTTTGTAATTTCAAGAGCGATGCCTCCAATCTGCTTGAGCTCTACGAATATGTCCAGTGTTGCCACAAGTAAGATGAAAACAGGTGGATTTACTACTCGATTTTGATTTATCTAACTGCACTGTCCAAGCAACAGAGACTCTCAAGCATTCTAGTAAATGGACCTGCCAAAAAGATTTGGCCTTTGTTCATGAGCTGCCAACAGGCTGGATCTCATTATAGAAAATGCTTCAGGACCATCAGTTGCCCCCATGTCCTCAACAGCACCAAGGTTTCATTGCTTTGGAAGAAATCCACCTCAAGATGAGTTACAGCAAGGAGCAACATAAAACAGTATCATCAGGTAAATACCAATATTCATGGGCTGTTCATCATCTCTTTTGAGCATTAAGTATTTGGGGTAAGAGATCAGTCTTGTAAAAAAAATTCCGACATCAGGATACAACTGAAATGCAATATATCAAACAAACATACAGCATACATATAAACAATGTTATATAAAATATTTATTCTGCATATTTTGGACATTTTCCTTATGTTGCTTTCAACTTTTTTCCTCCAAGTGTATCACTGTTCAAGAACATAATCACTGTGCTTACGATTACTTCTGAGTTTTTCTTATCATTCAATGAGCAATCATTCACTCAGTGGTCTGTAGATCCCATGACTCGTCAAACTATAATTAAATCTGTTACCTTCCTCCACCCAGTGGTGTTTTCTAGCTTGTTAAGAGATAACAGATAATCGGAGTTGGAAAGGGACCTTGTAGGTCTTCTAGTCTAACCCGCTGCCCAAGTGGGAGACCCTACACCATTTCTGACAAATGGAAATCCAATCTCTTCTTGAAAGTCTCAAATGATGGTGCTCCAACAAGTTCTGAGGGCAAGGTGTTCATTGGTTGATTGTTCTCATGGTCAGAAAGTTTCTCATTATTTCCAGGTTAAATCTCTCCTTGTTCTGTTTCCAGCCATTATTCCTTGTCTGGCCTACAGGTGCTTTAGAAATTAGCTTGACCCCTTCCTCTCTGTGGCAGCCCCTCAAATATTAGAAGACTACTATCATGTCCCCTGGTTCTTCTCTTTACTAGACTAGCCAAGCCCAGTTCCTGTAACTGTTCTTCATATGTTTTAGTCTCCAGTCCCCTAATCATCCTGGTTGCTCTTCTCTGTACTTTTTCTAGAGTCTCAACATCTTTTTTGAGATGTGGTGAACAAAAGTGGATGCAGTACTCTAGGTGTGGTCTTACTAAGGCTTTATAGAGTGGTATTAGTACTTCCCTTGATCTTGATTGTATCCCTCTTCTAAAACAACTTAGAATTGCATTAGCTTTTTTTGGCTTCTGCTGAACACTGCTGGCTCATATTTAGCTGGTACTAAGACTCCAAGATCCCTCTCACAGTTACTACTATTGAACCTGGTTTCACCCAGTCTATATGTGTACTTTTGTTTTTTCTTGCATAAGTGTAGGACTTTACTTTTCTCTACATTGAATTTCATTTTGTTAGATACAGCTCAGTGTTCTAGTCTGTCAAGATCCATTTGGATCTTGAGCCTATCTTCTTGGGTGTTAGCTATTCCTGCCAACTTAGTATCATCTGCAAATTTGGTAAGTTCCCCTTCTATTCCCTCATCTAAGTCATTAATGAAGATATTGAAGAGTACTGGGCCTAAGACAGAACCTTGTGGCACCCCACTGCTTACTTCCCTCTATGTAGACTTACACCTATTAAGGACTACTCATTGAATATGATTTGTCAGCCAGTTGCGAGTCCATCTAGTGGTGGTGCTATCTATTCCACTTTTTTCTAGCTTACTAAGAAGTAGGTTGTGGTCTACTTTGTCGAATACCTTGCTGAAATCTAAATATATTATGTCCACAGTATTTTGCTGGTCTACTAATTTAGTCACTATGTTGAAGAATGAAATAAGATTGGTTTGGCATGATCTGTTTTTAACAAACCCCTGCTGACTGCTAGTTATTCCTTTACTTGTTTCTAGATGTTGGCAGATCTGTTTTTTTATTATCTTTTCCAGTATCTTCCCAGGTATTGATGTTAGGCTGATTGGTCTATAGTTTCCTGGATCTGTTTTTTCTCTCCTTTTTTTAAGATGGGAACCACATCAGCTCTTTTCCAGTCCTCTGGTAGTTTCCCGGTGCTCCAGGATTTTTGAAAGATATGGTGCAGTGGTTCTGAGATGACCTCTGCCGGCTCCTTTAAAACTCTGGGGTGTAATCCATCAGGCTCCGGTGATTTGTGTTCATGAAGATCAGACAGGTGTTCTCTTACTTTTTTTTTTTTTTTTGCTTATTTTAACTTTTATTTCTGGTCTGTCTTTTAGAGTTATGTTTTTGGTGGGTTGAGCTATAGTTTCTTTTTGTGTGAAGACAAATGCAAAGAATGAGTTAAGCAGTTCTGCTTTCTCTCTGTTGCCTGTTACTTCCTTGCCATCTTCTCTCTTTAGTGAACCAACTGTTTCCTTGATTTTTTTCTTGTTATTTATATGTTGGAAGAAACTTTTTTTATTATCTTTGACTTTTTTGCAAGTCTTTGTTTGTTCTGAGCCTTTGCTATCCTGACTTCGTCTTTGCAGATTCTGGCTATCTGCTGATATTCTGCCTTAGTTGTATGTCCTTCTTTCCATTTTTTGTACTTGTACTTTTTTTCTTTCAGTTTGCCAGAGATCTTTGTGTAGCCATGCTGGTTTCTTCTTGGATTTCTTGTTTTTCTTTCTCAGCGGTATTGTGCTGGTCTGGGCTTCTATGATCATACTTTTCAGAGTTTCCCAAGATTCTTGAGTTGTTTTCCCCTTTAGGATTTTCATCCATGGAATCTTTCCCAAGTTCTCTCTGAGTTTATTAAAATCACCTCTTTTAAAATCCAAGACTCTGGTGTCATTATGTGCTATTGCTTGTGTTTGTGTTATGTTGAATTCTAGTATGACATGGTTACTCTCACCCAAGATTTCTGCAGTTTCAATTCCCTCTATCATTTCTTCTCTGTTTGTAAGAATTAAGTCCAGTATGGCTGTCCCTCTAGTTTCACCCTCTACCTTTTGGACAACAAAGTTGTCAGCTAGGTTGGTTAGGAACTTATTTAATTTCTCACTTGGTGCAGAATTAGTTTTCCAATTGATATCAGGATAATTGAAGTCTCCCATTACTATTGTTGTGTTTCCTGCATATGTTTGTAGTTGGTTGGCAAAAAAGGACATCTATTTTTTCTGCGTGATTGGGTGGCCTATAATATACACGTATGGCCATGTCATTCTTGTGTGTGTGTGTTTGTGTGTATCTCCTCAGCAACTTCTCTAAAAGGTTTGGAGGAATCGACAGATTTCATTTCACCACTACATTAAAAAGATCATTGTATGTTCTAGGAATCTTCTGTCTGTGTGATAATAGAGAAGAAGGTATACTATAGCTGTCACCACATATTGTTCTCAGTAACTTCCTTGCAGAAGGTTGGAGCAGAGTGGGCAGGTGGACTAATTCTTAACACACTACCCTCCTTGTGAATGAACCACTGAAAATAGAATTGTTACCATGCTATCGATTTAGATTGCTAGCTGGGATTGATATGGGAGCAATTACAAATGGACACCACTCATACTACTTGACATAATATGCAAAATACAAATTTACACTGATTACAGGGGCTCTTCATGATAGTATTTTCTAAGCTGGAATTGTAGTGTCTGAACTAAACCAGTGATTTTAATAATATATTTCAAAGCAGGTGGATAAGAATGGTCTTGCAACAATTCAGATCAATGGTGGATAGATGGGAATCAAAGAAAACTTTGAATAAGAGAGCATTATGATTGGGCTAGTCATGTTTCTTCCATGATAGACTTTGATTAAGAACAAGCAACTAATTATTTTGTAATCCTCATCATCCTCATAGTATTTGCCATAAATGCTAGCTGTAGAGACAGGGAGCATGGATGAAAGAAAGCAAAAAAATGTGCTTAGAGACTACACAGCTTTGAAACACAATATTATATAAACTATATTTTATAAACATTATGTATATGTAGTAATAATGGTGGCAGATTAGTCATAGGCCATGGCTGCTGCTGCCAAGTACTAGTTTAGCGTTAAATGCCACAATATATCCTAATAGATAAAATAAACAAATGTGCCAACAAAACGTAAGAGTTTAAGTCTAGGAATTGGTGCATCGTTACACATGGTGGGAAATGATCATATGATTAAACCAACAGGATTATGCAAAATAAGTTTCTAATGAAATGTCTGTAATTAATCTTTCTTTGTACTAAAGCTTGCTTCTAATCATTCTTCCTGTGCATAATCTGATTCTACCAAAAGGTAATTCTATTCAAAGCATGTCTTACAACATCCATCCAATTTGTGGAGACACTACTGTTCCTAATCTCATTATGTATATGCTACAAAATCCATATCATTCAGTTCATGTTGGAAGCAAGTTGCTTTGTTTCTCTTAGACTGTTTTGTTTAAATTTTTGTCTCTTCCAAATATCAAAGAGGCAACGAATAAATCAAAATAAAACTTCTGATTTTTAAAGTAGGAAGATGGATAGAGCTTGCACTTAGTAAAATGAGAAATTCAGAAAAATGAAAAAATGACCCATTCCCATATTTTACATAGGAATTATCAACATGAAATTTTATAAATATTTATAATCCAGAATTACCTGTTTCCATGCCCTCCATATTCTCACTCCCTCAATTAAAAATTGCCTCTTTTTAATTTTCCAGTTTCAGAAGCTCCGAAACATACCAATGTGGAGAGAATTCGGATCAAAATATTTTAGAACTGTAGTATTTCTGGAAATAATTATGTCAATTAGAAAGTTATGAAACACAATATCTAATAAAAGAATATTTAATTCCTTTCCCAATGCTAAATTGACTTTATAGAGAAATGCTATATTAAAAATTGGGTGATGTGGAAAAATTGGATGGAAGCAGGGATGTTGACTATGGACCAACTGAAGAAAATGGATTTTTTAACATGTAATTAATTTATCAGATGTAACCCAATGGCAAAATTTACAGCTACATTTGTTAACATTGTTTGGACCAACTGCATTCTCAGGTTTTCAATCACTTTAGATACTAGAATAAATCTTTTAAAACTAACAAAAAATATTACTGGTTTGCATAGGTATTTATTATAATACATGAATTTGATATGCAGATGCTAAGGAATGAGTGGAATAAAGAATTAAAGGTCCTTATGTTCATGAAGATTCTCAGTCATCCAGGTTCCGGTTGTCCCAAATTTGCTTTTTTCAAGAGGCAACTGGATTTTCTGGTTTTTCTTTCATAAGAAAACAAACCCATCAGACTAGATTCAACAGTCCATCTGCATTTAAAAGACAAAGGCCACTCTTTTGAAGACAGCAAAGTCCACATTTTGGACAGAGAGGATTGCTGGTTTAAAAAAGGGGTCAAAGAGGCCATCTATGTCAAAACTGAACAGCCCTCTCTCAACAGAAGGGGAGGGATATGACATTATCTATCTCCAGCCTGCAATTCAGTTCTTTCAGCAGTTCCAGTAAGGCTCCATACCCATTTGCTCTACTCAGGTGACCCTGATGACACAGATAAACTTCCAGGTGGCCTCAACGACTTTCTAAAAATAAGGCAAATGACCAGCTGTCTGCAAGGAGTATAACTTCTTCCATTCCTCACCATTCAGTCAGAGGTGAAAAAGCTTCTTGGATGAGAAGTGAAATGTCTTCAAAAGAAAAACCAGAAAGTCCATTTGTCTCTTGAAAAAAGCACCTTTGGGATACAGGTCCTTTTATTGCCTAGACAATGGGAAAGTATCTTGGACCATATTTTTCTGGCTCCATGCCCAATGTCCCTGATGTCTCTGTCACTCCGCTGATCAAACCTGGCTTCTACACATATTTGCTTAGTAAATCTGTTCTAGTCCTGGTGAACATTTCTATGTGTGAACAAGTGGGTTCTTCTTCCAGGGCCTTTCAGCTTAAATTGGCAAGATCAGGAACAAGAAGGATAAATTAGAATAAAACCCATCAGGTGCATCTCCAAACTCTTATATGCATTTGTGTATTCTGCTGACTATAATATTTGAATAAATTTACTGTAACTCCTCAGGAATATTGATGAGGGCATCTCCTGGAGTGTTTTGCTAGATATTTAGTGTTGATACTACATGTTCTTAATTTATTACAAAATATTTTAGTACTAATCTTTCCGATAACTGAAACTGTATTGTTCTACCTTGGCAAATCCCTTCAGGATGTCCTTGAAATGAGTGACTCTTATTTCTTCAAAGCTGTCATCTAAGAGGGAAAAAACCCTTTGTCGAATATGCAATTCTGTACATATTTTATATTCATTGGGAGATGCTTACAGTATAATGATACAGACAGTTGTAATTAATTCAGTGTTATAAAAACTGTGCAGTGTGATCAAAGATGATCAATGATTATGACTGTTCATCTTTTCAGTGTTATTGTTCAATGTAAAGTGTAGATAAAGGTAAGCTGGGTAGATAGTAAAATATAGACAAAGGGTAACAGAGATTCTCATAAACCAAAGCATTAATAAATATTAATTCTATGTTCATTCATTCAAATTAATATATTTGTTAGTCTAATGAGTGGCAGGTAAGGTGGTGAATTTGCTCATGAGCTGTTCCATAAACTACTTACAGATGAACTCATCTTGTCTTCACTCTTTCCCCCAATCCCTAAAGGTAGAACCAAGAATATTTCTTGTAGCATATTATACAGGTAGTCCTTGACTTATGACCAGAGTTGAGTCCAAAATTTATGTTGCTAAGTAAGAGAGCTGTTAAGTGAATTTTGCTCCATGTTACTCTCCTTTCTTGCCACAGTTGTTAAGTGAATCACTGCAGTTGTTAAGTTAGTAACATGGAAACTAGTAATCTGACTTCCCCATTGCCTTTGCTTGTCAGAGGTTTGCAAAAGAAGATCACATGTCCCTGGGACAGTGCAGCCTTCATAAATACATGCCAGTTGCCAAGTATCTGATTTTTGATCATGTGACCACAGAGATGCTGCAATGGTGCAATGGTCATAAGTGTGAAAAGCAGCCCTAAATCCATTTTTTCTAGTACCTTTTTAACTTTGAACAGTCATTAAATGCATGGTTATAAGTTGAGGACCTCATATATTTATTTTCTGTCCAAGTAAGGCATTCCTTTTGCTTCTTTGTGAGCCGGTCAGCACATTTCAAAAACATTTTTTCCTACTCAACCCCCACCCCCTTGCATAATGTCAAGTGTTGTCTTGGTCATTTTGACCTCATATTAGAAGAAAGCTGTTACATTTTCACATCAGTATCCATGATTAACTCACAGAGAAGACTTATGTTCTGAAGTAGAAAGACCTGAGAAGCAAAGTGATTATGTAATATCTGAGTTTTTTATTTTAAGGAGAACTTACACCAGTAACTTAATGTGCATGTTTCACTTCAAGAAAGTGCATTTTAATACTCAATGTAACAAGTAGGCTTCTGTGACAGGAGAAGCTAATGGGAAAAATGTTCATTAAAAGCTTAATTAGAATTGATTCAAGCAAGTAAAATGAATGGTTAATGTGGCTGCAAAAAAGCTTAGTGAAGTTCTGAAAAAAAGCAACAAAAAGTATCAGAAGTGGAAAAATGGACAGGTCTTCAAGTAAAAGTTCATAAAGATAAGCTGGAATTGTAGAAGTGTTAGAAAGGCTGAAGTTCAGAATAAAAGAGTTCCTGAAAAATGAGGGGAGCAAACAAAATGCTCAAATATAAAAAATTGAAAATGAACAGTATACCAGCTGCTAAATTTAAATGACAACATACTTATAGATAGCAATGAAAAGCCAAAATAACTTAACTCATATTTTCCCTGGGGGAGAAAAACATGGATTCCACGAAAAGCAAAATTAAGAGGCAGGATTGAAGCATGAAAGTAATAAAAGTAATTAAGTAAGGAACTGAGGAAACCTGTGATGTTCTTGTCAAACCTTTCCCTATGATCTTTGAAAAGTCCTGGAGAACAGGTAAATAATCTGACAACTGATAGAGGACAAATATCTTCAGAAATCAAAAACTGGAACCTCAGTAATACCTGAAAAGATTCCAGAACAGCTTCTTACAAGCTTGAGTACAAGTCAGTTGTGTAATGTGACTTCAAAAAATGGTAAATGCAGCACAACCAAAATGTTTCTGATCACAGGGCCAGATCAATTGTGAATAGAGTGTTTACTTCAGGGCAAATACCTAAAGAAGTATTGGACTAACTAGAATAGAGGATTTCACATTGGGTCCTATGAAGAAAGATGGAAAATTAGGCATATGTAGCTTGGGAAAGAAGGCTGCAAGGGAACACAGTTCCATGCCATCCAAAAGAAATCTATGCCCAGTTCTGTATCACCTGAATTATGGAATAAAGAATAAGGTGGGTTCCCAGTGAATGTTACAAGGTTGCTGAATGTCAGGAAAAGCTTTGTCATAATCCTTGTAATACCTATTTGATACTAAAGCCAGTTTTCCAGAGAACTGGTAGTGTCAGCCTTCAAGATTTGCAATGGTAGTGTCAGCCCTTTGCTTTGCAACTTTTGGCTGTCATAAGTAACAGGGGGAGGAGGGGGAAATGGTTATGGGAAGCGAGCTGGAGGTGTTACAAACCAGAAATGTATAAGCTGGGGGGGTGGGAATAGATTCTTGCTTAGGTTTCTATCCTATGCGCAGCTGCAACTCTTTATCAAAATATGTCAAAGTCAACGAACAGAGGCCTCATCACCACTTGGAGATACCCACATGATGATATACACAACTTTTAATTGGAGGAGCCAACTGAACTATTGGGGGTGGGAATGTTGCCATTACTTTATATGTGTGATTTACATGCCCATTTTCTCAGATTCAGAATTCTTTTGTTGCTACCACTTGATTTCCAGTAAAAGATATCTTTTCTCTGATTTAAAGGAGTCTAAGTATTTCTTTCTTGGCTTTTGAATGGAGCACCAGCTGACAGGTAGGCTGGAAATTGTTCACAGGATGCATTTAATCAAAACTGAACTGACATCTGTCATTGGTCCTTAATGGGTATTTCTGAATGGAGCAGATAATTGGATCCAAAACCTAAATAGCTCCTTCCCACTCTATCATTTTATTATCATTTTGTTATAATGGTATCAATGGTACAACTTTCCATGAAATGCAGACACTCAAAGCCCTAAGTCTACAAAGCAAAGACAGACTAGGCATAATTTGAAATGGCTTTCCTGAAGAGAGAGTCCTTTTTTTAATCAAAATTTATTTCTGCATTTTAGTACTCTAGGCTACATTGATCCTTTTTCCAGTTGGAGGTCAAATCTTTCTCTCTTTTCAAAAAAAGCTGCTAAGATGCCCATCACAGAGGTGCTTCATATTTTCTTGGAATTTATGTGACATTTTAGAATAGGGGTGTCAAACCTGCGGCCGAAAGGATGTGTGTTTCATATGCTGGACATGCCCACGCCCGGTTTAATGAAGGGAAAAAAAGTTGTGATATGTCACATGACAAACAACGGGATGCTGGGAGTTTGACACCCCTGCTTTAGAATAAGTGAAGAATGATTATTACCTGCTGATAGGAAATGTTCTTGTGAGTTGTAAGTATTGATTGAGTATCATAAAACCTTTCCACCTTGCTTTTCTTTGATCATCTGCTTTGCCCTGATATCAACTTGTCATCAAAATATATATTTTGAAGGAGTGAGGAGCTGAAACATTTCTGCATATACCTGTTGTGGTTTGCCAGCAACCTGTGCAGATGGCAGAAGAATTGGACAGTGTGGAAGAACAGGACCGGTCCAGGATTCTGGAGAGGACTTGATTGTTCAGCAAATTCAGCTTTCTCAATTGACTTTGCTTGTTGGAAGCCGGCTGGGAGAGTGGCAAATGTTGACCACGTGAATCCCCAGGACACTGCAACTATCATAAATACATGCCAGTTGTCAAGCAGCCAAATTTTGATTATGTAACCATGGGGATGCTGCAGTGCTTGTAAGTGTGAAAACTGGTCAAAACTCACATTTTTCAGCACCATCATAACTTCAAACAATTGCTAAATGAATGGTCCTAACCCAAGGACTACCTGTATGTGTGTATTTGTGACATTTCATAGGGGTAGATCTTGCCTGAAAATGCTCATTTTGTCAGAAGGACAAAACTATCAGCTTCTGCTGCTGCCTCTGAGGATACTTAGAACATTGGCACAAGAGTTTCCATGCTTTCTTCCATTCTAAATCTTCTATCTATATATCTATATCTATATCTATATCTATATCTATATCTATATCTATCTATCTATCTATCTATCTATCTATCTATCTATCTATCTATCTATCTATCTATCTATCTATCTATCTAAGCCAAGTACCACTCACTCATCCTGAAATCTCCAGAACCATAAAGCCTACAAACTTGAAATTTGGCACATATGTTCCTCTTGGCTTCTAGGTGCTTGCTAAGAAAGAATTTTTTAAAATGACCATCAGATCATTACTATTTTTTAATATAGTAATTAAGGCACTTTGATGCTAAGGAGTTCTACTCCCCCTCCCCACCTGAAAAGAACTCTGTTCCAACTGCCAGTTGCCTCACAAGGTTGCAGAACAGCAGTAGGTAGCATTATTTGCTATCATGCTCCATTATCCTATAGCTGTAAACACAGTCTTCTTGAGAGGATCCTTGGTCTTTAGTGTCGCACTGAGGTATATTGATATAATAGCCATCTTCTCCATGGCAGAACATCAGAGGGTACTGGAGAGCTCAGGAGCGAAGTGCACTCTCACTGAACCGGTTGTTATACTGGTTGAATCCCACCACTGGTCTTTTTATAAAGGTTCCAAGAAGGGATCTTTTTGGCAATTGTGACACCAGGACCATGGCTACTCAGCAAAGCCTCTTCCAAAGCTCAGGCATCTGAATAAAGCATGAATAAAATATTTGGATAGAGCTGTTGATTCCCTCCCCCCACCCACACACTTTTTCTGTCCAATACCCCACCCCACTTCCAGATTGGTGCATGAATTTTATCTCATCTGTTGCTTAGTGATGAAAGTCTCTGGATAATTTCTGTTTCTCATTGCCAAAAAAAAAATATAATTGGAAAAGAATATATATACATACATCCACATCCACACGCACACACTCATTCTAAACTTTTTGCAATATTTATTTTTGTCACAGAAATTATGTGTTGAATTATGTTGTATTTGAAACATGTTCCTAGGTTGTGATCAAACAGCAAAAATAATATTTTGACCCATGCTGGATTTGGGAGACCCCTATGTTTTAATCAGCATTATGTTTTGGATTTATGCTAA
Source organism: Pseudonaja textilis (assembly GCF_049901715.1). Classification (NCBI taxonomy): domain Eukaryota; kingdom Metazoa; phylum Chordata; class Lepidosauria; order Squamata; family Elapidae; genus Pseudonaja; species Pseudonaja textilis. The sequence continues at coordinate 180,405,200 of NC_141990.1, read as the reverse complement.
TAGCAAAACTGGTGAAAAAATGTAGTGAGAAATGTTGCAAAGAAAATATTGAAGCATTTCTATTTTATAATACTTATGCAAAAAGGAAACAACTCCAAAGATAATTCCCCCAGGTCTCTGACAGGAAGGAGTGATAGGGATTATATTAAGAATGTATGTATAAAATTCCCTTTTCGCTCCTATGGGATGTCTGTAGTCTCTACAGGCAGTTTAAGGATTCTATGCAGTATCTTAGAGTAGTATCTTAGTAGTATCTAGAGAACCCAAGATTGAGGAAGACAAATTCCATTTATAAGACTTAAAAGGAATTCACCGCCCCACACACAGAGATGCCCATTCTGTAGTGCTCAATTTCCCCCTCCTTTTCAATTACAGCATGTTAATCCCAGCTAAAACCAAACCTACCAATTATTTTCTTCTCCCATATATACGTGCATGTGTATGACACCTGTCTGCCTGTTTGCATCTCTCTCTCTCTCTTTCTCTTTCTCTCTCTCTCTCTCTCTCTCTCTCTCTCTCTCTCTCTCTCTCTCTGTGTGTGTGTGTGTGTATGGACTTGCTATAAATCAGGCTCAAATGCAAAAGCTGTCAAGTCAAGAACAACAATAACAAAGCAAAACACCTTTGATTAAAATTGTCTGTGAAATCCCTATTTATAACTTAATTTAATTCCCCCAGCAGTGTGTTCTTGTTCTTCTCCAACCCTCACAAATAAATACCATAAAAACAGTATTATGTAGACTCAGGTATTGTTCTCTTTCCTTCCATCAGAAACACCCCCGCCCCCCCCAAAAAAAATGAAGTAGCAGCAGGTGATTAAGAAAGATGGAGATGGAGATGAAGGGAAGGGAAAGATGGGATCTTAATTATATGTGGTAAATGTAAGAGGTAATAGGACAGGAAAGGAAATGAAAGACAGAGAAACCTAGGTAAACAATTCCTTGGAAGAATTCCTCCATTCTAGCTGCTTTTTTTTTAAAAAAAAATGATTTTATTTAAGTAACTCAAGCTTAGGTTTAGTTAGGGTTAGGGTTAAGGTTAGGGTTAGTTCTCCTCCTGTTTTCCTTACAAAAACAACCCTTTGAGGTGGGTTGAGCTGGGAGAAAGTTACTGGCCCAAAGTCACCCAGATGGTTTTCATGTCTAAGGCATGACTAGAACATGGTCTCCTTTTTTCCGGTCTGGTGCCTTAACCAGTAGACATAAAGAATCATATTGTGCTGTTGCATTACCAATTCTGCCACTGATTAATTTAAATTCACCCCACTTTGAATTCTGCTGAAATCCTTCCCCAAATACAGGTCATCATTCAAATCTGCAAGGGATCCACATTTCTCAGCACCAATGGCAGCAATCAGTGGTTCTCAACTTTTTCTGCCCTGTAGGGGTCTTTTGTGGCCATGATCATCGCCCTGGACTCCCAAGGGTTAACTCAAGATTTAAATCATAATATTTCTTCAAGCCTTCCCTGTGATGGCATTGCATCCCCCCAGGTGTCCACACATCATGAACCACTGCCTGCAATCATTTCTTCCTGTATAGTATTGACTTCAAAGCCTGTTTTTGTCAGAAAATATAAGGCACCTCCCCAGCCTATTTTATAGATTATTAAAGAATATTTGTTTTTGTACTAATGCATATGGTACATATTTTTTCTCTGCAGAAAATTTTTCTTCTTTAATGAAGCATTTATAGCAGTTGCAATTTATCTAAAATTAAGCAAAATGTCATTTAATTCTATTCATCACGGTCTGAATGGCTAATTCTAAAACTAAATAATAATTATAGACCACAGTCACTTTGTGGAGAGGTAGGTTGTATGAGGGAGATTTAAACTTAGCTAACCTTTCCACTCCTGATTTAAATTAACTACATTTGTGTACAATTGTGTATTTGACAAATACTTTTATTCACCACTTCTTATCTAGAGCTCATTAACCTTTCTAAAGGATAGGGCACCATGATGCAATTCTGAATCCTGGTATAAGCATAAAAATAAACCAATAAGCAAATCTATAACCTAAATTCTGCAAGCTCAGAAGATCATGTGAGAGTTTGCTGTTCAAAATATTGTGTCATTTGACAATCTTACGAGAATTTATATAGAAATGTGTATGATATGTTTTATATATAGTACATATAATTATTTTATATTTATTTGATTAACTTATGCATTTAATTTGAACACCCTTCATGGACTCACATATAGTTTGGTATCTCCAAATGCTTTGTTATCTTGCCTTGCTTCCTGAACACATCAGCACAGACCATATATTTGAAAAGCAAAACAAAAAAGAATTGATCCTGCAAAGTAGTAAGTAATAAGGCATACCCTGTAGGCTGTGAATATTTCACACCAGAGGATCAAACTTTATATTTTCCTGGTCCCAATGATTATGCGGATTGTGATTCTGAAATCAATCCATTCCTTAAACTATTAAGAAATGTATAGAAGAAGCTATAGTGTGTCCTAGGGATTACTGGTGATGGCTGATGATGAGGAGGAGAGTTAAATGGACTTTGTGATGAGTCTAGATAGTAAAAGCCAGCGAGCAACTGTCTCAGTTCAGAATGGGGGGAAATAAAGAGGGTGAATGAGCAGAGTGTACAGTATCTGAGTGAGACTGAGAATCCAATGAATTTCCCTGTGGTGCCTGCAGTTGTATACCTGAGCCCATCTGTGTCTACAGATTAAGAAATGCCTAAATGTCATTTCATACCTCCTCATGTCTGCATTCTAATTGATTGATAGGTGCTCTGGCCTCTGAGCTATTGGAAGCTGAAACAAATTTTCTTCCTTGACAAACCAACTTTGGAATATTTAGGACAAACGGCTTCCTGCTTCCCATGACACTGTTCATTGCTTGATTTTGTGGATCGTCAAAGACAGTCAAAGTTAGCACCTATGAAATGACATCGAGTCCTCTGCTGTCCAAGTCTACGAAGGGCCCTTGCCTATTTTGCAATACCTTCTGTCATTAGGATGATTGAGTCAGTCAATTGAACCAGGCAGATACTCAGTTTGGTAGGATTCCAATCATGTCCATCAGGCAGGAAAGTGGATGGATATTTAGTGTTGAAAGACTGCAACCACAGCAGTAACTGTTGCTGAATCACAGGCCAGAAGAGATATTGGAGCTGCTGATCATATTCTGTTTGATTGACCATGCTAGCTGATTGATTGCCAGGTATAATTAGGCCATTTTGGGTTAAACCTGGTTCTAATATTAAAAGAAGACACTGGCAACTTTGTACATCCTTAAACTGGTGTCTTGGAGATCTGGAGCAGTTTTCCTCTTGTAGTATGGGGAATAGGAATGGGCTGGTTTTGTTGTCAGACTTCATCCAAAGTTTTCTTATGTAGGCCAGTGTTGCCCTTCCTTTCTTCCTGTACATCCATTCTCCATTCCAGTGCCTCAATATAATCCTTCAGTTTTCTGCAATTAGGGAAGGCCAGTGTCCTTTCCTCCACAAGAGATTTAGTGTCTGTTCAATTTACTGATGCAAAAGTGTGTGCAGAAGCTTATTTTTGACGCTTTAATAAAAACTGCTGTATGGAGTTGCAAACTTCAGTGACTCTGGGGATTAGATGCATTTATTGAGAAATGCAGCATAATCTTCTGTGTTCTGCAACTAACCATGGCTTGGGATCAGGGGTGGGATTCTACAGGTTCGCACCTATTCACTAGAACCAGTTGTTAATATTCTAAGCAGTTCGGATAACTGGTTGTTAGAAGAAATTACTGGCCTAATCCCGTAAGGAAGGCAGGAAGGAAACATTCTGGTGTTGCTTTCAGAAACTGCCTCTCCATTAACCCTTATTACATTCTTGGCAAGACTAGACTTCCTGTCTCAGGAATTTCTCTGAAGTTTTTTCCCCCTCCTTTGCTGGTACTTTTCTAGTGTGGAGTGACCATTCAAAGTTACAATGGCACTGAAAAAAGTGACATATGACCATTTTTCACACTTACGACTGTTGCAGCATCCCCACAGTCATGCGAGGCCAGACGAGGAGATGCGTGCCTTGATGTGAGTGATATTGAATTGGCCACGCCCAGCCAATAACATGAACACCAAGCTACTTCCACCCAGTCACATGACCACCAAGCCATGCCCACCAACTAAGCCACGCCCACAGAATCGGTTGTTTAAAAAATTGAATCCCACCCTTGTTTGGGGTTTAAAAAAAAGATATTTAAAAAGTTGCTTGAGTTGTGATATTTCAGAGAGCTAACATTTGTTTCATGACAGTTTTTTTTTTAAAGGAATCCATGAACTTCAAACTGCAGCTGTTTACATTAGAAGCCTTAAGATACATCTTTTTCAGGGTGTCAAGCACAGTTTTTATTTTCAAGAGACTGAATCATTTCCAAATGGAAGTAGATATATATTACTGTTATGCAGGTACCAGCATTTCATAATATTTTTGGCGAGGCAACATACAGCATTATAGTACAGGTTTCTTAGCCAGATTAAATGCATTCTAACACATTCTACGGTGACATTGTGTGCCATTCAAATAAATGAAAAAGTCCGTCCATTTCCATCTACAACAATTGCTAGAGGGGAAGTGATAAATTAACATCATACTCTGATGCCAAAGTCTTGATTAGGACAAGCGGTAGATCTACAGTAATTGGGAAAGGCAACCCAAGTTAATGCCAGTGGTTTCACTTGACATTTTGAGCTATTTGCAAGTTTGTGCAAGTTTTGAAGAGCATAATCTTTTCAAAATGCCAGCCTGGACATAATGAGGGCAGAGTGAGTTTTGAACTCTACATTGAATTCCATTTAGTCATGCAGCAAAAATGGGGGGAGGGGCGGGGAAACCAGTTTATCATAGAAAAGAGATCAATTTCCCATTTCTTGACATATTTCTGGATATATATAAATGCATAAAGTATGTATAACTCCATACATATGTATCTTTTGGGGAGAAGGAATTCAGGCAATCAAACATTTTGTCTGATACAAAAGATAAAATATGTCCTCCATTTTGTATAAGAATAAAAAAGCTGCCTGAATCACTTGGCCTTCCCTGACTCTATTTCGATGGGCCAAAGCTACAATGTCTTTTTTTGTGAGCTTATCTAACAAAATGAAATTCAATGTGGAGAAAAGTAAAATCTTATGCTTAAGCAAGAAAATGAAAAGTGCACATACAAATTAGGTGAAACCTGGCTTAGTAGCAATAACTGTGAGAGAGATCTTGGAGTCCTACTGTACAATCAATTAAATATGAGCCAGCAGTGTATAGCAGCAGCCAAAAAAAAACCCAATGCAATCCTGAACTACATTAACAGAGTACTGAATCAAGATCATGTGAGATACCAGTACAGCTCTATAAAGCCTTAGTAAGGCCACACCTAGAGTACTGTATCCAGTTTTGGTCACCACACTATAAAAAAAGATGTTGAGGCTCTAGAAAGAGTGCAGAGAAGAGCAGCAAGGATGATTAGAGGCCTGGAGAGTAAAACATATAAAGAACAGTTGCAAGAACTGGGCATGGCTAGTCTAGTCAAGAGAAGGACCACAGGGGAGGGAAGGTGACATGATAACAGTGTTCCAATATTTGAAGGGCTGTCACGGAGAGGAGGTGGAACAACCTATTTTCCAAAATATCTAAAGGCTGGACAAACAATAATAGATGGAAACTGGTCAAGGAAAGATTCAACCTAGAAATAAGAAGAAATTTTCTGATAGTGAGAACAATCAACCAATGGAACAGCTTGCCTTCAGAAATTGTGGGTGCTTCATCATGGAGGCTTTCAAGAAAAGACTGGACAGTCACTCATCAGAAATGGTACATGGTCTTCTGCTTTAGCAAGGAGTTGGACAAGATAACCCTTAAATCCCTTCCAACTCTGTTATTCTGCAGTAATACTGAAGGAGCTCCGTCAGCCCTCTTCTTAACTATACCTCATGAAGAAGGCAGTGTAAAATGCCAAAAAAAAAATGTTTTCCTGTGTCATGCTGTTTGGCTCCTCTTCTGCTCACCAGTCATGTGGTTTGGTCATACATTTTATGGGGGCTTTTTCACTAGAGATGATCCTGCAGCTGTCAGAGCTAGGTATTCAAGGACAGCTGCCACACATTTGGCAATTGTGCTACTTTTTAGTGCCTATTTTACACAATGGGAACCAATATTTTATAGCCTGTAACTCTGCCATGCAGCACTTGAATCTGAAGATATGCATTCTGTATAGGTTGAGATATCCCATTTAAAATTAGAACAGTACAGAATAACTGTTGGTGAAACCCTGGTGCCAACATTAACGGTTCTGTTTGCCTTGAAAAGGCCAGGTAGATTATCTCATCCAATAATTTAAATAACTAATTTTTACAGCACAATATTGCTGTTTAACAGAATATAAATGTGTGTGGTTAGATAGCAATTATTTGTCTTTATAACTCTAATTCTCATTCACCCATTGGGAGTTAATTAGAAAGCTTTATTGGCTTTTTTGGAACAACTGTTCATCACAATCATTTTATTCAGCACTGAGCTTTGGCTAGATAGCATAAAAGTTGAGCTGAAAATTATAGTGCCAGATTGGGGCTGTTTTTTGACTAGTCACATTAAAATGGCAATATGGCTATTATGAAGGGATCTTCAAGAAGAATTAAATTGTCTGTTCAGTAGCCTGTAGAAATGGATTCATTTGCTGTTCTAGCCCTCAAAATTCTCTGCAGGACTTGGTTATTAGGGCTGTGAAAACCAAAGAGGCATTTCACTTTCACAGTGCTCAAAGCAGTGCTTTGAACCTTCTTCACAAAATAATCCTATCTCCCACGTCCAGCAACAAAGTGATGCTGCTGTGTTGTTTTGCTTTGCTTCTGAGACTTCCCCCAGGAGTTTCAGTTGCCAGAAGGGGCTTCTCTGGACACCTGCACAGAACCTTCTCCCAGCTATTGACCCTTCCAGTTGATACTTGGAACCAATGCAATGAGAAAAAATTTGAGAACAATCACATCACTTCTGCAACATAACCTCTCTCACGGAGGCAAATACAAAATGGTTTGCATCCAGCTTCATATTTATTTCAAGGGCTAAGTAGTTTCCCTAAGAAGGGTGCCTTGTTCTCTGGAAGAGGTTCTCCAAAGATTGCCTACATCTCAGAAAACCCCAGCTGTTTACTTTCATGAAAAACAGTGACTCAGCTGCAATGTGTCCAAGCATTTGACAATTGGTATCCCAACCATCATGTGGAACATTATACATTTGAGCTAGCAAGTGTTTCAAGAATAGTGCATATGCATTGCAAATAATTAAATCTGTAGTTGTAACTTGAGAGGAGAGGAAGAAGGAAACTACTTATTCAATTGAGTCATTTGGGACATCTGTTTAATGGTATTGTGGTATTTCTCTAGATGGCCTCAAGAATAGGTTTATGGATAACCCATGGGTTGAGCAATTGTCCTACAATTTTTAATTATTTTATTTATTTTATATGTCACCCATCTCTCCACCAAGTGACTCTGGGTGGCTGACAATACCATAAATAAAACACTTATAGGATCAAAACATCAAACATTAAAAGCTAAAACATTAAAAACTAGTGTAGATGGGATGGAGGTAAGATATTATAGTAGTACTAGTCTAGTAGCCACCTCCAAAATAAGACACTTACCTTGGGTTGTCTAATAGCAATAACAGACTTATATACCACTTTACAGTGCTTTATAGCCCTCTCTAAGAGATTTACGGAGTCATCAATTTCCCCCTAAAATCTGGATCCTCATTTTTGCCATCTCAGAAGGATAAAAGGCTGAGTCAACCTTGAGTCAGTGAGCTTCAAACTTCTGAATGACAGTCAGAAGAAGTAGCCTGCAGTACTGCACTCTAACCACTGTGCCACCATGGCTCTAAGCCAGGTTTTCAGGCTCTTTCAGAAGTCTTATAGGGTGGGAGCAGATTTCATTTTCATGGGGCATGATGTTCCAAAGAGTGGGAGTCATGAACATTGTCAACTGCAATTCCTTGGCCAATGGAATCTGGAACAATCTGGGTTACAAATGACCCAATTTAACCAGTAGCTAAAGTTCATTAATCCTTTCCGTCTCCCTCCCCTCTCCAGTTACAACTACAAATTTAATTATTTGCATGGGTGAGTGGTGCATATGCGCTATTCTTGAAACACTTGGTAGCTCAAAGATCCATATTTAATTATTTGCATGGGTGAGTGGTGCATATGCGCTATTCTTGAAACACTTGGTAGCTCAAAGATCTATAGTGCTCCACACGGGGCGGGGTGGGGGGGAGAGGCAATAACATTGGGGAATATGGTTCCTCAGGGACTTGGTCTCATGCCATATAGGGCTTGATAACCAGACATACAGGTAATTCTTCATTAAACAACCACTCATTCACCAACCATTCGAAGCTACAACAGCACAAAGAGGAGTTATGACTGATCTCCATTTGTGACCTTCACTGCCAGCTTCTGACAAGTTTCTGACAAGCAAAGTCAGTTGGGAAGCCAGCAGGAAGTCACAAATGGTGATCACATGGCTGCAGGATCTTGTGGCCATGCAAGATTCACCCTAACAATCAGTGGTGGGATTCAAATTTTTTACTACTGGTTCTGTGGACATGGCTAGGTGGGCATGGCTAGGTGAGTGTGGCTAGGTGGGTGTGGCCAGGTGGTCATGTGACTGGGTGGGCATGGCTATATGGTCATGTGACTGGGGGGGCATTAGTCTTTTTTTTCTTTTGCAGCACCCCCTCCCGCACCCTGTTTTGGCCTACTGGGCCTCAGGGAAGCCTCCTTGGCTCTGAAAAAAGAAGCATTTTGAAGCCTTCTGAGGTAAGCAAGGGGGTGGATGCTATGCCACATGATTTAGATGAACTAGAAAGCAAGAAATCTGATGTTTCCTGCTTTCTGTCTAATCTAACTTGTGCAGCACAGCTGACTGTCACCCAGGTGATTATTGGAAATACCAGTTTGCCCAAACCGATAGCACTTTTTTACTACCAGTTCGGCTGAACCAGTACAATTTTCACTACTGGTTCAAGTAAATTGGGCCGAACTGGCAGCATTTCACCTCTGTTAACAATGACAGTCAGGATTGCTGTAACTACCATTGTAAGTCAGTGTGGTCGCATGGCATCACACCTTACAATTGTGTTCTTTCTGAATTGCCATTGTTAAGTGACGACTATCTGTATTCATGGATAATACATACATATAATACATATTGAGAACTAGGCAAGTCCCTGGCAATTAAAAATAATATATTCTACTATATTATACTGTTGCAAAGACCACGTACTGGGTTGCATTTTATCAGTGCTAATTCAAGTTCTGAATCTGTGCATCACTTAGTCTCCTTTCATTTCTTCTTTTCACCATTGATACAAATACCTCCTACCTTCTGGAGCTAACATTCCGCAAGGAACATCCATCATTCCCTATTTCCTGGAATGTTTGTTCAATTAATCATTGCAGCTGAAAGCTTGTCTTCCATATTCCCAGGATATTCAATTTATTTCTTTATGAAAGAGAATGAAAATAGACAAACTTATATTTCTAGAGACAAACAAATAGACAAGCTTATATTTCTACCCAACCCAGAGGACTGGACTTAACGTAATCTTCACCAATGGAAAAACATTACCCAAGCTCATGCATAAAAACAAATCTGGTCATGTTGCCAACTTCAAAAGCTGATACAAAAATTTATGCCACCAGATAAAGACTGAATGCATCAATTATCACATTAAACAAGAGGAAAACCTTCTACACACTAATTCTACCTGTGGTTTTTTTACAATTTTGTAAACAACAAACTAAAAGAGTCAAGGTCCATCCCACCCCTGATAGGACCTAATGGTAAAGACTGCAACAATGACACCATTAAAGCCAACACCTTTAACACATTCTTTGGCTCAGTATTTGTAAACAGCAATGGATCATGCCCAGAATTTCCTAGCTGAATCATAGAAAACTACAATGATCTAATACATATCAATTTTACAGAAGACAATGTTGAAAAAGCACTACCCAATCTAAAACCATCTATTGGATGAGATGGAATATGTGCCTACTTCTTAAAAAAGCTATCCACTGCCATAGCATAACCTCTAAGCATAATCTTTGAAAAATCTTTCAGGACCTTGCCTAACCTATGGTCACAAGCCATGGTCATCCCCATCTTCAAAAAGGGAGACCCCAGCCTAGTTGAAAATTACAGACCAATCTCCTTATGCTGCATCACCTGTAAAGTCATGGAATCAATTATTAACCAATCCATTATCCTCCACTTAGAGACAAACAACCTACTCTCTAATAAACAATTTGCTGTCAGAAAAAAGCTATCCTGTTACACTACAAAAACATATGGACTACAACTTGACTACAACTTGATCAGGGCAAAACAATAGACACAATCTACATAGACTTCTGTAAAGCCTTTGATTCAGTGGTACATGACAAACTACTCCTAAAACTAAAATCTTATGGTATCTCTGGACACCTGCATAACTGGATAGAAGCATTCCTGCCAAACAGACAACAAACGGTCAAAATTGGGAGTGTCCTATCAAATTCTGTACCTGTCAATAGTGGTGTCCCCCAAAGTAGTGTTCTAGGACCAACTCTTTTCATACTCTACATAAATGACCTCTGTGATCACATTAAGAGCAACTGCGTTCTCTTCACTGATGATGTAAAGCTGTTCAATATCACAGACAATATTGCTACCCTTCAAAAAGATCTTGACTATGTATCAGAATGGTCAAACAAATGGCAACTTCAAATCTCAACAAATAAATGCTCTGTCTTACATATTGGCAAAAAAATCAGAAAATAAAATACAAGCTGAATAGTCAAGACCTTGTTGATGATTCAAGCTCGCTAAAGGATCTTGGAATACTCATTTCTAATGATCTAAGTGCTAGAGCCCACTGTAACTACATAGCCAAAAAGGCATTAAGAGTTGTTAACCTAATCCTACATAGCTTTTTCTCTGGTAATATCTACTAACGAGAGCATACAAAACATTTGCTAGACCAATACTCGAATACAGCTCATCAGTCTGGAACCCACATTACGTATCTGATAGCACAGTTGAGAAAGTCCATAAATATTTCACAAGAACAGTTCTTCACTCCTCTACTCGTTGTAGAATACCTTATGCCATCAGACTTGAAATTCTAGACCTAGAAAACCTTGAATTATGCCGTCTTTGGTCTGATCTAAGTATGGTATATAAAAACATACATTGCAATGACTTACCTGTCAATGAATACTTCAGCTTCAACCATAACAACACAAGAGCACACTGTTCTATCGCCAGTAAAAGAGACTCGAAGACTGGAGTTGAATTCAGCTCTTTAATAGCAACCAGTAACTTCAACTGCATTCGATTCGTGACAGCCCTTTTTATAGCAGCTGCTCACGGCTCACAACCAATGGCATTTATTTAAACTTCCCGCCACTTTAGGCGGCCAATCCCATACTGACGTTATTATCCAATTGTTTCGTTACATTAACTAACCAATAGGAACATCGACTTAGAAGTCTCTATTTGAACACACAATAGATACAAATTCATGGTTAACCGCACCAAACTTGATTGCAGGAAATACGACTTCAGCAACAGAGTGGTCAATGTCTGGAATATTCTACCTGACTCTGTAGTTTCTTCCCCAAATCCCCAAAACTTTAACCTTAGACTGTCTACTATTGACCTCACCCCTTTCCTAAGAGGTCTGTAGGGGGTGTGCATAAGCGTACCAACGTGCCTACCGTCCCTGTCCTATTGTTTCTTTTATTTTTCTTATATGTACCCATTTCATGTATTCATAACTATGTGTATATTTATACCTATTATCTTGTAAGCAATTGACAAATCAAAACAATAAATAAATAAATAAATAAATAATGCTATTAAGCCTGGATTTCAATACTGAAGTTTGTTGAATGAGCACAAAGCATTAAGCCACAACAGATGGTTTTACATACCATGCAAAACTAAAATTACAGAATGATTCAGTACTATGTTTAAATCAATCCAGTATATACAGTATAGTGTGCAGAAGTATATGTTGCCTTCTCAAATAAGCCCAGTAAAGAGATCTCCACCTACTTCTGTCTGCAACCATTTTGAATGACATGTAATGCTGGATTTGCTTATGGAATGCTAGATCATATTTCTACATCCTTGACTTATGACCACAATTGAGCCAAAAGTTTCGGTTGCTAAGTGAGATATTTGTTGAGTGAATTTTGCTCCATTTCATAATCTTTCATGCCACAATTGTTAAGTGAATCACTGCAAGTGTGAAGTTAGTAACATGATTGTTAAGCGAATCTGGCTTCCCCATTGACTTTGTCAGGTCACAAAAGGTGATCACATGACCCTGGGATACCACAACTGTCATTAATATGAGTCAATTGCCGAGCACGTGAAAATGAGGATACTGCAATGGTCATAAGTGTAAACAATGGTCATAAGTCACTTTTTTCAGTGCCATCGTAATTTGGAATGGTCACTAAACAAACTATTTTGAGGACTACCTGTATATAAAGAGACTGCTTGATTTTTTTAAGTTTACATGTTCCCTTTAAACAATTGCCTCATCTAAATAAATCATATTGACTTTGCTAGTGTCAGCCTATTTACTGGTAAACTGTTAATATCAGTGTTCACTCTCTGACCATTTCATCCTAGCTACAGAAAAACATTTGCCAAACATGTGAGCAAAATCCCATCTGGAGATGGAAAGCTGTACCTTTCTCCGGTGTCAATCAACTTAGATCCAATACTTGCTATGTAAACACATGGCTGACAAGTGCTCTGAGCACATGAGCCAACTGTTCTAAAGGAAATGAAATTATGATTTTGTTCTGAAAGTGCTTATTTCTGTCCTGAAGTATAGGCAATGTTGGGTTAATCTGACAGCGGGCTGTACTCCAGGAACATGCATTTGTGATAGGATAACATTCAGCTAAGAAAAGCGAATAAACTAAAGATGGGAAATTGGCACACAAGTCAATTAGGAAGTGGTAAGAACTAAAAGTGCCTAAACAGTTTCAACTGACATTGATCCAGGGTCCAAATCTGTCTACATAAATGTGCATCCTTGAAGTGAGAAATTCTCACAAAAGTGTGAATAACTCATGAACACTTTGCTCAGATTTTGCATTCCAACTTATATGACTTTTGATTGAAGAATCAAAACTTTGTAAACATTAGGCATTTGAGTGACGGAGATATCTAACTTGCCATGAACTTTAATTTTATAAGTTAATAAACCCAGACTTAATTCCATGGTAACATGCTAATCCAGTTTCATTCAATTTAATCAAAAACTTCTTAATGTCTGTATATAAGCACCAGAATGCAAAGTAATAATTAGCAGAACTTGCTATTTTAAAAACAATTGGACACTCCAACCACAGAACACCAGCCCAGATGTAAAGAATACAGGGCCTTTTTGAAACATGATGTGGGTTGGATCTCAGCAAATAACAGTGGAAACTAAAATGGATTACTGTAAAGCAACCATCTCCTCAAATAGGGTACATGCTGTCTTATGACCTTTGTCATATGGGCTTGATGTATTCACAGTAGAAAGACCTTTACAGTTTGATTAAATCTATGTTACATAGCATTTGCTTTTTATGCCATAAGAAATTAGATTAGTGGTGGTCAAACTAAAAATCCTATTTGTCTAAGCTTCTGAGAATCGGTGTTCTTATTAGACTCCTGTGTCTCCGAAGAGTTTGTTAGAATTTCTTGAAATGTCCATAATATCAACATGGGCATATCATAAGCGCACATGGAAACATACCTACAACAAATGCTTCTTTTTGTGTTGCTATCTATAGAAATCCCACAATCAAGCTGCCTAAAAATGGTGAGACAATGTCCTTTTTTTTTTAATAGAAAAGGGTTGTGTGGGGAAGCATCTAAACATACTTCTAGATTAAAAAAATAACATTAAAAACAAAAACAAAAATATCTGTCCCATATTGATAATCTCCCTATAATTTTAAGGCTGCAGTTTTATATATGTTATTTGTTGATAAACAATTAAATTAGCATGCAACAGATCCCGAACACTCTTAGAACAGTGAAATACTGCTGACCAGAAACCGCTTAAGGAATTTTCATGTAAACAGAAAAATCAATGCATAATCTATTATTTTAATAATTAGGTAGGATAAATAATAGAAAAAGAAGTGTCATGATATAACTTTAAAGAAAGTGGTAAATTGACAATTGTACTTATAACTGTTGTAAAGATCAGAAACCACTTCTTTATGTTTTATCTTTCTTTTCTATTTTTCTTCTTTTTTCAATTTTTTTTGCACTTTAGCTTTCTCTTTTATTTCTTCCTTTTATTTCTTTTTTTCATTTTACTCTATTTTAGTTTGATTTTAGTTCATTTTTAACATTTCAATAAAATTATATTTTTTAAAAAACATGAAATAATGCAACTGAGACTGGTCAAAGGGATGTTCCTTCTGAGATGGAAGAGAACATAGTATACATTCATCCACCAAGCCAAGGGGCCCAATTTCCAAGGCTTGCCAGATTGTTTATGTCCTTAAGATGGGCAATCTCATAAACACTTCTGATCATCATTATGCTACCGTTGGAATCTCAACCAGAGGTGGGATTCAAATTTGTTAGTACCTGTTCTGTGGGCGTGGCTTGATGAGTGTGGCAGGGAAAGGATACTATAAAATCTCCAGTCAGAGGTGGTATTTGCTGGTTCTCCAAACTACTCAAAATTTCCACTACTGGTTCTTTAGAACTGGTCAGAACCTGCTGAGTACTACCTCTGATTCTCATGGTCCCCAAGTGTAGCAGGGACAAGTCTTCTGCTATTGATAAGGATTGTGCCTGATTCATGTCCTATATAACTCCTGAGAATATGAATGGGAAGAAGATAATTCTTGCTTGCTTCATCCCCATTTCTGAATTTTACAGATACATTTATGGGTCAGCTACATTGTTACTTGCCAGTCAGATAGGAATCTGCATCTGTAGTCAGTTTGCATATAAGTAACTCGATTTTAACTCACCAACGAAGGAAGCATTTTGGCTTTTCAGTTTAGCTTTATTCTGCTTTTGCTCTTCTCTTAAGCCTCAATGATCTTTGAGTCAAAATATCAAGCTAGGAATCAAAAATACAAGCCCTCTCACATGATCAAAAGGGTAGCTTAACCATGTTTTCTGTAACCAGATAAAATGTCATTTTGATTTATATATATGTATTCAAGGTAGGATGTGCATTTTTATTTATTTTGCATTCAAGGGAAATAGTTTTAGGTCAGATTATTTAAAAAATGATTTTAAAAATATTTAAGAGCAAACTTTTAAAATTATGCCTTCATTATGATAAGTATCCCCAACTGAGAAAAGTTGCACCAAAAATAATTGATATCCTAAAATTATCTCTTCTATTTCCTTCACAGTAGTATAAGTTAAGTGCTATCCAATCGGAAGTTAGTTTTAAAAAGCCAGACTCCTTTTCTTCTTCTGTCATTACTTCACTCAATCTCAGCAGCACTTGTCAAAGGATCATTTTGTTCAGCTTGAAAACAACTGCTTCTTGTTCAGTGGCAAGTTGTGAGCCTTCCAAAGAAAATAAGTTATGACAGAAGTTGTGACAATTCTGGCACTTTTTATTCTCAAGGAATCAAAATTACATTGGCACCTTTCTCCTATCTTTCAGTGATCTCAGAACAAAAGCCAAGAATATCTGGGTTTTGATTTTAATTTGGATGGCACTCAACGTGATAACAGTACTTGTGAAGGTTATGCCCTCAAAGCAACATGTAACAGATTAATGCCACCTATGAGTCTTTATATATTCATATGGTCACTTTTGTCCTCCAATACAATGTGGAAGAAATGTAAATGTCTCCCTTCTTGTTGCAAAATAGCCAATGACATTCCCCGCCTTTATTACATTGTCCTGATTCGTCCCCAACATTGCTTGGTTCTGCAAAATTCCTCATCTAAATATGGCAAATTAGAGGTTATCATGAAAGGATATCAAATTTCTTGCCCTTTGTAAGATATTTGAGGTCTCTGACTCATATGATTTGGTCATGTACTGTCATAGTTTCTTTTTCATTACATGTTACAACATGTGCTCACATAGTCTTTGGAAAAAATATATTAAAGATTTAAATGTGATGTTGAATTATACTTCTAAAATAAAGAATTTGACATTTTATGAAGAACTCTGGCTTTATCAAGCCTGCGGCTAACAAGTGTAATTAATTTATGTGTATAGAAAGAAATGTATACTCCTGGTATTAAGGAACAGGTTCGAGCTTCTTTACCTATTTTTGAAATGTAATTACATTCTGAAAATGAGAAGATGGAATAGTAATCTGATCTAAATTTAATAGTACTGTAGATTTAAAGGCTGAATTTATATTTGTAACATTTGAATCTTTTCCCCTTTAGGTTCTTTTTTGTCCTTCTCTTATGTTTAGTTTATTTTAATTACTATATTATATGCAGTTTCTTCTTATATTATTTTTATTTAATTGTTATAACTCCATTAATATTGTTCCGGATTAGCAGGCTCGAAAGCCTGCAACTCTGATTGGCCAGCGAATAGCTGATCATGATTAGTCGCCGCGGACTGATGCGATTGGCTAGTAAACGGGCTACCACGATTGGCCCAGCCAAGAGTGGCAAACTCAAATCACCTTCATTGGCTGCCTAGCCGCAGCCAGCCCTATATAAGGGGCTGCTGCGGCTGGGATGCTTTGCTCAGATCTGAAGTCACTAATAAAGAGCTGTTGTTGCTATCTGAGTCTTGCCTCCGTTCTTGAACCATCCTCCCAGATCTAACACTGGCGACGAGGATGGGATGTGGAGGCAAAGAAGTCTACTGATTTTGAACTAGCTGAAGGAGCACGTGGCTGACAGAGTGCAACGACGGCAACATGGCCAGCAGTGCTATACCACCCGCCCCATTCGATCCAGCTAGTGAGGACTGGGACTCATATATGGACAGGTTTCAAATGTTCCTAGAGTCCAACAACCTTAAAGATGCCACGCCCAGCAAAAAATGAGCCATTTTCCTAACACATTATGGACCAGCCGTTTTTAAGATGGTTAAAGCATTAGCGAAACCAGCTGAAGTTAAAACGATGGATTGGGACACCCTTGCTCCCATCCTGCACAACCATTACGCCCCAGCAGTGCCAACCCTCATTCGCAGACACGAGTTCTATCAGAGGGACCAGCGTGAAGGTGAGAGCGTCGGGGATTTCGTGGCAGACCTGAGGAACCTGGGTGGTTTATGTGGCTTCGCCAATCTCGAAGAAGCCATGAGAGACAGAATTGTCCTTGGCCTTAGAGATCCAACTGTCCAGAGCAAGATCATGGCCAAGGGAGATATCTCACTTGCAGATTCCATAGCAGATGCCACCGCAGCTGAAGCCACTCGTAAATCAGCAGCACGAATACGCTGAACCAGCAGAACCAACCGCCAACCCACCAACGATGCTGGAAAACCTTCAGACAAGTACACATCGACCACCCATCATGAAGATGTCGAGTCATCCTCAGACAGCGAGGAGGAAGAAGTTCACAGACTCCGGTCAGAACATGAGCAACAGGACCAGCGGGGTCATAAATCCAACTACCAATGCGCCAGATGCGGGGGAAACCATCCTTGATCCAAATGCAGATTCTTAAACGCCATGTGTCGTTTTTGCGAAAAACGAGGGCATATTGCGAAAGTATGCAGAAACAAAATAAATTCCAGCCCCAGATGGAGAGGGAGCAGCCCGAAAAGGAATGATGGCAACCCCACCACACAGAGGGACTGCCCTAGCAACCAGTGGAACCAGTACAGCAGACCCCGAAGGTTTAATGGCACACCCAGACGAAAAGAGGCTCACCAAACCATCACCATCGGCCACGCTTCATCGCTAGATGCTAAAAAAATCCCTGTAAAGGTCACCATCAAAAATAAACCTTGCATCATGGAAGTAGACTCTGGGTCCTCACTATCCATGGTATCCTGGAAAACGCTCAAGCAACTGATTCCCAACATCGCCCCCAAGACCTCAGCAGTCAGAGACTCATACTGAAAGATTATCAAGGCAACCGGATTCCAGTCGCAGGTACCCACCATTTCCAGGTCTCTTTCAAGGGACATAATGCAATTCTACCACTCACCATTGTAGGCAGAGACTGGCTAAGTCTATTGGGCCTTCAGTAGGAATCGGAATGGCTGGCATCCATCATACTGAAGATGATGACTGGGAGGCAGCCCTCGTCCACGATTTCCGAGAAGTGTTCAGCGAAAAATTAGGCAAGTACAAGGGGTCCCCTATTTTGTTTAATCTTCGCCCCGACATTGCGCCCATTCGCCTAAAGCCACGCCGAGTTCCCTTTGCTCTCAAACCCAAAATTGATGAGCAACTGGACAAATTAATTTCACAAGGCGTGTTAGAGCCCATTGACCACGCCCGATGGGAGACACCAATTGTCACCCCCATAAAGCCTGATGGGTCCTTGAGAATCTGTGGTGACTACAAGGCCACCCTCAATCACGCGCTGCAGCAGAGTGCCTATCCGGTACCAGTCATTCAGCATCTCCTACATTCACTTGGGGGTGGCAGAATATTCGCAAAATTAGATCTGGCCCAAGCATATCAACAGCTGCCAGTTGATTCCAAAACTGCAGAAGCCCAAACTATAGTCACACATCGTGGTGCATTCAAATGGAGTAAGCATAGCCCCAGGCATCTTTCAAAGCCTGATGGAGAGACTATTACAAGGCATAAAAGGGGTCGTGCCCTATTTTGGTGACATACTAATAGCAGCCCCAACAAAAAGCCAATTAGAGAAACGCCTCAGAATAGTCCTACAAAGGTTCAAAGATGCGGGCCTCAAGGTTAAGAAGGAAAAGTGCCAGCTATGCACAGAAAGGGTGGAGTTTCTTGGCT
Source organism: Pseudonaja textilis (assembly GCF_049901715.1). Classification (NCBI taxonomy): domain Eukaryota; kingdom Metazoa; phylum Chordata; class Lepidosauria; order Squamata; family Elapidae; genus Pseudonaja; species Pseudonaja textilis. The sequence continues at coordinate 180,386,263 of NC_141990.1, read as the reverse complement.
ACCTTCTTGACAAACAAGGAATCCACCCTACAGGAAAGAAATTGGCAGCTATCAAAAATGCCCCAAGACCCAAAAACAAAACTGACCTCCAAGCCTTCCTGGGACTTATTAACTTTTATAACATTTTCCTACCCCAGAAGGCGACTGTTGCTGAGCCCCTTCATAGACTACTCAATAAAAGGGCCTCCTGGATTTGGGGACGTCGTGAGGAACATGCCTTCCATCAAGTAAAAGACCTCCTTACCTCTGATGCAGTGCTAATTCAATATAACAAGACACTCCCCTTGACTGTTACTTTTGATGCCTCACCATTTGGGGTGGGGGCCATCCTGAGCCATGTCCTACCAAATGGCTCAGAGGCACTAATTGCATTTTTTTCAAGAACTCTGTCAAAAACAGAAAGAAACTATAGCCACCTAGATAAGGAAGCCCTTGCTATTGTTTCTGCGATTAAAAGGTTTCATGAATACGTATATGGGAGACCATTTTCTATTATCATGGATCATAAGCCATTACTTGGCATTCTGGCAGACGACAAACCTACCCCACACATTCTCTCCCTCAGAATGACGCAATGGTCAGAATTCCTAGCTGCCTACAACTATCAATTAAAATATCGCCCAGGGAAATCTATTCCTCACGCTGATGCCTTGAGCCACTCGCCACTACCCGAGCCACAGGAAGACCCAGCTCCCACGCTCCCAGTACTACAAATTGAGACAATTCCCTCACCTCCACTAACAGCCCAAGACATCGCCTTTGAAACCAAAAGAGACTCTTGTTTGGCATGAGTTCTTGGCTGGGTGGAGAGGGGATGGCCAGAATACGAACCCAAGGAAACCTTTAAGCCATTCAAAAACAGACAGACAGAACTTTTCTCACAAAGAGGGTGTGTTTTATGGGGAGACCGAGTTGTCATACCAACTAAACTACAAAAAAAAGTCCTACAAATGCTACACGATGGACACCCGGGCATCGTGCGTATGAAAGCGCTGGCAAGAAGTTGAGCCTGGTGGCCAGGTATGGACAAACAAATTGAATCCTGGGTCGCCTCTTGTAACAGATGCCAGGAAAACCACTCAGCCCCACCAAAAGCTCCACCAGCAGAGTGGGAAACACCCAGGGGTCCTTGGTCACGCATTCATATTGACTTTGCGGGAGCTACTAGAGGCCACACTTTCCTAATAACTGTAGATGCATATTCTAACTGGCTCAAGGTCAATAAAATGAAAACAACCACTACAGAGGCAGTCATCAAGAAATTGAACAGACTCTTTGCCACACACGGCCTACCTGATGTCCTGGTTTCTGACAATGGGCCCCAATTTACTGCCTTAGCCTTTGAACAATACCTAGCTGAACGGGGCATCCAACACGCACTCACATCGCCGGCTCATCCAGCGGCAAATGGTAGGGCTGAACGAATGGTTCAGTTCACAAAGAAAACCCTACAGAAAATTGAACAAGATAATATCCACAATAAAGCCACTAGAATGCTGTTTCTTCAACACATCACACCTAACAGCACAACTAACAAGCCCAGCTGAACTCCTGATGGCCAGGAAACTCAGATTGCCTCTAGACCGCTTGCATCCTGCCTACACCCTGGAAAAGCCCCTGGGTTCCAGCAGGTAGGAGACCTTGTATTTGCAAAAAAAAATTTTCTGGGGATCCCCTCTGGATTTCTGCTCAAATAACTCAAGTCACGGGTCCCCGCTCCTACCGTCTACTGACCACTGATGGCAGAGCGTGGAAACACCATATTGACCAGCTACGCTCCAGACTGACCACAACTTCCATCCCTGACCCCAGCCTCGACACCAGGGGGGGCGGGGAAGCCGAGAGCCCAGAAATAGAACCAACACCTGTTCATTCAGAACTAACCCCGAGATCACCACACCATGGCTTGCAATACTCACCAACTGTAGTTGAACCTGGGCAGACGAACACTTCACCAAGAAACAGCAGCCAAGCAGGTTCAGCCAGCCCAGGGAGCCATAGCTGTAGCAACGAAGCTGAGGACTCAAGCACCCTGGGGGCATCAGAGGAGAGTCCCAACCATGGCACCGGTTCACCGTTCCAGCTAGATCCAGCTAATAGTCCATCTGAACCCGAATTTGAACATGGACAATTGGAATTGCATAAGTCAGGTAGACAGGTACGAAGACCTGCCTACCTACGAGACTATATAACTCCACCCCTTAAACGGAACCAAGAGGGGAGGGGTGTTCCGGACTAGCAGGCTCAAAAGCCTGCAACTCTGATTGGCCCGTGAATAGCTGATCGTGATTGGTCGCCATAGACTGATGCGATTGGCCAGTAAATGGGCTACAGCGATTGGCCCAGCCAAGAACGGCAAACTCAAATCACCTTCATTGGCTGCCTAGTCGCAGCCAGCCCTATATAAGGGGCTGCTGTGGCTGGGATGCTTTGCTCAGATCTGAAGTCACTAATAAAGAGCTGTTGTTGCTATCTGAGTCTTGCCTCCATTCTTGAACCATCCTCCCAGATCTAACAAATATATTAATTACTTCTTCCTTTGCATTTAAATAGAAATCTGGGCATGAAAAAAATCTGCAAACCATGGGAGATGGCTTTAAAAAGACAGGCAAAGAACTTGTGCCCAGATCTGATCCCTCTTTCTTGTCAATATAAAGAAGCCCACAATAACAGCCCCTCCCCTCTGCATATAACATCCTCTCTTTTAGTAAACAATGTCTCATCCAATTGTCTCTCCTATGGCATTGGAGGGCACATGTTGAAAAAGGAATGATGGAAAAACAAAAAATATATTTTATGTAGGGCTAGACTATGTTGTACAGGGAAGTATTTTTCCCAAGGAAAATCAGATGAGTCAGAGGTAAAGGGAGAAGCGAATAAACTGAAGCACTTCAAGAATTAAAACTGATATTTAATACAAAGCTAACAATTTTGTTTATTCAAAAATGCACCATTGTAAGGAGGCCATAAGCTGCAACAGAACTAAGAAAGCAATGTTTGTCCCTCAGCAAGAAACAAGATTGTTTTCCTTGACCAGGAACAATACTTTTGAGTGGACAGAATCAAGATAAAATAAACTTTCTGGAAAATATATGCCTATTCCTATTTATTTTTTTTCTTCAGTTCCTTGAATATAATTCTGCAAGTCTCAGAACCCCTAGGACTCTTTGCTCAGTATTTTTCCTTGTTACTTGGTAGGCTTAGTAACACTTCTGTGCCTATTCATTTAATCTCATGGCTGAGCTAAAGAAAAGGTCCAAACTTTCAATACAAGTTATCAAAAGTGCAGGTTTTTTTAAAAATGACATGAGATCAAGTAACATTTGACAATCAAAAAGAACCCCCCTAAATGTTTTGTATTTTAAATATTTTTATTTTCTCAAAAATATCTGTTAAATATATGGAGCTGTAACTACTCAATGCTAAATTGATCAATGGAATGTATTGATGCATTCTTTTAAATGTTACAAACTATTTTTAATTGTGCCTTATGGTATAGATATACTGTACTTCAAAATGATTATGTGGGCCTCCAGCAATGTCAGTTCAGGCCTGGGCATGGACATGGGTCACTTTGACCTTAGGCAGGACTTCTAATGGAAGGAGTGTAATAATCTCTGGCCTCCTAAATAATCTTGCTGTATTTTGATACCTTTGGTCAGAATATCTTTCTGAACTGCCAAAGGGGTTGGGGCTTGAAGGTATGATGTTCTGGTGGGTTCTGCTGTAATCTGAGTGGGTGGATCCAGAGTGTATGGTGGTGGGAGAAAATCAGATCCATGGCTTCTTCATTATCAAGCCCCCTTGCCTATTCTGTTCGATATCTACATGAAACATTGAGAGAGCTCATCTACCAATTCAGGTTGGGGCATCAATAAGCTGCCAGCATCATTTAATTGCACTGGGATAGAATTATAATACATAAATATGCAGATGATACTCATTTATATATGTCTGTGCTAGTTTCATTGGGAGGTATTGTAGAAGTCATAGAGTTGGATGGAAAAAAACAGTCTCAGACTAAACCCAAACATGACAGAGCAGCAGTTGATTCAGAGGACAATTGATTCCAGGTTTCCACCATCTTTGACTCTTGAAGGGTTTGTTCCCACCACAAAACCACAGACTCACTGCTGCGGGGTGTTCCTCCTAGATTTACAACTTCTGCTGAAAGAGAAAGTGTATACCCTGCAACTTTACTTGGAAGAGAATGCAGTGAAGACCAAGAGTAAAGAGTAAGGAATATGAGCTTGACAGAGAAAGGAAAGATTCATTATCAAGACAATAAGGAGATAAAGGTTGCAGAAACTCAGATAAAGGAGACACTATCTAATTCACACAATAGATAAAAGAGCAGGAAGGAGGAGAAGCAGATTCAAAGTTGCAAGATTCTGGTAGTGTGCATCTATTGCTTTGTTTTCTTTACACTTGTCTAACACTTGTCATCTCTCAATTAAAGTACTGCAATACACTTTATGTGTGACCCTTCTGGGAAATCCGCTTGGAAACTTTACCGGGAACAGAATGTAATAATCCATGTGGTTGGTCTTGGTAGTGCCACATTTGCTGGAGGAACATTATTGACTATCAGTAACTTTTCTAGAGTTATGATATAAAGATGCCTGGCAGTAAGTTTTGCGAAGGCAAAGACGAGGTCCACAATCTCAAGAAGTTTAACTCTTTTATTAACTAATAACTGGTTGCCGCAGAAGCCACTAAACTGTGCGGATCGGCTGACGGGAACGAGCAACAGCTGACGCCGTCTGACAGATCCCTTTTATATTGCTCGCTGTCAGACGGCTCAGCCAATAGGAACGAACTTCAGTTTCCGCTCAACTCTGCTGAATGTAACAGTAAGCATTCTGTGTAGCAGATTCTCTTCCTCTGAACCAGGTTTCCCTCTAAAGTCATTTGATTCCGCCCTCATGGCCTTTTAGAAACTGGTGGAAACATGGTTCTTTCAGGAGGTTTGGGAGGTCTGATATATCACCTGCCACTTCTTAACTTCATAATGTTTATAATAACTGTATACAAATAATAAATCTATTTATTTATAATTATTTCATTAATAAATAACTAATTATTTATTATACTATAAAATTGTTTTATAATTATAAAAATTATATAAAATTGTAATTATTATAATTGAAATAGTTAGATTTATATCTGGTCTTTAACAGTTAATTTCTACAAGCCACTTAATATCTAGTAGGTTTCAACATAAATTTTAAACATAAATATGTTAAGAATGGAACAGAGGAATTTACAGTTTAGCACATTGCATTGAACTAAATTTAAAAATTCTTGTTGACTCATGGCAGTAGCTAAATAATTATAGCCAGAGGCATGCTCAATTCTGAAAGTATCATAATTAAGAATGGTCAAATGTACTTGCATTCACTGTAACCATTTTATAATCATTTTCAAAGTTATGCTTCTATTAACTGACATAATATGATAATTTTCTCAAAATGAATATTGATTTTTTTTCTCAGAATATGTTTTAATCCATATCTCCCCCTTTTTCATGTCTGCTGATTTCTTGCTTCTTAAAACTTCTGCATATTTTTGGATCACTTTCTAATTTTATGAGGCCTGCCAAAACCCATAATAATGTAAGTATCAGATCATACAGTGTGTGTGTGTGTGTGTGTGTGTGTGTGTGTGTGTGTGTGTGTGTATGTATGTAATCTGATACTTACATATATTTTCAACTTCAGATATGATAGAAGAAAGCAGGAAATGAAGAAAGGAATGAAATACAAAATTTAGATCTCACAAAAGTCCTAAAAATCTACCTTGAGCCATTTAAATACATTGGATTAACCTAAATAACATAAAAGTGTACATCCATTTTTGAGTACTCTAGTAGTCTTCTTCAGGGCAGATAATTCAAGAGACATTTTCAAGACTGGGTTCATTGGGAAGGAAAGTAGAGTCATGACAGAGCAGGAAAAATAATAAAGTGTTGTGGCATCATTATAGCGGAGAAAGAAAGCAACTTTCAAGACTTGCTAAACTTGTTGATCTTTCTCTAATGAAGCAAATTATTTTTTCAGCTCTGCCAGTTATGTCATCTTTAAAAATCATTCCTCAATTGTGGCTATTTCAGAATCTAAATCTTGACTTTCTTTAGGTATTACTGCTATGTTAGCTTCTGCCCAGTGAGTAGTGTCTTTCTAGTCTGTAAATTAGAGTTCATCCTGTGTTACGTTTTTAGTACTTTGTCTTCAAAGCGTTTATAAGAGGCTGATAAAGCATCCATGAGCTTTCCCTATTTTAAGCCATTTTATACAAGTGACTGGCATATAGTTTGCTGACCACACTATGAGGTTGATGGGGTGGTAATTGGCAGGTAGATTTCTGTCTCTGGTTTTATAGATTGGGATCACACAGCTAGGTTTTATAGCTTCACAAATTTCCCTTTTATTTCTTCACAAACTTCTCTTATTGTTATAGGTTCATTTATTCTTTCTATTTTTCTGCGATCTTCAGTTACTTTTGCTTTTTTAAGCATTCATCAACCTTTGGCAAGGAAATTTCTCCTTTATATAATTTATTTACTACATTTATCAGTGACTGAAAACACCTTATGGATTTTTGGCTGAAAAAACAGAAAAAAATGATTTGTGGGTTTGAAGATTAGAAAGGGCTGCTTATGGAAATAAGGATTATGATGTAACTTTAAAGAGAGTGGGCAAAATACAAATGCATTTATAATTACTGTTAAGAAGATTAGAAGCTGCTTCTTTATAATCTCTTTTTCTTTTCTATTCTATTTTTTTTTCTATTTTTACTATTTGCTATTTTATTACCTTTACTTTCTTGCATGGATTTTACTTGCTTACTTGTAACTTACTGTTTCAAACTATATTGCTCTGTCTGTTTATCTGTCTATCATCTATCTGTATCTATCTATCTATATCTATCTATCTATCTATCTATCTATCTATCTATCTATCTATCTATCTATCATCTATCATCTATCATCTATTTATCTATATCTATCTCTCCAAGAAACTTGTAGGGAATTTTCCAGACAGTCTCCAAAAATCAGATGTGATTGAAAAGAAAAATGAATGTATGTGAATGAATGGATAGGTAGATGGATACACACACACACACACACACACACACACACACACACACACACATTCAATTTAAGAGTGTGAGAAAAAGAAAAATATGTATATATTAGTCAAAAGTATATGAGGCCCACCAGATATCTTTGAGAAAAGGGGCTGAGATCAGTTTGCCATCTCTGCATGATGCAATTCTGGCATTTTACCTGAATAGACATATATATCTGCCAGTGAAGATGGGGGCCATACATACTGAGCTTGCACACAGCTTCTTCTTCTTTCATATCCTGGACCCTCAGTTCCATCATGTTCAACCATAGTTTTTGCTCCTAAGTGAAACTTACAGTCTTTTTATTCCTTATGAACATTTTGGAGTAAAATTCTGGAACAATATGCAAGTTTATTCATTTATATTAGAGAAATTCCAACTCAAAGAGGACGGAAGCATAATTTTATCCCAGCTTTTTTGTATTTAACCTTTATATTAAACCACCTGTGTCTAAGATGAACAACCCCGCTAACTGTCTTTTGAAATCAAACAATAAACACATCACAATATCTTTATGTATGTTCTTGCACAAAATCTCAATCTCAGATTCAAATGGGTATAAAGTAAGATTTCCATGCTCTGGTTCCATATTGTAATGAGGAAGCTCTGGAGATCAATTATACTAAAACTGACAACTTGACTTTTGTTAAGCATCTTGGCATTTATCCTATTGAATGAACATGCAATAGAACAAATTAAATTTTCAAATATTTGATAGTCATTCTGTCTCCAAATTTAGAATTTTGGTGCTTTCTATTAGCTGTTATTGAATCTCATGTGCATTAAAAACTTTCCCTTCATGGTGAAGAAGCTATTGCCTATATGGTTCGGGTTCTTTGATATTGATCTTATTACAAAGATGCACAATTCCATTTTACAACCTCTTTTCAAATCAGTTTCCCGGGTCAGTCATACCTTCTTTATATGCTGCTGGCTGACATGATCCTGTTTCTTTGAATTCTAAAAAGTCTATTGTTTGTAGAATTTGCTATGACCTAGTTTCATCAATGGTATAACACTGTTTGCTTTTATTTTTGTTTGTATTTAATATTGGGAATTCTGGTAGTTGACCACAATAAAATGTGACTTGCTCATTGGAGCTCTCTATGGGATCAAAGAATTAAATGAGCACGACGTTTCCCCTTTAGAACTAACCATATAAAAAAGTCAAGAAATAAAACTGGGACACAGTAGAAAAGAGGATATATAGACAAATCTTAGGATGCAGTTCTATCTTTTTTCAAAGTGTCTGTAGTATCTTTTTCAAAGTGTCTATTGTGTATTTGTTTTACCCTTGTCATTTGGCTGAAACCATCACACGTCCCAAATCCTTCCTTTTAAAACCGGTACTCAGATTCCTATTAAATTATTGAATGCCCAATATTATCCTGCATTCCTTGGCTGTAGGATTGCCAGTCGGCTAGAGAGAAGATTCGTTTTGTGTTCTGAGGCACAAAATCCGGTGCAGCTTTTCAGAGGGCAAATAAAATATTTCTTACAACCCGATTATCAGGTTGTTGCTAGAGGCACATAGGCAAGAGATACCTTGTGTGGCTCTGTTCAGTTTCAGAATATGGCTCAAGATATAGTAATCGGATTTCTTCATCACATTCTAGAAGAACCTTGTGACTAAGAGAAAATCCAAGAGAATCATGATCTATTTCTGCCCAGCAGAAACCTGAGGTGTAAAGATTAAAAATAAATAAATAAATGATTTTCATCCACAAATGATTGAAAACACTTATCAACTGCAGAGAACTGAAGAAATATTGATCTCAAAAGTCTTTGCACCTGTCTAGCTCTGATTAATTCCTGCGCTTAGAAATACTGTTACTATGTTCCTAGCAAGCTGTTTCCTTAACTCACTTACATTTTCAGATATAACATTTTGCTACAGACATATATTTTTTTACTTCAGTTTTGCTCTGGCTAATGTTTTCATCTACAACCTAAGATTGTGGAGAATTAGTGATTCAGAAAAAAATGTTTTATGTGGAATCCTTGGTGGTCTCTGAGCTTAGGGGTTTTTTTTCCCATGTTTTTTTTTCTTTACCCAGATAGGTAATGGCTTCAGTGTTGGAAGGGAGTGGGTATTGCTCTCTGTCTATATATAATACCTTCCCCTGTTGGCAGGGGTATTGTTTTCCCCTTGATAGTTCCTTAATTGGGTGGTTGTTTACTGTTTGAATGATTATTTGAGTTAGTAGTTCCTTGATTTGGGTATTGTTTACTGTTTGGTCGTTTGGTGTTGTAAACTGCTAAAGATCTATTAAGCCAATTATGGTTCTACAACATTCTGTCAGTGGGAGTGTCAGTGGTTTAGAAAGTTTATATTTTCCTACTGAACAAGCAGAGCTGGTATTGTTGTTGATGTTGTTGTCATCATGGTCATCTTTATTAAAAATGCAGAAAACTGCACAGCATATAATTCCCATCCTCCCCATTCCCAGACACTCACAGATTGCAGTAATAAAGACAACATGGGGCATAGTTTAAATTTTTAACTCTGATCTTGAACAAACAAATATTTTTCTTGTTTAGAATGTATATGTAAAACCCAGGCATGTACAACACTCATATACTTTCTATCATTTTAGATTTAAAAATAGGGTTACATGGACTGATAATTATGATTCTGTTCCTTTAACAAGGCTGCTTTTAACACTGATATCACTGCAATCATTTCTTTGACACTGTACCTCTCAAATAAAATGAGCTTTTATGATTTGCCCAGCATATAAATGTACCCTTTCTCTGTATATTTTCTTGAGTTTTGCAGAGCTTTGAAGAGATGCCGTAGTTCCACAAAGCTTCAGTCAAATTTTTCACTTGAAGCAGGCATGCAAGTCCAAGTGAAAATCTGGTTCAAAGCAATAAATCCAATCAAGTGGCTGCAGAGTGCTTTATAGCTTTTTGTAAGTACTTTGCAAATTCGGTGGCATTGAACTGCTGGAAAGTAAAAAAAATAATCAACTGTGTTGCATTTCATAACAGAATAACAGAGTTGGAAGCAGAGGTGGTATTCAGCAGGTTCTGACCAGTTCTGGAGACCCGGTAGCAGAAATTTTGAGTAATTCAGAGAACCGGTAGCAGAAATTTTGAGTAGTTTGGAAAACCATCTCTGACTGGCCCTGCCCCCATCTATTCTCTGCCTCCGGAGTCCCAGCTGATCACGAGGAAAGCATCAGGAGCCCAGGGAGGGAAAAAACACATTTGTCTCTTTTTGTTTTTGTTTTAATTTAGTAGCATCAACCAGAAGCGAAAGCTGTGGTAGGAATTATATACTTTTCCCAGAAGGAAAATTCTCAAAACTCACTCTCCACTTCTATCATAGTAGGAACTAAACCTATGCCCTTCTAGAGCATATGGTCAATACCCAGGATGATGAGTGTGTCTTCTTGGATTAGAGGAGATGTGTCAACTGTGTTGGAATTAACAGACCTGTGGAATAATTGAATAGTAGACTTCAGCTTTAGTGGTTACTGTTTCCTCTAGTTTTTTTGTTTTTGTCCCCCACTCTTATTTCATGAATCTGGTTGTTCGCAATCTTTATACTCTGTGAACTGACCAGTGGAATATTAATGTTGTTTAATGTTTATACTGCTCTGTCATTTAATCCCTGAAGGCTTGACCCCTAGCTGCATGGTATCCAACCTCAACTGTCAATAGCCTGCCAAAAGATTCATAACCCTTTCATGATCCCATTTCTGTAATGGAGAATAAATGCTAACACAGTTTCAGATTAAACCAGCATCTCTAACTGTATAAATTCCTGGGGACTTCTGTTTTTCAAGCATTAAGTAAGGTATTTGTAAGCTTATGTAGATTTTTTTTTGTTATGAAATATTTTTCCATTGTTTTTGTCAAAGCCCACAAGCATAGGAATTCCTACCACACTTTAGAATATCTCAGCCTGCAGTTTCATCTGATCATCGTAATTCCTGTCTACCATTGCAAACACAAGAACACCAAAAATGAAATGTTCCACTTCATTTGACCTTTGCTTGTAGAAATATATTAAACATGTATAAAGACTACATTTTTTCTTTCATTGATTCCAGAATGTATTCAATCTGAAAAGCAACAGAACACAGATTTCAGGAGCTGTCAGCCATTCAATTTACTATGGCTGTTCCACAGAAAAAATGTGCAGAGCTAAAAGGACATCAAAAACAAACATTCAGTTACCTGCTCAGCATACAGAGGACCCATAAGAGAGATCCATTTATTGCCAAAGGATATTCAAACTTTGAACTTCTGCTTACCTGGAAATGTGGCAACACTTAATGGTCAGACTTCAATGTTCAATATTCTTCCTTCTTTTATAGCAAATTATATTATAACATTCTAGGATTTTTGCATATTCCATCCCATTCTGGTGTAAAACCTGTGACCTGCATTTTTCCCATACATTCCTATGACCAAATAACCACATCTTTCATAACTTTACTCCAAATTAGATCACTTGTGAACTAACATGCTCATTAACTGGAATTCTGAATTTTATTTATTGATTTATTTAAAAATACTTACATAGTTGTCCATCTTATAACCACCTCTGGATTGGCCCCACAGTCTCCACATGTTCTTGGCAAATGGGATGGTATTATTCTATCTGTATTCCAAAATGTAAAGTATCTGTCAAGCTCACTTTTCATCAGGAAGAGAGGAAGGAAGAGAAAATTTCTCACCATTCTTATTATTTGAGTACTGTTAAGTCTTCATAATCAAATAGCTGTCATTGATAGTTCCTGTGGTAAAAAGAGATTACGAAGATTGATAGATAGTTCTGGTGACTTTTCTGAAATCTTGGTATCTATATGGTTCATTATATAGCTAGGCAGATACAATTTTTAGTGCTATCAAAGCCATTGGTCACAAATCACTTCTAAGGCTTGCAGGGATATCTGGTAAATCCATAAATTAAATTACTGGAAGGGAACACCATATTTTTTCCCAGAAAGCACTTTATTTGGTGCATATCTCTGTAACTGAGAATGCATTTATAGGTTGCTTTGGTCTACAGAAATGCTAAGCAAAAATTGCCATGAATTTGCTCAACAATTTCTTGACCGCATGGCACAATATTGAACAGGAAAAAAAAAAAAGCCCAGGCTGCTGACATATTTTAAATACATCAATGTATCATTGAGGGAGTAATACAATTAGCCAGATTGCAAAATAGTGGGAACATGAAGGATATTCTTTTTTAATGGGAAGAAATAATTACTCTCACTAAAATTATTTGTACTGATACACTTCAAGTAAAGTTAGGAAGTCAGAATAATTCATGCCAAATCCAAATAGATTCACCTTTTTATTTCCTGTGTGAACCTTCTGATGTATATCGTTGACATTACTTTCTGATATTGAGTAAATGCTAAGGGAGAAGCAAAATGGAACATATTTAAACTCATTACTATGTAGGAATATATAATATTTTTAATATTCTTTCTTGTGTTTTTTCTGTAATGCCAATATTCATAAGAAGTCTCTTAATATACTAATTGAAAAACAGCCTAGAACTTCTCAGCTCTCCTTTTCTCATCAACTCCATCCAACCACAACTTTCTATGCCTATGGCTGACAAGAAATGATTGGCCCAAATCCACCCAGCCAGCTTCTGTGCCTAAGGAAGCTCTAGAACATGGTTGTCTGAACTTCTCTGTCCAGCACTTTAACCTTATAAGTAAGCTTAAACATTATTGTCTGATCTTAATTCATTCTCTCTGTGTGACCAAGGCAACTCAATTCATATTGGTCATTTTTGTATTCATTTGCATACAAGCTTACATCATCCATTCATTGTTGATTTTATTTCTTCTTGTTTTACCACACATGCACATATTCCATTATTATTATTATTATTATTATTATTATTATTATTATTATTATTATTATTATTATTATTATTATTATTTATCAACAACAGCTGGTCTCATGATATAACTGTAATACTGTATATAAGTTTTGTGATGAAAACTTTACACATCAACTGCAAGCCATTTTACTTTCCACGTGAGTTCTCCTCATTTCTCCTAATAGCTGTGTATGTTCCTCCACAAGCCTGTGTAAACAAGGCATTACGAACTCTTGCTGATCAAATTATGGAGTCTGAAGCCAAGCATCCAGGTTCCCTTCCCATCATTTTAGGAGATTTCAATCAAGCAAATTTAAGGAAAGAGCTCCCAAAATATTTCCAGCATATAAATTATCCCACCAGAGGCAAAAACACTTTAGATCACTGCTACACAACAGTAAAAGATGCTTGTAGCTCTTTACCATGAGCAGCTGTGGGACAGTCTGACCACTGTATGATTCACCTTGTACCTGCGTACAGACAAAGACTTAAAACCACGAAACCAACAAGTAAATCAGTGAAGACTTGGTCGGATGAGGCAAAGCTGAAACTCCAGGCCTGCCTTGATTGCACTGACTGGAATGTTTTTGAAGATGCCCCTGCAGATCTAGATGAGCTCATAGATACTGTAACATCATATGTTAGCTTCTGCGAACGTAAGTGTACCAACAAGGAACCTGCAAATATATAGTAACAATAAACCTTGGTTCACAGCTAAACCTAAGCAGCTACGTCGTTCCAAAGAGGAAGCCTACAGAAAAGGTGACAGAATGCTAAACAACTAGGCCAGAAACATACTGTATTAACAAGAGAGATCAGAGCAGCCAAAAGAAACTACTCTGAAAAGTTGAAGAATCAGTTCTCAACAAATGAACCAGCAAACATGTGGAAAACTCTTTAAAACATCACTGGCTTCAGCAAACATCCTTCCCAGGCAGAAGGAAATCAACAACTAGCAGATGACCTGAATATGTTTTGCTGAAGGTTTGAAAAGAAACTGAAGCCACCTATCTCCACAACCCACAACCCACATCTCAAACACACCAATAACAGCCAAGCCTCCTACAACTGGCCCCAATCCATTGGGCTCACAACCTCTGGTGATCACAGAAAAAGAAGTGCAAGATCTATTACACAGACAGAAGCCAGGAAAAGCACCAGGGCCAGACAAGATAACTCCTTCTTCCTTAAAAGTCTATGCTGACCAATTGGCCCCCATGTTCACCTGAATCTACAATAGATCACTAGAGATGTGCTATGTTCCTTCCTGCTTCAAACATTCTACCATCATCCCAATGCCAAAGAAGCCCTCCATCAAGGAACTGAATGCCTACAGACCAGTTGCTCTAACATCTGTAGTTATGAAAATCTTTGAAAGGCTTGTGCTGTCCCACCTGAAAACCATCACGGATCCGCTATTAGATCCCATGCAGTTTGCATACCAAGCAAATAGATCAACAGATGATGCTGTTAACATGGCTCTGCATTACATTCTACAACACCTTGAATCTCCAAATACATACGTAAGGGTCCTCTTTGTAGACTTCAGTTCAGCATTCAATACCATCTTTCAAGACACTCTTCTAAGTAAATTAAACCAACTAGCAGTACCTGGACACACCTGTAAGTGGCTCATAACCTTCCTAACAGACAGGAAGCAGCAGGTGAAGCTAGGCGGAATCACATCTAATACCTGTACAATCAGCACAGCCCCCCCACCCCCAAGGCTGTGTGCTATCTCTACTTCTCTTCTCCCTATATACCAATGACTGCATCTCAAATGATCCATCTGTTAAAATACTGAAGTTTGCTAATGACACAACAATGATTGGTCTCATTTCAGACAATGATGAATCTGCATACAGACAGGAGGTTATACAACTTGCCTCGTGGTGTAACTGGAACAATCTGGAACAGTCAAAACCATAGAAACGGTGGTAGACTTTAGAAGAAACTCTCCCATACTACCACCTCTTACAATACTAGACAACAGAGTATCAACAGTAGAGACCTTCAAATTTCTAGGTTCTACTATATCACATGAACTAAAATGGACACCTAACATCAAAAACATCATCAAAAAAGCACAACAAAGAATGTTCTTTCTGCGCCAACTCAGAAAGCTCAAACTGCCCAAGGAGCTGCTAATACAGTTCTACAGAGGAATTATTGAGTCTATCATCTGCACCTCTATAACTGGTTTGGTTCTGCAGCCCAACAGGAAAGACACAGATTTCAGAGGATAATTAGGACTGCAGAAAAAACAATTACTACCTATCTGCCTTCAATTGAGGACCTGTATACTGCACGAGTCAAAAAGAGGGCTGTGAAAATATTTATAGACCCCTCACATCCTGGACATAAACTGTTTCAACTCCTTCCCTCAAAACAACTCTATAGAGCACTGCACACCAGAACAACTAGACACAAGGACAGTTTTTTCCTGAAAGCCATCACTCTGCTAAACAAATAATTCCCTCAACACTGTTCAACTATTTACAAAGTGTACACTATTATTACTGTTAATCTTCTCATCACTCCTTATCACCCATCCCCTCCCACTTGTGATTGTAGGATTGTAACTTTGTTGCTTGTATCCATACGATTTATATTGGCTGTTTCCTAGTATAATTTGATTGTTGATTGTACCCTATGACTATCATTAAGTGTTGTATGTTATGCTTCTTGATTCTTAACCAATGTACCTTTTCTTTATGTATACTGAGAGTATTTACCTTGTGTGTCCAATCACACTTGGCCAATAAAGTATTCTATTCTATTCTATTCTGTTCTGTTCTGTTCTGTTCTGTTCTGTTCTGTTCTGTTCTGTTCTGTTACCTTCAGCTTACTTTTATGTTTCTTATAATGTAGCAAATTCTCATTTTTCTATAAAATGTGAGTAGAAACAAATTTGTACGTACAGACATTTCTGCTTATTCCAGGAAAAATTCATTCCCCACAATAGAATGCTTCTTCTTTTTTTACCTACATTGCATATCTTAAAATTATATTTTCTAATGTTCCCATTTTTAATATACATCTGTGACCCAGTGCTGTCTGTATCAAGGCTGCATGGCAATAAATCCCAAATGTATTTGGTAAAACAAGAGCAGAGCAAGGAAATCAGGGAGCAAAATATTCAGATAATTCATTCAGAACATCACACAGGAATGCAAGGATACTTGGCACGTTCAAACATCAGCACACAACACTTCTGCAACTGAGCGTTTGTTCCCAAAAAATGCCCCTCCCCATAGCATCTCCTTAAGTCTCATTCTCCAGATGTGCCTGGTGAAGTTGGGCGGGGCATTTTCCTTGTGAGTGTCCTGCTCCGTCTGAGCTGATCCCGCCTCTCTGCACTCTCCTAGCCCTTGCATCATTAGGGAGTTGTTCTTGCCTCTCTCTCAGTTCTTGTTCCATCTCATCTTCCCCCGCTGATTCAGACTCCAATGGGGGCATGACAACATCCACAGGTTCATATGACTGCTCTGTTGTTGTTTTTCCTTTCTTTTTTGCCATTTAGATACTACATGCATTTTTTTCTGTCAAGCACAATGCCTTTAACTTCAATAATTAATTTTGAAGTGTGTGTTTCTTATTGCCTCATATATTGTCAAATTTTCATTGTAAATCATTTGGATTCATAGGCAACAATGTGGCACCATTTTCAACCAGAAATGTATACACATTTTATCCTAAACCAATATGTCTAACATCATTGTAAGCATTCCTTTTATATTTATTCATGGTTCAATAAACATCCAAAGTGATGTCACACATTCTGCTGTCACTCCCTGATCAATGTTAAATCATTCGCTGCACAAATCCATTTATTTCCATGCAAACCATTAGTTCTATCTTGTATCAATTTTGCCATTTTCGGTGACCAACATTCAACTCCATATTCATGCCAATCACTGTATAATTCAGGATTATTTACTTTAGTATATATTTCTCTAAATGCTTGCTTGCTTGTTTGATTTGTATCTGATATTAGTCAAATTACTCTCAGTGGTTGACCTGACATGAAAAAAGCAATTTAAAATATCCACAATAGGCATAAAAAATACATGACAATAAAATAACAACTCAAAGACAAAACCACTCAGACATAAAAGCAGACATGGACTAGCCTGCTTAGAACACACTTGGGAAGAGGTTGCATGGATGGGATGGGGGTGGGAGGTGGACCCTGATCTCCACAGACAGACTGTTCTAAACAATCAGATTTGATTAACTTTATATCCCGGAAGTGGGATATTAGCAACAGTTTTCCCTAGATGAAATTAGGTAGCGTTGACTAGTGTTCAGAGCAAGAGATCTTGTAGATACCCAGGTGCTAAGCCATAAAAGTTTTTCTTTATTGTTATTTTTTTCTTGGACATTGACATTTATAGTAGTGTCCAGAAATAATAATAACAATGATAATGATAATAATGATAATGATGCTAATGATGCTGCTGATGCTAATAATAATAATAATAATAATAATAATAATAATAATAATAATAATAGGAAAACCTTTATGGCTTGGCACCTTGCTACCTATAGGACCCCTGTATTTATAGCATTCATTCATATTCCAGTCATCAGAATGCTATAATTCCCAAACATTCTCTCAAAATACTCCTTCCCCTTCTTTTTTCATCCTGCATCATTTCATCATTCTTATTTTTAATCCCAAGCACTGTTCTTAGGGTCCATTTTCACCCACTTCCAAAGCAATACCTTTATTTCCATCAAAACTGCTTTGCATCTTTTCTGCTGTTTTCAATCTCACCATTCTTTGCTGAGCTTGACTGTTTCCCGTGAGGCTAAAGAGGTGCACAAAACGTGGCATCAATGCACTTTCCTGTCCATAGAACAGGCAATTTGGGCTGATTTGTGCACAGAACAAAACAGCTGTGTTTGGATTAGGCACAGAATGAGAACATTCATGTTCCAGGGAGAAGGATTCCCAAGTGTGAGAGAGAATTAAGAAAAATGTGATGCAGTTGGTGGTAATAAGTAGGGGCACCCAGGGGAAGGAAGAGGCTGGGAAGATTGGGGAGGTACAGGTGGATCAGATAATAGGGCAGAAGTGGAAATAAGGAAGGAAAATGTAGGAACTGTATGCTGGGGCTATTTAACATGATGTGTTTATATTCAAGTGTGGTAGAAAGTACAGTGTTGGGAAATTGGCAGCTGTGCTGGCATAGAGCCAGACAAAGGGGAAGGTGAGAGGAGTCCCATCCTTTCTCTAATTGTCTGTAAGATGGTTCTGGGTTTTTGTCTTCCAAGAATTCTGTAAAGAGTTCTATAATGTTCTTGGTCTCAGTTCAGCAGGACCATGACACAGATGAATTTCTGAGTTTGTCTTATTGCACAAAACATATTCTTACTGTTCTTGCACAGTTGGCAACCTTTTCCTGTCTTTATATACGACTACACAATGCATTTCTTTTTTTCCAGTTTTTGAAGCAAACTTTATCTTATGTACAACTTTTTTTTCTGATCCAAAGCCTTTTCATTCTCCCAAAGCATCCTTTTTTCATACTTCACATTAATGTATGATACTTCCAGGCATTCTATGACACTTTGTAATATAATTTGTTCTCACTGGGTTCCAAGCAGCTTTCATAAACTCTCTCCTTACATTGACCTACAATTCATGTGGTTGGGACTTAGTTTCTAGTATTTCTATAATACCAGACTTGTATTTTATCTTCATGCTATTATTTTACTTGTGATCGTTTTTTCTCCTTTCTTCTATGTTTATTTTTCCTCGCTAACCACTATTATATATACAGTATATAATGGTGTGTGTATGTGTGTGTGCGTGTGTGTGCGTGTGTATGGGTATACTGTATGTATGTGTGTATGTATGTATGTATACAGGTGAAACTCAAAAAATTAGAATATTGTGCAAAAGTTCATTTATTTCAGTAATGCGACTTAAATGGTGAACCTAATATATGAGATAGATTCATTACATGCAAAGCAAGATAGTTCAAGCCGTGATGTGCCATAATTGAGATGATTATGGCTTATAGCTCATGAGAACCCCAAACCCATTCTGCCGAACTCTTCAACAGCAGAATAATCAGAGAAGCCATAGAGATAGAAAAATGCCCACATAGCATGAATAAACGAGATGACACCTCCCGCCTACCAGCCATTTGGAAACCCGCCCTCATGAACAGACGAGTACCTAACATGAAGAATGACACCAGACCCACACCCATGAGGGCCACACAAGATGCCACCACTACACTTCCACACAGAAAGCAGGCTCACACCCACACAGAAGATGAGACATGACCACGGACCAGAAGCCGCACTGCAGCTGCATCACTACCCACTTCAAACCCCTCCGAGCCATACATGAAGCAAACTGACACCCACCATGAAGATGCAGCACGACCACGAGCTCGAAGCCAAACAGCAGGATCATAGCTCACCAGCTCAAATCCCCCAGCAACTAAGACTAACTTGAGCACAACCAAGCCCCCACCTGAACAGAACACGCCTCCAGCCAATCAGAACACGGCCAACCCCCCAACCAATCAGAACACAGCCAAGCCCCCACCCAATCAAGTCACACCCCCACTAGCAGTTAAAAGGAAGAAGTAGCTGCAAGCTCACATCACTCTGAGAAGCACAGAGCTGAAGACACAAGCCTGAGGATGATGAATGAGACTTCATCGAAACGTTGCCTAGATACTTCGAATCTTACGCGGGAGAAAACCCGAAAAACCAAAGATAGATAGATAGATAGATAGATAGATAGATAGATAGATAGATACACACACACACACACACACACACACACATATTATATATAATATATATATTATACACATATTATATATATATATTATATATAATATGTGTTGAAGTGTTCGGTTTTGGCAATAGTTCTGGTATTTTTAAAATCAATTTCATGTCCTGTGGCTTTGAGGTGTTGGACCAGGGAAGAGTCGTTTCTTCTTTTTGATTGAGTTCTTATGTTCTTCAATGCGTGCACTTATTCTTCTGTTAGTTTGTCCAATGTATGTGGTAGGGCAGGCAGTGCAGGGGATTTCGTATACTCCTTGGTTTTCTAATTCGATTTTGTCTTTGGGGTTTCTTAGGATGGTGGATATTTTTCTGTTTGTGCAGAATGCTGTTTTGATGTTGTGTTTTTGGAGGATCTTGCTAATTTTGTCTGTAGTGCCTTTCATTCCAGTTCATCGAGATCATAAAGAAACAAAACTTACAACCTAGCGACCTACTAGTAAGCTTCGATGTCATATCTCTCTTCACCCAAGTGCCAATAAAAGAAGCCTTGACAGCCATCCAAAACAAATACAACCCCCCCAAGCACATCCTAGATCTAACCAACCACTGCCTATCCAATACTTACTTCACCTACAATGGACAAAAATACAAACAAATAGAAGGAGCACCCATGGGATCACCCCTCTCACCTGTCATCGCAAACCTCTACATGGAACACTTTGAAACACAAGCTCTAGAAAAATACGACCACAAACCCAAACTCTGGCTCAGATACGTAGATGACACCTTCATAATCTGGCCACACGGGAAAGAAAAACTGAACAACTTCCTCACATACCTCAACAGCCTACACCCCAAAATACAATTCACCATGGAAACAGAAGCCAACAATCAACTTCCCTTCCTAGATGTCTTGGTATACAAAAGATCCAATGGCTCCCTAGGACACACCATCTACCAGAAGAAAACACATACTAACCGCTATCTACATGCACTCTCACACCACCACCCAGCACAGATCAATTCCGTAGCCAAGACACTCATCTCCAGAACAAAATGCTTAGCCGATGAACAACACCAAAAAGCCGAACTACACACTCTCACCAACGTACTTACAGCCAATGGATTCCAAAGAAAGAAGATTACCCACCTAATCCAAAAAGAAACCCCAGCAAAATCCAAGACAGAGAACAAGAAAACGGCAAAGCCCTCCTCCCATATATAAAAGGCACTACAGACAAAATTAGCAAGATCCTCCAAAAACACAACATCAAAACAGCATTCTGCACAAACAGAAAAATATCCACCATCCTAAGAAACCCCAAAGACAAAATCGAATTAGAAAACCAAGGGTATACGAAATCCCCTGCACTGCCTGCCCTACCACATACATTGGACAAACTAACAGAAGAATAAGTGCACGCATTGAAGAACATAAGAACTCAATCAAAAAAGAAGAAGCGACCTCTTCCTGGTCCAACACCTCAAAGCCACAGGACATGAAATTGATTTTAAAAATACCAGAACTATTGCCAAAACCGAACACTTCAACAGCAGAATAATCAGAGAAGCCATAGAGATAGAAAAATGCCCACACAGCATGAACAAACGAGATGACACCTCCGCCTTCCAGCCATTTGGAAACCCGCCCTCATGAACAGACAGTACCTAACATGAAGAAGGACACCGGACCCACACCCATGAGAGCCACACAAGATGCCACCACCACACTTCCATGTAGAAAACAGACTCCCACCCATTCAGAAAATGAGAAGCGACCATGGACCAGAAGCTGCACTGCAGCTGCATCACTACCACTTCAAACCCCTCTGAGCCATACATGAAGCAAACCGACACCCACTATGAAGATGCAGCAGGACCACGAACTAGAAGCCAAACAGCAAGATCACAACTCTCCAGCTCAAATCCCCAGCAACTAAGACTAACCTGAGCACAACCAAGCCCCCACCTGAACAGAACACGCCTCCAACCAATCAGAACACGGCTAACCCCCAACCAATCAGAACACAGCCAAACCCCTACCAATGAGAACACACCCCCACCCAATCAGAACACAGCCAAGCCCCACCCAATCAAGTCCCACCCCACTGGCAGTTAAAAGGAGGAAGCAGCTGCAATCTCCATTACTCTGAGAAGCACAGAGCCGGAGACAGAAGCCTGAAGATGATGAATGAGACTTCATCGAAGCGTTGCCTAGATACTTGAATCTTACGCGGAGAAAACCGAACAACAAAGATCCATATATATATATATATATATATATATATATATATATATATATATATATATATATTCTTAAGTTTTTGGGTACTTACATGTATGGCATTCGGCTTTGTTCGGGTATTTTCCCACGTCATTGTAGTTGTGCTTTTAAAGTTGTAGCAACGTTTTGGCGGATTCTCATCTGCCATCATCAGGCTTCTGTATAGTGTTCATCTGTGAGTCAGACTTTTACAGTGGTTTCAGATTTAAATTTGGGGCAGCCTATTGCTGTGCCAGAATGGTTTTTTCTTTATCCTGATTGGTTGGGAGTCTTGGTCTGTGTTTATTGGTCTTGGAGTTTGTTGTGTTCTGCTTGCTTGGTGTTTCTATTTTCCCATTTCATATATATATATATGATCTGTAGTGAAACTTTTTCAAAAGAAGATACAAATTAATACAAACTAACATGAAGTAAGAAAGAAAAAGAAAGAATTCAAATAGAAAGCAAGAAGTGCAAGGAAAAAAGTAGTTAAAGAAAAATAGAAAGGAAAGAAAAACGATAACAAAGAATGGGCTTCTGAACTTCTTCATAGCCATTATAAGTACAATTATATTTTAGCCTCTCTTCCCTAAAGTTACATCATTAATACTCTTCTTTCTATAATCTATTCTATCCTAATTATTAAGGCCATAAAACACTTTCATTTTTTAATGCAAAAGTCCATAGGAGGTTTTCAGTCTTCAATACAAGTGACTTTTCTCTAATCAAAGAAGTTAGTTTATCCATCTCAACAGGATCATCAGTTTCAACATTCCTCCATAGTGGTAGTCTGAATTGTTTCATTTTTGTGTATACACAATATTCATATATTGAAATAATCTTCCACTTCCATTTTTTGTTTAGCTATTAGTCCTATACAGCAAAGTTCTGACTTCAACTGAATATTAATCTTTAATATCTAGTTATATATACTGAATCACCTTATACTGTACTCTGTATCAAAGTATGTATTTGGATCCATTTTAAGTTATTTTTACATAATCATCAGCATAAAAATTGTTCCTTCATGTTGTGCACATTTCCAACATACATTTGAAGTCTTTTTACTCATTCTAAATAATTTCTATGGCATTTAATAACAAAACTGCATCATTTTCTAAAAAAATTCTCTTTAAGATCATAACGCAATACAAATTTCAACACTTTGATCCCTTTGTATATTACAACTGAAATTCTTAGCCTACTTTATTGAACATTTTTTAATCTCTTCTTCTTCTGTTCTTCCTGTTTCAAATTCCAGCAAAAGCGTATACATTTTAACAATTACATGTTCATCATTGGTTCACAATTGTACTTCTAATTCTGCGTTACTCCACCTTTTACTGTGTTACTCCACCTTTTTGTACATTTTGAATCTTTTAAATAATTAACAACAATATCCTTCTGCTATTAATTGCTTTCTTGATTTAATTTTAAATTCCCTTTCATAGGTTCCAATAATTCCTAATATATCAATCATTTGTCCTTGTTAGCTAGTTTCTTTTCTATGATATGAATTACTAGTCCTGGATAGAATGGTCCTGTTCCTGATGCATAGTCTAGGGGTCCTCTTACACTAATAGCTTCTCATATGATATGCATCTTGAAGATAGAATTAAAAAGATGTTTTTGGCACAACCTGGCTTCTTATCTAGTCCATATTCTTAATATGACCCATCTAATAAAATTATTTTTGAAATTCACATTAACTTTAACTTTATGCTAGTGTAAATATCTATGCCATCCAAACTTCAGGTCATGACCTAATTCTAAAAGCTTCTCGTAGTCTCAGTGACATCTATCTTGTCATCCTGACACACACAAACCCCCCAAAAGTACAATTTCAAATTCAGTAAACCGAGGGCAGGGTCCTTAATGCTGCCAGTGCCATGACCTGCCAGTTAGATCCTTCTCCCTTCTGGAGGGTGAAAGCCTTCAGGATGGTGACTAACACTTGGGCTCAGGCAATGATTAATATGTCACTACAGGAGGGGACATTTCCAGGGGCTTTTAAGCTGCCTGCTTTTTTAAAAAATTGCTTGATTCCACCTGTCTGGGAAATTTTCATCCTGTTTCCAGTCTTCCCTTCCTAGGGAAGGTGGCAGAAATGGTGGTTGCCTGGAAGCTTTGGAGGATCCTAGATGGAACAGGTTATCTGGATACCTTTCATTCAAGCCCACTTATGAGAAAGAAATGGCAATGGTCATGCTTGTTGATTATCTCTGGCAACAGCAGGATGGGGGTAATGCAACCATCCTCACTCTCCTTGACTTGTCCGTGTCCTTCGATACTATTGACCATGATATCCTTTTGGGCAAGATGGGGCTGGGAGGCATTGTTTCAGCTGCTTTCTCCAAGGCAGGTACCAATAGGTATTGAAAAAGAGTGAAAGATCCATTCCTCAACTGCTATCTTGTGGTGTGCCACAGTGTCTGGTACTATCTCCATTGCTTTTTAACATCTACATGAAGCCACTGGGTGAGATCATCCGTCACCATGGGTTGAGGTATCTGCAGGATGCTGACAGTAGCCAACTGTATATTTCCATACTTGGTGACCAAAGTGATGCTGTTGCTGCTCTCTTATGGTGCCTGGAGGCTGCAGGGGCCTGGATGGGAGGACACCAGGTTTCAACTAAACCCTGGAAAAAGTGTTTGGCTTTGGGGGCATTTATCTCCAAGATAAAGGACATTGACATCTAGTTCTGGATGGGGTGGTACTAGCCCAGATAGTTTTGGTCCACAACTGGGGGGTTCTCCTGGACTTGTGACTCCTGCCTGAAAAACAGGTGGTAGCTGCATGTAGTTGTGCCTTTGAACAACTTTAGGTTGTTGTGGACTCTCCTATTTCTGTGCTCAGTCACTCAAGCCCTAATCATTTTGTGCTTGGACTATTACAGTGCACTCTACATGGGGGTACCTTGAATTGTTTTTATAAGCTAGAACTGGTGCAGATGGGGCAGTGTGGGCAATTCTTAGGGACCCACCACTGCTCTGCAAGCTGCACTGGCTTCCAGTTTGTTTCTGGTTGCAATTCAAGATATTTTATTTATAGTATTTTATTTATATTGCCTATAGGTTTTGTACAGCTTTATCTTTATTTATATCACCTATAGGTTGTGTATAGTTTTATCTTTTTAACGGTAAGTGTCAGAGATCCATACCCAAGCCCCTCTCTGGATGCGAGCTCAGAAGGAGAATCAGCAGAGGAAAGTACAGAGCTGAGTGATGGTCTGGATCAGAGCTCAGAGAGAGCTATCTGGACTGAGGAGCTGTCCAGACTCATCTGGTTGACTGGGTCAATCAGATGAGCAGCAGGCTGAGGCTGAGAGAGACAAGCCACAGTTGCAATGAGTTGGCCAGGAGACTCCAGTCAAGGACTGGGAGGAACTGCTGCCCATTAGCAATGAGGAAGATAATCCGTATTTCCTTCTGATCCTACGATACAGAGGGCAGAGAGGAGACAGGAGCAATTCTGGTCAGCTAGATTAATTGTGAGGAGGCAACCTTTCCCCATGTGAAGAGTTGGACTGATATCACATAATTGATCCCGCCCCAAGGACTTGAGTGTTGCTGGAGCAATGTGCCCAGTTCCATGCCTTGTGTATTTGTGCCATATATACCGAACCATTTGATATGTAGATTGTTTCCATTGGACTCAGTTTACACAGTGAGTCTTCCTGTGGTGAGCTTGGAATCTGAACTTGAACAATGTGGATGCTTTCTGAGGACCTCCTTTGTGTGTGTGTGTGTGTGTGTGTGTGTGTGTGTGTGTGTGTGTGTTGACTAAGAGTTTCTAGAACTCTTGCTGTGTCTTCATGTTTGTGAAGGGAACAGTAATCATCTTTAAAGCCCTTCATGGAATGGTTCTAAGCTACTTGAGGGACTGTCTCATCCCACTGGGATTAGCCCACCCGACCCATGCCAACAGAGGAGGCATACTGCAGGCTTCATAAGGCAGCATATTCCTGCTGGTGGGCTCCAGCTGAAGTGCCTTCTCTGCGATTGCACCTGTCCTTTGGAACATGTTGCCTCCCTGGACTGAGGTCAGCTCCAACCCTCCTACTTTCCATAGAAGCTTAAAGACCTGGCTTTGCCGGATAGGCTTGGGGCTCGAATGGAGGGGTTTCACCTTGGGAGTGATTGATAGATTAATAACAGATCCTACCTATCCTCCTTCTCATCCTATTCCATCTTCCCATCTTTAGTTAGGGTTGAGTATTTGGATCTTTAGTATTTTATTTATATCTCCTATAGGTTTTGTATAATTTAATCTGTTTAATATTGTAAACCACTCAGTGTTATCCTGTGGTAAGATGAATTTTAAAAATAAATAAATCATCACATTCCATTGCAATAGGGGAGGCAAAACAAGGAAGGAGAATGTTTTCTGCAGAAAAACCTAGTGGGATGTGAGTCTAAATTCTAAATTTCAAGATGAACATAACTGTCAACGCTTTTAGAAACTGCTTCTGATCTAATTCTTTTTAACAGCAAAGACACTCAAAATCGCACATTCACTGTATATAATGCAAACATGGATTGAAAGGCAGAATACAAAAGAAAGTTAGCAATATAAACCTCATCATCCTGAAGGAGTTGCAAAATAAAAACCCCTCTTCATTATATTAAAGGATGGTTCAGATCATAAACCTTCATGTGCTTCTCAGCAAGATTATGACTAAAAATCATCAAAAAGGAACAAATGAGTTTAGAGACTAAGGCTTCTTTCCCAGTTGTATTCATAAGCTCCCAAATAGATAATAAATGATGTCCTGTTAAAAGTAATCTAAATGTATATGTATCTCACTAGAGATGTTCCAAGAGAGAAAATATTACTAACATTTATAAACAGCCTTTCCAATAAATCACATATACTCACAGTAAACTCAGTTCTCTAAGTGCTAGTCTTTGTGCATCTAAGACAATATGATCTGCAGGGCAAAGGGTGATAATTGACTTATTTTGGAGAGCATATAGAGCATCAACAGATGTAAAACATAAAAAAACAAAGAAAATACTTCAGCAAAGACCAGGAACCCCCAGGGAAAGAGCTGGGAGGGAAGGATCAGCTAAAAAGAATAAAATAGATTGGTTGGAATATTAAATTGAATACTGTAGACTTTAGCTGTTTTACAAATCTTCTCACTCCAAAGCATCTTTCTACAGCTGCGATCTTCTTTATGGGATCATGTCAACAATGCTTAATCACAAACAAAGCTAGATTGGGCTTTCTGCTGCTGCTGCTGCTACTTTAATGCAACTGCACAGCCACTTACACAGGAAGTGTATTATATTCAACCTCAGAAACACATCTCATGACAAACATTTTGGCTTCAGATCTTCATTCAATGTATTGAAAATTGTCCTAATGTTAACATTTGCTTCAAAGGGTTTCATAGAATTGCACTTTCAAACTCTTTTGTCATTGCTGGCAATATTTTAAGCATAAATTGTCACTGGAGATTCCCTGAATTCCATTGTTAACTTAGCAACAACCATAACCACAATGGCCACTTGGTGAGGGCAGTTCTAGCAGTCCACATTGCTGTTGTTAAATGAAGACCATGTAGGTCATTAAGCAAAGGTTTCATGTGACCATGACTTCTGATTTCCTGCTGGCTTCCCCATTGACTTTATTTGTGGGAAGCCAGTAGAGAACATTGAAAATTCTGTTCATGTGACCATGAGGGGCTATAATGGCCAGAACTCCAAAAATGAATCATCAATTTTCCTCATTCAGCAATACCTGTGTTGAGAGTTTACAAAATAGAATTTAAAATCCTGATAATTGTTCTGGTGTGCTTACTGCTTCTACAAGACTGGGAAGGTTATCATTGCTTAATTTCATGTTGTCATTCAAAGGGAAAATTGTTAGCATTCTTCAATAACTAAGAAAACATGGTAAATGATTGTGTTATTTGATCATTAAGCTGTCAACAAAAAGTTCCAGGCAGAGGTTTCATGTGCTAGAAGATCAGAACAAGTTCAGAAGATCTGGCTGTCTTGGAACAGGAGCAATCATTCTGTCAAGATGCACATTTTAATATGAAAGCAGGCATTTTTCAACTCCACTTATGATCTTCTGTAATTAACAAGACATGTTTTTAAAATCAAGCCTTTCCATCACTTGACTTGCGATTGTTAATAATTCCCCTAACAGAAATCTCTCTCTCCATACATGCATGCATGCATACATACATACATACATACATAAAAACAAACACACTCACAAATATGTCTGTGCATGCACACACACACAGCTACCTGCTCACACAAACACATACACATACACCTTTCAATTTCATAGTTTACCTACAGGATGCTGCATTGATAAATGTCTCCTGAGTTCTCATTACCTTAGTTTACTAGGAAATTCTACATAACTTGTGTGCCTTTCGATAACATTTATTGTATAAATTTACCATGTCCAAATGAATGTATGCAGAACATCAGACATCTTTCTTGCTACTAATTATGTTTTCACCGTGGTTCAATTTGCACATGTATTTAAATTCCTATCATATTATTGTTTTTTTTTTAAAAAAAAAACCACTATTCATCCCAAAGTAATTTGTCTAAAGCATGTTATATGTCAAAAAAATTATTTGATTCAACGAATCAAATAATTTTAGCAACTCTTAACTCAAGGGGAATGCCCTCTCCTCTTAATATATTTGAACAGGCTTAAGATTGAATAATGTATATCTGGAAGTGTAGGGTTGAGTTCTGTTTGTATATTTCTAAAAGTTTAATTGTATTTATATGCTCATACCCTCAGGTTAGTCCAAATAATGTTTTATATTACAATAATTTTTGAATCAAGGTACCCCAAATCCACTAGCTTAAATAATGCATTAAAAATTCAGTTACTGACATTGAACTGAAATTTCAAGGAACTTCAGACTACTTTTATTTGCAAAATTGTAGCTGCAGCAGCATGCCCATTGTCACATGGTCATGATTTTTGATACTCTCTACTAGCTTGTAACAAGCAAAGTCAATGGTGAAGCCAGCAGGAAATTGGAAGTCATTCCTTTTCCCACTGGCTATTTTGCCCAATTGTGGTCATTCTGTTTATCTGTTTATGTAAGAAAATATTGATTTATTATTGAAATTTGTTTACCACTACAATTATTTTCTATTTGTGATATATACTCTATTTTGGTGATCATAGGACCATTCTGCATTGGGGAAAGTGTAAAATGTAATGTAATTACATACATAATACAATGTAATATAATGTAATAATAATAATAATAATAATAATAATAATAATAATAATAATAATAATAATAATAATAATAATAATAAATATAATAATATAAAATACAATACAATAGTGTGTGTATGTGTGTATGTGAGTGTATACACAGTATATTGAAGGATGAAATTAAATATGTTTAAAGTTTTGAGAAATCAGAATGAATAACTTCATGCAGCCTTCAGTAATATTCAGCATTTAAAAATGTAGTGTTGGATTCATGTGTGTTTCGGTATTTTGATGATACCACATATAGGTTCCAGTTCCCCCCGCACCCATTAATATGTTTCTTGTTTTAGTTCTCTATTATCATCTCCTTACTGAGAAAAGCTTTATCAAAGTTTTCTAATTGATGGTCTCATGGATGATTTTTTTAAAATTCAATCCACGTACGTGTGCGTGTGCATGTGTGTATGCATATGTATATGTAATGTGTGTGTGCACACACACATCGCACTGTCCCACCAACATTTGCATATTTAAGGTAGAGTAGATGGGGCTTAAATCTAAGACAAAGTCAAATGGATACATTTATCCATCATTATAGAGCATAATGATAATAATGAGCATAAGATAATAATAAGTATTATAGTTTGGTTTTAACTTTTTTTATTTTCTATTTCAAAAATGACAACCATGTTAGGTGTGTTCTTGAAAACTCGGGAGTAAATGGATAAAATGAATGCATAATAACCAAACACTTACACTGTCTTCCTTTCACTTTTCATTTCCTGGAATGAACTATAATAATATGAGTTGAATAACATGCAACTATATAAAAATAATGATTTAGAAAATATGCACTCATCGTCTATGTTTTTGATACATAGACTAGCTAGAGAATTATTGTTAGAAGTTATAAAAAGAGAAACTGGAACAGCTGCTCTTTGAAGAGTGATATTGCTCAACCGTTTTATACAATAGACTGCATCTGCAATCCACTGAATATGCAGCTGACTGGAACTGTGCATTCTGGAATGAAAAGAATTAAAAACAAAAGATGTTTTATAGTCAATGATGGAGATATCCTGACTGCATGCCTTGTATTTCTTTTTCTTGAGCTAAGCAATTCACTTAAAAATAATGACAATGCTGGAGATTATTTTAGAGGGTATTTATATGTTCAGCAGATGTTCAGTTTAGCTGTATAAAGTAGGATTATCATCCATGAAGTTGGAAGGAAAACAATGTTTTATTTCTGCTGGAAATCTGTAGATTAGGAAGCTGTACAATATATTTATTTATTTATTTATTTATTTGATTTGATTTGATTTGTCGATCGCTTACAAGATACAGGTATAAGAATAAACATAGTTTTGAATACATGAGATAGATACTTATAAGAAAAATAAAAGCAAACAATAGGACAAGGGCGGTAGGCACATTGGTGTGCTTATGCATACCCCCTACAGACCTCTTAGGAAAGGAGTGAGGTCAATAGTAGACAGTCTAAGGTTAAAGTTTTGGGGGTTTGGGGAAGAAACCACAGAGTCAGGTAGAGTATTCCAGACATTGACCACTCTGTTGCTGAAGTCGTATTTTCTGCAGTCAAGTTTGGTGCAGTTAACCTTGAGTTTGTATCTATTGTGTGCTCTTGTATTGTTATGATTGAAGCTGAAGTATTCATTTGCAGGTAAGACATTGCAATGTATGATTTTATATACTATATTTAGATCAGACCGAAGGTGGCGTAGTTCTAGGTTTTCTAGGTCTAGAGTTTCAAGTCTGGTGGCATAAGGTATTCTGCAATGAGTAGAGGAGTTGAGAACTCTTCTTGTGAAATATTTATGGACTTTCTCAACTGTGCTAATATCAGATACGTAATGTGGGTTCCAGACTGATGAGCTGTATTCAGGTATTGATCTAGCAAGTGTTTTATATGCTCTAGTTAGTAGTGTGATATTACCAGAGAAGAAGCTATGTAAGGTTAGATTAACAACTCTTAATGCCTTTTTGGCTATGTAGTTACAGTGGGCTCTAGCACTTAGATCATTAGAGATGAGTACTCCAAGGTCCTTGACAGAGTTTGGATCATCGACAAGGTCTTGACTATTTAGCTTGTTTTTTATTTTCTGATTTTTTTGCCAATATGTAAGACAGAGCATTTATTTGTTGAGATTTGAAGTTGCCACTTGTTTGACCATTCTGATACATAGTCAAGATCTTTTTGAAGGGTACCAGTATTGTCTGTGGCATTGAACAGCTTTACATCATCAGTGAAGAGAACACAATTGCTCTTAATATGATCACAGAGGTCATTTATGTAGAGTATGAAGAGAGTTGGTCCTAAAACACTGCCTTGGGGAACACCACTGTTGACAGATACAGAATTTGATAGGGCACTCCCAATTTTGACCATTTGTTGTCTGCTTGACAGGACTGCTTCTATCCAGTTATGCAGTTGTCCAGAGATACCGTAAGATTTTAGTTTTAGTAGTAGTTTGTCTTGTACCATTGAATTAAAGGCTTTACAGAAGTCTATGTAGATTGCATCTATTGCTTTGCCCTGATCAAGTTGTGTAGTCCATATGTTTTTGCAGCGTAAAATTGAGAGTCAATTTGGTGTAGTGGTTTAAGAAGCACAACTAGAAGCTAGGAGACCATGAATTCCCTAGTCTTAGCTTAGACATTAAACCATTTGGGTAATATTGGACCAATCACTTTCTGTCCAAATTAGGGAGAGGGCCATGGCTAATCACTTCTGAGAACCTTGTCCCCTCCCCACATCCCCCCAAAACAAAATGAAACTGCAGGGTTATTGCCATCCAGTTACCATGAAATGACCATGACTTGCAAGTGGCAAGTAATAACAGTAGTGCAAATTATCACCTTGATCATTGAAGATGAAGACAAATGAGGCAAAATTATAAAAGAATGGGAAGTGAACATAAGTATGTTGTATTAGCTTTTCCTGCTGAGTTTTTTTATCCTGTTGCTTTCTTCACTGCACACCATCCAGAGTCAAATGACTGTATAACTAATATATAGGTAAAAGAAAGTTTAAAAAATCAAGAATACTGTACATTACTCAGTTACTTGGGAAAACTGTAACTAGCCTATTGGTTCAGATAATGGAGTTTAGAAAAAAAAATAACCTTCTGTTGAAAGATAAATTAGGATCCAAAATAAAGGTAATTCATTTTTTTAAAATTTCCGTACCCCCAAATCTTTTCCATTTCAATAAATCTTGTCAAAGAACACCTGATGAGATTCTTATTTTCAGTAAAATAAGGGAGGCTACTTTATTTAATGTTCTTGGCCAAGATCATGGCAACCAAACCTTTGACTACACAAGTGATTGTTAAACAAGTAATTAAGACCCATTTCAGCATCAGAATTAGGTAGATTGGTTGGCTAATATTACCTGAATAATGGAGCAAATTAGAGGAAACACAATAGTCAGCTGTGTGGCCATTGTAGTTCTTCTTCCTGTTATTCTTGCACCTTTGGATTTTCCCGCTCTCCAGGCACTTTATAGGTTGATGTATCACTTGACAAGAGTGAAGCTTTCATCACTCAGTGTGAGTTAAACATTTCCTTGATATCAGTTGAGATTTCCACAGATCATGTTTAGTCAGATTTATCTTTGGACTCTTGATAGATGGGGCTGTCAAATGGTCAATTCTTATCATGTACAGTAAAGATTCTATGATATATAACTGTGCCAATTTTAGCAGTAGCTAAAAGTTGCCTTTGGTTACACTGCTAGAAGAGCTACAATTAACTTTGATTTTCTCAGAATGTTCAAAGTTAAATACAGGGTGTGGGCATAAGTAAGTAGATAAAGTATGTTGTGGACTCCATCAGTTAAAGAACTCTGACTGATGGGGTCCTGAAAGAGATTCTTCTCTGCTGTTGCCCATGCCCTAGAATATCCTCCCCCCAACAGCAGGGGCAACAACCTTCCTCACGGGGGGTGGGGGGGGCAGACCCCTACTCTCCTGGCCTTCTGAAAAGAAGTAAAAGCATGGCTCTGTGGCCTTCAGTGGAGAGCACAGAGGAACATCAATTGTGGGGCTGGTTAGTGCCCTCCCTTTGCCTCTCAATAAATTTTTAATACTGACTTAATCATCCTTCCTTTTATTTTTTTTTAACGTTTGCATACTAATTTTTATACTTTTATATTTTACTGTACACCACTCAGAGTCTCTCTGTGAGGAAATCTGGCACAAATTTGGCAACAGTGTAATAAAACTAAATAAATTAGTAGCTCACTTTAAAGTGTATTTGAGCTGAAGACTTCTGGGGAAGAAAAGGAAAACTGAAAACAGCTCTGCTAAGAGTGGAGCTGAAAACTATAGTGATATGAAGAGTCAGTGATGGGGTTTGTTCTTTGGGAATTCCTCTCTGGACTAGGAAAGGATATGGGATCACCCACATGTGCTCCAAAGAGTTGTTCTTCATTGGGGTCCTGATGGGTTTGAAATAAGGAAGGAAGGAAGTAGGAGAATAAAATAGTTATTTATTTTTATTTTATTTATTTGGTTTGTCAATTGCTTACAAGATAATAGGTACAAGTAAAAACATAGTTATGAATACATGGATACATATAAGAAAAATAAAAAATAAATGAAACAATAAAAGAAACAATTAAAACTAAAATTAAAGATTTACATTTGGCTTAGCAGTGCAGAATGGATCAAAATATTTTAGAATTCAGTGTATTCAAAGATATTTGCGAACAATGGATCCAGAAGATAATTTTAAGAGTGTCTGCTATTATAGATGGCCTGTCTATAATAGATGTCTTAAAAGATGCTGTGGAAAAGGAACAAATTTTATCAGATAAAATTTAAATTGATGTGAAAATGGATTTACAAAAGAATGATATGGAAAAATGCACTTCACTGGATATCTATATGACCAAAAGAAATATATAAATAAGTAACTGAATATGTAACTTGGATAACTTTGCTATATTGGATTTACAAAACAGACTTGCTAAAGTTTTGAATTTTGAAATGAAAGAAAAATGAAAAGAAATCAAGCTCTAGGCCATTATTTGAAAGGATTAAAAATCAAGAAGTTTAAAAGTAAAAGGAAGGAACGTAAGATTTATTTGATCAAGGTTAAAGTAGATTTGTTGTTATTTCTGGTAATCCTGATGGATTTTTGCTGAATAGGACTGAATGACAAGGTTTTAAGGATTCGTTTATAGATAAGAAATGAAACATGGGAAGAAGAGATCATTTGTATTTTAAGAGAAAATGATATATTTTCAAAATTGTTTATACTTATTGTGATGAAGAGGGAAGTCATTTACTTATATATTTCTTTACTTCTCTTTACTATATCCCCATATTTCTTTTCTATTTTTCTTTTATGAACTTTCTATTTTTTTCAGTTTTTTCTTTTATTTTTCTTAGTTTGTACTAGTTGAATAAAAATTACTTTTAAAATGTGAGAACTGTGTGTCAACTCATAAAACATATTGTATACACATTTTATAGTTGTCAACAGAAAGAAGGGGGGAGTTTCAAAGAGCAGGCAGCAGTGTGGAATCGAAAGTATATTCTATTCATATTTTCTTCAGAGACTGATTAGATGACTGAAGCTTCTGCTGCACAAAAATCTAATTGGAGAGCATGATTGATGACTCTTGGCTATGGATGTGTTTCGTTGGATGATACACCCAAAGAGATGGGGGGAAAAGCAGGATCAAGGGTGACAGTGAATTATGTATCTCAGAGTCGGCTACACTCAAGCTAATGCCAGCATGTTAACTTCTAATAAATCCTTTGAAGTTTTGAGAGTGTGGCTCAAGGCTCATGATTTAATTGGAGTAACTGCCAGAATCCTGACACTTTGAGCTGGGATTATTTATTTATTTGATTTGTCAATCGCTTACAAGATAATAAATATAAGTATAAACATGAGTAAGAATACAGGAAATAGGTATGAATAAATGGGGACAATAGGATAGGGATGGGAGGCACAAAGGTACACTTATGCATTCCCCTTAACTTCCTTTTATTGAGCCATGATGATGCAGTGGCTAGAATGCAGTATTGCAAGCTAATTTTGCTGACTGCCAACTACCAGCAGTTTGGCAGTTTGAGTCTCACTGGGTCAAGGTGACTCAGCCTCCCATTCTTCCAAAGTCGATAAAATGAGGATCCAGATTGTTGAGGTCAATATGCGGACTCTGTAAATTGCTTAGAGAGGGCTGTAAAGTACTGTGAAGCAGTATATATAGTAAGTATAAGTGCTATTGCTATTGATCAATGTCAAAAGAGTGCTATCTTAGGAACTGCACAATGAATTAGGGTGCTACAAACACTTTACTGAAATTGCTTTAATATTGTGTAACCATAAATGGAAAGCTGAAGTGCTGGGACACTTTCTACAAGAAAGAAAGGAAATGTCATACTGCCTCTTCTACCCCACTTTTTTTCTAGAATTGAACTTACAAAATTAATATAAATCTGCCATCGTGTTAAGTTTTATTGTGGTAATTCTGAATATGTTGCACTGGCTTTCTCTGCTTCACTTTCTTTTCCTGAACCATTTACAATGTGCCATATCTTAGAATCAAAGATTATGTTGTTAGTAAGTAACTCAATCTTTCCAATTTTTAGTTTAGAAGAGATCTTCTTTTCAAGAATTCAGCAGGGGAGCTATCAGAAAACCAAGAAGAGCATTAATATGCAATATTTTGTCCTCTCAAGCTGCTGTTCACAAACACTTTTCAGAATCAGTAGTGATGGCTAATTTTATTGGCAAGCCTATTATGTAAGCACTCACTTGAACCCCCATTTCATGCTTAAACTATTGATAGAAGTATTTTATGGGGAGAACGTGTGATTTCAGATTCAGGTTAATGTCAGAGTTCCAACCAAACTCTCCATTTCAGTTCAGCACTCAGAGACAAAGTCCATCCACGTAAGAATTTATTGGAGAAATTATATTGGCACATCTGGGAAAACCCGAATCTGAAATCCCACATTTTATCCTGCTTAATTAAACTCACATCCAGCCTCCTTACTGATGACCCCCAAGTCACACTCTCCAATCCACCTCTATTCTGAACTCTCACTAAGTTCAGTCACTTCCCTCCAAACTCCAGCGACTTGGCCTTGTGCAAGGGTGGGATTCAAATTTTTTAACAACTGGTTCTGTGGGCATGGCTTAGTTGGTGGGCGTAGCTTGGTGGTCATGTTATTGGCTGGGTGTGGCCAACTCAATATCACTCACATCAAGGCACGCATCTCCTCGCCTGGCCTCTCATGACTGTGAGGATGCTGCAACAATGTGAAACAATGTGTGAAAAATGGTCATAAATCACTTTTTTCAGTGCTATTGTAACAATGAATGGTCACTCCACACAAGCAAAGTACCAGCAAAGGAGGGGAAAAAAACACCAGAGAAGTTCCTGAGACAGGAAGTCTAGTCCTGCCAAGAATGTAATAAGGGTTAACGGAGAGACAGTTTCTGTAAGCAACACTAGAATGTTTCCTTCCTGCCTTCCTTACAGGATTAGGCCAGTAATTTCTTCTAACAACCAGTTCTCCGAACTGCTTAGAATGTTAACAACTGGTTCTAGCGAATAGGTGTGAACTGGTAGAATCCCACCCCTGACCTTGTGCTCTGGTGAAAGAATGTTGTTGTGGCAATCCTCCCTCCTCACTTTACTTTCATTCCCATGGTCACCCATCTCCCTTGTGGCAGCCCAAATCTGATTCAACATGAATGCAGGGCTAACACAATCACTGAACACACCATCCTTCTTTACCTCATTTAGCTGGATATCTTACACGATTACATTAACTACAGATCCAAAATCTTGACATTTGCTGGTATTAAAATACCATGTTAACTGTATTTCATAACTGTCAAGATCACTAACTACAGATAATCAAGACCATCTTCCGTTACCACTGTTCAAAAAGTCATTCTTTCTGTTTTGACAGAAAAATATTCTGAGTTTACAGATCTCTTTAGAAAGAACAAGTAGTTTATATCTCCCCCATTTTAGTTATTACACCTTGGTTCCAGAGCTCAGACCCTTATTGGACATTAATATCCTGTGTCTACCAAAAAGTTGGCTGGTATTAAAAATTCCTGTAAACAAGTTCTTTTGAACCATTTCTTTGAACTATTTCTCTTCCTGTGAAAAAAGGTTTATTGGATTGCCTTCCTTTCTTATCCTTCTTATCCTTCTATTTCCATTATCCCCTAAGATAAAATATATCTCTTAGAGAGTAGTTCATGACTTTAGATTTTTGAACTCTCTATTAGAGATCACTATGTACTTTCACTCATTTCTGATCTTCTTGAAAACCTGCACAAAGTATGTATTTTTACTAAATTGAACTTAGCAGAAGCTCACAAGTTGATTTGTATGACAGACTTACATAAATATTTAACTGTCTTTGACACATTTACAAAAAGTTTCAATACCCTGTGATGCCCTTCAACTTTTTGGTCTTTATGGGATTCATGAATGAAACATTTTCAGATATCTTGGTTGCTTATGTCATGCTGTAGTTAAACATGTTGTTTTTTTCCTCCCCAAAAATGCAGGTGCCCATACTGAACATATCAGAAATGTTCTGGCTGTTCTTCCATCATGTAGGAGTGGAATCCGCAATTGTGCATGTTTTTGCTCTGTGCTAACTTATTGGAGGGTCCTGATGGGACTGGAACCACGCTGGAGGGGTGGTGAAGAAGGGGGGACCGCTTAGAGTAGGGGTATCCAACCTTTCACCTTCCCTGGGCCACATTAGAAGATGAAAATTTGGTTTGGGCCACACATAAAATAAAATAACAGTAACGATATCTGATCATCCAAAAAAACCATAGAAAACATAGTTAACATATTAAATTTATTTAATGAAGTTAGTGAGATGTTTTTATTATTTATTATTAATTATTTATTAAAAATTATTTATTTTTTATCACGGTTTTTTTTATCATGGTTTATTTTCCAGGCAGATTTTGCGGGGGTGGGGAGAAAGCTCGCCCGCCTCCCGCATACCTCTCCTCCTGCAAATAGCCCAGCTGGATGAGGCAGAAGCAGCAGCGGCGGCGGGGGTGGTGGGGGAAGAAGCGGCGGCAGGGGCAGAAGCAGCAGTGGTGGCGGGGGCAGAAGTGGCAGCAGGGCCAGAAGCGGCAGCAACGGTGGGGGCAGAAGTGGCAGCGGGGGCAGAAGCGGCGGCAGCAACAGCAGGAGGTGGCGCTCTGATGGCACCCACCTTTTCTGTTGCTGCTTGGCCTGGCGCTCACCTCGCCCTGCCTCGTGCTTGCCTCTCCTCCTCCTCCTTGCTGGCTCTGGCACGAAGGTTGGGGTGGGCACTGGGCCGCATTATGAGGCGACCTGGGCTGCATGCGGCCCGCGAGCCGTGGGTTGGACAAGCCTGGCTTAGAGGGTTGAGGGAAGCTGCATCTCCCCTCCCTGACAAGATAAACCCCCTTTGAATAGAAGTTACAGCAGTGGTCTAAAATGGCCACCATGAAGATGGGAGGCAGTCCGGGAAACTAAGACTGCTGGAGTGGTGAAGTTGTGAGTGGTATGTGAACCAGGCAATATACATGGACATTAAGGTACCTCAGTATTAAGAAATAAAGAACTATTTTTGATGAAAGTGTGTAAAAGCAGTAACCGGAGAGAGAGAGAAAAAAATTTGAACTTATGAAATTGGTTTTGAACATTGAAATGAATTAATTTGGAGGTGGAAAATTTAGAGGAAAATATCTGATTACAAAAGGCTTGGAAATTAAACTGGATAATTATTGGATTTTTGGCACTAAATAGGCATAAATTGAAATTGAATTGAACGTGTTAAAAAGAAATAATAGCTAATAACTGGAATTAGCGAAATTAATAAAAGGTTTTTTTAAGTGAAAAGAAAGGGTGGAATGTGGAAACAGAATTGAGAGTGCCTGTAATGGTACAGGAAAAATTTCAGCAACTCTTTGAAAAGTGCTTGGTCTTTCTAAAATTGGAATTTAAAAGGAAATAAGAGGAACTCCACTATAATAAAATAAAAACCCTGAAAAGTGAAATACTATAATACTCCAAAGGAAAAAGATACATGAAGAAATTACCTTGGGATTATTTGGTGACTTTGGGAAAAAGTTGGAAAAGAAATTAACAGAAGGAACCTGGAAACAAAGACTTATGGACATTGATTGTTGAAATTAAATATAAAAGATGCTGGTTGAAATAAACTACTGGACATTTGGATTGGATATAATTATCAAAGAAGGGGGGGAAAGGAGAAGCATACAAAATGAGAGAACTATATGTGGAAATGAGACTGGAACTACAAGATATGAAGGAAATGATGAAAGAAAGCATGGAAATGTACAATATTATACTACAAAAATTAGATATGGTGATTCAGACTGAAGAAGAAGAAAGAGAACCAAAGGAGGAGGAGCTAAATAAAGAGGAAACCAGCTATAAACAAGTGGAACAACAAACATTAAAATGGGGGGGGGAATTAAAGTTAAAAATCTGAGGTTTGATACAATAATTAAAGGGGGAATTATTTGGAAAGCTAAACAAAGGAAAAGGAAAAAGCAGAAGAGGAAATTACAGAGGAAAGATCAAGAGAGGGAGGGGAACAAAACAAATAATTGGAATAAGAAATGGAGGGAAATAATGAAGGAAAAAAGGGAAAATAAGAGAAAGGACCACAAGATGAAGGGAAGCAGAAAGCAAACAAGAATTAAAAGAAATTATATAATCAGCAGGATGAGAGACAATGGGTAGAAGAAGAATAGGGAGGGAGGTTCTGCAAGATAATTTGTTGTGATATATAAGAATAGGGATTTAAAAATAGATAAGATTGGAACTGATATTTTTAAAGGATTATTGTTAAACCAGATATAGATTTTATTGAAATAGATATGGAAATGGGAATTTATTATAAGAATATCAATTGATATTTAATAAAATGATGAATAAAGTTAAAGTGAATTATGAGAATTGTAATGGAAAGATTAATATCAGTTTCTATAATTAATTGAATAGATTAATATTTTTGGAATATATAGGTGATTTATAAGGTAATTGAGAAAAAGAGTACCATGTGGAACCTGACTTAAAATATATAGACATATGTGATATGTAGTAGTTAGGAGAATATTGTTAGTAATGTAGAATGTGGTAATTAAAATGGTAAATTTTTATAATGAATTAAAGGGAATAAATTGAAGGAATGTATAAGGTAAATAAGTGGCAAGTGCGAATTGGCAACTAAAAGGGACAACTTTTTCAATTATTAGAATAAGGATGAAATTTATTGAATAATGAACGGAATAATAGTATGTGATAAAATTGCAAATGTGACAGATAAAAGCAATATGTGTTATAAATATATAAATGAAATAAGAATTTTAGATAATATTGTAAAACAAGACATGAGAATATTTTAAGAAAAATGAAATAAGTTAAAATATGAACTGTAATTGGATAAAACAAGTGTAATGAATTTAATATTTGAGAATATTCAAAGGAAAATAGAATAAGTAATAATGTGATATGAAATTGAATAAGAAAGATGAATATGCAACTATGGTCATGTTTGTATTGAAATGTAAAAACCTGGAACCACACTGTTCGCCCCCCAAAATATAAAATTTTTTAATAAATATTTTTAAAAAATATAAAAATAAAAAGTTTATTTAAAAAAAAGAAATGTTCTGACACAACTTCACAAACACAAACTGTATACTAAAATGGCGAAATCTGTCTTTGCCATTCCTGCACTGGACTACTTTGGCTAAAAATAGGAGGGCCATATGAAAAAAAATTAAGGGCCACATGAGGCTTTGGGAACCACCAGTTGTACATTCCTACTACAGCAAATGTGAAAGAATTGATCTTCATCTCTCAAGCTAATGTCAAGATCAGAATGTAGCTACCTCTGTGATCCTGAATATCTATCTTGAGTAACCTGTTGTTTATCATCTATAAATAAATAAAACAAACAAAAAAGTATCAGTTATCCAGAAGTGATTCTGCCACATAAATATTTACTTACAATGGCTATTACTTTTATGTTTTAATGAGTAGCATATGAATTATGTGAGTGAATGTTCAATCCACCAGTTCAGAATTTTCCCATTGGCTAGATTTGATACTTTACTGGTGGCCTTTCCTGAAGCTACAATATATCCTTACATAAAACAAATCTGTCATTGTTTATGCAGACAAATATAATCAATATAGGAAATCTTGATATTTTGTTTTGTCCTTGATATAGGGATCTGCGGGAACACTTGCTAAAACTGCTCCTTAAAGGCTATATATAATATGATTTATATTTTACCTTAACTCTAATGAATTGCTCTAGCTATCTACATGACTTTCTAATGCCTTTTTGTTTGTTTGTTTATAAAGTTGATATTTATAATTGAATGGTATTTGAGATGTGTTTTAGCTATTTACCATATTTTTCGCACTATAAGATGCTCCAGACTATAAGACACACATTAGCTTTAAAAGAGGAAAAACAAGAAAAAAAAATCTGCCTTTGCCTCCCAGCATCCATCTGGTATTCATTTGGCTGCCAGCAAACAGCAAACAGCCTGGTCAGTTTCAGCACATTATTGCAGCCCCAGCACATGGCTCATCAGGGCTCCGCTCTGTTGTCAACTGAGCTGAGCTGCTGCTGCCACCGAGGAGCTTTTGCTGCCAAGCAGGTGATTGAATTTGCCTCCTGGAATACCACTGATCAGCTGTTCTAGGCAGCAGGAATCTCTACCACCACCTATCACTGCCTATTACCACCCATTTGTGGCCGTGTTCACTGCTGATAGGCAGCGGCGAATGGGCAGTGGTGATCGGTGGTGGCGATTGGCAACAATGATCGGCAGTGAACAGGCAGTGGCAAACGGGCAGCAGTGAATGGGCAGCAGTAATCAGTGGTAGTGGCGGGTGATGATGATAAATGGTAATAGGCAGCAAGAGGCTGCGGCAGTGATCCCTGCCACCTAGAACAGCTGATTGACAGTATTCCAGGTGGCAAATCCAATCACCAATCTTCTGCTTGGCAGTGAAGGTTCCAGCATTTCCTGGCGGTGGTGGAAGTAGAAAATGCTGGAACTACACCAACCCGCCTCCCCCACCACAATATTCACTCTATAAGATGCACAGACATTTCCACCCACTTTTTTTTGGGGGGGGGGGTGCATAGTGAGAAAAATATGGTATATATATTTTTTCTCTTTTTTGGTTTTAGTTCCTTTTATAACAATTAGTAGTCTATGTATAATAAAGTATTCCCTATCTTTGGCAAAATGGTATTTCACTTTTTATGTTGTATACAATATATGTTTATTAAAGAAATGTAGAAATGATTAATATAAATTAAACCAAAGTACAGTATTTCTCACCTTGCAAGGGAAGCCTCTAACTAGCATTTTGATACCTTTGTTATCAAGTTTGTAGTTGTTAGTAGGCAACTGTCAAGTCTATGATTCATCTATGTAGAGTGCTTAGACCCTGATTTCAATCAGAATAGAGCTGGGGGGACCTTGGAGGTCTTCTAGTCCAATCCCCTGCTCAAGCAGGAGACTCTACACCATTTCAAATAGGTAGCTATCCAGTCTTTTTTAAAAAACCTCCAGTGATGAAGCATCTACATCTGAAGCCAAGCTGTTCCACTGGTTAATTGTCCTCACTGTTAGGAAGTTTCTCAATTCCAAGTTGCTTCTCTCCTTGCTTAGTTTCCATGCATTGTTTCTTGTCTTGCCTTTTGATGCTTTGGAAAATAAGCTGACCCTATCTTCTTTGTGGCAGACCCTCAAATACTGGAATACTGTTATAATGTTACCCCTAGTCCTTCTTCTCTCTAGTCTGGCCATACCCAATTCCCGTAACCTAGACCAGCCATACCCAATTCCTGAATTCTTCATGTTTTACAAATTTATCCCTGTAGGGTTTTTAGATCTGGCCTGATGTTTAACCACCAGATGCTTTTAAATAAGAAACTTCAATGTAATACCTGTGTAATTTATAACATGACTATCTACTTATAACAAAATTTCAAGAGTAGTACATACATCTGCATGAGCACATGAGCACCCTGGTTAAATAATCCGGATAAACAGCTTACTTTGACCATTGGTTGGATTCCAGGATAGCATTTACTGATGGCTACAAAAGCAAGCCCATTGTTTGTCTCCACTGAGATGAGCACAAAGTAATATACATACAATATGGACAGTATATATGCCATAGCAACATAGAAAACATAGCTTTCGGTCAAATGAACTTACTGCTAGGAAAATAGGCATAGAATTATAGTTTGGAACTCATTTGTCTCAGATAGCAATTTTTTCCCCGGTTTTATTTACTGTTTTAATGCAGTAGCTGCATGTTCTTTGTAAAACAGAGCCAAACAATTGCAACTTTCTTCAAATTTTTTTTGAAGAATTTCCAAAGAAGTAAACATTTCAAAAAATAAACTGGTTATGAGAAATGTCTTTTCTTCTTCCATAAATTATCCTACCTATCCTGAGTGTCCATTATTGGCACTATTGCACAAATGACTTGGTTATGTAAATTGTACCATGTTATCTGACACATAGACAGATATTGCATTATTTGCATTATAATATCATGACACATCTCATTATTTGCTCACTCTTGACTCCCATGGATGTCCATGTTAAGCTCTGAAAAGCCTATAATCTCCAATATTCATACATCCACACAGCCTGCAGAAAAAGTCATTCTACTTCCTTTCCCTTCTGAACAGAAAAGGTAAGGCAATGAATTGCCATGTGGTGGACCAAAACCTAGCTCATCTAAGTAGAGGAGGTGTTCATTGGGCTTTGGATACTAGCCAATGCTATACGGTTCTTTAATGGTGTCAGATTCAGGAAATCAGGAAGCAAAGTAATTCAAATGAGTACAGGTTTAATGTACCCTAACACTTTCTACAAGAATCTGAACTACTAACAGTCAAAGCAAATTGGTGGGAGATGAGTCAATGGAATTCAAAGTGGCCTGGACTTAGATC
Source organism: Pseudonaja textilis (assembly GCF_049901715.1). Classification (NCBI taxonomy): domain Eukaryota; kingdom Metazoa; phylum Chordata; class Lepidosauria; order Squamata; family Elapidae; genus Pseudonaja; species Pseudonaja textilis. Next base: position 180,342,012 of record NC_141990.1, on the reverse strand, counting down.
ACTTGGGGGCACAAAGGGATTAGAGGCTGATGACATGCTTGACCCCTCCCTCAGGCTCAGCCTGGTAATCTCCCACAGATGAAAATCTGTGTCTGTAGCCTGAAAAATGTGTCTGAGTTAAAGAACTAGATTTACCTCTAGACATGCAAAACCTAGCATACTTCTATTGTCTGTTTTTTTTGTCTCCAAGTACTAGGAGTTAAACTCTTGCTTTAAGGAGAAATGTTTGCACTTTTTTCTGCTTAATCAGAAAAGGGCTTTATAAGACACTAAAACTTGGAGAGTAGAATATGTGTGTGTGTTCTTAGTGCTGCTAACACTGTGAGAAAGGACAAGTTATGCAATTTAAAAGTGACCTCAAATACAATTTTGGAGACAGGCTGAATTACACATTTGATATACTACTGAAATGTACACATTAAATAGCTGAGTGACTTTTGTTCCTAACATGAGATTTTTTTTCTCTATCTCCCAGTTATTTTGTAAAGAAAAATGCATTCATTGAATTTATTAATCATATATAGGGAACAATCCTTGTGACCTTATGAGTCTTTCTTCATAATAATTATTTTTCCCTTGGTAAGAAACAAAGGCCTTCCAATTATGGATGATCAAACATATTAGAAAAAACTTTATGAAGCTATTAAAATCTTAGTAATCTGCTTTCAACCTCTGTTCTACTTTGAAGCACATCTTTATCTCAATGGAACTATAAAACCTGAAATAACTCACATAATAATAGTTTTGCCATACTCATGCACACCTTTCTGAAATGTCAGGTATAAGTTATTTTCTCTAGACGGAGATCAAAGAAAATGCTGCTGTACAAAATGCTGTCTTATGCTATAGTTGTGCTAGAACTGTCATTGACAGGCTGCTTACACCTCCCACTTTCTTTACTGGGTTCTGTTTAGTTTGATTTAGCATGTTGTGTGAATCTAACTATTGGGATTTGTAAACCATGATTTATGATTTAGCGATGCATGCTAATTGTTAATTGATGTTTCAACAAAAATCTAAATGAGCCTATTATTTCCAGTTACTTGGCAATGGAGTACTTAACTCTGTTTTCAAAGGAGACTGGCTTTAGAGGCAGAACCAGTGACTGGAAATTATGCCAGAACTGGAAAACAGCAAGGATGGGTATTTTACAAGACCTAAACCCATCAAAGGACAAACAGCTGTAGCAGTGCTACACAAATTACATGCTACACAAGGTATCTTGGGTACTCTGATGCAACTTGGTAGCACTTCTAACATTGTGGGTGACATTTTTTACCCTTCAGGTTGTTAGGGTCTCACTGCAACTATCATGCTATTCCAAAATTTAAAAGCGATATTAATACTGAAACATCTAAAGAAACATAGGTTATGAATGCACTGTTGCAGAAGCATATGCGAATACCAGAATTACAGCTACATCTGTCTAGTTTGAAGGAATCTCAATCAAAAAGAAATGAGGCAAAACAGAAATGAAAATAAATGTATCATTACCCAATATAAAAACCAAGTGGTTACAATCTATAGATGGTTGAGTATAATCATTGTTCAGTTTTACGCCTCTTTCCTCAGATATAAAATCCCACTTGGGGTGTTACCTAAATTAGGCAGCAACTGATGCCAATAACAAGTTGTCAGAATACAGTGTCTTCTGCATTCATATACTGGTTCATATGGGATTATGAAACTCATACACACCATTCATTGTCCATATACAATCCAAATATTCTAGTCTTGGAGATAAAAGATGGACGATTTTAAAGTTTTATTTCCCCTCTGATCAGATTACCAATGTTTTCAAAACGATGTTCATCAAATCAATCACATTGAAGTAGGAGGGAGGCCTCCATTCAGTTAATATCTTAGCCCCTCAATAAAATTTTTATTGCAGACTCTGGATCTAATTTGGCCTAAAATGTATGGAATGAAAGGGAGCGCCAAACAGGAGAGTTTGAGGGGCAATTTTTCTTGATACCACCCCACTATCACAGTGGGTGATCTCCCATAACAATCACTGACTGGCCAGCAGATTAAAACCAGGGTTAACTATGTTTTCTTTGGTACCACTTCCCTCTTCAAGCCTATGTAGCATCAACAGTCTAAGTACATTCACTGGGAGGTAACTTCCTATGCACAATGGGGTTACGCTTGCATGAACACATCAGCCAGAAGCAATAAAATGACAAATGGTGAACTAATTATCTAGGCCAGAAGTGTGAAACTCGCATCATCCCCTTTGCTAAAATGGGGGTTGGGCGTGGCCAGTACATGACACATCCGGCATATGATACACCTCTGATCTAGGCTGTGGATTAGCAAACCTTCAATCCCTTTCTCTCTTTTTTCCTTTTCATTGCATATTTAAAGAAGCATGAAGAATATAGTTTATGGATTCCTTTCCAATCTCTTCATTAGCAATAATAATTGGAGATGTCTGCAAAAATTCAGTAAATTAGCATTATCTTTTTCTGTGTAACAAAGTTTCTCTCTGTGTAAAATCAATCATATATATTGAGTCTCCATATGGTTCTGCTCTTTCTTCTTGCTTTATCAGTGTATGTTTGGGTGTGCAACATCAGGTAGGTTCATTAATTATGATCTGTTGGGTTTCATGACCAGCAAATAAATGGGAAGGGGCTTAGAATGAAAGAGTCAATAGCACTCCAAATCAATGGTGGGATTCACAATTTTTTACTACCGGTTCTGTGGGTGTGGCCTGGTGGGCATGGTATGTCTTAGTGGGGATGGCTTGGTGGGCATGGCAGGGGAAGGATACTGTAAAATCTCCACTTCCTCCCCACCCCATTAACCTGCTTTCCAGCTCCATTCTCCTGTGCAGGGCAACAAAAGAAGACCCAGCCAATCAGCTGGGACTCAAGAGGCAGAGAATAGATAGGGGCAGGGCCAGTCAGAGGTGGTATTTGCTGGTTTTCTGAACTACTCAAAATTTCTGCTACTGGTTCTTCAGAACTGGTCAGAACCTGCTGAATTCCACCTCTAATCCAAATGCTACTGAATTGATTTTTATGGGATTACATTGGTTTAAATTGGGGGTGGAGTTTCTTGCTGTTTTCACATTTCTTTATAGACAACTGACTTTATATCTCCTGTGACATTTGCTCATTAGAGTTTTTAAGAGCCTTCCACCACACACACATATACACAAGTATTTACTTTTCTTTCCAGTTATTATCCTTGTTCTTCTTTGAACAACATTTTCCCTTCACAAACACAATTCAGTTCAATTCTCTTGGGCAGCTTGCATCATTGTTTTTACAACTGGTAGAATAATGGAATAAATTCTAGAAATATCTATCCACACTCTTATTCATTAGTTCTTTGCAAGTAGCAAATAGACAGAATCTATGACTTATAAGAAAAATCTAATTCCATCATCCTGGTAACTACTACAGGCTAAAGATGCTTTTTCCCTCCTTAGCAACAACTTTATGAAACTGAGAACCATTACTGTGTCACAAGCCAGACACTGACTTAATTTTTTATATGGAATAGGTTGTCTAGCACATTCTGTTAAGCCTCTGGATGGAAGAATGAAGGATATGAAAAGAAGAGTTACGTGGGATGTTCCCAAAACAATGTTTTAGCTCTTTTGAAGATTTTTTGTAAAATCAGCAAAAAGAAGAGTGAAAAGAAGAAGAAAAAAGAAATACCACTGATTTCCACTCAACACTTTGGGGAAACGGGAGACTTAAATATTTGACTTCTTAGTTGTTGCCATTGCATAATCATTTATCCTATTATTATCTACCATTCATCCTCAGGAGCTTTGATGATGAGTTGATCCTTGACAAAGAATCATTGCTGTCATGAAAAGAGAATGGGGAGGAGCAAAAGTCTCTTGAATGCAAGAAGAAAGCAGTGATTGGTGCTATTTTCCTTAATCATTAATTCTATCAAGGCCCAGCCATGAAGCATGAAGCACATTTAAGGAAATCCTGGCAACCTGCATTTAATGAAGCAAAACATCACCAAAAGATCTGTTCAGCTTTACCATTCTATATTTCTAGTGGCAGTAGAAAAACAGGCAAATCATTCTGTTAATGAAATGTTACTTTTGCATGTATTCATCAGATTCAATTCCATTTCTTCATTCATTTTCAGCATTGAAAACAATAAGGATTTGCACAGCTGAATCAGACATTTCTGAGCCCATTTGTTGAGCTAAAAACAGAAGAGTTGAGTAGAAGATCAGATTATGTCTGCATATAGTGCTTTGCAGTATACCTGTATTGAGCAACTGTGTGGACCACCTAACGTTAGCTGTTGCTATAACATGTTGCCCATAAGGGCAATGGTTGAGTTCCTATGACCCTGAAGTACTTTTAAAGATAGAATTCAAAAGTTGCAATCCCAAAAGACAGTATCAGAGTAATGAAGCATTTGAGGTCCCAGTGACTGATTTAAGTTTCAATATGTATATATGTCTGGACACAATTTTAGTACACTACTTCCCAGAATTCCTAGGAAGTATGGCTAGAAGCAACTTAAGGTACAGGACTTTTAATTTTGGAATTCCCACTTACGACTTCAAATTCTGGTAACTTTAGCAACTGAATCCTATGCTGGCTCTTACAATGTGATATGTATATACTGTACTATTTTCAGTGATTCCAGTTAATGTTGTAGATCAGCTTATATTTTATTGAATCCATAATTGTGTTTGGAGAATCTGGTAGAGGTTCAAACGGCCTGGAGGTCATGATGAATGACCATGAATAAAATGGATTGGTGATTTTTTCTTTTTCTTCTCTACACGTGGAGTAATCTCACATTTGATAAAAACACAGAATGCTTGTAGATACAGACATATTCATGAACAGAACTGTTTACATGTGTGGGTTTGTAAGCCTCAAGGCTGAATTCCACTATGGTGGAATTTCATAAGGGTACCACATAACTTATATTAGCAGATGAAAAATAGAATATAGAGAAAACTTCATTTATTTTTTAATGGTATGTACAATTAATACATCTCCTTATGCTTCCACTTGTATAAGATTAGACAGAGCATTTTAATTAAATGATGTTACTCTATTCATAGTCTTGGGAAATTTTTGAAATTAATTTAACCAGAGATGGAGGAAAAGAGAGAATGTTGGAAAAACCAGGATAGGTTGGGACCAAATGATGGATGAAGACGGTCTCTGTGATAGCAAGGCAATGGGCTTTCAGGTAAATGTGGGACTGAAATAACTAAGGGCAGAATAAAATATGCAATAATAAGTAAATGATCAGTAAACCAAGTGCTGATTACAATCAGAAGACAGTCGCCAGAATGTCTGCAACAATTTTGCTTGCTATTTTTAGGGAAATCAACTAGTTTTTACTGAGAGAAAACTCTTGTCCAGCTCTTCAGGAAAATCAGAGTTGGAGAGATCTCTCTTCCTTTGGATGGTTTTTCATTTTTAAAATTCTTGATCAGTTTATGATTGTAATCACATAAAAGCCTAAGCCATAACAGGTACCCATTTTTTTTCATGTATAACATTCCTCAATACACATATACATAGATATTATGTACGTACATCTATTCTATACACAGATTAATAGCTGTAACAGAGGCTCCGATGTATACTCTAAGCCTTGCTAAGGTCCCTAGCTTGAAGACAACCATGGTCTCTTGTATAGGTAGTCCTTCACTTATCACAATTGAACCCAAGTTTCCTTCACTGCAGTTGTTAAGTGAATCATGAGGTTGTAAAGTGAATCTAGCTTTCCCCATTGACTTTGTGGGAAGCTAGATAGAAAGATTACAAAGATTACACTTGGCTGTTTTTCTTGAGACTGTTGTTTTATTGAAGCAGGAATTTAAAATGTAACTCATTTATTTGTCTTGAGAGCAAAAAAGGAAACCTTTTGGGGGGGGAGCTATAGGGCCCAAATAAATGTGGACACTGCATTTTCAATCTGGTTTTGAGGCAGAGGTGGTATTCAGCAGGCTCTGACCAGTTCTAGAGAACCAGTAGTGGAAATTTTGAGTAGTTTGGAGAACCAGCGAATACCACCTCTGACTGGAGATTTTATAAATACTACCTGTAGATTTTACATACCCTGCCATGCCCACCAAGCTGCGCCCACAGAACCAGTAGTAGAAAAATTTGAATCCCACCACTATTTTGAGGGGTTGGGAAGATTCAAGTCAGAGTAGAAAGAATGATTGTATAGGAAATACTGTATATTTCATGATGAATGAGATATGTACAGTAGATCACAAGTACCTCATCCATGTTTTAGATGATCCTCAGATATGGAAGGAACTGAAGGTTTCCCTAACGAATAATGGCATTTGATTTATTTTCTCTAAAAGCTCCTGGCCATTTTAGTTTAGCAACAGTTTCAAAAAATTAACTGAACATCTTGACATACATAACTTTTAAACATTAGGGTTTGATACAAGCTCTGGAGGCACCCTTAGCAGGTTTCAAACACTTTTGTAGGATCATTCATCACAATGGGGATAAATTGTTTAAAATGAGGTAGAACGATATATCAAAGAATATATGAAAGAAACATTTTGGATCCAATTCTGAGATGTACCAAGATTTCTACAGAGCCTAAGATCTTGTACAGGGGAAAAGAAACCTCTGAGGTATATTTATATAAAACTCACATATTTTTTCACATTTAAAACAAACATTAATTTGTAGCTCTGCCCCTCCACTATAATCTGTGAAATGCAGAGCAAGAAAGATCTTAGGCAAACAGGCCCTGCAATCATATAGCTTATATGATCATATTACTTAATTAAAGTCAGAGCCTTTCTATAATCTCATCTCTCTGAGACAAATATTCTAATGTGCACAGAGCAGTCTAATTGGCTTTCAAAACTGCCTCAGAGCAGCCATTCCACAAATGATTAATATATACCCTATTAAATTATTTAAGCTTTTTTTTCCAGCCTTTTGAAATATAATCATTTCTGTAAACAGAATAAATCTCAAGATATTCCCTAAATTTATTACTTTTCACAATGCTGAAAAAAAGACTCCAAAAACTTATGCCCTGTAAAATATACACTATAAAATATGTACAGATACTGGTGCTTGTAGTTTGAATGAAGCTGCAAGATATTTTTTTTTTCCTTTTTCACAGGTTAAACCCAGAGGATCGCAGTCATTACCTTCTCACTTGATATTGGCTTCTGATACTGGCCTTTGGACACCAGTTAAGTTTTTAGCTTGGGAATAAAAACAAAAGATCAAATGCTTTTAGTTATTTATTTAAACATTTTTTAAATATTGTAACTACTTAAGGCAATTTACCCTTCTCAGATAAGATTTGCTTTTCTTCATGCAAGTCATTTTTCACTAGATTCAGATTCCCCTGTCTTCTGGAAGAAAAGAATTCTCTATATGCATTTCAGAGAAATGGATTATTTATGAATAAACTAAGAATATCAGCATAATTTATTGATAAATTAAACAGCACATGTGTATATCACATGGATTGACTAACTACTTTCCTCAGTTGTGAAAACAGTTTCTTTATTCTGGATCTGTCTTCCTGTCCTTTAAACTGATAGAGGGCTGCAGATGGGTGATCATTAAATTTGGTTTAATTAGCCATGTCTATATATATGTTAGTGTATCAAATATCATATACTATAATGTTTATTGATGAGTGTGTGTTTGTGTGTGCATAGTTAATGCAGTATATAATTATATGTTATCTTTATATGTATCAAAAGGATGTGCAGGTGGTCCTTGATTTGATCACAGTTGACCCCAGCAGCTAAGTGAGTTTTGCCCCATTTTATGACCTTTCTTGCCACAGTTGTTAAATGAGTTACTGCTGTTGTTAAGTTTTTAACATGGTTGTTAACTGCATCTGGCTACATGCCAGTTGTCAAGCATCCAAATTTTGATCATGTGACTATTGGGGATACTGCAATGGTCAGAAGTGTGAAAAATGGCCATCAGTCATTTTTATCACTTTGAACAGTCAGTAACCAAATGGTTGTAAGTCAAGGACCATCTGTATACAAAGTAGATTCCTCCATTTCTATGTAACCTCTTTTCACATTCAGGCTAAGTCCACCTAAGAGCAAACTGTACTAAAACACATTTCAAAAACATTTTTGAACTTAAAGACATGTATAATATTAAATCCAAAGCATTTGCTTCATTCAGCTTCTTCCTGCTTCATTTTCCATTTCAAATGAAAATGTTAAGCTTTCATTCCACTTAATTAATTAGCTCTTCATTTATTATAGCCTCAAATTGTATCTGCTTTGCTTCCTCAGTGTGTTTCTATGAGAGAGGGGGGTGGAGCGAGAGAGAGAGAAGTAATTTTCAACGTTCTTTTACAATCAGCTCTGCCACAATGAAAGAAAATCTTCACTTCAGTTCGACTTTAGGCTGTGCAGAGAAAGGACCCTCTGCCTTCAATTCTCCTGGAGAAATGTCACCCATCTATGCTGGTAACAGGCTAGGGAGGCCTGTAGTTCAGAGGTGAAGAGACAGCTGCAACTTGTTGAAAGCAAATAAGCCAGGGATTTGAAAGACCCAAGGAGGGGATCAGCAGGCACTCTTTTTGCTATTGGTGGACATCAGAAATGGTTCACAAGTGCACAGAACCAAATCTGACAATAACAGTAGAATGGATCTCTGCAAGACATGTCCAACAGCTTCAGTCAAAAGACTGAATTCTGATCATTTTCATTTTAGACATTCTACCATTCATGATATGTAAGAGCTGTGGTGATGAGGTAATTAGAATGTAGTATTGCAGGCTGTCTCTGCACTCCACTGCCAGGAGTTCAATCTTGACTGGTTTAAGATTGATTCAGCCTTCCAGCCATCCAAAGTTGGTAAAATGAGGACCCATATTCTTGAGAGCAATATGCTGATATTGTAAACCGCTTAGAGGGTGCTGTAAAGTACTATGAAATGGTAGATAAGTCTAAGTGTGATTGTTATTTCTAAGAAACCCAATAAAGAATATTTTAGGTTTCAATGCAACAATGAAATTAAACTTGACATTTTAGCCCCTCACTGCAGCACTGGGAAATTCCCCCCTTTTTTTTCAATCTGTTTTACAATGAATGTTCCTAATTGTGCACGAGGAGCAGATGTTAGGTTCACACAAAATTTTACCTGGGTAAACATAAACCTGTATACTAAAACAGTTCAATCTGTACTGCAGTCCATGGAAATAATTTATCTAAAAATTATTTAGACTGTTTTTAAAAGACTCTTTGAAGTGAGCAAACATGATTAAAAAAATTCAGTCAAATTTGTGAGTGGAGAAATTGGGTAAAATATACTTCTATTTTTTTTTTTTCTGAATTTCTCCAGAGAAATAATTTTCTCAGAATTCCTCAAGAATTTCTCAAGTTTATGAGTGACAAAAGTACTATTACTGAAAAAAGTCCATGAAAAGAATTGCTGTTGTTGTGGTGGTGGTGGTGGTTCACATTATACCATATTTTTCATTTAGGCACTCTGTCTTAGTGTCTTGGAATATAACCATAAACTGTAAAACCAGTGAGTTCATAGAGTGCTGCAAGGATAAATGTAGAATGAGAAATAAAATATGCACACAAATGGTGCTTTCATAGGAAGAAGGCAAAAGGGAATAACTGATGAAACATGCATCATGACAGCAGAACCCAAAGTCTTTGATGTATGTACCTCACACAGATATAGAAGTATGGAATTATATAGTGAGGTGGGCCTTTTTTAAAAATCAGTGTTGACTCCTGGCAACTGCCTGGACAACTCTCTGTATTTCCTTGGCAAAATATCAGAAGTTTGTCCTTGTTTGTCTCTTCAGCTGAGCCAGAGGGAGTGACTCAAGATCATTCAGTTGTCTTTGAGTCTAAGGTGGGACTAGGGCTCAGTTTCTAACCCAATGACTTAACCACTATACCAAACTGTTTCTCATATCCCCCCCCACATCTTCTTCAAGACCACCTGCCCAATAGAAGAAAAGTGATTAGCTTTTCTTTTTCCTGGATCAAAAAGGTGGGCAGGCTATCAGGCTGTCCAGTTGGGAAGCTATGGGGACTGGTAGTCAGGACTGAAAAAATTACAAACTATCATCAACATGTTTTAATGCAGACAGGGTTTTCTTAAAACTGGTTTAAAATCCAATGCTATGTGCAGGTGTGTCCAATGCCAACATAATTTTAAGACGAACCCAAATTTACATTTCATAGAACTTCAATATCACAGTCTCTTCCTCTCTGTTCCACTAATGCTATTAGAGTTAATGCAATGGTAGCTATTTATTTCCAACATCCTATTACTTTTGAGCTGTGCTTGTTTGTTTAATAGTTATTTTGCAAATGAAATAATTGAGATCAGAAGAAAGAAAGAAAGAAAGAAAGAAAGAAAGAAAGAAAGAAAGAAAGAAAGAAAGAAAGAAAGAAAGAAAGAAGGAAGGAAATGCAAAGTGGATCAATTCCTTTCTCAAATCATCATTAAAAATATCAGGTAATGGGGCAAAGTTGAAGAAAGATTAGCATTGCAAGCTTCCTTCTGCTTGTGGATTCCTTTATTCTAAAAATACATATATCCACCTCTAGGAAGCACTGAGAAAAATCATTTAGACCAGTTTCAGAGGGATTTGATACTGTTTTTTTTTCCCATCTCTGAGCCTTCCATTGAGGGTGCAATGTTTTTCAGTAGCTCAGCGATGCCTTGTAAGATCTACAACCAAGATGAGATAATAAGAAGCAGCTTGACTTGAAGTATTATTTACTATCTGCAGTTTGTCTTTAATGGCTGGAACTTGAGTTCCAAATTCAACATTATAAAATGGAGATAAAATATAAGATTTCCAATGATACATATATTTTGTTATTTTATGTTTGTTGCAATATGCTTGGGTTTTGATACCTGTACTTGATTCTTCTGCATCAATCGCTTCTTATATTCTTTAAAAATATACAACACAATAAGGCATGGGAAGTGGGTAGATAAATAATAAGCTACTTTTTGTAGGACAAATAGTCTGTCTAACCTAGCGCCATGTACAGGAAATTAGCAGTATCACTCTATAGTTCTAGCATCTTTACAATAAGCTGTTACTGATCATTTTGACAGTGAATTGAATCTGAAGTTTTCTATATTCTCTATCACTGAGTTGTAGGTGTTGTTTTGGTTGCTAGGCCAGCACTGATGGCATGAATCTTCAGTGAGCTAAGCATCCATTCTGTGCTACTTTTTTGCTAAGGGATACCGGTATAAAAGCCATGAGAGACTTCTTTCCAAAACTCAGATAATTTCTTCCTAAATTCTCCACTGTGATTGGCAACACAGAAAATGAAAATCCCAAAATGTTAGGAAATCTTTTAAGAAAGTTGTTTTTTAAACAATATTTTAAACAGTATTTGCGTATATATTAATGAACCCACCCACCCCCCGAGTTTCTCTGTCAGTTGGGTCATTTCCAAATTTGATAAAGTAAATGAATGAATGAAAGAATGAATGAATGAATGAATGAACGAATGAATATGCTCTGAGTCCCCTTTGAACAAGCAGAAATGAAAATATGAAAGACGGAGTATGTTCTAAATGACATATGCTCAGGGAATGATACACTTTTCTCATTAAAGTAATTAAAGGCCAGAACTAGGTAGCAATTGTGCAGATGTCACTAAGAATTCTGCAAGGCCATGTACAGCTGTCAGCCTGAAATACAATATCATTATACTTGATACTAACATTATCTATGTATGACAGTTTCAATAATGAGATGTTAGTCTGAGATGGAGAAGCAATAATTTATCTTCTTGTTCCTAAGATCTTGAATGAATTTCTTATTGCTTCAAAAAAGTGTCCCTTCTCAAAAATTCTGATTCTAGAAAGGATACAGAAACAGAAGGTTTGTGGCATCCTAGACAAATGGAGAGGCTACAGACAAGGCAGGCAACATTACAAGATAGTGAGGGTATCTTATACAATCAGGTGAGGAGAGGTGTGGGTGGGGCCAGCCTGTCGGTTCAACTACTGGTTCAGCGAGCCAAATGTAAGTTTAACATCCAGCTCACCTGAACTGGTCCAAACTGGCTGAATCCCACCCCTGCTCCTGAGTCATGAAAGCCAGCTGGGTGATTTTGGGTCAGTCACTCTCTCTCAGCCCAACTAAACTCACAGGGCTGTTGTTGTGAGGAAAATAGGAGGAAGAAGATGTGTTGATATGTTACCTTGAGTTATTTGTAAAAATAATAAAGGCAGAATACAATTTGAATAAATAAATAAATGCGATCAAACAGACATGGGAATCATCATGTGGTATCCATTGCCAAGCACATATTTGAATTGAGGAGCTATCAGAATAAAACTAAGAAATAATCCAAATTGAAGAGCAAAATTGGAGAAGTCTTTTATGGGTTCCAATAGTTTCTTGTTCAAGTAAATCTTTTTGTGAGAGTCAAACTTAAACAATAGCCCTAAAAAATAGCTAGAGAAATTGTTTTGAAAGTAATTTTGTAAGGGTAAGATGGTATTTTCTTTTGCTTAAACATGTTACTCTTTTAAAGCGAAACAAGTATCCAGTGGGGTGGGTAAGTGTGTTTGTGTCCATTAGTATCTTTGTGTAGATCAGTTTGTTTCAGCATCAACTATCAAACTGCAAATAAAACAAGCTTCTTTGACAGTCACAATGTTAGTTATTATTTACTAATACAGTAAAACATCAAAATAAAAAAAGAACACATTCTCTCCAAATGATAACTTTATTTACTTTTGGTAAATAAAGTTTATCTATCTATCTATCTATCTATCTATCTATCTATCTATCTATCTATCTATCTATCTATCTATCTATCTATCTATCATCTGTCTATCTATCTCTATTGGGAGTTGGCAACCTGCGGCTCTGGAGCCACATGCAGCTCTTTGGGCCCTCTGCTGCGGCTCCCTGTCATGGCAGTGGCATGGCTGGAGCCTTAATGCAAGAGCAAAGTGCCCCTGCACTGGCCTTTGCATGGCAACAGCATTCTGCCTTTGTCGCGGTACATTTGCTGTTGCCTCCAGCAAAGAGGGCTGGGAAAGAATGGTGGGGGCGGATCTTGTGAGTTGGGGGTCATCCCCGAAGCCTGGCCTTCCTCCTCTCTTGTCAGCAGGGACAAGAGAAAGAAGGGGGTGACATGGGGAAGTGCTCCTCTCTCCCACCAAGCGCCGAACACAACAGCCCAGCAGGATGGGGAGGTGTCCTGGCAGAATCTCCCCCATTGGCGAGTTGGACATTGGAGATGTTGGAGTGTGTCTTCTGACCCTCCAGTGCTCACCTGCAACTCCCTTTCCTCCTCCAGGCCCAGATTGCTGAGTGGGGGAAGCACCCCTGACATCTCTGCTGGCCCTTCCCCATGGCCCCAGCCATCACTGCCTGCGGAAGGCACAGGAAAAGCAAGCAGAAACAGCTCTTGCTGGGGCAAAAGAGATGATTTAGAAGAAGACACAGGCAAAAGAAAGTGGCACTTTTCAAAGGTGGGCAGCTTGCGTCTCCTTTGAAAAGCACCACTTTCTGTTGCCTGTGCCTTCCCCTGACAGCGATGGCTGGGGCCATGGAGGTGGGGCGGGCAGCAGAGGAGTCAGGGCTGCTGTCCTCCCTCAGCAAGCCGGGCCTTGAGGAACATGGAGAATTGCAGGCGAGCATCAGAGAAATGCGTGTTGGAAATTCCAACACATGTTTCCAGTGCGTGCTCCTCTATCCTGAAGTAGGATTGAATTGGGGGAAGGGAGCAGGGGGAAGGGTAGGAGAGAAGGACAAGCTGCTTTTCCTTTAGCATGGGGCAGGGGGAAGACCCAATACCCTCCTCCATGGCCTGCCCGCTGCTCTCGCAGCACATTTCTTTCTCTCCCTCTCTCGCATTGTGTTGTAACAGGCTCCAGGAAGAGGAGGGGATCCAGTCCCCAATTTGACACTCACTTTGCAATGGGGGAGACTGCATCCCCTCCTTCTCCATTACAACACAATGTGACCCTGCCCCACTCGCCCCTGACAACTCGTTCTCTCAGGGCAGAGAGCAGATCATGTGTCCAGTATCAGCAAAACTGGAAGTAGCTGCCCACTGTTTCCTGCCAGCCAGGCAGCCAGAGAGAAAGAGAGAGAGAGACAGAGAGAGGGAGACAGATTCGGATTGATTTGGCTCTTTCTTCTCTCTTCTCTCCACTTTGCCCAGTTTTGCAAGGATTCAGCAGATGCTGCCTTGGTGGTGGTGGTGGTGGTGGTGGTGGTGGTGAGTTCTGTCCCATATTTTGCCTGCCAAGCATCTTCGCTTGGGGAATATACCCCAGGGACTATATTTTCTGGCCATTTTGGACTGAGTTGCAGGATGTGTATGTGTGTCTGTGTGAGCGTGAAGATGCTTCTCTGAAGTGTGTGTGGTGATCTATAGCCTGACAGTCACCCTTTTGCAATGTTAGGTTTATTTTTGTATCCTTCCAGAGACAGAAAGAACATGGTCGAATTTCCTTAGCTATTCCCTCGTTTTGTGGGTTGGGAAGTGGAGGTGGGGAGTGGGAGGGAGAGGAGGAGGGAAAGAGAGATAGGAGGGAGAGAGGAGGTGAGAGGCAGATAGAGAGAAAAAGAGAAAGAATGGGAGAAAAAGAGATGAGAGGGAGGGAAAGGGAGACAGAGAGAGAAAAAGGGAAAGAGATGAGAAAAAGAGAGGAAGAGAGAAAGAGAAAAGAGAGAAAGAGAAAAGAGAGGGGGATGGGAGATAGAGGGAAATAGAAAGTGTGATAGGGAGGGAGATAGAGAGAAAAAGAGAAAGATGAGAGAAAGATAAGAGAGAGGGAGAGGGGGGGAGGGGGAGATAGAGAAAGAGAAAGAGAGATGAGAGAGAAGGAGATAGATAAAGAGGGAGAAAGAGATGAGAGGGAGGGAGGGAGAGAAAGAGAGAGTGGGGAGATACTTATTTCCCATAGAAAAGAAAACATGGGGAACCACAAAACCTGGGTAGGCATGGCTGGGGGGGGGGTCATGTGACTGGGTGGGACTGAGTGACATTGAGTTGGCCAAGCCCACCCAGGTTTTGTGGCTCCCAGTGTTTTGTTTTCTGTGGGAAATGGGCCCAAGTGGCTGGGTGTTTGAGTGTTTAATGTTGCAGACCCCTGATCTATCTCTATCTCTATCATCTATCTATATCATTTATATCTATCTATCTATCTATCTATCTATCTATCTATCTATCTATCATCTTTGTACAATAATATATATTTCCTCGGGCAGCTAGTATTCTGAAAGGGTATTACCCATTTCAATTTTTTTATTTGTTTCTTTTTTTCCTTATTTATAGCTATGTTGGCCCTATTTTGTTGTGATGAAGAATGTAGATCAGGGGTGTCAAACTCAATTTCAGGGTTTGTTTAACCTCAGGAGTCTCAGTGAGCATGGCTAGGATGGGCATGGCCAGCTTGACATTCTGCAGCACTCTGTCAGAGAAAACACAGCCCAGGAAGGACGTGTGCAGCCCTCGCAAGCTCCATTTTCTCTGGCAGAAGCACTGCAGGCCGGTCCTTCATTGTTTCTAGGGTGGCCCCACAGGCCAGATCTAAGCACCCTACAGGCTAGATCTGGCCCCTGGGCCTTTAGTCTGACACCCATGATGTAGATATTTTCATCATTTTCTTGATGAACAGTATTGCATGTAAGTTAGTGTAGTTTTTTGTTGTCCTATATATCCAGATAAATGTTTCCTCTTATGGTTACATTTATGAAGAAATGTGTGAATCTAAATAAATTTCCCCAAAGAATAAATAATACATTACAAATAAAGCAACATTAATAAGTCAGATCATTTTTAGTTATGACTTCCCCCAGAACTATTTGAAGCAAAAAGATGGAATGGCATTTAAAAAATAAGACTTTCCAGATAATTCCCCTTAAATCTCTTTTATTTAGTTTTAAATTTTGATTTTATCTGCTTTTAGGGGATGATCATTTTTTTTAAAAAAGAATCCTCTCCTTTCAGCTCAAGCTGCATTATCCTATATCACTGAAAATTAAAATGGAAAAGGGCTTAAAGATAATGGCTGCCTCAGCGAACTCTATTTGAAGTTGCTTTCTTTCACATCTGCTTGCCTTACATATTATGTAAATATGAAGGCTTATTCTTTGCTTAAGAACGCTTGCTGCCTGGCGACCATAGATCTACACCATGGCAATGCTAAACAGAGAGATGAATCTGAGTGATGTTAGATTGCTATGCTGAACATCAGAACTGCAAAGTGCAAGCTGGTTAAATGATCTTTACAATGGTTAGATTTTATTTACCACTATTATGAGTGTTTTACACAGGCAGCTTTAATGAAGTGTTGTGGCTGTGACCTGAACAATCATTTAAATGAATGGGATGCAGATATGATACTCTCCTTTTCAATAATGAGGCATGGTTCTTTTCAGTAGTTCAATGTTTTACCATAAAATATATATTTATGGGTAAGCTCAAATAGTCATTGGAATTATATGCTACCTTTATTTTGTACAACTCAAGGCAGAACACATCATGTTCCATCAGCTATTTTCTCCACAATAACAACTCTGCGAGGTGGGCTGAAAGGAGTCTGAATTACCCAAGGTCTTCTGTGCTTAAGGACAGGCATTTTGAAAGGCATTCTTTTAAACCACCCTATAAAACAGCCACTCAAATTGTGATAGTTCCTGTGCATGTTAAAGTGCATCAGTATTATCAGTCATTTCAAGACAGTGAGATGAGTGGCACATAAATTAAACAAACAAATGCATAGCAATAGCACTTATATACTGCTTCACAGTGCTTTATAGCCCACTTTAAGTGGTTTATTGTGGTGGGTCATATCCAGGACAACAATGAAGATACTTATAGGGAGGAGGTGAAGGCTCTTGTGGACTGGTGCAATAAAAGTAACCTGGTCCTAAATGTTAATAAAACAAAGGAGAACATAGATTTTGGAAAGAGCCAGCATGGTCGTACTCTACTCAGTATCAAGGATACAGCTGTACAGGTGATCAACAATATGAAGTATCTGGGGGTGCAGATAAACAACAATCTGAATTGGTCTCTCCACATGTCATCCTTAGTGAAATGTGCAAACCAGTGTCTGCATTTCCTGTGTCAGATGAGGAGAGCACATCTTTCTCCTTCTGTCCTGACAACTTTTTACAGAGGCACGATTGAGAGTGCTTTAACAAACTGCATCACTGTTTAGTTTGGTGGTTGCAGTACCTCAGAGAGAAAGTCAATTCAGAGAGTGGTAAGGACATCCGAGAAGATTATAGAAAGCTCACTTCCTGTCATTCAGGATACTGCTTAAAAGCTCTATGTGCTTAGAGCTCAAAGCATTGTTAGAGACCCCACACACCCACTTCATGGTCTGTTTCTGTTGCTCCTCTCTGGGAGGAGGTTTCGAAGTATCTCCAACAGGACTACCAGATTCTGTAACAGCTTTGTTCCTTATGCCATCCGTCTGGGAAACTCGCAAGATTTATTTTTCTTGCCATGTACATGTATACATCCAATCTAGACTGTTGTTTCTCCATATAATATATGTAGGTATATGCATATTTATTTATTTATTTATGTTGTCATGTTTATACAGTATATATTGGAGGTGGTGACCCTTTGAGAGTTATATGCAATGAACTTTCATTTTAATGTATGCTGTTGGTGTACATTCGGTGTCAATAAAGTTATTCTAAGTCTATTGTCCTCAAGAATCTGAGTCCTCATTTTACTGACCTCAGAAGGATGGAAGGCTTAGTCAACCTTGAGCATACATACATATTGTACATTTAGAACATTTCCTATATACCCAATCATAGCTTTTTAGTATCATTTTTTTAAAAAAATAAGTAAATAAATTGGTAAATATTGTTTCTTTAAATAAATACACACAGAACAATGTAGGCAAGAATATAATAGAAATTGTATGTGGTGTAAATTAAATTAAAATTTTATATTAGCACTGAAAAATTTGAGGGCAGCCCCAGAGCTACACACAAAATATTTAAATATGGTTCTCTCCACTCATTTGTTCTAAACGTATTTCTTTCATTTTACTCCTTTTGAGTACCAATGCAAAAATCAATTTCAATGAAAGTTTAATCCACGAGTTTAAGAATCACCCTTTGAAATTGGGAGGGTGGGCAGGGCAGCACTTAAACTTTATAGAGGATTTTCCATAAAGATCTTTGCCAAATATGAATACAGTGTTGGATAATAATATGTCTGTAGGAAAGCTTCATCTACATCTACATTACTGGTTTGCCTGATTTGTAGGCAAAATTGGTTTAACGTCACTGGTTTGAACCCTTCTTTTCACATGTTGTTACTAGCATAGCAAAAATTTCCCAAATGCAATCATATAAACATGAATGCAACACCTTGGGGTAATATTTAATAAGTATTGTTTTTCTCTTGTAAATCTATCTTTGTTAGAAGAATTTTTTGTCCCAGCATAAAATTTAATAAAGATATTTAGAATTTGGTGCTGAAGGGGTGTGTATGTGTGTGTGTGCGTGTGTGCGTGTGTGCATGTGTGAGCTTTATTTAAAGCATTTGGATTTTGCACTTCAGTTGAAAGGTTCCAACATAGCACAGCAATCAATAGAAAAGAGTCAGTTCCTGACCTTGGGATTAAAGGCTGGGAAATCACAAAAGGAGAACAAGAATATTTCATTATCTGTTCTTAATGTCAAAAAGATTGTAGTTTCTCCTTATATTAAAGTTCAATAAGGGAGAAGCAAAATCTAATAGAATTGGTTTCTTAAGAATGTGGAGGGTTCCTTATTTTATTTCTCTTTCTTTGCCACAGCCCATAAAATATAATTCATACTATGTAATTAATATAAATACAATAATGATATTATTCCCTCTCTTCCTGGTCATGAAGGAATTGTTTAAAGTTTTGCGAATGCATTTTAAATGGATTTTTTTAAAAAGTGGGAGGGAAAGAAATAAAATCATTATAAAAGTACAATATTCCTAAATTGAATTTTGTAAAAGGAGGAAGTCACCTTGAAGATTGAATGTATCTATCTAATGGTTGAAAGAGGTACATTGTGACAGTAAGTTTGCTAGTCTGAAAACTAATAAAAAGGTGACAACACATTAGATTGAAGATGGGCAATTGCATAACGCTAGTTTAGTACAAATAATTATCTAACTGCTCATTGTTACTGAATTAAAAGAAATGAATCCAAGAAAATTATTGCTGAAAAAAGCAAAGATACGCTGTAGACAAATTCCTTGTGTGCCCAGTGACAATTGACCCGTTCTATTCTATTCTATTCTATTCTATTCTATTCTATTCTATTCTATTCTATTCCATCAAAATATGATGATGTTACGTAGTCTGGGTAATGAAACATCTGCAAGAAAACGATCAAGTTGAGAGAGTGCCAAGGACTCCTCATATAAAAATGATTGTAAATAATGAAGTAAAAAGGCCAAAGGAGTGGTAAAAAGTTAAAAAAAAAAAAAGTAGAGAAAATGCAAGCAATGTCAACAGAAATAAGAATGGTTTGGAAGTAGTGAAACAAGGATCCTTTATCAGAATAAATGGAATTAAGTGATATAATTATTTGTGAGGAAGTTGAAGTATAGGAATGCTCCAAAGAGTGTTTTAAAGGTTTGCAAGGGAATACTGGTGATATATCAAAAAGCAGCACTGAAATGGGTGGTATAAATATTAGTGTAGAGAAAAAAGGATGGAATCATAACTCTTGTGAGGATATTGAAAAATGATCAAGTGATTGGTACAGATGGTATAACTGCTAAAATATGAAAGTGGTTTGCTTAGGGGGGGTGTTGTGCAGCGTGTTAATGATCTGTGTAAAGATTGCATCTGTGCCAGATGATTGGAAAAATGATGTGATGTTTCCCTGTACAAAGAGAACAAAAATGAAGGCACAAAGTACAGAAGAAAATTCATCTGCTAAGTATATCTGCAAAGTTATTTTGTAGAATTTTCATTAAAAGGATACAAGAAACATCAATGAACAGAAGTTGGGAAGGGCAGATTGGCTTGAATGGTAGAATGATGCTCATAAATATGGAATTTAAATTGGATGAATGAAATAAGAATGTCATATGATAGATGTTAAGTATATATTTATTTTTATTTTTTATTTTATTTATTTTATTATGATTTGTCAATCACTTACAAGACAATAGATATAAGTATATACATAGTTGATGAATACCTGAAATGGGTACATATAAGAAAAATAAAAGAAACAATAGGACAGGGACAGTAGGCACGTTGGTGCACTTATGGACAGACCTCTTAGGAAAGGGGTAAGGCCAATAGTAGACAGTCTAAGGTTAAAGTTTTTGGGGTTTGGGGAAGAAACCACAGAGTCAGGAAAAGTATTCCAGATATTGACCACTCTGTTGCTGAAGTCGTATTTCCTGCAATCAAGTTTATTGCAGTTAACCTTGAGTTTGTAACTATTGTGTGCTCTTGTGCTGTTCCAACTGAAGCTGAAATATTCATTGACAGGTAAGTCATTGCAATGTATGATTTTATATACCATACTTAGATCAGACCGAAGACGGCATAATTCAAGGTTTTCTAGGTCTAGAATTTCAAGTCTGGTGGCATAAGGTATTCTACAATGAGTAAAGGAGTGGAGAACTCGTCTTGTGAAATATTTCTGGACTTTCTCAACTGTGCTAATATCAGATACGTAATGTGGGTTCCAGACTGATAAGCTGTATTTGAGTATTGGTCTAGCAAACATTTTGTATGCTCTAGTTAGTAGTGTGATATTAGCAGAGAAAAAGCTATGTAGAATTAGGTTAACAACTCTTAATGCCTTTTTGACGATGTAGTTACAGTGGGTTCTAGCACTTAGATCATTAGAGATGAGTATTCCAAGATCCTTTACAGAGCTTGGATCATCAACAAGGTCTTGACTATTCAGCTTGTATTTTATTTTCTGATTTTTTTGCCAATATGTAAGACAGAGCATATATTTGTTGAGATTTGAAGTTGCCATTTGTTTGACCATTCTGATACATAGTCAAGGTCTTTTTGAAGGGTAGCAGTATTGTCTGTGGTATTGAACAGCTTTACATCATCAGCGAAGAGAACACAGTTGCTCTTAATATGATCACAGAGGTCATTTATGCAGAGTAGGAAGAGAGTTGGTCCTAGAACACTGCCTTGGGGGACACCACTATTGACAGGTACAGAATTTGATAGGACACTCCCAATTTTGACCATTTGTTGTCTGTTTGACAGGAATGCTTCTATCCAGTTATGCAGGTGTCCAGAGATACCATAAGATTTTAGTTTTAGGAGTAGTTTGTCATGTACCACTGAATCAAAGGCTTTACAAAAGTCTATGTGGATTGCATCTATTGCTTTACCCTGATCGAGTTGTGAAGTCTATATGTTTTTGCAGTGCAAGAGTTGCAGATTACAAGATAGTTTTTTCCTGAAACCAAATTGTTTATTAGAGAGTTAGGTTGTTTGTCTCTAAGTGGAGGATAATGGATTGGTTAATAATTGATTCCATGACTTTACAGGTGACACAGCATAAGGAGATTGGTCTGTAATTTTCAACTAGGCTGGGGTCTCCCTTTTTGATGGTTTTACATCGCGTAGTGCTTTTTCAACATTTCATTTTCATCTTCTGTAAAATCGATATGTATTAGATCATTGTAGTTGTCTGTGGTTCGGCTAGGAAATACTGGGCATGATCCATTGCTCTTTACAAATACTGAGCCAAAGAATGTGTTAAAGATGTTGGCTTTAATGGTGTCATCCTTGCATTCTTTACCATTAGGTCCTATTAGGGGTGGGATGGATCTTGAGTCTTTTGTAGTTTGTTGTTTACAAAATTGTAAAAACCACGTGGAATTAGTGCGTAGAAGGTTTTCTTCTTGTTTAATGTGATAATTGGTGCATTCAGTTTTTATCTGGTGGCATAAATTTTTGTACCGACTTTTGAAGTTGGTAACGTGACCAGATTTGTTTTTCCGCCAGAGTGATCTCTTTTTGGATTGAAATTTCCTTATTGTTATGGGTAATCTGTTTCTTTTTGTTTTGGGAGTTGTTATTGGTACATATAGTTTGATGAGTCTTTTGATTTCAAGTAAAAATATGTTGTAATGATCTTCAACAGTATTGCATCCAATGAATAGAGATTGCCAATCAAGGAATGAGAGATCGTTGTCTATAAGATCATAGTTGCTTTTTTTGAAGTTATAATTGGGGATTAAATCATTGTGATGATTTTTGTGTGGGCGTATGTTAAGACAAAAGTCAATCATATTGTGGTCACTGCTGGAAAAGGGTTCTTTAGTTTGTATTCTGTAAATTAAATTCAAACTATTGCAGAAGATGAGATTGAGGCAGTTGTTAAGTCTGGTGTTGTTGGTTACTGGTTGTTCCAGTCCCAGATTTGTAACAGCATTGTAGAAGGTTGCATGTGTGGGTTCAGTTGTACGTTCATTTAGAGTCCAGTTAATATGAGGTAGATTGAAGCCTCCAAGAAAGATAAAAGCGTGTGGGCAGGATGCTGCCCATGTTAGTTGTGAATTTAGCTTGTTTACATGTTCGATGTCATAATCAGGTGCTCTGTAACATAGTAAGAATCGAAATGTGATTTTTAAGGATAGTTCACAGATGATGGTCTCAGGAAGAGCAAGCTCCTGGGTAACTTGGATATTTTTTAGATGTAAGGACTTTTTATAGAAGATAGCAACACCACCTCCTCTACGAATTTCACGATCTGATCGGTAAACATGATAGTCTCTTACTGTGGTAATGGAGTCAGGGAGAGATGCGTTGAGCCATGTTTCACAGACAAATATAATGTTGAATTTAGCCACATTTAGTAAGAGGAGAAATTCAGGAATTTTATTGACAAGGCTTCTTGCATTGAGTATCTTGCATTTAAGGCCAGCTGGAGTTGGAATTGAGGTAGTTAGGGGCATGCGGGCCTAGCCTTGGGTGACGGTGGATTGGTTGAAGTAGGGTTGTGGTTGAAGGTTAAAGCTGAGTTGTGGGTTGTGTGTCTTACTTTTGATACAGTCAGCATGGTAGTCAATGTATAGGTCCTTCTCTCCATTGTCTAGACGTTTTTTGAGTTCTGTGCAGAGTATACGGGAGTGGGCACATTGCTGTATGGTTAGGTCAGGGCGAGAACAGAGGTTCTTAAGGTTGGTGTTGCTTTTGGCAAGTGAATTTATAGTATAAATGAATTTATGTTTGCTTGATTCATTTTTGCAAATGACCCTGCAGAAGCATGGGGCCTCAAAGCCATCTCTGTTTTTGAGCTCTCAGCCAATGCGGGAAATTTTTCATCAGGGGAGATGGTTGATGCTTGATAATCACTGATGATGTTTCGGACAGTTGTGATGTCATCATTGTCATTGATGTCCTCTAGACCAAATAAAATGGCATTTGGATATTTCTGTTCGCGCTCAACAGCTTCTCTGATGAGGATTGGGATATCATTATTTGTCTGATTTATGTTTTTTTGTGGATTGGGTTGTGGATTGGGTGTGGTTGTTTGGTAGAGATGTGGTTTGTAGATATTGGATGTTCAGGTTTTTGCTCCATTTCCTATGATTTATGTTGAAAAACTGGATTGGATGGAAAGTACAGGAGCAAGAAACTGCGAAAGGAAGAATAAATTCAATGGGGAGAAGTAACCAGTGATTTGCCATCTCCTTGATGAATTTCTAAGACAACCTTAGAATTCCTATCTGTTTCTGTGGTGAGTCAATGAATGGAATATGCAGATTAGTTCTGAGTTACAAACAGATGGTTTGAATAAATGATTGATTTTTGCCTACATGCTTGAACACAAACTAAGGTCTTGACATTAGTTCTCTTTTCTTTGTAAAAGTTTTGTCCTAAATTGTCTCACTTGTCACATGTTTTTCACCTGTATAAAAAAATGTAGAGCTCTCTTTGGTATGAAAGAGGGGTATCAAACTTGCAGCCCACGGACTGAATGCATCACATGCTGGCCCCACCCCTGCCTGGTTTAGCAAAGGGGGAAAAAGTCCTGATACGTCACATGACACTGTGGTGATGCTGTGAGCTTGACACCCTGGTATGAAACTACCATTAAAGAGGAATTTGGAGAAGTGGTTATACAATCCAGAAGTTGAAGCAAGTGTTAAACTCAAAGTAACTCTACTTTCAATATAGGAAGAAATAGAGAAAAATTAGGACAGACTTTCACAATTGTGTTACTATGCCCAACTACAATATACCAGCATTCCTGGGATCATTGTACAGTTTCTTGACTTGATTTATGTCCAAGGACTGACAAGCTGTCAATTCCGGGGTTATTATGAAATAATTTTAATTTTGCAAAAAAAATTTATCACATTTCCTAAAACAGATATTGTCAGATGTATTTTGCAATGATGTCATTGAATTGATTGTGGAAAGGGAGACAGGGAAAGAGACCTGAGGATAAATTGTCTGTACTAGAATTGCAAAGAATCCAAGACCTTACCTTCTCTTTGTCAAAATATTGTTTATACTTAGTTTCATTTTTAAACAGATCCTTAATGAGATATTGCACAAATTCAAGCTGAGTACATCCACAGCTCAAGTACAAATTATATTAAATACGTGAGCACTTTTATTAAAAAAAATCAATAAGGATCATCAGGAATAATAATTGTGATAAGAAGAATTTACACCTTTATTCCATTATTTTTACGTGTCTTTTCCAGGAAAAAAACCTGATACTCTTTTTTATTATTTAATAGTAATTGCAAAAGATGCAAAGAAAAGGTTCAACTACTAAATGTTTATGTCTATGGAGGTTCTCAGTTATCCAGGTCATGGTTGTCCCAAAGACGCTTCTCTTCAAGGAGAGAGAAGAGAGCTGAAGAATCTTCTTGGATTAGAAGCAAAATGTCTTTAAAAAAATAACAATACCAAGAAAGTCCAATTTCCTTTTGAAAAAGCACCTTTGGGACATTAAATGTTTCTGCTGTTTGAACAGAATGTATTGTCCAAAATAATAATATAAACAAAATACAAGGATTGAATGAAAAGTACTGCCATCTATGTTAACACAACTGACCAGCTAGAAACTCTGATGCATTTTCAGCATCTGTTTCTTCATTTTAGTTGGCAGGAAGTTGCTATAAGAAAAAGTTGTGTTACTCTTAGTAGTGAAACGAAAACCTTTTCGCTGCACTTTAAGCAATGCATTATGTGTGAATTTTTGACTTTCAAAAGAGTCCTTCCAGTTGAAATTCATTATTGAATGCAGATTGCTTATGGTAATGACTGCTGATGTGAGTACTGTGCATCACTGGACCAAAAAAATATGAAGATGGTGTTCTAAAAACTGATGTGTGTGATTAAGAACCAAGTAGACAACTGGTAACAATGCTACTAAGTTTCACAAGGAAGAGACTGATGAATTGATTAAGGACAATCAGAGGATCACTCAAATATAAATTGCTGTCATTTCATACAAACCGTTAGGTCACATTATTGATGGTCTTCAGTAGTGAAAGTTTGCACAAGATAGGTTTCCCCTACGTTGACACCATTTCAAAAATTGAAATTAACCAGCAATTGTGGTCATGCTGTGAAAATGAAGGTGAGGAATTTCTTCAAAGCATTGTAACTGTCAACAAAACACAGCTTTATCATTAGGATTCTGAAACAGTTTATTGGAATATCATCACAAAGATTTACTTGTTGGGAGAAAAAACATCTAAACCTCTGGTTTCGGCAGCTCATTTCAAGGTTTATTTTTCTGTTTCATTTATTAAAATATCCCTGTTAAAAGTTAGAGAGGTAGAGACATTAATTTTCATACTGTTCTTGTATATCACAAATTAAAGAAAAAAGAAAGCAAATAATGAAGTGTTTTCCATGTGCAAAAACTTTCTTGAAGTTAAACCAACAAAAACCACAATACTACTTTTAGTAGAATTGCATCAGTGGTGGGATTCAAATTTTTTTACTTCCAATTCTGTGGGCATGGCTCGGTGGGCATGGCAGGGGAAGGACACTGTAACATCTCAGTCAGAGGTGATATTTGCCGGTTCTCCAAACTACTCAAAATTTCCGCTACCAGTTCTGCAGAACTGGTCAGAACCTGCTGAATACCACCTCTGAATTGCACATCTAAATGTTCAGAGACCTTTGCCCCCAAAATACAATTCAGGGTGTGTATAAATAAAAATATTAGAAAATAAACCGAAACTCCTGTATGCTCTTAGCACGAACAGAACTCTATATTAAAACTCTTGCATCACAAATTGTATTTATTTATATGAAAAAAGTTTTCCTTTCAAGAAAGGGATTTTGGGACATAAACCAGTCTTACACGACTTGTAACATTAACTGAAACTTGTGCAACAAGTGGGTTTATTATCTTACAATGCTTTTATATTCTCAGTTTCACCAGCACCCATAGAATCAGGTAATGCACTAATGTTGCTTAGACTTTTTACACTAATAAATTTAGGGCATGATTCATGTTGGTTTCCCCCCCCCCCCCTTCCTTTTTCACAAATTGTTCCTGCAGTTTGTGCTGATAATGATACTTACAAGTCCTTTGTCTGAGCGTTTTTCAGGGTGGGTTTTATTGACAGCTATTCTACTGATAGTGGGGATGATATTTTATTATTAAAACAGACGCAGGGTAAATACCTTACCTAGATATTTTCATGCACAGCTTTTGAAGCTTTCATGAAAATGAAAAGTGAGTAATACATTTTCAAATATAAAAAATAATGACTCAGTGACTTTGTGAACATTCAAGTACTTTTCTTGGTAGTAATATGGAAATATTTTCCCACCACCTTCACTCTTTTTCTCCCTCTTTTCTTTTTGTTCTTTTACTGACCAATCTGTTCTATAAACCTGGCCTTTCTTCAAAATCTTCCATTAAAGTACTAGCTAGTCTTCACCTTGCTGAGACAAATAAGTGAGGTGGGACCTCCAGAAGTCATTTTAAAATGACTGCAGTGACAAATACCCCAGCTTCACTGGCCACACTAAACATACAGAAAGGTCTAATTCCTCTCTTTCACTTCTTCCTCTCACTTTTCCCACACTTTTTTTTTCTTCTCCATGAAAAATGACTTCTTTCCATCTGTTGGCAGGGTTTGGCACAGCAGGTTGTTTAAAGGTGTCATTATCTTGACAGCTACTGTGGGTTTTACAGTCCTCTACACTGACAACAATTTGTTTCCTTCCTCTTTTTAGATAGAAAATAAAATGCGCATTGAATGCATTTATGAATGAGCAAATTATTTGAAAAATAATAGCAAGATAGGAAAAAAGAAGAATTAGCTTCATGTTTGGGAAAATATTCTTTGGAAAAAACATCAGTAATATACCCTCAAAATATAGTATGAATTCACTTTCCAGCAAATTCCACTTTAGGCTATGAAATTGTCCCAAGTTGCTATTTCTTTTCCAGTTGTCCCTCACGTTTGCTGAGTTCATTTAAAGCAATGTTTCATAAACCTGGCAACTAAAATGTGTTGAATTCAGTTCCCATAATTCCCCAGCTACTTATCAAATCCACACACATATTTAAATTTCCAAGGACTCTGTTGTTGATAGTGTGCTGTCAAATATAAAATAAATCTGGAAAAAGTGCACTCACATTTACAGTATCTACCCTCAAATACCATACCCCTGTGGTTTGTTCAGTTGTTCTACTATTGTATGAACTTCATTTTTACAATGAATTTTCAATCGATGGTCCCACTGTTTAATTTCTATTTGCGGAAACTGGATGGCCTGATTCAAAAATGAATCAGTATAACTAACGCAGCAAGACCCAATTGATTTATCATTAATTTCTCTTACTTTCTCTGGATTCTAACTCATTATGAATGAAAAAGCCCTAAGGAAGTAGTGGCATTTATTTTTGATTAGTCCCATATAGAACTGCAGTCTAGGGTAAAGTTTAAGATATTGGACTTAAACAACAGAAATTTAGATTCATAATCTCCACTTGACCATGAACTCACTGGGAGCTATGGTTCAATATATCTTACATAGTTATTGTGGAGAAAAAAAGGAAATTTTCTAATATAAGCCATATAGTGGTCTCAAGATAAAAGGTAGAATACGTGTCCAAACTAAGACCTTAACTAATAGCTCTGCTTTCTTATAAATTGATACAGAAATTTTTCATTGAAGCTAGAACTGTTACTGTGTGACCCACGATGTGGCACAAAGGCAACACAGCCAGAGAACAAGTACAGATCCTTTTATTAGCTCCAACTTTGCCCCCAATGACCCAGTTACCTTCAGGTCTGGAGAAAAACTCTCCCATGAACCTGCACCAGCCTTTGGCTTCAGATATTCCAGTCCAAACATTGTAAACTAAAAACTTTAAACTATAAATCCAACAAGGCAAAATAAGGTAATAAATCTGGCAGAGCAAGATATAGAGATATGAAGTAACAAGGCAGTAAATCAAACCAGTTGGGAGGATGCCAGGAACTCATAACAGCAGCCAACACAAGATAAACTCAATGTTTGTTCCCAACAAACACCCTTCCCAATTGGTTCTCCTTTAAACCCTGCTTCCTAGATGTGCCTTGTGAAGGGAAGCAGGGCCTTTTCCTCCTTTGTAAGCCATGCAACCCACATTGCTCTCTTCTTCATTCTTCCCTGCATGCCCTAGGATGAAAGTGGGGGTGGGCCTTGGTCTTCCTCTGAATCTCCTCTCCCTTGTTCTATCTCTTCCCTGCTCTGCCCAACCTGACTTTGTCCTTCCCCAGTTTCCTCCACAGTCAATGGAGCCACTCTCCTCCTCCCTGATGGCTGTCCGTCTTCCTTCTCAGATTCAGACTCTGACGGGGGCATGACACATACTCTTAGACCAGTGTCATGAAGGGCCCAAGAGGATTAATTTCTGTTAGTATTGAAGCTTGTTTGTCAGTCATTCTAGGGATCAAGAAGGCTTGCACATCATTCTTCACATGTTCAACTTCTCTACCCATGTACCAGGATAAACTAACAGGAATGAATACTGAGGTTCAATAATTTTTGGGAGAGTATCTTTACTATATCAGTCAAATATCTACTGAAATATGGATATATCAATGCCTTCCTCTGCTGAATATCGATATAAAACTGTTATTAAGTAGATTATGAATTCACATCTTTCGTACTATCTTGCAGAATAGCCTGTTTGAATACTTGGAGAAGTATTCTTACTAACAGCCAAAGTCTAGAGCTCATAGACCTGAGCTTAATTTCCCAACAGATCTCCTCAAAATGGTCAAGCTAATCAATAACATATTCATATATGATTAATAGATTTGTGTGGTGTCATGTTTCTATATGTCTAAAAGTTTTTTCTAGGTATCACTTAGAAAAGGTCTTCCTGAAGCCAATGTTATTAACATCGGAACTCAATATTCCAGTTTACCCTACTGACACAGTTCTAAAATTTTCCAACTATGATCAATACTCCCACTGCCATTTCAGATTATAGACTCCTTTGAACGCTCCTAGGTAAGAATAATTGGGCCCAAGGGTGATTTTCTGGAAACTGGTATGTTCACTCAGCACAGGAAACAAGTTCTATAAACAGTTATTTAAATGACTAAAGTATGGGGGATTAACACTGGAGTTGATGGTAGTTCCCCTGTAACTCTCCCCACCCACCCACTTCAAAGTTGCTCAGAAACAAATTGCAAAGAATCATCAAACTTTTGGAATCAATATTCAAGGAATTTGGAGGGGAAGGGGGTTGCAATAGATAGTGAATAAGTGCCTTGTGTATATTTATGTTTCAATTCATATTTCTGGTCTTCCACATATTGTTAAATCTTAACATGTTAATCATCATAAATATAGTGCAGTTTTGGTTCACTGTTATATAGAATTATAATATTATAAACACTTGAATGGGAAGTACTATAAGTCTAAAACTAACATTCAAGATAATCAATGAACAGGAAGATACAATGCCACAAAAGGCTTTCCACAAAAGAAAAACAAATTGTTTTGTGAATCAAAAAAACCCACAACTAATGTGGATTCTCTTACCTATGTATTTATTCACCTATGTATAAATAAAATTTATAAATAAAATTTATTTTAATTGTATCCCCCCTTTATTAATTTTACAAATAAATCAAGGCAGGGAACATGGCTCAACATACCTTCCTCCTCCTGTTTTTTTCCCCATAACAACTCTGTGAGGTGGGTTGGGCTGAGAGAGAATGACAGGGTCAAAGTCATCCAGATGTTTTTCATGAGTAAAGTAGGAGTTGAACTCATGGCCTCCCGCTTTCTAGTCTGGTACCTTAATCACTAGATCAAACTGGCTCTCAAGTTACATCTTAACCAGCAAAAAAAATTGCAGTTTCACCATGAAACTATTTTATGTCTTAGTTTGTATACGTCAAAGTCTTTTACCTGCATAGTTAATTGTGCATCTTTTAATATATGAGTTTTGATAAAGCTACATGAATCATTATCATTCTCCTTAATTGACTTTTCTTAAAAGAAATATTTAACGAGAATGAAGACAATAATTGTGAAGAAATACAATAGCTCAATAGAATACTAATAGTTAAACCTCTCAAAAACAGAATTCCATCAATCAGAAATCCAATGTTCTGCTCAAGGAAATGGCTTGGAAATGATAACGTTGCCTTCTCTCCAGATGAATTAACCAATATAAAAGCAATTTATGGTGATTTTATCAATGTTAAACTGTGATAACTGTGTGTTTATTGTGTTACCTGGGTAGGCCATGAAAAAAAAATGCTTCCACCAACTTAAAATGAGAGAACAAGGACTGGACATAGAACCTACACAGCCAATTAAAGACAGAAATTAAAGTCCAGGTTATTCTGAGTGCCCGGAGAAAAAAAAGGGTTGTAGAAGCTGCAGGTGATGTCACCTGAAACCTGATTGGCTAAAGTGAAGGAAAGGCTGCCAAAGAGCAGAAAATATATACCACTATGGAAACAGAATGGTTATTTGGTTAGTGGCATAGAAGGAACTAAAAGGGAGAAGGAAAGAAATTTAAAAATAATAATAGGAAGAGACCCAAGGAAAGAGATAAACAGCAGAAACAGAAAGTACAGGGTACAGGTGCACTGTTACTGCTGATATGCATTATTGTAAATATATTTACAATAAGGAGGCTAGAAAGACACATTGGACAGCTATCTATGTTTAAATTGGACTGAGCAAACCAATCCAAAAACTAGATGTCTGATAATTTGGGACAAGAGAGAATATATTCAGCCTTGCCGTATTCTAAGTTGACCATGTGAAAGTGCAGATTGTGAGTGGGATAGTGGAAAGTCAAGAGAAAAGAAAAAGAGAGAAGAAAAAAAGGAAATACCCTACTTTATGAGTAAGAATCTGAGATTGGAGGAGAAGTAAGATAGGAGGAGGGGGAGAAGTACCACCTTGGAATGTGAGAACAGGGAGAGCTGATCCCTGCCTTCCATCATTAGATGAAGATGGAACAGAAAAGGAAGTTTTATTTATTTTGTATTTATTTATTTATTTTGTCAAGCGATTATAAGATAACAGGTATAAGTATAAACATAGGTATGAATACATGAAATGGATACATATAAGAAAAATAAAAAGGAACAATAGGACAGGGACGGTAGGCACATTGGTGTGCTTATGCACACCCTCTACAGAACTCTTAGAAAAGGGATGAGGTCAATAGTAGACAGTCTAAGGTTAAAGTTTTGGGGGTTCGGGGAAGAAACCACCCAGTCAGGTAGAATATTCCAGACATTGGCCACTCTGTTGCTGAAGTCTTATTTCCCGCAATCAAGTTTGGTGCAGTTTACCTTGAGTTTGTATCTATTGTGTGCTTTTGTGTGCTCTTGTATTGTTATGGTTGAAGCTGAAATATTCATTGACAGGTAGGACATTGCAATGTATGATTTTATATGCTATACTTAGATCGGACCGAAGGTGGCATAGTTCTAGGTTTTCTTGGTCTAGAATTTCAAGTCTGGTGGCATAAGGTATTCTGCAATGAGTTGTCATGCCCCTGGTGGAGACTGACTCTGAGGAAGAGGAGGAACAACCAACAGGGAGTGGGAGTGTGGCTCCATAAGTGGTGGAGGAGCCTGGGGAAGGGCAGAGTCTGACTGAACAATCAGAGGAGGTTCCAGGCCCATCCCCAATCCATCCTAGGGGAGGAGGAGAGGATCAGGGAAAAGTGAGGTCTACACAAGAGGAGATTACCATGATCCTCCTCGTGGCTTGCAGTTGGGAGCTATGTATATAGCTATGTAACTGTGCATCAGAATTGCTGGAGTCAATTTAGTGTTTACTTTGAAAGAGGTTTATCTTTGCTGGTGTTCTTCCCATGGACTCTCCTCAGTTATTTTCCTGAGTTTATGATTAGTTATCTTGGCTTGCTTCGGAACTCTCGTCAATGTGGTTTGTTTTGGTTTTCTTTTTACCTCATTATTTGCTTTTGTGACTTTAAACTGCCTAATAAAACAGTGAAGTTAAACTGAAGGCCTTACCGGACTTTAATGTATGTTTTGGATTATTTTGAGAGACTACTACATCACACGAGTAGAGGAGTGGAGAACTCTTCTTGTGAAATATTTCTGGACTTTCTCAATTCTATTAATTTCAGATACGTAATGTGGGTTCCAGACTGATGAGCTGTATTCAAGTATTGGACTAGCAAATGTTTTGTATGCTCTAGTTATTAGTGTGATATTACCAAAGAAAAAGCTATGTAGAATTAGTTTAACAACTCTTAACGCCTTTTTGGCTATGTAGTTACAGTGGGCTGTAGCACTTAGATCATTAGAGATTAGTACTCCAAGGTCCTCGACAGAGTTTGGATCATCAGCAAAGTCTTGACTATTCAGCTTGCATTTTATTTTCTGATTATTATTTTTTTGCCAATATGTACAACAGAGCATTTTTTTGTTGAGATTTGAAGTTGCCATTTGTTTGACCATTCTGATACATAGTCCCCTTTTTTGAAGGGTGGCAGTATTGTCTGTGGTATTGAATAGCTTTACATCATCAGCGAAGAGAACGCAGTTGCTCTTGATTTGATCACAGAGGTCATTTATGTAGAGTATGAAGAGAGTTGGTCCTAGAACACTGCCTTGGGGGACACCACTGTTGTTATTGTTGTTTTTTTTATCTGAAATAGTGGGGGGAGGGGGGAAGATTAAGTAATGAATTTCTGAACAATATCCAGGAATGTGTTGGAGAAATCATGGTGATAACAAGGAAAGCATGGATCCTGATGTCAGATAGAAGTGCCATTAGTGTTAGATATTTAAAGGCCTGGATAGACCCTTAAGGGTTTGCTATACCACAACAGTGAAGATGGTCAGATCTGAAGTCATGTCTAAACTGGGTACTTTTATTGAGCAAAATAAGCCCCAGTAAATAAATACACCAGCTCCAAATGCACAGATTATGAAGCTGGTTTGCTTTAGTTAATTATAGCAATATAAATCACAGCTGGGGGGGTCATATAAAATAAATAAATGTCAATTCAATGAAATCTTAAAATAAGTAGCTTAAAATAAGATGAAGGGCAGAAGTAGATAAATTTCAGGCTTATACATGCAATGATAAACAATTGTTTATGTTCAGACTCAGCCAGTCTGTTTCCATTTATTGTGGTCCTATGATATGTAGAGTGAATAACTTGTTGCAGCAGCCAAGATAATCACCACCATCAGCCCATCAAATAAAGCTTTGTATTTATTGTAATCTCTACTGCCTCCTTAGTAACCAGATGTCCATAGGGTACACTTCAACATTTCTCCATTTCCCTTTTCTTTCTCAGTTTTTTCCTTCTATAGGAACGTATGTCCCCTTTGCTTGAGCAAGACTGTTTATGATTCTTTGGCTAAACTATATGCGTAGGTTAATTAAAAGGTGCACTTGAAAGATGCAAATCTGCTTAAGCTCCTCTTGCTTGGAATTTTGCCTCTTGCATCCACATGCAAATCTTTCTCTCTTTCCCAAAAGGATTTGTGAAATCATTCTATGTAAATACTTATTAGTTATGGGCTTCATGATGAAGCCCTCTGAGGCCGATTGTCTTTTCAGCCCAAGACATTTTTGCCTGCTCATCTGTTTTATTGGCCTGCAGAGCTAACCTCATGCCAAAATTGTGATTGCTGCATAAATTAGTGAGTGCAAGTTATTGCTCAAACTTTGCAAAACTCCATAATTGCAAGACATTGGAGACATAATTGCCAACACAATTCTTTTGCAGATGGGAGTTTCCCTACATCCCTGAAATCTTTTACTTAGGACTCAGTATCTCAGTAAAATTTTCAAGAATAATAGTTCTTGACTTTAAACAGTTCTTTAAAATTATCAAAATTAAATTAACATTTTCCCCGGAATGTATGCATGGTGCCATCTTTTCTTCCATTTTCTTTCTCAAATGCTCCTTTCCTCTTTAAATCTTTTGCGGTGATTTTCTATTATAGAATCTTGATATTGCAGTAAAAGGTAATTGTGTTAAAATTCCTTTATCAAAAGTCCAGTGTCAATATGCAAATTGGTGGCATACAAATAATTTT
Organism: Pseudonaja textilis; assembly: GCF_049901715.1. NCBI lineage: Eukaryota > Metazoa > Chordata > Lepidosauria > Squamata > Elapidae > Pseudonaja > Pseudonaja textilis. Next base: position 180,307,523 of record NC_141990.1, on the reverse strand, counting down.
CCTCTTTATTATTTCACCTGAAGTATAGAACAGGGCAGGCCCTAAATAATTTTGCTATTCTTTGGCAAATATGCAATTCACCTGGTCATTGGCCAAACTTGTCTCAGATTGCTCCTAATTCTAAAATACTCTAATTCCTAATTAATCTGTTTGCAACCCTCTAAATATTTAGAAAATATATTCTGTGTTGTTTTCAGATGCAGTAATTTAGGACAGAGAACAGGGGTGTTTTTTAAAATAATTACATAAGCTTATTAAAAATTCATAAACTTCTTCATAAATGACAATTAAAAAGTAAGATGCTTCAGAAATTAGTAGGACCTCAAGTGATAGTTTTCTTCTTCCAGGCACAGGGGGTTTAATACTTTTTGAAGTCTAAGTCTGAATCCTTGTGTATTTAGTTACCCTTGTAGGGTTGCATTAAAGTAGCCACTTCATTGTTTTCTGATACTCTTCTCTAGTGAAGCTATTTAGCAGTTAAATTCAACATAGTCTTCTGCCTGCTGGAAATAAAGGAACCTTTGGCCAGTTCAAGTGAGTGATTCATATTTGATAAATTATTTGGCACCAATTGAGCAGACTTTATAGTAAAAAAAAAGAGTTTGGGAGAAAACAGAATTAATAAATGTGTCCATTCCATCAGAAACAAACAGCAAGAATGTACTTTTGCTGGAAACCCAGATCTTGAGAGCCCTAGTTCAGGATTCTGCCTGGCTATTTTCTATTAGAATAAAGAAAATAAATAAATAAATGTTTAGTCTGTCTATAAATTATTTACACTGCGATTCGAATATAAAACTGATTGCCTTTTACAAGCACAGCAGACTTACACCAATTTTCACAATCATCAACACATTTTAATTGAGAAACATCAGATTTCTTCAAGACGTAACAATATAGGATCTCTAGAGAAAAAGTCACTTTTAAAAACAAAATAATTCATGCTCAGACTCCAGAAGCTCATTCAGGATTCACATAATTAGGCTGGGAATAATTGCTTACACTTTTTCAAGGTCACACAAGCTAGAACTCACATAAATGAATCATTCTATTTCTATCCTATAGATGTAAAGCATCACAACCCAGTCAGGAGTTGCTTGGGTTAACACAGTCCAGCTTTCCTAAGTCTGGTTTAGTGAAAATCTCTAGCAGCAATGAAAGATACAGGATGCCCATCCTTAGTAAGGAACCTCCCTTGGAATAGTCCGAATGGGAGATGTTTTCATGCTAATTGTCATGCACGATCATTGTGCTTATGTACCACTTCAGCTGGAATAAAATCACAGTATCATTTCTGGACTGCAGGGTGATATTCACTCTTTCCTGGGGATTATGTGGATAGTACTTCAGCAGCTTCTTTGCATAGATGAAATCTTGTCTAATCATTCAAGGAATTCTGAACCTCTTCTGGAGAGAAAATTAATGTATGCTGAAAGAATTACTTTCTAAGTGACTAGTTGCTCCTTTTGTCTCAGAATGAATAGGCAAAGAGTATCACTTCGAGTGGTGTGTGTGTGTGTGTGTTTATTCTACAATTGAGTGAGGAGACTTCATGTTACTGTGAATTAACTGAATGATTACTCACAAGTGAGAATCACTCACAAGAAATAAGAGAGTAGGATCCAATCATTTATTAGAGGGAACAGAGCGAATGGGATTTCTCCTTGACACTACAGATTTCAATTCCCTATTAGAAATCATTATTTCTAATGTAATTTGTGTTTTGCTGTGCTTGAATGAGAAGATGTTACATGCAATTTACAGTTTAGCCCATAACACACACTTCCCAGTTTTGGCTATTCTGTTTTTTCTACTGAAAGGCAAAGAAAATAAACCTCTACAGCTGGGGTGTCAAACTGGATTTTTTTGAGGGCTGGATCAGCATGATAGTTCTCCTCCATGGCCTGGCCTGGTGTGGGGGAGAGACAGGACAGATGCCTCCTGCAGCACTCTGCTGGCCAAAACAGGGCACAGGGAGCCATATGCACCCTCATGCCCCGTTTTGGCCAGCAGAGTGCTGCAGGAGGCCATCCAGGCAAAAAATGGGGCACAGGGGGAAGCATGCAACCCCCTCATGCCTCATTTTGGCTGCCAGAGGTACCGTGGGCCAATCCTCTGCTATTTCAAGGCTGGCCCCGCAGGTCAGATTTAAGCACCCTGCAGGCCAGATTTAGCCTGTGGGCCTTAAGTTTGACATCCCTGATCTACAGTATCTCCAAAGTGTGGAAATTCCATACAGCATTTCATTTTATCAGTTAAGGAGAAACAGCTGGCTCTGAAATTAGTTGTAGTTGACATAATTTCTCCATTCTCTCACCCAAGCTGTGATCTTGCATATATATATGCAAAGTGTTAGATCTGGGAGGACAGTTCAAGAACGGAGGCAAGACTCCGATAGTAAGAACAGCTCTTTATTTGTGACTTCAGATCTGAGCAACGAACCCCAGCCGCAGCAGCCCCTTATATAGGGCTAGCTGCGGCTAGGCAGCCAATGAAGGTGATTTGAGTTTGCCGCTCTTGGCAGGGCCAATCGCGGCAGCCCGTTTACTGGCCAATCGCATCAGTCTATGGCGACCAATCACGATCAGCTTTCAGCGGACCAATCAGATTTGCAGGCTACGAGCCTGCTAGTCCGGAACACCCCTCCCCTCTCCGTTCTGTTTAAGGGGTGGAGTAATATAATCTCGCAGGTAGGCAGGTCTTCGCACCTGTCTGCCTGACTTACGCAATTCCAATTGTCCCTGTTCAAATCCAGGTTCAGATGGACTGCTTGCTGGATCAAACAGGAACGGTGAACCGGTGTCATGGTTAGGCCTCTCCTCTGGTGCCCCCGGGGTGATGGAGTCCTCAGCCTCGCTGCTACTGCCAAGGCTCCCAGGGCTCGCTGAACCTGCCTGGTTGCTGCTTCTTGGCGAACCGTTTGACTGTCCAGTCTCAGCTGCAGCTGGTGAGTGTTGCCAACCATGGTGTGGTGATCTCGGTGCTAGCTCAGAATAAACAGGTGTTGGTTCTAATTCTGAGTTCACTGCTTCCCCTCCCCCCCTAGTGTCAAAATTAGGGTCAGGGTTGGAAGATGTGGTTAGTCTGGAGCGCAGTTGGTCAATATGACGTTTCCATGCCCTGCCATCAGTGGTGAGTAGACGGTAGGAGCGGGGACCCGTAACTTGAGTTACTTGGGCAGGAATCCAAAGGGGATCCCCAGAAAATTTTTTTGCTAAAACAAGGTCTCCTACCTTGAAAACACAGTGCTTGCTGCTGGAACCCAGGGGCTTTTCCGGGGTGTAGGCAGGGTGCAAACGATCTAGAGGCGATCTGAGTTTCCTGGCCATCAGGAGTTCAGCTGGGCTCTTGTTGGTCGTGCTGTTTGGTGTGATGTGTTGTAGGAGCAGCATTCTAGTGACTTTGTCGTGGATGTTGCCTTGATCCATTTTCTGCAGGGTTTTCTTTGTAAACTAAACCATTCGTTCAGCCCGGCCATTCGCCGCAGGATGAGCCGGCGATGTGAGTGCGTGTCGGATGCCCCGTTCCGCTAAATACTGTTCAAAGGCTAAGGCAGTAAATTGGGGCCCATTGTCAGAGACCAGGACATCTGGTAACCCGTGTGTGGTGAAGAGTCTGTTCAGTTTTTTAATGACCGCCTCAGTAGTGGTTGCTTTCATTTTATTGACCTCAAGCCAGTTAGAATACGCATCTACAGTTATTAAGAAGGTGTGGCCTCTCATAGGTCTTGCAAAGTCAATATGAATGTGATACCAAGGACCCCTGGGTGTTTCCCATTCTGCTGGTGGGGCTTTAGGTGGAGCTGAGTGGTTTTCCTGGCATTTGTTACAAGAGGCGAACCGGGTTTTGATTTGTTTGTCCATACCTGGCCACCAGGCGTAACTTCTTGCCAGCGCTTTCATACGCACGATGCCCGGGTGTCCATCGTGTAGCATTTGCAAGACCCTTTTTTGTAACTTAGTTGGTACAACAACTCGGTCTCCCCACAAAATGCACCCCTTTTGTGAAAAAAGTTCAGTTTGTCTGTTTTTAAATGGCTTAAACATTTCCTTAGTGTCGTATTCTGGCCATCCCCTCTCCACCCAGCCAAGAACTCATGCCAAACAAGAGTCTTTTTTGGTTTCAAAGGCGATGTCTTGGGCCATTAGTGGAGGCGATGGCATTGTCTCTATTTGCAGTACCGGGAGTGTGGGAGCTGGGTCTTCCTGTGGCTTGGGTAGTGGTGAGCGGCTCAAGGCATCTGCATGGGGAATAGATTTCCCCAGGCGATACTTTAATTGATAGTCGTAGGCAGCAAGAAATTCTGACCATCGCGTCATTCTGGGGGAGAGAATGTGTGGAGTAGGTTTGTCGCCCGCCAGGATCCCAAGTAGTGGCTTATGATCCGTTATAATAGAAAATGGTCTCCCATAAACATATTCATGAAATCTTTTAATTGCAGAGACAAAAGCAAGGGCTTCCTTATCTAATTGGCTATAGTTTCTTTCTGTTTTTGATAGAGTTCGTGAAAAAAATGCAATTGGTGCTTCTGAGCCATTTGGTAGGACGTGGCTCAGGATGGCCCCTACCCCAAATGGCGAGGCATCACACGTGACAGTCAAAGGTAGTGTCTCGTTATACTGAATTAGTACTGCCTTTGAGGTAAGGAGGTCTTTTACTTGCTGGAAGGTGTGTTCCTCCTGACGTCCCCAAATCCAGGATGCCCTTTTATCGAGTAGTCTATGAAGGGGCTCAGCAACAGTCGCCTTCTGGGGTAGGAAGATGTTATAAAAGTTAATAAGTCCCAGGAAGGCTTGGAGGTCAGTTTTGTTTTTGGGTCTTGGGGCATTTTTGATAGCTGCCATTTTTTTTCCTGTGGGGTGGATTCCTTGTTTGTCAAGGAGGTAGCCAAGAAACTCCACCCTTTCTGTGCAAAGCTGGCACATTTCCTTCTTAACCTTGAGGTCAGTGTTTTTGAACCTCTGTAGGACTGTTCTGAGGCATTTTTCTAATTGGTTTTTTGTGGATGCTGCTATTAATATGTCATCAAAATAGGGCACGACCCCTTTTATCCCTTGTAATAGTCTCTCCATCAGGCTTTGAAAGATGCCTGAGGCTACGCTTACACCAAACTGGAGCCTGTTGCATTTGAATGCACCACGATGTGTGACTATAGTTTGGGCTTCTGCAGTCTCAGGATCAACTGGCAGCTGTTGATACGCTTGGGCAAGATCTAATTTTGCGAATATTTTGCCACCCCCAAGTGAATGCAGGAGATATTGAACAACTGGTACTGGGTAGGCGCTCTGCTGTAGCGCGTGATTGAGGGTGGCCTTGTAGTCCCCGCAGATTCTTATGGACCCATCAGGCTTTTTGGGGGTGACAATTGGTGTCTCCCATCGGGCGTGGTCAATAGGTTCTAACACGCCTGGTGCAATTAATTTGTCCAGTTGCTCGTCAATTTTGGATTTGAGAGCAAAAGGAACTCGGCATGGCTTTAGGCGAATGGGTGCAATGTCGGGGCGAAGATTAAATGAAATAGGGGACCCCTTGTACTTGACTAGGCTTTCGTTGAACACTGCTCGGAAGTTGTGGACGAGAGCCGCCTCCCAGTCATTGTCTTCAGTGTGATGGATGCCAGCCATTCCAATTCTTAATGGCACGAACCACTGAAGGCCCAATAGACTTGGCCGGTCTTGGTCTACGATGGTGAGTAGTAGAATCGCCTTATGTCCCTTAAACGAGACCTGCACATGGTGGGTACCTGCGACTGGAATCCGGTTGCCTTGATAGTCTTTCAGTATGAGTCTCTGACTGCTGAGGTCTTGGTGTCGGATGTTGGGGATTAGCTGCTTGAGTGTTCTCCAGGATACCATGGATAGTGATGACCCAGAGTCGACTTCCATGTTGCATGGTTTGTTTTCAATGGTGACCTCTACTCGGATCTTTTTAGCATCAAGTGATGATGCGTGGCCGATGGTGATGGTTTGATGAGCCTCCTCTCGTCTGGGGGTGTCGTTAAACCTTCGTGGTCTGCTGTACCAGTTCCACTGGTTGCTAGGGCGGTCCCTCTGCGTGGTGGCATTGCCATCATTTCTCTTTGGGCTGCTCCCTCTCCGTCTGGGGCTGGAATTTCTCTTGTTTCTGCATACCTTCGCGATGTGTCCCCGTTTCTCGCAAAAATGGCATATGGCGTCTAAGAATCTGCATTCGGATCGGGGATGGTTTCCCCCGCATCCGGCACATTGGTAGTTGGATTTGCGACCCCGCTGGTCCCGTTGCTCACGTTCCAACCGGAGCCTGTGGACTTCTTCTTCCTCGCTGTCGGAGGATGACTCGACATCTTCGTGATGGGTGGTCGATGTGTACTTGTCTGAAGGTTTCCCAGCATCGTTGGTGGGTTGGCGGTTGGTCCCGCTGGTTCGCCACATTCGTGCTGCCGATTTATGAGTGGCTTCGGCTGCTGTGGCGTCTGCTATGGCATCTGCGAGTGAGATGTCTCCCTTGGCCATGATCTTGCTCTGGACGGTTGGGTCTCTGAGGCCAAGGACGATGCGATCTCTCATGGCTTCTTTGAGGTTGGCGAAGCCACACAAACTGCCCAGGTTCCTCAGGTCTGCCACAAAATCCCCAACGCTCTCACCTTCACATTGGTCCCTCTGGTAGAACTCATGTCTGTGAATGAGAGTTGGCATGGCTGGGGCATAATGGTTGCGCAGGATGGGAGCAAGGGTGTCCCATTCCATGGTTTTAACTTCAGCTGGCTTGGCTAAGGCTTTAGCCATCTTAAAAATGGCTGGTCCACAATGGGTTAGAAAAACAGCTCGTTTCTTGCTGGGCGTGGCATCTTTGAGGTTGTTGGACTCCAGGAACATTTGAAATCTGTCCATGTACGAGTCCCAGTCTTCGCTAGCTGGATCGAATGGTGCGGGTGGTATAGTGCTGCTGGCCATGTCGCCGTCGTTGCGCTCTGTCAGCCACATGCTCTTTTGGCTAGCTCAATTCAATAGCTTTCGTTGCCTCCGCATCCCATCCTCGTCACCAGTGTTAGATCTGGGAGGATGGTTCAAGAACGGAGGCAAGACTCTGATAGTAACAACAGCTCTTTATTTGTGACTTCAGATCTGAGCAACGAACCCCAGCTGCAGCAGCCCCTTATATAGGGCTGGCTGCGGCTAGGCAGCCAATGAAGGTGATTTGAGTTTGCCGCTCTTGGCAGGGCCAATCGTGGCAGCCCGTTTACTGGCCAATCGCATCAGTCTATGGCGACCAATCATGATCAGCTTTCAGCGGACCAATCAGATTTGCAGGCTACGAGCCTGCTAGTCCGGAACACAAAGCATACCTGTATGGCCATATTTAAAAGTATTCTTCATTGTGAGAATTTAGATTTTGAAAATGTCAATAGCACTTAGACTTATATATCACTTCACAATGCTTTACTGCCCTCTCTAAGCAGTTTACAGAGTCAGCATCTTGCCCCCAACAATCTGTATCCTCATTTTACTGACCTTGGAAGGATGGAAGGCTGAGTCAAGCTTGAGCTGCTGAGGGTCTAACTCCTGGTGTGAACAGTGAGTTAGCCTGCACTACTGCATTCTAATATGATGCTATACAAAACTATTCTTCATCCCCATCTTTTAAAAGGTAAACAGGTTTGGTAACTTGAGGAGCTGCCTGTCTCCCATAGTATCTGCTTGGGCAATTTGAACTGACAGTGTTGTCTCACTCTGGCTTCCTTTGGTTAAACAATGTCATCTATTGGGATCTGGAAGCATACTCTGCCCTCTAGCAGAGATGGTATTCAATTGGTTCGCACCTACTTGGGTGAACCAGTAGTGGTTATTTGGCATGGGTCACCAAACTGGTGGTGTCCCCTGGCTGGCCATGCCCTCAACCTGGTCGCCCGGTCACTCACTTGTGATTGGTCTCCTAGCTTTCCATTCCCCACGTCCTCTTTCTCCCTGGGGGAAAGGAAAAAAGGCATGGATGCTTTAAGTATCGCTTTCCCCGTGTGAGTTAAATTGTCTGGAGTGAGAAGCAGTGCAGTCTGACAGAGGGGGCGGGGTGAATCAAGCCTTGGAGAACTTTTGCAATGTAAAAGAAATGCATTTTGGAAGCAGGTCCTTTAAAAACTTCTCCAAGGATTCCCCATGGACGCTGCAAGTATCGCTTTCCCCTTGTGAGTTAAAGTTTCTGGAGTGAGAAAGAGTGCGGTCTGACAGAGGGGGTGGGGGAATCCACTCCAGCCTTGGAGAAATTTAAAGGAGCTGCTTCCAAAATGCTTGTCTATTAAGTACTCTCTCTCTCTCTCTCTCTCTCTCTCTCTCTCTCTCTCTCTCTCTCTGTGTGTGTGTGTGTGTGTGTGTGTGTGTGTGAGAGAGAGAGAGAGAGAGAGAGAGAGAGAGAGAGAGAGAAAGAAAGAAAGAAAGAAAGAAAGAAAGAAAGAAAGAAAGAAAGAAAGAAAGAAAGAAAGAAAGAGGAAGGGAGAGAAAGAAAGAAAAAATAGGAAGGGAGAGAGAGATAAAACTCTGTGCTATTATTTTTAATTGTTCCATTATTTATCATGTGTTAATATTTTACACTGTCCCTACACCTAGAGTGATTTTTCTGCCTTTCTTTTGCCCAGGGCTACCACATATTTTTTAGGCTTTAATTGCATTCAATGTCAATTGTCCAGAGCATAAAATACACATGTGTTTAACAAGAGTTGAAAGGGACCTTGGAGGTCTTCTAGTCCAACCCCCAGCTCAGGCAAGAAAACTGTGGATGCCAAACTCTGAGTAGAAATACTGGGAAAGGTGTCAGAATAACACTTGAAAGGGACCTTGGGGAGAACCCTGTACCATTTCAGAGAAATGGCTGTCCAGTCTTTTCTGAAAATCTTCCAGTGATTGAGCACCCAGAACTTCTGGAGACAGGCAGTTCCACTGGTTAATTGTTCTCACTCACAGGAAGTTTCTCCTTAGTTTTAGGTTGCTTCTCTCTGTTCAGTTTCCATCCATTGCTTCTTGTTTGCATTCTGCTTCTTTGGAAAATACATTGTCCCTCTTTCTTTGTGGCAGCCCCTTAAAAGCCTGTTGCCGGTTGAGACTTCCAGTGGCAAGACAAGGACGTATAGAGGTGCAGAAGCCCATCTGCAGTTTCAGTTTATCTCTTCTTGCAGTTGGTGTGATCCCCAGAGGGTACTCGAATCCTGGAGAGATTCGTGTTGGTGTGGGGGAAACTCGGGCTGCAGTGTGGGGGAAGGCAACCCCCCAGCAGTGAAGAGAAGACCTACAGAGCCCAGCATGCAAGCCTCCTGTCAATGGCGGCTCCAAAGCCCGGACTGCCTCTGATGTGAAAAGCGAGTAAGTGACAGTTTGTAAGATCGGTGGAGAAAGAGGTGGCAGGAAGAGCTTAACGGTGGAGAGTTAGATCGGGAAGTGATTTTTCGTGCTAGTGTCTGTCGGAAGTCTGAAAGAAAAGTGGCTAAAAAGTGAAGGCTAGACAACCGTGGGCAAAAGGGTTTGGCAGACTGAAGTGAAAGTGTGGATTACAGCAATTGAAAGGAGAAGACTACGAAGTTAGGAAGATACTGTTGGAAAAAGTCGGAAAGTGGTGGAAAATTTTGAATACTTGAGTGGACTGTTATTTTGATGGACTTTCTAGGATAAAGACGTGAAGAGGAGCGAGGCTGGTGAAGAAGAGGCAATGTGGTGCCATACGAGATACATAGAAACCCCGAAGACATTGCAACAAAATATCAGACACTATCCATTTAACAGACCTTTAACTGATCCTGAGGAGAGGAGAGCTTTACTTTATTCTATACTAACTGAAGTGGGGGGTTGTACATGAGGGAAATCAATGTATTGAACTTAGAAACATTTACAAAAAAAAAAGTAATTTGGAAGTTTCGTTAGAGACTGATTGCTGGAAGTTATTATTCAGCACTTTTTACCTCCCTGCTTCCGGTGTGTTTGAAGAAAAGTGCAGAATCCTAGAAACGGTGGACTAAAAACTGACTTTAAAAACCCGTCTTCTTATTGTTCTCCCCTCTTTCTTCTCCTTTTTTTTCTCTTGGTATTACTCTGTTTAACTTTTTGCCTTATCTACTATTTACTGATTTTTTGGTGTTATGGCGAATTCTTTCTCTCCTTTCACTTTCTCTTTATGACAACTATAAATTTATCTATTGAGGAAAGGAATACTGATTGTTATACTGAACGGCTAGATAGCTGTTATAATTGTTTTGAATAATTCACAATATTAGGGATAGTCATACTTCGACCAGTTTGATAGGGAAAATAGCAAGAAGGTTAAGAACTACATAATCAATAAGTATAAGATTTAATATTAAATATTTAATGCTATAATAGTATAATTCAGTGTGTGATTATAACCAATTTATTGGGGGGAAAATAATACTGTTTTGGTTCAAGAATACTGATAACTAAGAACACTTAGAATATCTAATACTCAGATAGGGTTAGATAAGATTATATATGTGTATACACACACACACACACACACACACACACACATGCATACATACATACATACATACAATACCTATAATCTTACAAAACTTAAACTTGGTTAGATTTGACATACTATTTAGTATATATATTTATTATATGGAATATTATATAGTGTTGTATAGTGTTGCATAGTATTTGAACATAGATTGTACAAAATTATATACATGATTGAGGACTTTAGATCAAAAATAACATATATTTATATATTTTAGTTACTAGTTAAATGTACAGAATTCAACTATTTAGTAGATAGGTGGACTAAGCAATTAGATATTGGAATTCTAATATAAGGGTTACAATACTGAATGGTAATTTGGGACAACATAGCTAATATAATCCAACAACAAAACCAAATATTAAAAGAAATGACTTCTACAACAACCATGGCCCTAAAAACTGGAAGGAAGGCTACCCCGACTTTAACAACCACTCAGGCAACAGCTTTGCCTACAGTCCAAAAAAACATAGAAGAATTGCTACCAGGGGAAAAACAAACTAATGTCTCGAATGCTAATATACAATCAACTTTGCTAACCCCACAAGAATCAGTGGCAAAACTTCAAGAAATAATGATAAGAAAATCATAACGAAACAAGAGCGGATATTAGTGAATTAAAAGAAGAGATGGGAAAATTAAAAGCTGAGATGAAAGTGGACATTCTTAAAGTAGAGGACAAGATTGGAACACTACAACAGGCTCTGGAAAAAAATGAAGCAATGATAAAAGAAGTAGAGACAAGGATGGAATGAACGGAAAAGAATTTGGAAAGGGTAGACGAATTAAAAAATGTGAGCAAAGAAATGGAAGACTCATTGGTCCACCTAGAAATGGATAAGGTGGCTGCATACCTGAGATTCCAGAATGTTGACAAATCCAAGGAAGAAGATCTGGAGCAGCTAATGGCAGAAATATTGGCCAGACTACTAGCAAAAGACAAAGATGATATACTCAGGGAATTTAATGAAGTCTACAGGGTCAGCACCAACTATGTGAGATGTCATAAATGTCTGAGAGAGGTCCACATTTGTTTTGTGAGAAGGAGTGTCTGAGTTATAAATTTTAGGATGTCCAGAGACGGAACAATTATGTATAAAGGCAAAAAAAAAATTGATCCTTAAGCAAATTCCAAGGAAAGTAAGTGAAATAAGATGAGACTATAAATTTCTAGCTACTTATCTAAATCAGAAAAGAATTCTGTTCAAATGGTTAATCCCGGAAGGGATGTTAGTATCATGGAAAGAAAGGAAAATCAAAATAGACTCTATGGAAAGGGCTCAAGACTTTTATGAACAACTAGTAGGCATGGAAGACCAAAGTAGTAAGGAGGAATTACAAAGACCAAAGTCACCACAGAAATAAAAAAGAAGGATCCTCAAGAAACCAAGGGAACGACTACCCACCTCAGGAGAGAGAAGAAGCTAGTCCACAGCAAGCACAAGGAGAGAGCGTAATTATCACGAGACAAAGAGCAAAACAGATCTAACTAAATAGATGAAGAAAAGAAACTTCTATCCATCAACATAAATGGTTTAAATTCGATGACAAAAAGGAAAAGGATAATAGCCAAATTAATTAAACAAAACGCCGACATAATATGCTTACAAGAAACTCACATAAGGAAAGTAGATAAAAGATACTTAGACTGCCTGAAACTAGGGAAGCTATTTACTGCACCAGCAGATAAAAAAAAGAAAAGAAAGGGATTGCAATATACGTGAAAGATTATCTGAAAGCAGATTTAGTTTGGTCAGACCCGGGAGGAAGAACTCTGGTTTTACAGATCTCGATCAATACCATTTCAATTCTATTAGTAGTAATTTATGCACCAAATGAAGATCAGAAAGAGTTTTTTAAATATTTACATCAAAAAATAATAGGATTTGAAAAAAGGAATATCTGTATTATAGGAGATTTTAACTCTATTGCTGATTACCAAAAGGACCATAGTAATCCGAGGAAGAACAAAAAGGGGAAAAGAGAGTTTCCTAAGACATGTAAGGAAATAATGAAAGAGTTAAATTTGGTGGACTTATGGAGAAGACTATACCCTGAAGAAAAACAATTCACATTTTACTCTAACCCGCATCAAATATGGACAAGGATCGATATGGCGTGGATGAATGGGGAAATAGCAAATGAAATAAAAGGAATTGAAATTTTACCCAATTAATTGGCTGATTATAACCCAATTCAAATAATTTGGAAAGGTAGGGAAAAACCAAAGAAAAGATGGACATTAAACACCCAATTAATAAGAGAAAAAGAGTATACGAATAAATTTAAGGAGGAATTAAACTATTTTTAAAGGAAAATGATAATGATGTAACCTCAAAACAAAATATTTGGAATACATTGAAGGCAGTAATAAGAGGTATAATAATCTCTTATAATGCTATGAGAAATAAAGAAAAATATGCTCAACAAAATAAATTACAACAACAAATTAAGGAATTAGAAACCCAATTACAAAAGACCCCCAAAGATCAAAAAGTACAAAATCAGATAATAACAGTAAAACATAATTTGAATTTAATTGAACAAGAGAAAATGATAATAAATTTGAAAATGACTAAACAAATTTATTTTGAACATGCTAATAAACCAGGGAGATGGTTATCTTATAAACTAAAAAGAAAAGAAAGAAAAGAGATTGATATACCAATTAATAGATGAGAAGGGCGACATACAACAAGAGATAGGAAGGAAAAGAGACATTGCACACAAATACTTTGAAGAGTTATACAAAAAGGAAGAAGTCAATGAGGATAGAAGAAGAAACTACTTAGATGAAATGAAAGATAAAGTAATCGGAGATGAATTGATAGAATTATTAAATAAAGACATTACTTGGTCCGAACTGAAATCAGCAATAGAGAATCAGGGGAACAATAAAGCCCCGGGACCAGATGGGATCTCGGGAGAATTATATAATAAGGCAATTGCGGAACAAATTGGACCTCTTATGATGGAAGTGTTTAACAATGTTTTATTGGCTGCCAGGATGCCGGACTTGTGGAGGGGAGCATTGATTTCACTGATAACGAAGGAGAAATCTGACCTTAGATATATTAACAACTACAGAGCAATTTCACTCCTAAACACCGACTATAAAATATTTACCTCTATCATAGCTAACAGACTAAAACGAGTTTTAAATCTGTATACACATGAAGACCAAAATGGATTTCTCCCGACTAGATAGATAAGGAATAATTTAAGAACAGTAGTAGATGTTTTAGAATTTTATGAAGCCCACCCCGAAAAACAAACTGCATTTATGTTTTTAGATGCAGAAAAGGCATTCGATAACTTAAATTGGCAATTTTTAATTCAAAAAATTTATAATATGAATTTAGGCACTAAATTTGAAAACATCATAACAACAATTTATGATACATAGCAGGCCAATATCATAATAAATGGGGAATATACTCACCCAATAAAAATAGAAAAAGGAGTTAGACAAGGTTGCCCTCTCTCACCCCTGCTCTTCATATTAGCTTTAGAAACATTATTAACACAAATTAGGCAAAATCCAGAGATTAAAGGATTGAAGATTTAAAAAGAAGAATACAAATTGCAAGTATTTGCCAATGATATGGTCTTTTTTATGGAGGAATCAATAGAAAAGGGACAAAAATTGATAAACGAACTAGAACAATTCAGTGCGGTATTAATTTTTCTAAATTAATAGAAAGAAAACAAAACTAATGATTAAAAATTTAACAGAAGAACAGAAAAAAGATTTAGAAGAAATTATGGGAATACAGGTAACAAAGAAAGTTAAATATTTAGGAATATGGCTAACACCACATTGTAAGACACTTAAAGAGAATAATTATGATAAATTGTTGCAACAAGTAAAGAAAGATCTAGAATCATGGGGTAGGTTGGAACTTTCACTATTGGGTAGGATCGCTTCTATTAAAATGAATATTCTACCAAAATGTTTATACTTGATTCAGACAATACCAATAAATTACACAGAAATTTTTTTGAAGAACTTAACAAAATAACTGTTAAATTTATTTGGCAAAGAAAAAATCTAGAATAAATTTAAAGGCATTGCAGGATTTGAAGAGCAGGGGTGGATTGGCACTTCCAAATTGGGAATTATATTATACGGCAGCCTCTCTAGTATAGTTAAAAGATTGGGTGAATTTAATCAATAAAAGAACGTTATTGTTAGAAGGCCACAACTTGCAGAGGGGGTGGCACGCCTTTTTATGGGAGGTAGGGAAAGTCAATCAGACATATTTCCACAGACATTTAATTAGAGATTCACTATTAACCAATTGGAAAAAAATATGGAAAAAATACTATTTAAAAGTACCGATTTGGTTATTGACAATGGAGGCAATGATTCATCCAAACAATCTGGACATTACCAAAATGATTAAATATAAAGATTTATTAGATGCACAAGGAAATTTGAAAATGCGACAAAAGCTGCAAGAGCGGAGATTTAAAATAGACCAGTGGGTATATCTCCAAATTCATAGTAGATACAAACAGGATAGAAAAGAATTCGGAATTAACAATAAACTCCAGCAATTAGACAAAATTTTACTAGGATCAAACAAGAAAAATATAATTAAATTTTACAACTATCTATTAGAAGTAGAGTTAGAAGAAGAGACAGTTAAAGGGAATATGATAGCCTGGAGTAGGAATGTAGGACAGAGTATCACATTAATAGAATGGGAAAAGATCTGGAGTAGAAACAATAAGATCACCAAATCGGCAGCATATAAAGAAAACGCTTACAAAATGTTTTACAGATGGCACCTTCCTCCCTCGAGATTAGCAAAGATGCGCCCCAATACGAGCCCAAAATGTTGGAAATGTAAAAGAATAATGGAACCTTTTTTCATATGTGGTGGTCTTGTAAAGAAAGCCAGAAATACTGGCAGAGAATTAGAAAGTGGCTAGAAGATATAACAAAAGAACAGACTGAGTATAAACCAGAGTCCTTCCTGTTAGGGATTTTCGATAAACAGCTACCTAAAAAAGTGAAGTATATAACAATACACATATTAACAGCGGCCAGACTAGCGTTTGCTCAGTATTGGAAACTACCTCACATACCTACAGAACAGATGATCATCCAAAAAATCTCAGATTGTGCAGAAATGGGAAAACTAACTCTAGCCTTAAAAAATAAAGATTCTTCAATATATTTTAACAATTGGAATTGCTGGTATAAATGGTTAGATCAAAGATAGACCTTATATCATAAGGTAAAAACGAATAGGACAAATATATATGAGTGATATATAAACATATATATGGATGAAACGTGCGTATATGGCATAAAGCAAGAAGAGAAAAGATCTTACAAACTGTCAAAAATGAGAATGTTTTTATGCAGCAGCGAATCCACATCTAACAGCCCGGGCATATGCCAAGCCTCACGTAGGCAAAGGAGTTTTGATATATGCCAAGCCTCACGTAGGCAAAGGAGTTTCGATACCTGCAAGACCTCACGTAGGCTGAAAGCAGGTATCAGGAACAAAAGGATGCTGCCCACCTTGGGCTACTGGCTGGACTGCAGGCACGGATTGGTTACTTTGTATCCCTTAAGCACTGTGATTGGGCACTACAATGTATCCACTGAGACCCCCCACTCTTTTAACATGTAAAGTTAAAACGTCTTTTGTGACGTTTAACAATGTGTGTTCAATAAAAGAGCTTCCCTGAGCGCATGTTTGGGGCTGCTCATCCAAGACTGAACCGGCTTGGTCTCTTTCTTGATGCATTGGACTCAATGAGAAGCCCTCCTAATGCGGAGCAAAGCCGCATTTTAAGTGTTCATTTTTCCTTTTTTTTCTTTCTTTCTCCTTTCTTTTTTCTTTTCTTTTTTCCTTTTCTTTTTTCTTTTCTCATTTTCCAACTCGTGTATATGTTGTCGATTTTTTTTAAATTGTAAAATTAATAAAATTTGGTTTTTTTTAAAAAAAAAGCCTGTTGCCTATCACACTCTTGAGTAAACCATGTGAGCCATTTCCTCCTTTCAGTGGTCCATGAAAGTACATCTATAGTATGCAGATAATAAAGTCAAAAAAGGTGAACAACATTTTTACAGAACTATAGATAAGTTGAGGCTGGATGACAAGGAATGGCTGGGAGGGGAGGGGCCAGGTGAAGCACCACTTGATGTGAGTGACATTGAGTTGGCCAAGACCACCCAGTCACATGACCACCAAGCCACACCCACCCAGTCACATGACCACTAAGCCACACCCATCCAGTCACATGACCACTAAGCCACACCCACCCAGTCACATGACCACCAAGCCACGACCACCAAGTCACATGACCACCAAGCACGCCCCCCAGTCACATGACCACTAAGCCATGACCACCCAGTCACATGACCACCAAGCACGCCCACCCAGTCACATGACCACTAAGCCACACTCACCCAGTCACATGACCACCAAACACACCCACCCAGTCACATGACCACAAGCCATCCTACCAAATAAGCCACGCCCACAGAACCGGTAGTAAAAAAAATTGAATTCCACCACTTCCCTCTAGGGTGAAGCTCCAAACCCAAGGGCTTCCTACTGGTATTTTCCAGGGCACTCTTTGCTCAAATCTTTGGGAAGTACATTTAATGCCTCTTTTCTTCCTTCCCAATTTCCATATGGGTTTGTTTTCTCTGCCATCTATGTATTTTTTTGTAATCTTGTTTTAGGTTTTTCTGTTGTTTCTTTCTTTTTAGCAATTTATAAACTGGTAGGAGTTGCTGGGAGTCAGACAGTATATACATAAAATCATAAATATACATATAATAAATATACATATAATCATAAAATTGTTCCAAATAAAGCTTCCTTTTGCAATTGACTGATGGTGATTTTTTTCCATACCAATGGTGTTCAAATGGTGTTCCAAATATTCTGGAATTGCACCTAAGATGACTATTTCTATTGGTACTATCTTTCTTTTTTCTTTTTGCCACAGTTGTTTTTCTTCTATTTGTTATTGACTCCAGTATTTTCTGTTCTGTTCTGCTGTCTCCAGGTACTACAAGATCCACTATCCAGACTTTTTTTTGCCTTATCAACAATTGTTCAGCATGTGGTAGTGCTTCTCTACTTGAATTCTAAATCCCAGAGCACATTAGCTTCTTCATTTTCTATTACCTTGTCTATTTTGTAATCCCGCCAGTTCTTACTTGCAGGAAATTGCATTTCTTGCAGATATTCCAATACACCATTGTCTTGATAGGTGGATATAGTGCCACATTCAGTATATACATCTGTTGAATATGTGACAAATTATAATAATTGACTTTATTAAGTGGTAAGGGTCAAAAGCAATGGTGGGATTCAAAATTTTTAACAACCAGGGCATGGCTTAGTTGGTGGGCATGGCTTATTGGCCATGTTATTGTCTGGGTGTGGCCAACTCAACATCACTCACATTGAGGCACACATCTCCTCGCCTGGCCTCTCATGACCGTGGGGATGCTGCAACAGTTGTAAATGTGAAAAATGGTCATACTTTTTTCAGTGCCATTGTAACTTTGAATGGTCACTCCACACAAGCAAAGTACCAGCAAAGGAGGGGAAAAAAACTCCACGGAAGTTCCTGAGACAGAGTTATTTGGTTGATACGGGCAGCCATAGAAATTGAATAAATAAAGTGACAAAATAAAATAAAATCATAATTCTAGAAATGAGATCAGAGAATAGCAACAATGGTTGCATTATTTTTAAGTTTAGATGTACTACATGGGATGGGAGTAAATGGAAAAAGGAAGTGAGTTAAAGGTCCAAGAAAGAGTGAGATTCTAAGATATACAACTTTGTCTACAGAGAATTTTAAATTCAAAGCCAGTATCTTAATTTGGAACAGAAAGTTAAACTGGAAGCCTCAAATTACTGCTGTTCCAAACAATTGCTCTAATTGATGATCAAGCCAGCCAACCTAGGCAAAAGTAATTCCTACATTCTTCTTTTCTCTGCTAGAAATAAGTTGGGTCTATGTTTTCTGGAATTCCGAGCAAAGTTGACTGAAGGTTGTGAATTTACCATTTAATTACATCAGGAATACCAGTCATTACTGCATATATTCAGAAAAATGGTTCAAAGTTTAAACTAGTCCACTAAGGAATCCAAAAGTACACTTTGTTAAATTGTGGCAAGCTATAACAAACATATAATCATCTCTTTCAATTAAAATAGTTACTATTGAGACATGTAAGGGAAGCAAAATTGAAGTCGTTAAGTAAATTCAGAAAGAGGAAATAGAAAAAAAACCCCAAATTCTAATTCAGTTAACTATGGGGAATTAGTAATTCAACTTGAATCACTACATAAATAATAAATGCAAAGGAATGAAGGAAGGAGCAAGCACTGAAGGAGCAAGTAGTTCAAGTGGACTGGGTGAAAGTCTAGGAAAGTGAGCTCAAAAGACTGCTTGTCTTAAATGTCCCTTCCAACAGGACATGAACTTTAGTCCATGTAACACCACAGTCAACAAAAAGATGACCCCAGCATTGAAAAGTTCTGCATTCCCCTTTTCCTAATTGTTTGATTGGAATCTCCTTGCTGCAATGTAGCTAGTTCCCTTTGATTCCCTGATATCAACTCAATTTCTGCTTCTCAAGCGAGAGGTAACAGTATTGGGTTTTGCAGTTGGACACCTTTATAGCTCCAGTCCAGCTGGAAACAAGCAGGAAATTTCCCTTCGGTTTTCTGGTTTGTTTCTCTGAGTTTCTTTGGAAAGAATGGGAGGAGGAAATAGGATCATAGGAGATTCTGATTAAAATGTGTGATTAAATTGAAGTTGAAGTAGGTGGATTAATTGACTTCAAAAATGTTATAACTAGATAATAAGCAACTCTCAGAAAATCATTTTTTTTAAATTCAGAAAGAAATTTTAATAACCAAAATTAACAAAACAAGACTTTTTTTATTTAAAAAAGTAATCTCTCTTCATTCCTAGGACTCATTCCTAGGACTTATCTCTAAGCTATATATACACTTTACCATTTAAACTGCTCTCCACCTTCATTTATGCCAATGCTAAGTCAGTTTAAGAATATTCCAGTGGTGGGATTCAGCTGGTTCAGTGCGCACAGCCCAAACAGTGTGCTTCTCTTAAAGGTCTCTAGTTTGATGCGCCCATCTGCTCTGCCTCCTCTGTCTCTCCCTCCCTCCCTTAATATGGGCATGGGAGCGGTGCCACACAAAGAGGCCTTTAGGAGAAGTGCACTGTTTGGGGGTGGAAAAAAGATGCGGTCAGGTGCTGCTCTCGTGTTTCTTCTTCTTTCACTTTGTTGGGCTTGGAGGTACTTGCTGCCTTGAGTCGCGTGCCTCACTTTATCCAGTGACAGAGATGGCATCTTTAGAAGACATGGTTTAATTATGGCATTCAGCATATGATGGAATCGTCTTTCTTTGACCACCTTTCTTGGGGGAAGCAAGGGCATCTGGGTGGTGGTGGATAGGGCAAGCTCCTCAACATGATGTAGCACTGCAATGGAGAAACAGGCAATGGAGCGGCTGGCACAAGAGAAGGAGGAGACTGTTATGTCCTGAGGACTCTAGGAGTTCTCACTCAGGTCCATTCACTTTGCGGGGGCGTTCTCCCCTTTACCCATTGGTTGGTTCTCCCCAGCAGCCAGCTATAAAAGCAGGCTGCGGGGTCCGACCAGTTGCTGATCGCTGCGAGCCAGTTCCCGGCTTGGCAAGCACGGTCAGCCCTTTATTGTTATAATAAAGTATTGTTGCACTCATGCTCTGGTTCAGCCTCTCTTTTCCCAAACTTAACACTGGCGACGAAGGTGGGATGGCTACCAGAAGCACCATGCAACCGCTGAGTCACTAGCCGCCGATCCGCAGCCAGAGAGAGCGATCGGCCGGCGATAAGAGCAACGTTGATCCGCAGCCAGAGAGAGCGGTCAGCAAGCAAAAAGAGCAAACAAAAAGAGCAAACGCTGGTCCGCTGACAGAGAAAGCGGCCAGCAAGCAATAAAAGCGAACACTGATCCGCAGCCAGAGAGAGCGGTCAGAACGAAAAGTTAGAAGCGTCTGTAGCCGCTTGTTAGCCCAGCTACAGGGAAAGTGAAGCGCTGCGAGCTGCAGCCGCTCATTGTTTAGGCGCGAAATTCAAACGGCTGTCATTTGAATTTCAAACCTAAAAGGCACAGCACGGTGCTGTAGTCAAGTCACTGACGCCCACACAGGCGCGAATTTAAATGCCGCCAACGGCTGACGGCCTAACGTGGCTAACCCAGAGAGAGAGAGAGAGGATTGCGAAAAGCCTCTCCAGAGCTGAAATCACTTGCCTGCCACAGGCACTAGAACATTTTTCTGCTGCCCCAGAGAGATTTTTTCCACAGATTGTTCTACCGGCCCCATCACCATGAACTCCAATCCAGTCTTCCCAGCGTTCAAACTGGATGAGGAGAAGTGGGAATCATACAAGAACCGTTTTAACCATTATATCGATGCAATTGGGCTTGCTGATGCTGGAGAACATCAGAAAAAATCGTATTTCCTGATCTACTGTGGAGCCATTGTCTTCGATACTGCCACAGCCCTCGTGGCTCCACGTGAGTTGAAAAACGTTCCTTGGTCAGAGCTACTTGAAATCCTCACTAACCACTATTCTCCCAGGCCCTCACAGATTGCCAGGAGATTCACCTTCCGTATGAGGAAGCAAGCGGACAAGGAAACCATTAATCAGTATATGACCGCTCTCAGAACAGCAGCATTGCATTGTGGGTTTGGAACCTACCTGGAGGACATTCTCCTCGATCAACTAGTCTGCGGGGTCAAGGACCTCCACCTTCAAAGGCGCCTCCTCGCGAAAAAAGACCTCAATCTCGCACAAGCAGTCGAGGAGGCCTTAGCAGCAGAACTGGCAGCGCACTCAGCCACCGAAATCCATGGCCCGACTGCCAAGCTGACAGCAATTCCAGTCCACTCCGAGGAGGTGGAAGCAGAGGAATCCCTGAGTGATGAAAACGATGTCCACCGCCTCTCCAACGACAGACGGCCGCAGGTAGGAGCCAAACAAGAAAACATTGGTCCACCCAAGCACATCACCCTGTGCCTAGCCTGTGGTGGATCTCATCTGAGGGCCACCTGCAAGTTTAAAGGAGCCACCTGCAATAACTGCCATAAAAGGGGGCACATCGCGAGAGTCTGCCAAGCCCCTCAAAGCTCAACACAAAGGCACCCCCCCGTCTCACACTCGGGGCCGCACAGGCAAGTATTGAACTGTCGCACACATCACCGTGCCAAGCACACTTGCCACACTGTTAGTAAAATCTCTCTCTCCGTTTACTTAGAAGGTAAACCGTGCCGCATGGAGGTTGACACAGGGTCAGCGCTCTCAATTATCTCGTGGAACACCCTCAAGAGGCTCCAGCCCAGCCTATCATCTAGCCGGCTCCAGAAGTGCCAGCTTAGCCTGAAGGACTACCAGGGGAGGACCATTCCTGTAATCGGCAGAGGCAAGTTCCTTGTCAGTTTTAAAGCTTTTAAAGGTCACCTACCTCTAGTGGTAGTTAACGGCAATCTCTCTACCTTATTGGGGCTCGATTGGTTTCCCCATCTCGGCCTAGGGCTAACAGGAGTCCATGCTGTCTCAACCTCAGACACTGACTCCTTATTCGCTGATTACTCAGATGTATTCAGCGATGAGCTGGGGTGTTATAACGGTACCCCAATATCGTTCTCAGTCGACCCCCAGGCAGTCCCAATCAGGCTAAAACCGCGTAGGGTCCCATTCGCTATTCGGCCAAAACTAGATGCTGAATTGGATAAACTATTAAAACAAGGGGTCATTGAGCCAACAGATTTCGCCAAATGGGAGACGCCCATTGTCACACCCCTCAAAAAAGACGGTAGCCTGAGAATTTGCTCGGACTACAAGACCACAATCAATAAGTTTCTACAAGTTAGCGCTTACCCAGTGCCCGTCATTCAGCACTTATTACACACTTTTGAACCTGGCAGCATTTTTGCCAAATTGGACATGTCTCAAGCGTATCAACAGTTCCCTGTTGACAACCAAACAGCGGAACTCCAGACCATTGTCACTCACAGGGGTGCTTTCAGATGCAAGCGTCTCCAATTTGGCATAAGTGTTGCCCCAGGTATCTTTCAATCCCTCATGGAGCGGATTTTACAGGGCCTCCTGGAGTAGTACCCTACTTCGACGACATCTTAGTCTCGGCCAGGGACAGACCCCAACTCTTCCAGAGAGTTCGAGCAGTGTTAGAGAGGTTCAGACAGCATGGCCTCAAATTGAAAAAAAGAAAAATGCGCCATTGCCACTAGACAGGTGGACTTTCTGGGTTATAAAATTGACGCCTCAGGCATCCACCCCTGGAGTCCAAGGTTAAGGCAATTCACGAGGCACCCACTCCAACCTCCAAAACTGAACTACAGGCCTTCTTGGGGCTATTAAACTTTTATGCGTCTTTCTTGCCCCATAAAGCATCAGTAGCTGAACCCCTACACAGATTACTGGATAAAAGTCACCTTGGCACTGGGGGCACAAAGAAGACCATGCTTTTCACGCTGTGAAATCACTACTCACGTCAGAGGCGGTACTTATTCAATTCGACCCCAACCTTCCTTTAGTGCTGGCAGCAGATGCATCCCCCTTTGGAATTGGGGCAGTATTAAGCCACAGGCTTCCCAATGGCGCCGAGGCTCCCATTGCCTTTTTCTCCAGGACGCTCTCCGCAACAGAGCGTAATTACAGCCAGATCGATAAGGAAGCTCTAGCAGCTGTTGCAGCAGTGAAAAAATTTCACGAATTTCTCTTTGGCCATTTTTTCGAGCTGGTCACAGACCACAAGCCCCTCCTGGGTCTACTAGCCGGAGACAAACAGACCCCTCAAGTCCTTTCCCCTAGGATGACGAGATGGACCCTCTTCCTAGCAGCCTACTCCTACAGACTCTTACACCGGCCAGGTAAAACATTGTCCCACGCTGACGCTCTCAGCCGCTGTCCCTTGCCAGCTCCGGCTGAAGACCCTGCTCCTGTCCACGCTATTTTCGAGGTAACCCAATTGGACCTCCCCATCACTGCCCTTGACATTGCTGCTAAAACCAAGGCAGACAAAACGCTCGCCCAGGTGCTCGACTGGGTGAGGAGGGGGTGGCCGGTTGGCAATGTTGAAAACAAATTCTCACCTTTCAAGACCTGCATGCAGGAACTGTCCAGTTTGCAGGGCTGTCTACTGTGGGGCACTCGAGTGGTCATCCCGACCTTACTACGACCCGAGTCCTGGAGGCGTTGCACGAGGGACACCCTGGCATCGTGAGAATGAAGGCATTAGCACGCAGCTACGTATGGTGGCCAGGCCTCGACGAGGACGTTGTCAGATGGGTAAGTTCCTGCAACATTTGCCAGGAATCCCGTCCTGCTCCTCCTATTGCCACCCCTACTAAATGGGAGAGCGCCAGCGCTCCGTGGTCCAGAATTCACATCGACCTGGCCGGCCCTTTGCATGGGAAGATGTTCCTAGTGGTCGTGGACGCCTATTCTAAATGGATTGACGTTGCACAGCTATCCACGACCACCACACAAGCAATCACCAACGTACTAACACGCCTGTTTGTTACACACGGGCTACCCGACTCCATTGTCTCCGACAATGGCCCACAGTTCACATCAACCGAGTTCAGCCGTTTCGCTGCCAACCTGGGTATCCGCCACATTTTCACAGCCCCATTTCATCCTGCCAGTAACGGATTGGCTGAAAGGGCCGTCAGGACCACTAAAGAAGCCCTGGCTAGGTTCAGTAAGGATGACTGGCACCACAAACTCTCGCGTTTCCTGATGAGCCAGCATTCAACTCCATGTTCAGTCACCAACAAGTCCCCAGCTGAGCTCCTGATGGGCAGGCGTCTGAGGACTGTATTGGACAGACTTCACCCACAATACTGCCCTGACTCTCCCCTCGCTTCCACATCGGGGGTTAGACATTTTATCTTACAGGAGCCAGTATTCGCGAGGAACTTCGCTGGAGACCCCCTGTGGATCCCGGGTGAGATCGTGGCCATCACCGGACCAAGGTCGTATCGGGTCAGACTGGAGGATGGCCGGGTCTGGAGAAGGCACCTGGACCAGCTGCGTAGGCGCCTCAGCACCCACACTAGGAGGGACCCAGAATCACAAAGCGACGGGAGGTCTCAACATCAACCCCACATCCACATCCTTCCCGGCGACCAGTACACACCAACAGTCAGTCCAGAAAGCCCGAGCACGGACAGCGGCGCCCAGGCGGTGGACCAGCCCGATCCAGTCTACGGGAGCACGTCCCCAGTGACCAACCCTACGAGTCCCGGGCCTGCCCGAACCGAGGGACACGTTGTTGACACTTACCCGGCTCTGCCTTCCCAGACAGACTCTGAGTGGACAGTCAGCGTTCCAGAGCTGCGCCGTTCCGGGCGCCAACATAAACCTCCTGCCTACCTCAAAGACTATGCGTGTTCGCATCTGGGGGGAAGGGGTGTTATGTCCTGAGGACTCTAGGAGTTCTCACTCAGGTCCATTCACTTTGCGGGGGCGTTCTCCCCTTTACCCATTGGTTGGTTCTCCCCAGCAGCCAGCTATAAAAGCAGGCTGCGGGGTCCGACCAGTTGCTGATCGCTGCGAGCCCGTTCCCGGCTTGGCAAGCACGGTCAGCCCTTTATTGTTATAATAAAGTATTGTTGCACTCATGCTCTGGTTCAGCCTCTCTTTTCCCAAACTTAACAGAGACCACTTTCCCTCTTTCTTCTCCCTGTTCCTCCTCCTTCCCTCATGCTGGCTGCTCCATTTCCCATTTTTCCATTGCAGATAGCGAGTGGAGAGGGGGTAATTTAACAACTGGTTTGCCCAGGTTGGCCATCACAGGAGGCTCATCCCACATGTGTAGAGCTGAAGGACGGGGATAGGCCACGCCTCTCACAACAGCCAATCTGACCCTGGGCAAACCAGTTGTTAAATTATTTGAATCCCACCACTGGAATATTCTGTATAAACCGAAATGTCAACACAGCAAGGCCTTCAATCCACTCTGTAGCCTACAGTTCTTTGGCTATTGTGCAGTTTCCCTATCTTCTACCAATAATTTTTTACTTTTACTTTCACATTCCTTTCTCTGTGTGACTATAATCCTCTCTCTCTCTCTCTCACACACACACACACACACACACACACACACACAGACACACACACACACACACACACACAGAGGCAGAGGCAGAGGTAATGTATATATACAAGATTAAATAATCAAACTGCAGATTCATGTGTAAAAACAAGATATCACTCTTAAAAGTCCATATATCACCCTTATTAGGGAGATATCACTCTTAAAAGTCCATATATCCCTTATGCTGCAAAAATAATAGCTGCTAAGATCTTTGTTTAGTCTAGATCTTTGTTTACCAGTCCCAAACCATCAGAATTTTGTTTTGAAAAATATGTTTCTTTCTGGAGAAGGTGGATTTTCCATCTCTGCTTTTCTTTCAAATAAGTCCAGAATTTAATATATTATTGCTTTTCCAGTAATCTAAAGTAGAAGATTTTCATCCTCAGGTCCCAAATAATGCAGCCCAAACAAAAACCTAAGAACAATGTGTGTTTGTGGGTGTGTTCACATCACATGAAATAGTTATTTAATCCATAAGACTCATTTAGCAATGGTTATTTAATTTGCATATTTCCTCATATACTAAGTCATGCTATTTCATCTCTAAAGAAAAACCACTACAGGATTTATTCCCTCCTGTTTACTTAATTGATATTGCTTTTGTCAGAAGGATCAAATTCCTTCTTTTTCCCCTGGTTCATTTCCAAGGTGGAAATATCAATGAAATGCACCAGTTGATTAGTTGTCAAGTAGCTTTGGAGGGGTAGCTGCAAAACATTGTTCCTCCTTTTTAATAGGGTTTTGTAGTTTAGATATTTAGCCAATATTTAGCCAACAGAATGGAATGTGTTAGCTTATTACAAACAAACATTTTCTTACCTTAGAGTGAAAGCAGATGCCTCCTTATCTAAAAGTAAAACATAGTTTTTCTGTGCATAAGATATACAGTGTGTAGATATATATGTTTTCCTTTATATAGATACACATCAACATATCTTATTTTACAAAGGTTTTGCTATGTGATGTCTCTTGTATTTCTAATGGAAAAGCCAGCTTTTATAAAATGACACCCCTTAATTTAAACTTATTGTAAACATATAAAAAAATCCAACACTTTATATGTGTCAGAAGCTCTTATGTCAAGCCAATTTGGGGCTATGTTAGTATGCAAAAGAGTAATTCCTGTAATGTTAGGTGCTTTGTCTAAAAAAATATTCATTTATCTTTATGTGGGATTTTATTGTGCAACTAAACCTTTGCAGTAAATCAATGGTTTCCATGGTTTTATTCTTTTTTATAATACATTAAGCTAAAATGATGTTAATGTTTATTTACATCTTAGAAAAGAGTAGAAATTCTCTTTCAAAGCAATACTAAGAAAAAAATACATCTCAGTCAACTAGATATCAAAGTAACTAAATTCAGCATACTAAATTACATCTTAATGAACTTCTTAGTTAAAACCTGCATTCTAAAAAGCACTTTGAAGATGTCCTAATTTGAAACTTAAATAATAGGCAAATAAATTGAATAAACAAAATTTGTTAAAAGAATAAATCACTTAAAAACATTTTAAAAGGTTTCCTTCATCTGAGAATACAATATTTTACTATTTCCAATGTGCATATGTGCTAGAGGATCATCAAATGACCAGCAAATGGCATTTCAGATCAGACCCTGATGGTGAATAAGGGTGAGGTTAGGCAACCATCATAAATGTGGCTCCCAAATTATAAGAATTTTCCTTCTGAAATATTATTTTAAGTGGTTTAAGATGCACTTACATATTAATGCAATCCACAATACACCCACATCAAAATAATGTATTTATTCATGATATAATTTACCTAATATAATCCTCAGGATTTAAAAAAAAAATCCTCCTTTTAAAAATGCCCTCACTTTGGAAAAAGTTGCTTACTGTTGTTTATACCAAAACCTCAAATAATAGTAGAATGTATGGAGTGAATCTTTACTTTCTAATTGTCAAATACAGAACTTTATTAAGAGCAGAAGACTTCAACACTTAATATTATTAAGTGTAGAAGAACTGATGGTTGGAGCTTATGTTTAAATGAAGGGGAAGGGAGGGGAGGAAGACAGCCATTTTAAATGTCATTTGACCCTTCCATCTATGTGTGTGTGTGTGTGTGTGTGTGTGTGTGTGTGTGTGTGTGTGTGTGTGTCTTCAAACCAGTGATGATTCCTGATAACTGCCTGGACTAGTCCCTCCAGTTTTCTTTCCAAGATGTTGGAAGTGCTTTCTCTTTTTTCTAGGGCTGAGCGTAATTGACCCAAGATCACCCAGATGGCTTTGTGTCTAACGCAGGACTACAATGTTCAGTCTCCCAGTTTCTAGCATCCTGCCTTAACCACTAGGACAAACTGGCTCTCATGTGGCAAAAGGAGGGAGCCATTTTCTCATGTAGGGAAACAAATACAATCTCTTGGAGATAACCAAGCATCCCCTTCATGTAAATGTAATAAGCCATGAAAGGAAGGATGAGACAAACACCAAAGAGTTGGTCAAACACAATCAAGGATTTTATTCATATTCTTAAGCTTTAAAAACTAAAAATCACCAGTACACATTGAATTGCCAAAACTGGAGGGTAAGATTCATGATGAATATAATTGATTTTTATCCTCAAAGGGCCTTGCTCCATTCTTGAGCTGAAATGCTGTCCACCATGTCAGCAGATAATTACACTGGCATGAAATTTGAGGGCCCTCTCCCCTGCCAATCCATATTCTGTTTCTCCTGGCTCTGCTTCAAGCCATCATCATCTCCCAACATTCTCCTAAGTCCTTCTTGAGCCAGGAAAGGGAGAAAAAAATATATACAGGTAACCCTTTCTCACACATCTCACAATGATATATGAGCAATGAAAAAGCTATTGCTAGTCCATGCTTGTGCCAGAATTACATGCATATGGGGAACGCTCCCAGATGTATAAGGGAAAATGTATTCCCTTCCCCCAGGGGTCGAATCTGACTGGTGTAACTACCGGTTCAGTGGTTTATGTTTGCATGCATGTGCACATCGTGGGCACACATGCCCGACATGTGAAACATCGTCAGCTGTGCTGCCCTGACAGCTGAGCAGTGCTGCACGTGGGTGCACAGCGTTTGAAAAACTTTTTCCTGCTTTTTCAACCGCAGCTGTGCCTCACAAAGCAGCTGAGGTTGAAAAAGCAGGAAATAAAGGTCAGGTAAGTGTCCGGGCAGGCAGGTGGTCCAAAACAGCAGCAGACACAGAACCGGTTCTGTGTCTGCTGCTCTTCAGAGCTACTGGTTCTACAGAGCTGGACAGAACTGGTAGAATCCCACCCCGCCTTCCCCCCAGTATTTCTCTCGTACACATGCAGAAGGAAATAAAATGAATAGTCACAAATGGAGGGAGAAGGAGATTGTTTTACATGCTTAGGTAATTTTGGAATCTCAAGGGAAAGGATGAAGATACTCTCAATCCTTAACAGAATAACAGAGATGGAAGAGACCATGAAGGTCTTCTGGTCCAACCCCGTTCAAACAGAAAACCCTAATAACATTTCAGACAAATGTCCAGCCTCTTCTTATACACAATGGTCTCTGTGATTATTAGTCCACCATTCTACAGCTAACAAGGATGTAAAGCAATTTCAGACATGAAGAGATGAAGTAAAGAAAATGCCTAAGGCCTACAAAAGAAAAAAAAAGTGATATTTCCAGGGCTTGTTTATGCTGAGAATAGGTGCAACTGGGGAAAGAGCCAAAGGATTTAATGTAGATTTCACATGAAGCTACTGGGGAATCTATTTGATATCCTGCTGGGTCATCTCCAAAAAGATCTGAGTTTACCTGAAAATATTCAATAGCACTAATAGATATAAACAAATCTGTTAGATCAGGCCAAGGCCCATCCTCGTCCAAGATTTTGTTTCTCACAGCTGCCCATGGCATCTCCTGCTATTGTTGTCCTGCAACCAGATATGGGATGTCTATTGCCCCTAATCTGGGGGTAACATTGGTTTTTCAAGGCCAATAATCCTTGAAAAACCTGTCCTTTGTGAATTTATTCAGTTTCTTGTAAAGTCATCCATTAGTGGCCATCATAGATGCTATGGTAAATAATTCCACTGGTCAATGATGTTCTTGTACATAGTTGACAAATACATAGGTATGTGTTAATACAAGGGCTACACAATCTATTGGACAATAGCACACAATATCTTCCACTATGTCTACTATAATAGTTTATAGACTAGGTTTCTGTTAGGAATGTAAGTCACCTAACAGCTATTTGGGTTAGAAATATATAAACCAGGATAGACATTTTAATACTGTCTCTTTAAAGGAATCCTAAAACTATAATTGGGTGTGGTTACTCAAATGGCCATAAGATGGAGCCAGAAACCTGGGTTGTTTAGAGAGTCTCAGGAAGTCTCAGTGAGTTTCCGTTTCCTTCTGTTGGAAAGAGTTTTGCCATTCCTCCATTTTTCCCTATTGACTGTTATTCTTGGATTTGATGTAAGTCTGTTACTGAAATGTTTTTGATACTGGATTTTGATATTGGAATTATCCCTGGAATGAACACTGACTGATTTAACTGTGAATGACTTGGACTGTGTTTGAACTTTGCTTAAACTTTTATGGAAGTAAAAACCTACATTTACTGTACAATGTATCTGTGTGCTATTTGTGTATTATTCAAACACTACTCTCACTACGTCTCCCTGTATGCGCTCATTCTCCTAACGGGGAATTACCTCAACAGTTTCCTTCCAGAATTTCCTCTGCATCTCTATATTTGCTCTATTCAGTTATGATTTAATACTTCAACCAAAACCACAAGTCATTGCAATTAGGGATATGTACTCCTGAGGTTATTTGTACAACTGGCAAGTAAGGGCTCTAATGAATGGATTATTCCATCTCTTCTCTGTTCCTTGAAAATTGGTCATGGTTTTGATCAATTTTCAAAGACAAGAGTTCACATAAATAAAGATTAAGGAATTTCTATAGGAATTATTTTGCAGTAAATACCTGGCTGCTGTACCGTTATGAATGAATAAAGAGGATTATGACTAAATCCTCTTCTTAAAATTCTCTTTCCATACAGAGGCAAGTTGAAGCAATATCTATAGTTTACTTTTAAAACTTGTTTAAACAGGTACCTGGTAAACTGTCATACTCTGTTCTGAAGAAACATATTAAGAAAATGTTATGTGTATCCTCTTCTCTTTAGCCTTTCCTTCATTTGATCTCACTTATTCTTGCCTCTTTTTCAGTTGAATTGTACAATTCAGAAAACCCAGTAGAAATAAAGATTATAGGATGTGGAAAATTCTTTCTTAACTGTGGTACGTCTTTAAATATTTTTGTATCAATATCAAATATGTCACAATAGACATTCTTATTCAGTAGAAAATATTTTACCTCTTCACTCCTATTGTGGAAAAAAAATCATTATCAGGTGGATTTTCTATAGGTGGGTTTTCATAACAAGGAGGTTGTAATATGACAATTTTTCTTTCTTTATCTAGGATTGCCAATTTCTAGCCTGGTGCCTGAACCACTAGATCAAACTGCTTCAGACAGTATTTGGAAAGGATGGATCCAAGGAGGAACAACAATGTTTATCATGAGCATAAGATTATATTTTAGGCATAAGGTATGCAGGGCAGTTTCTTGTTTTAACCGATTATTTCTGAAATATGTAAATGTGAAAATGTTTACCATATATTTGTTGATTTTGAGAGGAATGTAATAAATGAATAGGACTGAAATGCTTTGGTGAATAAGGAGTTCAAGAGTGATTGCTGAATTCAATCATGAAAATAAAGTGTGCATGGTCCCTTGGTTCTTAATGGGCATCACAGAGTTCTGTAGGTTGGTACCATATATAAATGCATACTGTTCTTTTCAGCCTATGTCATGTTCTTACCTGAGAACCCATATTATTGGGTGCAGATTAGATAGATGAGCATGGATCTGAAAATTAATGCCTCAAAGACCAAGGCCATTGAGTTTAACAGGAAAAATAAAGAGAAATTCAAGGAGATATAGTGTGACCTTATATAAATTATGAAAAGCTAGCTATTACATCTATTAGACAAATGATAGAGAAATTTGAAGACATGGACGCGCTGGTTAAAAGATAATGAATAGATTCCAGTCTGTTGCAACAAATTATTTCTGTTTTGTTTTTGTGAAAGAAGCAAATTTTTCTGTGAACAAGAGCAGATATCTGCCCAATTCATTAAACAGAAGAATTAGATATGTCAAGATAAATATAAATTGAATGTAATGAAGTCCTTAAAAAGTAGGTGTAGCCAAACAAGACTAAATGAATATATTCAAGAATAAATGAAGGCTGAATGAATCTGGATTGGATTCAAAAATTTATCCAATGTGAACAGAATGTATGAGGACATAGCATCCTGTGTGTGTGTGTGTGTGTGTGTGTGTGTGAAAGCTTGGAGACAACAGATGACATATGCATCATGATTCAAATTATATAATTGAAGTACATGTATCAATTACATAATTACAACCATTTGTGTGGTGATGTCGTGATGGATGTGCCGTGATGGATGTCTCATTCATACAGGCTATGGGCCTGAATGAATGAGGATAAAATAACAAAAGAAATACATGAAGAAAGAGTGAATATATGCCATAGGGAAAAAGGAATATCAGGGTACTGTTCCTGTGGTTGAATGAAT
The DNA here is from genome assembly GCF_049901715.1 of Pseudonaja textilis. NCBI lineage: Eukaryota > Metazoa > Chordata > Lepidosauria > Squamata > Elapidae > Pseudonaja > Pseudonaja textilis. Next base: position 180,275,192 of record NC_141990.1, on the reverse strand, counting down.
GACAACTTGAAAAAGAGAGGTTAAGATGTTTATAAAGAATTGACCACACTGTATGGATCAACTGCAAGGAAGGCCAGTCTGTGCAGATACAAAGATAAAGAATTTTGTACTGACTTCTGATGTAAACTATGATTAACTATCTCCTTTTCTTTTTCCTTACTTTTTTATTTAATTTCTTTACTTTTTGTTTATTACATCTTATTCCTTTTCTCCATTATGTTTGCCTATTGAAAGAGAATTTGTGTAAATATAATGTGTCTGTCTGTCTGTCTGCTTGCCTGCCTGCCTGCCTGTATGTATAATGTACCCATATCTTGTTTATCTTGTAGTACATTGTTGTGCAATATTTAGAACAAAGTGACACTTTAGAAGACTATAGTTCATGTTTTACAATGTATTTTGAGTCAGCACATTTACAGTCTTCCCCTTTAGTATTTCAGCTGTCTGGCTAATGGCTATTTATCACAATGAACATTACTTTGGTTCAAATGGTCACTTTCAAATAAAAAAATAACAATTGTTGGCATGAGTTCCTGGGATCCAAAGTCTATTAAACAACTGTCAAAGCCTGAGTTGGCCCAGACTGACAGAAAGTTTTGATGTTCCTCACCACCACCACCAACACTATAATTTATTGAATTCAAAAATTGCTCAAATAAATTGAACAGAAGAAAGAGAAAGATAATCCAACCAAAGCTTTAACAGAAAAAATGATCCTCTTGTGAAATCATAATAATTTGTGTTGGATATATTTATTCTACATTTATGTACCACTTCTTCTTTCATTTAATAAAACAGAATTTGCATAGAAGATATTTCAAATGAGACTAGTATTCCAGACAATTCTGATAGGCAATCAGGTTCAGGCACTGATTTCATTTTAAGACAGCCAAGGGTATGTGTGTAAATGTCATTTTGTTTGGTTCCCAGTAGTCCAGCTTTTGACACTTTAATTATAGTAAATGATATGGGAAATTCTATTTCTCCTATTGAATTAAAAAAACACCCTACTGCATAGTTCTTTTTTGGTGGCCATTGTAGAATTAGGCTGAAGGGAGTTCTCTCAAAGTCTTACCTTGTTGGCACACTGATAGCTGTACATATTTAACCTGGAACATGATACATGCCACAAAATTCTGAAACATGCTTTTATTCAATGGGACACAAATTTAAATCGGCAAAATAAAACAGATTTCAATTGTCATTGTTTCCAACCTATCCCTTTCTTCTGCTGCTATATGACTATTTTTCTAAATGATTAATTTGTTCTAACAATATTTTAAGATATTTCCACTTTATTTTTTTTTTCAAAATATGATAGTTTATTTTTTTTGAAGAAGTTTTTTATTTTGTATTTACAACAATTCCATCTTTCATTTCAAACCATGTGTCTACTGGGTACATATATCTTGTGCTTACAATTATAATTAATACTTTTCTTACCAATGTAACAATGATCACATTTTTATAGCTATTATTTGATATCTATTATTATTTAATAATTTTAACTTGTTTCTCTCTAATTCATTTTAATTTGTTTTATTTTCCAACCATTGATAAAATAGATCCCATACCATGCAATATTCCGTTTCTTCTTTTTCATTGATTACTAATGTTAACCTATTCATCTCTGCACATTCAAATATTTTCTCAATTCCCTCTATCAGTATCTTATCGCTTTCCCAATTCTGAGCAAATACTATTCTAGCTGCTATTAATACATGTACAATTAAATATGTTTTTTCTTTACTGTAACCTTCAGGTACCATTCCTTATGAAAAATATTTCAGGTTTCAAATCTATGTGTTGCTTTATCATTTTTTCCAACCATGTGTGTATTTTTGATAGTTTATTTGATGCTTTGATATGTTATAACTTTTGTTTCCCTATCAAAGCTAATTTTCAGTTTGACACCAGATGGATAGTTATGATGAACTTCGTGGAAGAAGATCAAACTTTAGAACTCCATCTCTTGCTAGCCAGAGAATGTATGGCTGGCACCCCTGTTGAGCATGTTGACAGCTTCAGAACTGTGGTTTCTTTTGGAGTCAAATTCCCTTATTTTTAGAGTCTACAGCTATGACATTCAGCACTAAATTTGCTCTTGTTATGAATAATATCCTGCCTGTTAACAAGAGGGAACAAAAAGATGCTTCAGCAGAGCTCCCTCTACCACCCACTGTCATCACCTTGTTGTTTGTTTTTTTCAAAATAAATTCAGCAAGCAGACAGGAGTTCAGGCATGCTTTAATTAGGAGGGCAGGAAAGGTAACATTGATATAAACTATAGGCAAATCACAACAAAGTTTGTTGTACTTTTCATTTACCCCCAACACAACTCAGATGCCTTTGCCACTTGCCAAGTCTGCAAAATCTATAGTAGATTCTCCCTGAGCTTGGTTTTTTGCTTGCAGATGTTTCATTATCAATCCAGATAATAACTTCAGTATCTTCGCTTGTCAGATGGGGATGTTTTCTCCTTGGTAGTTCCTTGCTTGGGTCATTATTTTCTGTTTGATTGTTTGTCTGAGTTGGATGTTGTAAGGAAGTGTTCTAGTCTTTTTGTTTTTTAGCTTGTTGATTGTTTCTTTTGAATTTTATATTTATCTCTATGTGCCTGTTGATGTCTGATTTGTCTGAGTCTCAAGCTTATAGGAATTTTTAGATTTAGCTTAATCTATGATATTCACAATTTTCCAGTTGAAACTATGGTTAAGTCTGTCAATATGTTATGATAGTAAGGAGTTTTCATCATGTCTTTCTGACTGCTAGTTAGTGTTTCTGAGTATGTTGTGCTAGTCTTCTGCCTGTTTGTCCTACACAGTCATTATCATGGTTCTTATCCTGTATGTTGTAAATTGCTCCTTTTTTTTCCCCCTTGGGCTGAGTGTTTTGGTTTACTTATGATGTTTTGGAGGGTTTTAGTTGGTTTGTGTATTACTGTGATGCCATGTGGTTGCAATAGTTTGTTGTTGGTTGTTTCTGAGATGTTTTTGATGCATGTCAATATTATCCTTTTCATAGCTTGAGTTGTGCTGTGGTAGATTGAGTGGTCAGGCCTTTTTAATAAAGTTGTATGGGTATCCATTTTGTTGGAAGATGTTTTATAGGCAGTCTGTTTCCCTTTCCTGGTGCTATGGGTTGCTGCAGTGTGTTTTGTACATCTGAATGATATTCTTCTTGTGGGAATTGAATTGCTACTTTAGTGAGTTCAACAAATTTGCATTTGTAATTTGCTGCTATTTCCTCTACTGATGAGGATATGCAGAAAAAGGTTGTGTGTCAAAATTCAATGTAATGCTGAAATATATGATAAAGTCAAGTCATATCATGAACTAATATTACATACCTGAAATTCCTTGCTAGAGGAATTTCTTTGTAAGGAAACATAAATTCGGGACTTCAGTCTTCTCACAAGCAGTTTTCCATGTTAGCTTACAGACAAAACTTCCTTTTTGGTTTAACATTTTTCATGAACAGAATTTAAAAAGGAATACATTCAATGATAACCTTCATTCTGTTTCAAAACTTTGGGTTTAGATTTGACAAAATATAAGGAAATTTGTCAAGAAATTGGCTTCCTTATAATGATTAACAGGATACTTCCCTGAACTCTCAACTCCCTCCAGTGGGGAGGACGGTGTCTTGCTGGGCCCAGGAGAGATGATGGCTGCGTTGCAGGGAAGAAACACCCCCTCCCCAAAAGAGGTTCAGAAACTGTCGGTTAAGCACAAGCTGCTACTTCTTCTTCCCTCCCTGCCCTCATTTCACGTTGCCTTTGATCACAAAGCAAATCTTAATGATAAACAACCCTTTTGTAACTTACCAACTGCATGCCAAATCCCAGCCACCCCCCCCCAGGGGAACCACAAAGCAACACCCCAATTTATTAAAAATCCACCATTTTAATAAAAATAAATAAACCAAGCCATTTATTTAAATACAGGAACCATTTATTCAAACACAGGAACAATTTATGCAAACATACATAGGAACAATTTATTCAAAAACAGTTATGTCATCTTCTTCTGGAACATCGTCAAAACACTCTAAAGCCTTAACTCCTCCTGGAATCTCTTGTGATTCCATTGCCTGTAAAAGAATTGCTCCCAATCGCTGATGTTCAGCAATAGAGGTCTCCTTAAAGGAGTATGTCTTGTGCATGTATCCTGCTCATAGTGCATTGGCAACACAGGTGTCAGTGATGGTATCCCATGCCTTCTTCACCCAACTCACAACCTCTGCCAGGCTAGGCTTCACAAAGTTTTCTTGTTGGTTTCTCTCCATGCAATTCTCAATATAGTCATTGATTTGTACCTGCAGATTGTCCTTGAATGGTTTGTTTACTGCAATGTCTAGGGTTTGGAGATGTGCTGTCATTCTTGCTGGGATTATTATTTGATCCACTCTTCTTTGTGCAAGGAAACACTTCATGGCCACGTCACACAACAAGTGGCAGTATTAACTCGATCCACTTCCTTATAACACCCTGTGTGCACCAAGCCTTTTCGGTTTCAAGCACATAAGTCCCTGAAACACGTTCAATTTTTTCTTTTTTGCCCTTGGCAATGACAAGAGGTGCTACTTTTGTCCCTTCCAGGCGAATGGCCAAGTTGCACGTAATACATGCACTTTCATATCCAGTTGATGGAATGTAAATTGATGAGGCACCCCTCTTATCAATTGCTCTTTGAGCCTCTTGGCCCCAAAAAACTGCAGTCTCATCCATCATAATCACGTGAGAGACATTATATTTGGAGAAATCAATGGCGTCAACAAATGATTTAAAAGCAAGTGCCCATTTGACAATTTCAACATCTTCTAGCTTGAAGAGTGAGGTGGATCTCCTCAGAGACAATTCATATTGCTGAAGGAAGCCATCCAGCCAGCGATGAGAGGCTTTGAATTCTCTTTGGGTAATTTCAAACTGTGGTGCCATTACAAGGGCAAATGCTTGAATATCAGCCCTGCTTACAACCAAAGCCTTTGCTCTCCTGTCAGGAATCCATTGAGATATGGTGTCTTCAAGTTCAGAATATAATGGATGCCGACCTGATCCATACCTGCACTTCTTGGCATTTCCCTTCTGCACCTGTTGACTGAGGTTATCATACTCAGCTCTCCATTTTCGGACCATACGGAGATGCAACATATTCTCTTTGTAGAAAGCGGTCAGATTCTTACCACGAAAATCCTCCACAATTGCTTTCTTGAATTCCAGAGTAGCTCTTTCCTTTTAAACTCATCTTCTCTCTAGACCAAAATAAAAATCACTTTAGATCATTAACTCAATTAATCAATTAACCCAAACACATTAAGCCACCTGGGGGTGGTGGTAAGTTAGAAAAGGGTTGTTTATCATTAAGATCTGCTTTGTGATCAAAGGCAACATGAAATGAGGGCAGGGAGGGAAGAAGTAGCAGCTTGTGCTTAACTGAGTTTCTGAACCTGAAGGTCCCTGCTCTTCTGCCACCTCTCTTTTGTTGGTGCAATTTACCTGGGGGGTGGGGTGTCAAAAGATCTGTTGAGTTTATTCATTCATTTATGTTTCCCCAAGGGGCTTTTGGGGGGGTCTTTCTTCCCTGCAATGCAGCCATCATCTCTCCCAGGCCCAGCAAGACGCCGTCCTCCCCACTGGAGGGAGTTGGGGGTTCAGGGAAGTGTCCTGTTAATCATTAAAGCAATCTGAAAGACCACCCTTTGGGGCCACCAGGATGATCTTCACCCAGCTCAGGCAAAAAAACCCAGGAGCCCCTCCACTCCGCCCCCTCCCTGCCCACCCCAGTGCCTGCTCTGCTCAAGTCAGAGATGGGGGGGAGGAAACAAGCCTTGGATTCCCAGAGTGCACCTGGGAGGGGGCTTGTCTAGGATGGAAACTAAGCAGGGTTGGAGCTGGGATGGAGTCGCCAGGAGAGGATTTCCAAGGCTGCAGAGAGAAGTTTAAAAGAGTGGGAGAAGAGAAGGCAAAAACTTCTTTAGCGACCCTCCTTCTATCCAAATGGTTGCAGTGAGAAATTGAGGTGGGGGGGAATAGGGCTATCTGAGGGGACGAAGAAGAGCGGCTGGCTCAGGAAGCAGAAATGCAGTGGGAATCTTGGGGTCATCTGATATTTATTCTGACAACAGCATATGTACATTGCATTGAGTTTGCAGTTGCATTGAGTTTGTAGTTGCATTGAGTTTGCAGTTTCATTGAGTTTGCAGTTGCATTGAGTTTGCAGTTGGGAACCTGATGCATAGGCAGGCCTTGCCCCGAAGTGGCTGGGGACTCTGCCTTCATGGGAGTTTTCATTGGCTGATAGAAGCGGCCTCGCGGTGAGGGGAGTGTGTGTGTGCACTCGCCCTGAGGCCACTTCTACCAGCTGATCGAAGTGGCTGGTGACTGCGCTTGGGAAGCTTCCATTGCCCGAAAGAGACTGCTTAAAGGTGAGGGGACATGGGCTGTCATGCCACACCCTGAAGAGGCTGGGGACTCTGCCTTCAAGGGAGCTTGCACCGGCCGATAGAAGTGGCCTTGCGGTGAGGGGAGTGTGTGTGTGCGCTTGCCCCAAGGCCGTTTCTACTGACCTATCGAAGTGGCTGGTGACTGCACTTGGGGAGCTTCCATCGCCTGAAAGAGACTGCCTAAAGGCGAGGGGACACGGGCAGCCACGCCACACCCTGAAGCGGCTGGGGACTCTGCCTTCGGGGAGCTTCTATCGGCTATTGGAGTATTCTAGCCTAGGCTACCTGCAGGGCACTCCTAAAGGCAAGTTTTCTCCTCACCCACCCCCACCCTCCCCCCACATTTCTCTTCACCTCGTGTAGTTCTAACGAACGATGTGAGAAATGGCGGGGAAACACATGGATTAAATAGGCCTAAATTTTGGGGGGCGGGGCTTAATTTCACCTCATGCCTAGAAATCATGCTGGGCCTTCCTATTGGTGGAGGACATATTGTTGGAGAAACATGGTATAAATAAAAGTATATTTAGATTTAGGATGTATAGTCCACAAGCTGTGAACATCTCTCTGTTCACAACAATAGCATCTAAGATTTTTATGTATTGATGTATATGTGTATATGAACACACACTGTGAATACTATCTAGACAAAAATATACATACATGAGACTTACAAATATAGAATCCCATCAAAGATTTATTAACTTAAACCTGTTTCATCAGATGCAATAAAAAGTATGCTAAATCTAAAGAAATGTAAACAGATGTATACTAGTTAGGGGGATATTTCACAAGTTAAGTTTCCAATTAAGTTATGATGAAGTGGACAATCAATCCAAAAGTCCCCTTGGTTACACTCTCCCAACCTCCAAAAAGGCAATTTCCCTGTGGGAATTATCTTACATGTTAGAGTTGCAGCAACTTAGCTATAGATCAAAGTGGTAAGATAGCAATGTAGACCAATTGTAAACATATGGATTGTCTTTGGAGCATCTTTTGGCTTCAACTGAAACAAGAAGACAATTAAGAATTGAAAATGTTATGAAGTTATAAAGTGACCTCTATTATGCTTCAGAATATCTTAATATTTTGGAGAAAAAAATCTTTTAATGGATTATTTTATTTATTGTAAACACTATTAGACCCTTAGTAAAGTGCATTTTCCTTTTTCTTATCAATTTTATAGAGAAAATTCAATGATATCTGTGTAAAATGTATCAATTAAATCAAATGATTTAATATATACAGTACATTTGATACTGACCTCTGCTTTAGGCTATTATGGCCTTGCTAATAAATATGCCTGAACACTTGATAATTTTTATATTTAGTACTTTTTGACAGTGTCATGCCCCTGTTGGAATCTGATTTGGAGGGGGAGACTGAACAGCTGACAAGGAGTGGGAGTGTGGCTCCAATGGCTGTGGAAGAAACTGGGGAAGGGCACAGTCTGGCTGGGCAGAGCAGGGGAGAGGTAGAGCAAGAGAGAGGGAATTCAGAGGAAGACCCAGGCACACCCCCTCTTCATCTTAGGGCATGCAGGGAGGAACAGAGAAGGCAACAATGTGAGTTGCATGGCTTATGGGGGAGGAAAGGGCCATGATTCCCTTAGTTAGCTGCAGCTGGGAACATAGTATTTAAAAAGGGAAGCTGCATGCAGCAAGTTGTTGGGAGCAAATTGTGAAGTTATCTGGTATTGTCGTGGCTTATCTGTGTTCCTGGTGTCTTCCCAACTGTGTGACTGTTGCCATGCTTTCAAGTCTGAAAGTTTTTCTCCTTCCCTGACAAGTTAATTATTGCAGCTTTGTTAGTTTGGATTTTTAGTTACAGTCTGTATGTGTCTTGTTTTGGACTGAATTTTCTACAGTTAAAGGCTGTTCATGGGTGAGATTTTTATTCCAGCTGAAGGTAACCTGGACATTGGGGGCAAAGCTGAAGATAATAAAGGGACTCTTCTTGCTTATTTAACTGTTGCCTTTGTGCCACGCCTGGGTCATCACAGATAAAAAAATTTCAAAGGTAACATATATAATTCCCCAAACTGCTTTCTAATTCCCCAAACTGCTTTCTAGGTTCAAGGACCCAACACATTATATTATTTTTGGCAAGGTCAGCTAAAATATGTAACTATATAGTACATTATAGTGTATTGTTATAGTTTTATCTAGTTATTAATAAAGTTTATCTTCTATAGCTTTGTCAAATCAAACAAGATGGATACTTTTCTTATAATAAATTATTTGTTTTTACTCTTTACAGATGATTTGGTTCTTATTAGAGGTGCATTGTGGATGTTAAGAAATAGAGAGCTACTTCAGAACAGGTATTAATTTACACTGAATGAATGGGCCCAAATAAATAAACAGAAGCTGGTGTGTTTCAGCATTGGAACTGCTAGAAAAGATATGTCTTGTCTGGAATTTGGGCATGTGTGTGTGTGTGTACACACACACACACACACACACACACACACACACACATTGAGGAGCTGAATTATATTTACAGACAAATTTGTCATAAAGTCAGGATGATCCTTATGATCAGACCCAACCAATCACAGAGTTTTACAGATACACAGGTTAGGAGAAAGGAAAAGCTTTAATCTTACCTTTGACTTCATTCCATCTCGTAGTCTAAACTATAATAACTAACAACATCTTTTTTTCTGAGAAATTATTGATTTATTCTGCAAGTAAAATAAAACAAAACGTTACCCACCACTTATATTTCACCTATAGTTACTGAGGATTAGAAAGGTGTATTATTACAAACCCACCTTCCCTTTGTACAAGAAAAACTCATTAATTTCAGAAATCTATCAAGTTTTGCAGCATTTTCTTGCCACTACAGCAGTTACTATTGCTGAATATTTCATTATTTTGCCACATACAAATATATAGCTTTGGGTCATTTTTCATCAATAAATAATTGAACACTATAACGTTTTTGATTAATTTGTTTAATTGGCTTCTCAAGTTTTGGGTCCTGTTTGAAAAACAGAGCATGTTTCAGGACAAATTTCTGCAGAAATATTAAAATTTCAAAAAGGTTCACAAACTTTTAAGCACCATTGTATAAAATTGACTCATTAATAATAATCTTTAATACTTGCTAATTTAATCTAATTATATTTCAAGTTACAGATATTTATATTCTTCATTTGCTAGGCAGTGGGGTGAATGGAGCCCCTTTTTCTCAATCTTGTTTTAAGGCCAAATGTTAGGTCAGTCAATCTGTCCTAGAGCATTCTGTACTGAATTGGACTATTGCCTGAGGTGTGATTGGAAGCTCTACTTAATCAGATAAGTCTCTTCAAACCCAATTATTTATTAAGCATTCTTTATGTAACTGTTATAGTAGTGGGAAAAGCTAAGAGCTTCTATTTCTTAATCTATCTTTCAGCACTAACCTAATTCTAAACAAAATCAAAGTTATTTAAGTCTAGCAAAGCTTATTTATAACCTCTTTCCTTCCAAAGATTTCAGAGCAGCAATTAAAAATAAAAAAGTAACAATAATCAGTTAAATACATAACAATCAGCTATAATAAGCTGTATCAAAAGCTAGACAATAGTCATTGCAATATAGGGCAGATAAAAATGAATTCCATTACAATATAATCAACTTCTGGGGAACTTCTAAAGAAGAACGATGGACTGATTGCAACTAACAGAATGCAGCCAACAAGTGGATAGGCTTGTTTGACCTGTTCTGGACAAAGAAAGGACGAGAGATTGCCCAAGCTGTGCTCCATACAGTTGCTTCTCATGAGGACTCTGATCATGACTCTGTCAGAGCCTTCCAAAAGGATATTCAGTTTGCTCTTCCTTTGGTAATTCCTTTCAGAAATTGTCTTGTAATTGCTTTAGAAAAATTAGATACTTTCAAAATGACCAGTCTGGAAATGCCAAGTGAATGCCTTTAATCTTAATATGAGAAAATATACGTATTTTGTAAGTTTAAAAATTTAAAATAAACAGCAAAAAGCAAGACAAGATTTGGGCTAAATAAATTTAAATTGACTAAGAATTGGGAAAAAATTGGAATATTTAATTTTACACATTAAGACTTTTAAAATGAATGCATGTTATTGGAAAAGAAAAATCATTTTCAATACTGGTGACATAATAAAGATAAGCAACATATAATGGCATTCAGAGACATTTTTTTAATAAATTGTTATTGGTTTTTAAAAACAAACATAAACAAACAAAACATAAAAACATCAAGCCAACTTCCATATGTGTACATATAGTGTGCCGGTTGGTTTACAAATTGTTTTGTGCTTCCATTTCTTAGTCTTCAGTTACAATTACATTGCATATAATGTCGTATTTTCAATCAAAAATTAAATACCTTAGTATCATTATTAATCAATCATTTGACTATACTTTTAATCATTCATGTTTTACAAGATAATCATAATTTACTTAGTTTGTTTTATAACAGATTTATTATTTATATTTATATAAATGTATATTTATAAATTTATTATAACAAATTTATTATTTTCTAAGAGTCTACATATTTCATTACTGTATTTTATTATCTAACCATTGATAGAATAGATCCCAAATTTTATAAAATTGTTTATCCTCTTGTTCTCTAATTTCAAATGTCAATCTACTCATTTCAGCACATTCCAATATTTTCTTAATGATTTCCTCCTGTGATGGTATTTTCTTCATTTTTCCAGTTTTTAGTAAATACAATCCTAGCCGCTGTTAATGCATTCACAATAAGGTATTTCAAGTCTTTACTATATATTTCAGGTAAAATTCCCAATAAAAATATCTCTGGTTTTTGGCATTCAGATACATTTTTGAGGAATTGTACTGGGGCTTTGAATCAACGTCAGTGTGTTTTGTGTACTTAGGAACAGTCTGTTCCCAGAAGAAGCTCTTACAGAAAACGATTTGCAAAATAATTTATCTGAGAACAACATGAACAAGAAACTGTCATGAGACATTTAAAAAAAATCAGGTGAGGCTTTAAAAATTACAAAGAAAATAAAAATGCCAATCTCAGAGAGCAATTGGAATCATTTGTTGCTTAGGAAAATTATTTGACTAGACACATTACTGCAATTGATTGATGGATGTGATATTAGCTAAATTGATTACCCAAAATTGTTTCATTAATTAATTTAATCAATGTACCATCTTAACAAACCTACCATGCCAAGAAAAAATTCCAATGCCAAACCACAACCTAAAGAGAAAGTAATCCCCACCAATGAACCACAAGACTCCTGCACATGCCTTAAATGCTACAAAACTCTAAAGGATAATGAAAACTCCATCAAATGTTCTCTATGTAACAAATACGCTCATCATGACTGCTTGGGATTACCCGAGCAAATGATTCATCCAATGAGTTTTCATATCTCTGCAAATCTTGCAGACCCAAACTGGATCTGTTGGAGTTGATACCATTGAAACATGAATAACATCCCTTGACACCATAGTAGCATCCCTGGACGCCTTAAAAGAAAGATTATCCAACCTTGAACAAAAAGACACAACGCAAAAACCTGAACATCCAATAGCTACAAACCACATCTCTACTCAACAACCACAACCCAATCCACAACCCAATCCACAAAAAAACATAAGCCAGACAAATAATGATATCCCAATCCTCATCAGAGAAGCTGTTGAGCATGAACGGAAACGTCCAAACGCCATCTTATTTGGTCTAGAGGACATCAATGATAACGATAACATCACAACTGTCCGAAACATCATCAGTGATTATCAAGCATCAACCATATCCCCTGATGAAATACTTGACATTTCCCACATTGGCCGAGAGCTCAAAAACAGAGACGGCTCTGTGGCCCCCGCTTCTGCAAGGTCATTTGCAAAAATGAATCAAGCAAATGTAAATTCATTTACACTATAAATTCACTCGCCAAAACCAACACCAACTGTAAGAACCACCGTTGTCACCCTGACCTAACCATACAGCAACATGCCCACTCCCATGTACTCTGCACTGAACGCAAAAAACATCTAGACAATGGAGAGAAGGACCTGTACATTGACTACCATGCTGACTGTATCAAAAGTAAGTCACACAACCTACAATTCAGCTTTAACCTTCAACTACAACCCTACCTCAACCAATACACCATCACCCAAGACTAGGCACGCATGCCCCTAACTACCTCAATTCCAACTACTGCTGGCCTTAAATACAAGATACTCAATGCAAGTAGCCTTGTGAATAAAATACCTGAATTTTTCCTCTTACTAAATATGGCTAAATTCGACATCATATTTGTCTGTGAAACATGGCTCAATGCATTTTCCCCTGACTCCATTACCACAGTAAGAGACTATCATGTTTACCGATCAGATCGTGAAATTCATAGAGGAGGTGGTTTTGCTATCTTCTATAAAAAGTCCTTACATCTAAAAAACATCCAAGTTACCCAGGAGCTTGCTCTTCCTGAGACCATCATCTGTGAACTATCCTTAAATATCACATTTTGATTCTTACTATGTTACAGAGCACCTGATTATGACATCGAACATGTAAACAAGCTAAATTCACAACTAACATGGGCAGCATCCTGCCCACACGCTTTTATCTTTCTTGGAGACTTCAATCTACCTCATATTGACTGGACCCTAAACGAATGTACAACTGAACCCATACACGCAACCTTCTACAATGCTGTTACAAATCTGGGACTGGAACAACCAGTAACCAACAACACTAGACTAAACAACTGCCTCGATCTCATCTTCTGCAATAGTTTGAATTTAATTTACAGAATACAAACTAAAGAACCCTTTTCCAGCAGTGACCACAATATGTTTGACTTTTGTCTCAACATACATCCACACAAAAATCATCACAATGATGTAATCCCCAATTATAACTTCTACGATCTTATAGACAATTATCTCTCATCCCTTGATTGGCAATCTCTATTCACTGGATGCAATACTGTTGAAGACCATTACAACATATTTTTACTTGAAGTCAAAAGAGTCATCAAACTACATGTACCAACAACAACTCCCAAAACAAACAAAAAAACAGATTACCCATAACAATAAGGAAACTTCAATCCAAAAAGAGATCACTCTGTGGGAAAAACAAATCTGCATCTTCTATGCACCAATTTCACCCGCACTTTTTACAATTTTGTAAACAACAAACTAAAAGACTCAAGGTCCATCCCACCCCTGATAGGACCTAATGGTAAAACTGCAATGACGACACCATTAAAGCCAAGATCTTTAACACGTTCTTCGGCTCAGTATTTGTAAAGAGCAATGGATCATGCCCAGTATTTCCTAGCCGAACCACAGACAACTACAATGATCTAATACATATAGATTTTACAGAAGACAATGTTGAAAAAGCACTACGCAATCTAAAACCCTCTCTATCTATTGGACTGGATGGAATATGTGCCTACTTCTTAAAAAAGCTATCCACTGCCATAGCCGAACCTCATAAGCATAATCTTTGGAAAATCTTTCAGGACCAGCTCCTTGCCTAACCTATGGTCACAAGCCATGGTCATCCCCATCTTCAAAAAAGGAGACCCCAGCCTAGTTGAAAATTACAGACCAATCTCCTTATGCTGCATCACCTGTAAAGTCATGGAATCAATGCCTTCTTTTCACTGATGATGTAAAGCTGTTCAATACCACAGACAATACTGCTACCCTTCAAAAAGATCTTGACTATGTATCAGAATGGTCCAACAAATGGCAACTTCAAATCTCAACAAATATATGCTCTGTCTTACATATTGGCAAAAAAAATCAGAAAATAAAATACAAGCTGAATAGTCAAGATCTTGTTGATGATCCAAGCTCTGCAAAGGACCTTGGAATACTCATCTCTAATGATCTAAGTGCTACAGACCACTGCAACTACATAGTCAAAAAGGCATTAAGAGTTGTTAACCTAATCCTACGTAGCTTTTTCTCTGGTAATATCACACTACTAACTAGAGGATACAAAACATTTGCTAGACCAATACTCGAATACAGCTCATAAGTCTGGAACCCACATTATGTATCTGATATTAGCACAGTTGAGAAAGTCCAGAAATATTTCACAAGAAGAGTTCTCCACTCCTCTACTCGTTGTAGAATACCTTATGCCACCAGACTTGAAATTAGACTAGAAAACCAGACTAGAAAACCTAGAATTACGCCGTCTTCGGTCTGATCTAAGTATGGTATATAAAAACATACAATGCAATGTCCTACCTGTAAATGAATACTTCAGGTTCAATCATAACAACACAAGAGCACACAATAATACAAACTCAAGGTTAACCACACGAAACTTGATTGCAGGAAATACGTCTTCAGCAACAGAGTGGTCAATGTCTGGAATACTCTACCTGACTCTATAGTTTCTTCCCCAAACCCCAAAAACTTTAACCTTAGACTGTCTACTATTGACCTCACCCCTTTCCTAAGAGGTCTGTAGGGGGCATGCATAAGCGCACCAACGTGCCTACCGTCCCTGTCCTATTGTTTATTTTATTTTTCTTATATGTACCCATTTCATGTATTCATAATTATGTATATACTCATACCTATTATCTTGTAAGCAATTGACAAATCAAATAAATAAGTAAATAAACAAATCGTCCTTCTTGTCATATTAAAATTCAGTCTTTTATTCATATTAGGATGAGGGTACCACTGTATGCGTTCTAAATGTGGATTTGCTTACAGTTAGGAGCTGAAATATGGAATGAGGAGTTTAGTATTTGATAATTAGTGTTATTATTTTAGGGCTCTGTTTGAACTTTAATATCTGGATTGGAGAAAACATTACTTATTGGATTTGCCTATAGATAGGAGGAGATATGACAAGGAGTTAATTAAGAAGAGATGAAAAGATAGTGAAATGGTATATACTTGTCATGAGGACAAGTGTAAGTAAGTGGTTAGATGTCACTTTCTTTTATGTTTCTTTTTTGTTTTCTTGCACCTTTTATTCTCTCTTATTTTTTACCTTTTTGTTTTTAGTTTGTATCTTTTACTATTATCTTTTACTATTGTAATTAAATGTTTAATAAAATTAGTTCTCTGTGCATACCGTTGCTATTGAAGTTCACTGCAGAACAGAATTTGGAGTTCTGGAATGAGGCATACATTTTAAAATATTTAGCTGACCTCCTGAGATTTTATTTTTCTCTCATTTAATCTGTTTAAATTCAACCAGGTGGTAACTGGTACCAAAAAAGCTATACAGGAGAGTTATCATCCTCTATTTTCTTGTCAAAATGTCCAGCTGTGTAATACAATATTGAGAATAAAATCAATAAATTGCAAAATCAAACATCCATAGCTTTAAAGGAGGTAATCGTAGCTGCCTTCAGGATGTCAAGCTGTAATATCAAAGATAGTCCGGAACACAGCAGTCTGGACAATATGATTTGACACCCAAATAATGTTTTGCACCTTCCCAACGGTAAAGTAACATTTTTCTGAAATGGTACGTAGCATGCTTTTCTAAAATGCTGCAATGCAGATTTTTTTTTCTCTATTCTTCTCCCTGTGCTTTTATTATTGCAATGTGCACTTTCTGTGCCATACGAACCACAAAAGTGTGTGTTTTTTTTTTTTTATGAAACCAGCAAAATTTAAACCACTCTGAATGTAAACTTCGGTTTGATTTTTAAAATGTATACAACTTCTTCACTGCTTATAGCTATGTAAGAATTTAGCCATTGGTATTCCATAGCCAATGTTGCATAATGTGCCATACTAAATTGGTGTATACTGAATACACATGACCAATTCTCTCTAGGTTGGAACTTCCACACTCCCACCATCTAAACTGTAAAGCTGTAGAGTTGTCAGCTAGAAAGAGCTCAGCATAAGTCAGTTCATTCGTGTTGCTAATCATTTGTTGGTTTAAAATAGATAGTTTGATGATTTAATAATATCTGATACCAGTGAGCTGTTGGCATTCTACATCCTCCTCTGACTAGAATCTCAGTCATCTAGGTCTTGGTTGTCCCAAAGTTGCTTTTTCAGGAGGCAACTGGACTTCCTGGTTTTTCTTTGAAGACATCAGAACTGAAGAAGCTTCTTGGATAAGAAGCTAAACATTTTCAAAGAAAAATGTGAAAGTCCAGTTGCCTCTTGAAAAAGCACCTTTGGTACTAGAATCTAAGAAGTATTTTCTTCCATTAACATCCCTACTTAGCAAGCAACTATAGAATAAAAAAAAGTTAGGAAAAACTCTTTTTCTTTTGACTTCTTCCTCCTTTTTCTTTCTTTCCTTGGCACCATTCTTTTTATCCTCTACTGGAATGCTATTGTAACCTATGCATTTGTAAATACATAGGTTACAATAGCACTGACATGTAAATATTTTTAGGGATACACATGGTATCTTGGTCAGGCTATCAGTGATGTGAGAAAATTACAGTTCCCAGTTTTTCTTCTTTGGAATATTTTCACAACAGCATGACATGGGGGAGAGAATACACCCTCTATGGAACAACAGAAGATATGGAGCTGCTTCCAAAAAAACCACCAATGGATATTTTTGGAATGGTCAAGAGAGGCCTATTTTCTTTTGCAAGCTTTGAGATACATGATTTCAGGTTCCACATTCATGAATGGGGTTAAGACTTTTCTCTTCAAACAGGCTCTTTGAATTGTAGAACTAAGAATTATATCTGTGTTCACCTATTTTAAACAGTTTAGCAGAAGGCTTTTATTCCTTTTAATACATTGATATGGACCCTAAAACATGCTGTTCATTTCTTCTGTGCAATGTATCTCAGCACCATCCTAATGGAGCAGTCTAATAGGCTTATCTAGAAATGCGGTCAAGTGCAGATTCACATTACATCAGAATGCACTCACTATCAATCTGTAGACCAATCCCTTCTCCTTTTAGTAAGGTAGATTTTACAACCTATTACTCAGATCCCCGAGCAAAAATTCCCTTCCCAAATAAGGAAGGATGCCTTCTGTTTTTAATTTTTCCCAGTGAGAAGAACTGATTGTGGGGAAGGAAACTAGCAATGAAACCCCAACATCCAAACTGGGTGAAATCTTCTAGGCTCAAGGAAAGAAATTAAATGCTAACATTCACTTTGATTTTGTCTGTCCTCAAGGCAATACATACTGTACTTTTCTGCCTCTGAATTGCCATCATAGATAGGATTACTTATTTCACCTTTGTTCACCTTACTTGACAGAAGCCTAGCCTCCCCTCCATGTCCATCTTGTTTGTTGTATACTTTTAATAAACTCTGTATGAATTAAGCAGATATTTTGATCCCCATTTGTGCCTTAAAAGGTTACACTCTGGAAACAGGCTTTAGAAGGCCTAAACATCTCCATATTGATTACCAGATACAGATATTAAAGTGTAATTGCATTTCTGTAGAAGCAGAAAAGGGAATGCAGTTTCCATCTTTAAGGGTTCTTCCAACACCCTGGTTAAGGACAGGAGAAGTATTTGTTGGTAGCAAATATGAGATGAAGGAAATCATTGCTGCATTACCATTAGCTATTGGGAGACTTGATGGCAGACCCTTTACAAGTTGCTTATATATTTACTATATACAACAGTATCTAAGCATATTTACCTCAAAGAAACTCCAGTTTCAACAATTTCTCTCATTGGCTATGATGATTTGGACATATGGGAGTTGTTGTTTAATAGTATTTTGGAAAGCTGTGGGTTCTTTGCCTCTAATTTAAAGGCCTCATAGAAAAATTACATTTTAAAGCATTTGACTAAGTGAAATAATAAGGGCTGGCAGAGCACCGAAACAATTAACAGTTGCCAAGATTGGCTGTTCTAACACTGCCTAGCTCGCTCATAAATATACTTGATATTAATGAACTGAAAGAACAGTTGTGAATCATCAGGAGAAAGTTGTAAACTCATTATCATTCCCTTTCTCAGAAGCTTTTTTAAATTCATTTTGTCCTAAGTAATTACCTAATAAAATCTTAGTAAATTGTATGAACAACTACGCATATAATGGTATGTCATTCAGGAACTGGAGGAGGAAGGGAGAAAAAGAAAGGAAGGAAGGAAGGAAGGAAGGAAGGAAGGAAGGAAGGAAGGAAGGAAGGAAGAAAGAAAGAAAGAAAGAAAGAAAGAAAGAAAGAAAGAAAGAAAGAAAGAAAGAAAGAAAGAAAGAAAGATTAAATAAATAACTAATGCACACATTTGCCCCCAGGCAAAGTGGTGGGATTCAAATTTTTTTACTACCAGTTCTGTGGGCATCGGCTTTGTGGGCGTGGCAGGGGAAGGATACTGTAAAATCTCCAGTCAGAGGTGGTATTTGCCGGCTCTCCAACCTACTCAAAATTTCCACTACCGGTTCTCCAGAACTGGTCAGAACCTGCTGAATACCACTTCTGCCCCAGCTGTGTCATTTATAACAAAGATATAACCAGGTATTGTGTAACAATTTAACAGAAAAATCTATTTCCCCCAAGACTGATCTGAACCGTTATAAGAACACAAATAGGTCTGAATACTTCCATTTGCAGGGGTGGAGTCAAAGAAGTCAATAGACTGGTCACAATTATGTGATCTAACACACACACATACACACCCCAAAATGGGGCTTAGTTTCCACAGGTGATCACAATGGTGGCCACCATCTTTAATTTTTCTTAACCTTATCTTGGACACTTGCTCTTTCCATCAGCATCAGTGAGCCTAAGAGTACCATTTCCTACCACCTGTTCATCAACCTGCCTGCTTTATATAGCTTCCCATCTGGTTTTATTATTATGTGAAGACCCAGTTCTCTGGAAACAGGTCTACTGCTAGGAAAAGGTGGAAGGGATTAGAAGAACAGTATTACCAGTCACAAGGTTACAGATGGACTTAAATGCAGTGGTGTTTAGAGCATGCTATAGGGAGACCTGTGAGAAAATATTTGTGGTCCCTAGGACTTGAAAATGACTTGATAGCACATAATCAGACACAGTGGCAGGATTCAAATTTTTTTACTACCAGCTCTTTGGGTGTAGTGTGGCGTGGCTTGGTGGGAGTGGCTTGGTGGGAGTGGCAGGGGAAGAATACTGTAAAATCTCCATTCCCACCCCAATCAATGGGAAGGATAATGTAAAATCTCAATTCCCTCCCCACTCCTGGGGGAAAGTTACTGCAAAATCCCATTCCCTCCCCACTCCACTAACCTGCTTTCCAGCTCCGTTCTCCTGTGCAGAGCAACAAAAGAAGACCCATCCAATTAGCTGGGACTTGGGAGGCAGAGAATAAATGGGGGTGGGGCCAGTCAGAGGTGGAATTTGCCAGTTCTCCAAACTATTCAAAATTTCCGCTACTGGTTCCCCAGAACTGGTCAGAACCCGCTGAATACCACCTTTGATCAGTTAGTAAATCAACCAACCAATCAAAAATAGGCAGCATTGTTGCCTACTGTTTATTTTATGATATGATCTGCCAGTAAGAACCAATTTGGTTTACAGGTTAAAAATATCAGTCTAATTTTGTCATCTCTTCCAACCATCCCTGTATCTTAGACCAGTATTTTTGAGCTTTGGGACAAAATTAAAGATTAAACTCAACCCAGAGACCTTATTGGGAATATCAGAACTGTCATGGAGTAAAAAACAACAGCATCTAATACTACATATCATCACAGCAGCAAGAATAGCCTTTGTTCAAAATTGGAAATTAACAATGGTAACCACAGATTTAGCAGTAATCAACAAAATTTACCAATGCACAGAAATGATTAGCTATGATATTAAAAAACAAGGAAGAGGGAGAATTTTTTACAACATGGAATACATGGTACAAATGGTTAAACGAAAAGGAAATAAAGATGTATAGTGAAAATGATTAAAGAAATATTATGGAACAACAGAAATAAGGATAAATGTATAGCTATGAATATATGTATAGTATAGCTATGTATATACGTGTAGTAGTGTAGTAACATAGGAAAACAAACAATGTATCACAATGTATTCATAACATAGATAAGTAAGAAATCAGGAATTAGATTTAAGATATCTTTGTAGTAAATGATTTCAATTAACACTAATAGAGATGTACACTTATGAAAACACTGTAAAATGTCAGAACATGATTATCTTTTTAAAATATTTTTTTTATTTAATAAAAACTATTATTAAAAAAAAAAATCAGTCTAAAACTGGAAGATTGGGATTTCTAGTTGTGTTTTAGGCATAAAAGTCAGTTGATGACTTTGGCCCCCGTCCTAGGAAGGAGGCAAAGATAAATCACTTCTAAGGAAACTGCATGGGCTTAACCAGTCTGCCACCAGGAGTCAAGCCTGACTCGAAGGCAATCCCCTGCAAATAAATAAATAAACAAATGAATGAATAAATAATAGTAAAATAAATCAAGCAGTAGTACTGCTTATTGAAATAGGAGTTGTCAGAGAAATATCTTGTCATGGTTTGTTTCACTGGAGAAATATTATGAATTGCAATGTGACAGAATTGATTTTGCTTCTTTGCTAGTGTGAGACCTGACTTCAAATTAGGACCCACTAGAATCTGTGGAAATTTGTGGATAAAAATGAAAGAGAGTTAATGAATTCTGGACCAAAACCACCAGATTCACAGCTCTCCGATTTAGGCAAGAATATAGTCAGTATTCTCGAAAAGTTAGCACACCACACTTGGGTCTTTAAATGTGTCACTGATAGTATTATTTTGGGATAGTTGCAGATAATTGGATATGTATTTTTAGCTAAAATTAAGGTTTAAAATAATACTTAGACACAATTTTTAAAATAGAAATCTTTTTTCTCAACCTTGACAATATAGCCATCAAACTAGAAAAATGATGTCATTCTCACATTGCTGTTTGTGAATCTATCCCTTTGTGGCAGTGGGAGATGTTATATCAATAAATTACTCTGAACAGTGCTCAATATTTAACAGAAGTTGATGAATGAATGATCTTATTCAAATTTGTGATATAAGTAAGTTCCTTTCAGATTTTTTAATCATGCTGGAATTGAAGATAAATATAGCTCTATTTATTGTGGTTATATTACAATATAACTAAGTTTGCAGGGCCTTCAGGCTCCCTGGTATTGTTGGACGATTGCTCAATAATTCCTGTCTGCTGGTTAGGTTGACTGGCTGATGAAATTCAAGAACATCAGGAGCACCAAAGATCTGAATCCTAACCTAAATGTCTTGTGGAGTGCTAATCTTTGCAACATGTTCTTCTAGTAGATTTCAAACACACATTTTTCACTCAGACATTTGGAATAGCACACAGAGTTTCCTTCATTAATATTTCAATAATGAAATGTTGTGATGTGAAATATGAAATTCAAATTTGTAAAGTGAAAATATTGCCACATGCATGAGGCTTAGCTAATTCTACTGTCATATTTTTTCGTTATGATTGATAAGGACTGTTCAAGTGAAAAACAATGGAAGACAATGCAGAGTAAAATATAAGAATGTTCCAAATATCTAAACTATTATTCAGTACTATCATCTTCCTTTATAACCCAGTTAATTTTAAAAACAAAGCACAATTAAGTGGAACAAAATAAATTCTGGAATCTTATCATTTGGCACATGATTCAGTAAATTAAACGCATGCGTGAAAACCCTACTAAATTAAGTTGAAGTACAGATAGTCTCAACTTATAGCTATTCATTCAATGGCTATTTCAAATTATGATAACACTGAATGAATGGTGGTTATGATTTTCCCTTGAAGTTCCAGATGTGCCAGCATCTTTGCCATCCTATAGTTCTGGTGATTGGCAACTGTCTTGTACTTATGACCAGGTGCAGTTCCTTGCAAGCACATGCCATTTTCAACCTTCCCTGCCAACATCCCTAGAATGCCAATGGGAAAGCTGACAGGGAAGGTTGCAAATCTCTTCCATTTGCACACCCTTCCCTAAGCTCTCCATGCCCATGCTGCACTAGTCACTCTTGCACCCTCCCCAACCCCCACCACTTCTCTTTTGCATCCTCACATATTCTCATGCACCCTCCATGAGCTACCTCTCCTGTATCCATGCACACCCTCCATGAGCTTCCCCACACCTACTTTGCACTTATGGGTTACCTGTATATATCATGGCAAAATGAATCAAAATAGGTTCCTGACCCAGCTACACATCACAGTGGTACATTGAGTTGAAATGGAAATTCTCAATCACAACATTTGCACTTCAAGGGGGTTCCTGAAACAAAGTGGTGATTTGCAGTGATACAGAATGGATTATCTAAAGTCAGAGAGTAAGGGATACTGGTTGTAGCTCTTTGGTGAAGACAACTGACTATGACAAGCAACCAAGACTTCAAGAAAGATTTAAGTGGCTTCTAATTGTGCCCTCCTGCCAGTTGCTGACTGCAGTTCCTAATCTTTTTTATCAGTCTTTGTAGTTTTATACTATACTGCAGAATACAGAATATATATATCAGTTCCAGTTCTGCTTTATATTTGCTCAAATGTATGATTATATTCTAGACAAGATGTTGAGTATACATGAACATTTCTCTCCTCCCCAATTACAGTGCTTCTAATCCTGAACAGACATCAGACAGTAACAAGATGCTTTACATTATCATACTGCTTAGCAAGACTATCTATAGCATAACTTTCCTCACACTCCTACAAAATCCTTCCACAACTTGTGTGCTATTTCAGTATCAACTAGCATTGCTGAGAATTCTGGGAGCTGCAGATGGAAAGTGCCAAGGATGGAGAAGGAGTTTTATATCCTTATGTAAGGAAATAGAAACACAGCTAGGCTGAGGCTCTTCCTGAAATAGGATATCTTGTGACTACTACCATTGCATGAAATAATGTGGAGATTACAAACCAGGAAGCATAACATCTTTATGGAATAGTTTCAAATCCAGCAAAACAGCAGGAACAACATTTCTATGCCACTTAGCAAGGTGTAGTGATTAGAGCACTACTTTGATGCAGGAAACCAGGGTTCAAATCCTGGGTGGTGCCTATTTTATCAGTAGGAATCCTTGGACAAAGTCCCCCTAATGTTTTACCTGCCTACCTCAAATATGAGAGCAGCATGAACTAAGACAGGGGTAGGGAAACTTGGCTCTTTTATCACTTATGGACTTCAACTCCCAGAATTCCTGAGTGAGCAAAAGGTTCCCCATCCCTGGCCTACTGGTATTTCAGTTGTGGGGGCAATCAATTTTTGACTTGAATGGGACTGTTTAATATACTTTGGACTTGAATGGGACTGTTTAACATACAAATGTAGGACACATGTCCTACATTTGTATATTAAACAGTCCCATTCAAGTCAAAAATTGATTTCCCCCACAACTGAAAACCAGTAGGCCAGAGATGGGAATCTTTTATGGCTCACTCAGGAATTCTGGGAGTTGAAGTCCATAAGTGATAAAAGAGCCAAGTTTCCCTACCCCTGAACTAGGAGAATCATTTGATTCAGATGATGTCCAGATCAACAATGTTTGCATCAGATGTTGGGGAACCAGGACAGTCAGATGTTATGGGGCTACTGGAACAAACCACACATGGATGTGACAAGAGAATCTGGAATTGATGAAATGCTATTACATCAGAATGTTGCCGCAGATCCTGTTTCCAAATCAGGACACAAGACCACGAAAGGTTGGAGAATACAGGTTTTTATTTGTGCACAAGGTTCAGAGCATTAGAATGGCAAATTCGGAACCCCTGGCTCTTCCTCAGGTGTCACTTTTATACATTTCATAACCTCAGCCTAGCCCAGGGCATTTCTTATGTTAAACTACACCAAAAAAGGAGAAGTACATTTCTGTTATTTTCCAGACCCATCCTTATTCACTGAAACATGCTTACTTCCAGTTCCTTAGTTCAGCAATTTTGTGGTTTTGCACAATATTTTTATAAGAAGCAAGGTAAGGGGTCAGAGGATTTCTGGTAAATGCATATTTTGTTTTTGACCTTCCAAGCTGCTTCAAGAAGACTTAATTAGAGGGGATATATGAAATGCTCATGGGCTTTCCCTTCTAGGAAGTCTGCAAGCACTGTTTAGACTGATCTCCCTTAGAGATTCAATGTGAACTTTTAAGCAACAAGCATGAGATTCAAAGGTTCAAATTTGTGAATCCACAAGTCAATTGTGTGAAAAATCCATGTTTGCCCTACAGTACAGGCATTTTGGAAATGCTGCATGAATTTGTATGTTTATATATGTGAAATCACAAAACATTAATAGATACGTAACTTTTCTGATTACCTTGTTTAATAAACTAGCATTTTAAATTCTGTTTAGTGTTCAAAGCATGATTCAAAATATTCCATTTCAGCTAGTTAAATATTCCAGTTGTGGAAATCATCGAAAGGAAACTATACATAGAGTTAGTACCCAACCTCTAAGGAGTTGGAGATTTAAATATATTCTTATTATCAAGGTGTGGTATCTGCCTTGCAAATTAAATTTAATGTTCCCCAAAATCTGATTCTGTAGTAAAGTTGTGTGCATTCATATTTATGACCATTAATGTTAACACAGAAATGTATTTAGAATATTTCAAAATGACTCCAAAATGTGTAAAGAAGTATTCCATGGCAGGAAACACTTCAAATGAAACAAGCCAGCTATTTATCTTTTTTAAAAAAATTAGGTTGATCTTCACAGTTGTGTTATTGTCCTTTCCTCCTGTCCATGAAGCTGCATAAAGGTATGCCAAAATATTCTAAACTTCCTTTATCTCTGAGTACTCTTCTGCTTCAACAATTAGCCCCAGGACTGGTATTATCCCCAGAGGTGTAAAGTATAAAAATTTAGGGTAGTATTGCTTAACCTTGGCAGCTTTAAGATCTGTGGGGGTCAATTCTCAGAATTCTGGCAGGGTGAGAATCCTGGGATTTAAAATCTGCACACATATGTTGCCAAAGCTAAGAAATACCAACTTAGGAAAGGAGTTGGTAGATTTCCTTGGTGTCTGCTGCTGGTGGGAAACACAACCAGTAATTAGTCTTTCCAGAGAAAGCAAGAACGCGTTGACAAATTGTTAGACTTAGATCAAAACCTGGACCCAAGCCAACTGTTGGAATGGGAGTGGAAGGTGGCTTACCAGGCAGTATTCACTCAGATTACTATGGTTAAATCTGATTTTTATAGAAATAAAAATAGATAAAATAAAGAATTCTTCAAAAAAAAAATCATATGAAATCTGTTATTTCCACCAAATTAGGTCTATTTCTATAGCTACAAACTTACACAAATCCTGTTGTAGTTGTTTTTTTTAGAACTCAATCAATCAGAAGAACAGGTTTTCATCCAAAACGTTAACCCTTTTCAACATTATATGTAGTTCAGTAGGAACTGTTTTGAATTTAGCGGAAACTAAATTATAAACAAATGGCATAGATTATTTATTTGCTGGGTCCTTTCCAATAAATCCAAATTACTCCTTGGCCATAGTGTGCTGTGTAAAGTAATTGTGGCACAGCTATGTTATTATAGTCCCTAAAATAGTTTGAGCAAGCATATCCTCGGAAACGCAATAAAACACAATAATCCATAAAGAATTCTGTCTGCCAAAAAATGCTCATTCACTATCCAATACACATGGCTGCCAGGGGAAAAAAAATCTCAAGGTATTTAAACAAAACAAAATTGCATCAAGCAATATCCTTTTGCAGACTTGTTCAGATCTGCCAGATGCCATTATTTTAGATTTCTCACAATTGATGGAGAGTTGTTCATTCTGTGTAAAAACTAAAGCAACTAACTCCTAAGTTACTTTTGTGAGCATTCCAATCCCAATAATGTTATATGCCTAAGGACTGAAATCTTGACATTTCTTATCTACACTCAAGTCCAACATCACAACTCCAATACAAACTAAAAAGAAAGGGTTAGGGTTAAATGATGATGCTGAGGTGATCATCTACTTAAAATCTCAGTTGTTATAATGCAAGCAAAAGCATGATTTTCTCTCAGTCCTTAGAAGAAGGAACGGCAAACCACTTCTGAAAAAAACTTGACAAGAAAACTGCAAGGGACTTATCTCAGGGAATCTCCAAGAACTGTACATAATTGAAGGGAAGGGGGAAAAATACCATTCTTCTTCTGGAACATGATTGGTAACCTCCAGCAGGCACTAAAGAGCTTTACAGCAATGCCAGTGACCAGGTGAGATGTTTCTTTCACTGTGAGCAAACCGCAGGCATTCACCTAGAAAACAAAAATGTAATGTGCATCAGGGAAACAGGCCAGAAGTACCTGTGAACACAAGGCCAAACAATACTACATTCAACTCAAAACAGGAGAACAAAGGCAAAAATTTTATTCCAAGTAGAATAGAGATAAGCAGAGGATAAGTGTTGTGTCCCTGACAGTTTCCATTATGTCTTTGGAACTGGTTGGGGTTTCCCAACCAGGTCCGCTGTTTGAGCGGGAACACCAGCCGTTCCCATTGGTTGGCTCCATTTGACAGTCGGCTATAAAAGCCGGCTGTCGAGCAGAGCCAGCCAAGCGAAGCGAGCGAGCGGAGAGCGGACCAACGGAGCAGCGCTCGCAAGAGCTCCTGCCCTCCTGGCTGCCTGCCCGGCCGGGGCAGTTCTCGCCCTCCGGGCTGCCTGCCCGGCTGGGGCAGTTCTCACCATCCGGGCTGCCTGCCCAGCCGAGGCAGCTATCGGCTCCCGGACTGCCTGCCCAGCCGAGGCAGCTATCGGCTCCTGGACTGCCTGCCCAGCCGAGGCAGCTATCGCCTCCGGGACTGCCTGCCCAGCCGAGGCAGCTATCGCCTTCCTGACTGCCTGCCCAGCCAGAGAAGCTCTCCCTGCTCGGGACTGCCTGCCCAGCCAGGGCAGCCGCGGCAACCTGCTTTGCTTAAATAAATCGTTGTTAGCCTTCAGCTCCGTGTCTGCCTCGTGTGTGCCTTCCGACTACACAACAATAAGTACCAGCCAGGTGGCAGTTGTGTCCTAAAGGGCCTTGCACACATTCATCTAGTGCACTACAAAGGTCAGAAGAAAGTTGTGTTGCTATATACAACTAATTACACCTAAATGTGAAAATAAGGGAGTGGGGCTTTTAGATCAGAGCTGCTAAAAGTCCTGAGCTCAGAGACATCTCCCCTCACCCCACCCCCCCATAAATACTGTTCACACAATCTGCAAAGGAAAAAAAAGATACAGGAGCCAAGTGGAACTGAGATGAGTTAATTTCCATTTGAACTCTGTGGTAAGAAATCCAACTGCTTATGCAGCTGTACGGAATTTCACATGCATTTCTCCCAAAATACTCAGTATATTGTGGGAGAAGCTGTCATATGAATCAGATCTTAATTGCCAATCTTGCCATAGCTGAGCAACTAGCACTGTGTCTCCTCTTGCCAGCTTTTCAAATTATTTGAAGCCAAATCAGCTCAAAAAGATTTATTTCCAAAAGCAAACTTACTTTCTAAAGTAGTGCCAATGGATCCAAAATGTCCCGAGCCAAGGTTTGGTCTGAAAGCCAATCAAGAAAAGTGGAATGTGACCATTTTGCTTATTAAAACTTCACAAATTCATAGCTAATACGAAGTTTAACAAATCCCATGAAAGAGTAGCTTGTCATATTCTGAGCTGAAAAAGAAGGCATGCCTGACTCATTCCATTTGATCATCAGCTATTTTATTTCTTCAGAATGTTACATGACACCTACAGCATCTGCATTATTATTCTAAAGACATTGAAAACTGAATCCAAGAAAAGACCAAGGAGATGTCATTTATGGCCTTATTTGTGCCATATTTGTGCCATTTGAAATAGCAGGATTAATAGCTTTCTATGAAACGGATTTGAACAGGATTTCTGTGCCATATCATGCAAAGCAGTCCTCAACTAATAACAGTTCATTTAGTGACCATTCAAAGATACAACAAATGTGACCTATGATTACTTTTCATAGTTACGACTATTGCAGCATCCTCACAGTCATGTGATCAAAATCAGACATGGCAAGTATTTATGACGGATGCAGTAACAGGGGTCATGTGATCACCTTTTACGACTTTCTGACAAGAGAAGTCAATGGGGAAGACAGGTTCATTACACAACTGTATTACTAACTTAAAAGCTGCAATGATTCACTTAACTGTGGCAAGAAAGGTTGTAAAATGGGTCAAAACTCACTTAACAACTTTCTCTCTTGGCAACAGAAATGTTAGGCTCAATTGAAATTGCAAGGGCCACTTGTGTAATAGCAACCAACTTACAGAGGCCAAATAGATGGCAAAGTTATAAGCTTATATGGGCTATATCTGCAGATTGTGCATTTGCTAACTTGATGGATGTATCTTTTTCATTATTTTTTTGGCCACTTTGATTACAGAATGGTGCATTCTTCCTATCACAGATACTGAAAAACAGGATTTAGCCTTTCTTCTTCTTTTACAACACTATCAAAGATTTCTAGTACAGAAACTAACATACTTGGTAGTTTCTATATGTATTATAACACAAATGCCATTATTTCTGTGAATAATAAAAATTTTCAATATGCAGTTAGGCCATCCCTGTATTGGAAAGCAATTGTGGTAATGGAACATAACTCAAATCTCTAGGTATGATGTTGTCTGCACTCAGAAAATATAAGATCCTCAATCTGTTATATTTAAGTTCTACCTCAATTCTCATTTTATGCATGTTTGGTAGGCCTTTTTCTCAAGTTAAATCATGTATGATTAGAATTGTAGCCCATGTTTTCAACTCGTACATCTGGAGAGATGTGACTTCCTCCAAAACATTCTTTAATCAGGAAACAACAATTTAACATTTTGGGGAGTAGTTTAAGGAGAAATATTGATCCCACAGGTAGAAAGCTCACTTTTTATTTTTTTAAAAATAGCTTTTATTAAAAGATTTTGCACATGTAAAACTAAATGTGGGAAAGAATAAAAGAAAAGAAGGAAAAGGAAGAGATAAAGAAAAAACAGAAAGCAAACATGAAAAAAGATATAAAGTGTGGTTATATATTTGTGTGCTTGTGTAAAGAATCTGAATGCCTCTAGTAGAAATGTCTAAGTAACAAATGGTATAACTCTATAAAGTCTTTTGGATCATTGGCTGCAAAATATTCAGTTTTATTTTAATGTTCGTTATTTTGCTTCATTAACTTTGCTTTGTTTTATTAATGTAGATTACAGTGTTATCATTAGTTGAAGACCAATATATTGTAAGTATGAGTTCCATTTCCTTCTCATCTGCACTAAAACCTATTTTTAATTCAGTTTTTTTTCTTTTTTTAGAAGACCCCCATAGGTAGAACTGGCCTTGTGACTGTGAGATCGACTGATATAAATACACAATATATGTGAATCTTCTGAGCCCAATTCAAAGAGTAAGTCATGATGTACAAAGTGCTTTATGGGGCTGCAGATATGTCAGGCATTATTTTTCTAGAGAAGACTATACCTGATAATCCTGAGAAGGCCACCCTTAGAGTCCCTATTCTCAGCAAAGTTCATGGGATTTGAACAAACCGGCAGGCTTCCTCTGTGGTGTAGAGAAGAATATGCTTCCTCCGGAGGCTGAAATCAACTTCCCTTCTCATATTTTAGAAAACTGTTAAAATGTTTTCTTTCTAATCAAGCGTTCAGCCGCACTTGATTAATTGTGGGCTCTCATCATCACTTGTCTTTTCATGCATCAAGGCATTTGTTTATATTTCATATTTAGTGACTTGTTTTGCAGTTTTTTCCTTTGTCGTACACTCTCCAGAGTAGTGTGACAGGAGTGGTTAATGAAGATAATATGCAAAAATAAAAAATAAACAGATAACAGAGTGAAGGAAAAATTAGCAAAATGTTATTCTCAATCTCAACCAAAAATGCTATTAGCAATGCAAGAAAAATCTATGCTCAGAAAGTGATGTATTTTATGCTAATTGGACTGAAACCTTCCTTATTTCCTTGATCAGCTTTAAGCCATGAAATTGTGTTAATTTGGGGATATTACCCCTTTTCCATTGATAGTACTTTCTAACCAGAGCTATTCACTGTTTTTACTTTCATTTAAGTTAAGAAATATCCTTTGGGCTGCATTTCCTGTACAATGCCTGAAAAGTTACTGCCATGAACTTATCACTAAAATTCATACAGCCTTGCACTTGTTTGTATCTGCAGGATTGATGAGAAAAAATAAAGCACTTCAAGGGGGCTCAGCTTCACCAAAACTGGCAGACTGATGAAATTGCTGGGTTCTGCCAACAAATCATTATGTTTGCTCTTCATCTGTCCTTTAACCTTCCTATCGATAATACATTTCTGTGGATCTTACACTGAGAGTTTTCTGTGTATAATCTTACCCCTTTCAAAAAAACCAACCTGGTGGGCATGATACTATAAATCTCCAGTCAGAGCTGGTATTTGCCGGTTTTCCAAACTACTCAAAATTTCTGCTACTGGTTCTCCAGAACTGGTCAGAACCTCCTGAATACCACCTCTGTATTGTAAGCTTTAGCCTTGGCCTTTAGACGAAATTTTATTCTGGAGCCACTTGTTATCACTTTTTCCCTCCTTAAACCAGTCAAATTTCAAAAGCAAACCCCAAGCAAGCAAGCAATAAAACAAACAATACATTCATCACCAAATTAAAGCATTACAACATCTTTGTAAAGTTGCCTGGAATGGTAAAGGATCTCCTGCTGGATCAGGGGATTCAACTAGAAGATCTCAAATGCAGTGGTGGTATTCGACCAGTTCTGCCCGGTTCTGCTGAGCTGGTAGCAGCGATGAGCAGCAGAGACCCATCCGGTTCTCTCCACTGATCTGCTGGCTCTGCTGTTGGGCCCACCTGCGCGCCCAGGCTCACCTTTATCCTCTGAATTTGAAGCGCAGCTGCTTTGTGGGGCACAGAAGAATACCACGCGACAGCTGATAAACTGACCGGGATCGTGCAGGCTTGCAGGAGGTGAGTTAGAGCACCTCTGCGCCTGCGCAAACACCTCTGTGCCTGTTCAAAGTATGCATTTGGCACATGTGCACCACAAAGTGTGCGCATGTGGGCAAAGCGCGCCTACCAAGCCATGCCCACCAAACCAGTGGTAAAAATATTTGAATCCCACCACTGCTCCAATGTTTCTTCTACGTTATTCTATGCTCTAAACTTAATACATGGAATATTCTAATATATTTTATGGTACTTGTGAATTGTCCTCTGATTTTTATGCTCAATATGTGGAATATTTTAATATATTTTATGGTATTCATCCATTGTTCTCTCTTTTTTTTTTAATGGGAGCTCCCAACTTCTCCTAAAAAGCTTAAACAGCAAAATGTAGCAGAAGTGCTCATCCTTGGGCTTAATCATTTTGCCTAATATATAGCACAACATTTGTACTTTGCATTTGTATGTTGGAGTGACAATTAAAGGAAGTGTTATATCTCTAGAAAAGGAGCCATCCCGTTTCAGTTGAAAAACCAAGGCTCCAACACTGTACTGAACTTTACTTCATTAGCTAAATTAATCTGATTAGTTCTATAGACTAGGAATCACATCCCAGAAGGAGATGTAGCAAACCACTTCCATAACTATTTTATTTGTTTATTTAATCAAATTTATATATTGCCCATCTCATCTAAGTAACTCTGGTTAGTTTACAAATAAAAGCTCTAAAGCTATATAAAAGACAAAATTAAAAGACAAAATTAAAAACATAAGTAAAAGCAGATTAACAAGTTAAAAGGCAGAGGGAGCACCTTCAAACCACAAACTACTCTCACGATTGCATGTCACTCTTAGATTCCCATGCCGATTGGCAAAGCTAGATCTTGGCACTCATCCAGAATGCCAGCAGAGTGGGGAGCTCCCTCAACTCTGGGATTAAGATGTTCCAAAATGTGGGGACAACACCTCACCAATCAAACTGCTTTGATCAATAAGTTACATTACGTTGATATTTCCTACCTGACTTGATGGGATGGATCAATGTAATTGGGACAAGATAGTTCCTCAGTAACCTGGCCCCATGTCATGTAAGGATTTAAAGGTAATATCTGTTCAGAGTTTTGCAGCATAAATTCAGCACCAGAAAAGTAAATACAGATAGTTAATGCCTCATTCAACGTCTTTATAAACATATTAAGTAAATTTTACAATACCAGATGTAGATTTCTCCAACATGGAGCAAACTCAAACAGAAGCAGACATGTTACAGGTTCAGAGCAGAACAGCAGTTCAAGAGCTCAGAAACAGACATCAGTTTCACTTTAGTTCAACAGGCAAGCAAGCAAGTTAGTTTCTCTTTCAATAGACAGACTCAGAACTTAATATAGAGCCATGTCTAGGTTACTTCTAGTTTCAGTTTCCAAACAGTCCTCATTGGCTGTTTTAGTTACTATACCCATTCATTGGCTTACTTTGTTATTATGCTCTATTCCAGTTCATGAATATACTTCGACATTAACCAAAATCTTGAATTGGATCTGGAATCAAACTGACAACTAATCCCTATCATGTAGTAGAGGTGTTATATATATAATCCTAAGGTCACCCATAACTGCCCATGCCACTGCAATTTGCATGAGCTGAAGCATCCAGATACTCTTAAATAATAGTTTCATATACCACACACATCCATGCAGAAGATAACCAGAGTAGGAATAACTGGAAGAAGGGCTTCTCAATCCAGGAAGGAACATAACTGGTGTATAAATCGGGTGAAGACCCTCCTAACATTGACTTCTACTTGCTCTTCAAGCAGGAGATGTGACTCAAGAAAGGTCTTCAAATTACACACAGGGTCCAATTGGGCCAGTGCAACCCTCTCTAAGACCAAAGTTGGTAAATCCCCAGATACAGAGAAGCTCACTACACATGGCCATTCAATTAACAGTTTACAATTAACAGTACAACTAGGGGTTTTTTTTTTTACAACTTTTTCTGGGAAAAGGATTTATTTTGCTTTTTCTAGCAAAAAGTCATAAGAAAAGTGATTATTTTAAAAACTGGGCATTAAAGTGAACTAATTTTTTTAAGCAAAAGTATTCCAAACCTGCATGAATTCAGTTGAAAGCACTTCAAATTGGTTTGAGAACCTCCTTAGTTTACTTGAACAACTAGAATATAACATGGATAAGTATCATGTCAACTTCAAGAGGTATGAACTGAAAATAGTTCTGTGGCAGTGGAACCAATGACTTGGCAAAGACCAAGGAGCAGTTATCTGTGACCTCTTGGATAAGGAGAGAACGGGAAGCCACCCATATGTGCTCTAGACAGCTACTCTTTGCAAGAAGACTGCAGGGTGGTGGTTTTCTGTGAGTTTGAGTACCAGTAGATAACAGGATCAGATATCTTATTCACAATCACAACTGAGACTTTAAAAGACTATAAGTTTGCAAACCTCACTTTTTAATCATTGTCAGAAATTGCTATTATCTATTCTAAAGCTATTAGAGATCTTTGGAATGACAGATTTGAAAAATCTTCATTCGGGGAGTTTATGTTCAACACTGAACAAAAAAATAAAAATTACAAGCATAAAAATTTAAAAAAAATGAAATAAACAACAAAGTAAGATTTTGATCTAAGAAAGTTATAAACAAATTAAGGATCATGATAAATTTAGAGCATTAACTTTTAATATAGGATTTTGAAATTAACCAATAAAATTAGGCATCTTTTTGGGGGAAATAGATTTATCTTGATTATCCTGGTAACTGCAAATCATAACAAAAGATAAGGAATTATTTTCAAAATTGGATATTAAAATAGGCTAAAGAATTTAAGCATGGAAAAAAACACCAAAGTCTGATATTAATTAACACTGGGATTTACAGAATGATATAAAATGTTATATATTTGAAGAACAGAGCCAGACATTAGTAATTACAATATCAATATTGTCAGTAATGTTGTCTGTATATAAAAGATGTTAATAAAGGAATGATAGGAGTGGAACAACTTTTAACTGATGAGATAAAGTAAGTACAGAATGTGGAAATTCAAATGTCAGGCCAAGATAATGATTTGGGAAAGGATGCTTTATTATATATAGAGAGAAGAAACTGGTTAAAAAAAATAAAAGAGAATTATAACTGATAAACCAAGAGATTGATTTAGAAAGGTTTTCTTACTGGATCTGCAAAAGAGGCTTATTAAAGCCTTTAAGAAATCAGTGAGATGAGAGAAAAAAATCAAATCCTATGACAATATTTGATTGAATTAAAGATTAAGGCTTTTAGAAGCAAAAGGAATGAACATAAGATTGTTTTATTTGATCAAAGGTAAAATAAGACCCTTTTTTGTAATGTTCTGGCAAACCTTTATAGACTTTTTGCAAGACTGACAAATTGGTGTTTTAAGAATTTTCTTATAGGTAAAGCATGGTGTTGAGGTATTCCCCGTTAGGAGAATGAGTGCACTCAGGGAAACGTAGTGAGAGTGATGTTGAATAACACACGACCAGCATACAGATACACTGAAATGGGGGTTTTACTTAAACGGGTAAACAAAGTCCAATAAACAGTCCAAATCATACATGGTTAAAGCAGTTAATATCAGTCCAGGGCTAATCCAAAAACGAAGTCAAGTATCATAAACAGAGTTCAGTAAACAGAGTTTGCTAACAGTTGCAAGACTCACAGCAATCCAAGCAGAATGATGATCAGGCAATACAGCAAAACAGGAAATGCAAGAAGAAAGAAACAAGGTTTCTGGCTCCATCTTATGGCTGTTGCAGGAACCTCAGCCAATCACAATTACAGCATTCTCTTAAAGATACAGTATTAAATTACTATCCTGGTTTATATATTTCCAACCCAACTGTTAGGTGACTATCATTCCTAATACATGGGATATGGGATAAAAATATCTGTAGAGTACTTATATATATTTTTCTTTTTCTTTATTATATTCTCTTTTTCTTCTTCTTGCGCTTATTCTTTCCATTCTCCCCTTTTTCTAAATTTAATGTGTATTAATTTTGTCATTGTAATTAAATCTCTTAATAAAAAATTATATTTGAAAAAAAGATATCCTTCATGTCTACTTCCTCATCTTGCTGAAAGAAATGCACCATTCAAAAGAATGCCATATTGAAAATGCAGTTGCTTTCTGCTGCATTTTTTTTAGAACTCTGTGCATTTAAATCCACAAAATCAAGTTCATATTTATATTTTTCCAACTGCTTATATAAAATTAGAAACCATTGACAAACTTGGGTGGATGCTGTGTCAGCCTTTTCTGTCCTCTGGATGTGTGAGATTTCAGTGTGAAAGACACCTAAGCCAACCAATGAAATGTAAAACAATTTTGCCATAGTATCATGTCCAGATTTATGTTTTCACCCCAGAGGATCTGTGGTATCATTGCAGAGGAAAGGGTAAGTACTGTAATTGTAGAGGTGTTGTCATTTTTCTCTCTGAATGCACACATAAAATGAAATTCCTCTACCCACATGCTTAACAAGAGTTACTTAGCAAGTTTTACAATTTGCATTAATATATTGCAAATTGTTGCATTCTTATATTCATGCTTGGAAACAGTTCTTAACAAGTCATTGCAATTTGAACGTAATCACTTTTGAGCCTTGTAATCACTTACATTTGAAGTCTCTGAATTATTACTACTTGAAACAATTAAGATAAACCGAAAACATGAGCTCCCTAATTTAACACCTGTAAAAAGGAAGGCGAGAATGGCTAATAAGAAAAAAAATATCTCATTTAGAATGTCTTTGACAAAAGGTCAATTTTCTTGGTGCTCAAGTTATTGCCAAGATGTGTCATCAGACTATCTCTAGCTTACAGACAATATTGTAGTACTGAACAATATCACTGAAAATAAGTAAACTATCTCCGCTAGGATTAAGTCATAGATAAAATACCAAGATATCCCTAGTGGTTGTATTGCCTTTACTACCTCTTTCTGAAGAAGTATAAACAGAAACCAAAACTTTA
The DNA here is from genome assembly GCF_049901715.1 of Pseudonaja textilis. Taxonomy (NCBI): domain Eukaryota; kingdom Metazoa; phylum Chordata; class Lepidosauria; order Squamata; family Elapidae; genus Pseudonaja; species Pseudonaja textilis. The sequence goes on along the minus strand of NC_141990.1, from coordinate 180,238,864 downwards.
AACTTTGGCTAAAATCTAAAAACCCAGGAGCAGTGGTGTCTGCCCAGCTGCTAGCCACCTTCATGAGGTCTCTTCTGTACCATGTCATGAGGATCCTAACAAATTGAAGGGATATAGTTTAGCGTACCATTTGTTTTGCTCTGTAACTTTCTTAATATTTTCCCAGGAAAAATCCTGTTTTGCATTCACTCTGGTATGAAACTATTGTCTTCGAATCCCCAAGCCTTCTGGATACCAACTGGCCACCAGTGCTGATACAGGATCAGTGAAAAGACAAATATGAATACTTTTATGGGATTCAGTACAAGAAACTTTTTACAGAAAAGAAGCTTAACATATAAAGATTTTTTAATATATAGGAACATGTAAAATGTAAAGAAATAATTAACAACAGAGAGAATTGATTTTCAATGGTTTGTATACACATAAACAAGAGAGAGATTCAAAACGGATAAAAATGTCTCTGGAATCAAACAATATAAGCCAGAGTTTGAAATGGCATTATGTTCAAAAGATAAATATATGATTTCTAAAATGTATAAACTTTAGTTGAGGTTTAAAATGGAGGAGGTATGTGTGAGATTAAATGTGTTAACTATTTTGGTTAGAATATGCAGATGAACCAATGATAGAATATGATTAACAGCACTGAAATTCAGACTATGATAATTTTTGAGAGACAACTTTTGTAAAATGATATATCACTGCTATACAACACCAGAGAAACTATCTAAGATGTATAAAAGTACTTCCAATCAATGTTGGAAATGTGGGAAACATGAAGGAACATTTTATAAGGCATGGTGGATTTATGCAAAAGATAAAAATGTACTGGATACAAATGCATATGACAATACCAAAATTTTTAAAGATTAATATTCAGAAGGACCAGAACTTTTTTTTTCTATTAGAACTTATGAACAGCCAATTAGAAAGGACTTATGGACAATTGGTTTTGTATACGGTCACTGCAGTGACACAACTATATGCCCCAAAATGGAAAAATACTAAAATAGTTCCAGTGGAGGAGTAAATTGTGAAGTAGTTCACAGAGATAGCAAAATTGACCAGTTTGATCAGGGATAAAACAATAAGTACCTTCATAAAAGACTGGAAACCTCTTATGGACTTTTTGCTGAAAAAGAAAAAAAAAGAATTAATGATGTATAATTAACCCTTGCATCAAAAGGGGGGGGGGGATGCCCCTTTTTCCCCTAGAAAAAAGAAATATTCAACATCATCAAAATCAGCTTCAATATTCCAAGAAGGCTTTTTTCTTCTTTGCAACACTTTTTGGAATGATGCTGTGACTATGCAATAGTGGAACACGAACAAGAGGAGCAAAAGCAGCCTTATACATTATTAGAAGTAATTAAATTTTCCTTCTGAGTCAACTAATGAGTCAGTTAATTATGATATACTAATCCTGAAATAAATCCAGAATGGAAATCTGACCTGCAAAGTCAGGAGTTAAATGCATCAAGCTTAGGTGATACTCACATTCCTAGTGAATAATGTTAAAAAGAGATCCAGTCTGGTGTAGTGGATAAGGCATTAGGCTAGAAACCAGGAGACTGTGAGCTCTAGTCCCACTTTAGGCACGAAGCCATCTGGGTAATCTTGGATTAGTCACTCTCACTCAGCCCTGGGAAGAAGACAATGGCAAGCCATTTCCAACATCTTCCCAAGAAAATTACAGGGGCTTGTCCAGGCAGCCACTAGAATACACAGATCCACACACACAAAATGTGAAAACCTGTCTCTTTCAACATGAAGTTGCAAAATATAAAACATATTTGTGTAAGTGCATTTTTTCAGACATGTATGTTTTAAAGAACATATTCAGCTCATGTAAGATGTTTGAGAAATCTAAAAACAGAACTCCTTGGCAAGCTACTCCAAAGAAGAAAGGCCAGAGATGAGGAGAAGCTTATCTACAATTAATTACTTGATTTGTTCCTTCCTTCCCTCTCTCATTCATTCATTCATTCATTCATTCATTTTCTATAGCTGCCCATCGCAAATAAATGGCCCTGGCAGTGAACAATAATAAAGCAATTAAAACTAGTTGCAACAAAGTACAAAATGAAATAGATATGGCAGTCAGGAAAAAAATGTCACTGTTCAATATAGCAAGGATGTCAATACAGCAAGGAAATGGTCCCTTTGCATACTTCAGGTCCCAGGCCTGGACGCAAAATCAGATTTCAAGGCCTTATGAAAGGCCAACGAAGTCAGAATCATCCACAACTCTGAAAGAGGACCTTCCAGAGGGCAGGGGCTACAAAAGAGAGGGCTACTCCCTGTCCGTCTACAGAACCCATAGCATGCTGATAGGACCCATAGCATGCCCAACCTGCAGTTGCATACTTGTGGTATGTATGTCTGTACAATTAGTTTTTTTGTGTGTGCCTTTATTTTCCAGTGGGATGCTTCACTATTTAGCTGAGCTTTTGTAGCTAATGGCTGTGACACATACATGCCCAAATTTTCAAGCTGACAAACTGTGAGGAAGCTTAATTTCCTTATCACAGTTCAGCATAATGGAAGCTACACATAGAAAAACCCAAAGGAGATCCCAGAATACATCTTGTGATGGTTCCAGAACTAGCTTCAAAACTGTTGACTTCAAGCCATTTAAAGGAATAAAGGGGAAGTTAAAAGATTTAGCATATGCTTAGAATGAAAGCATTAACATTCAGCTAAAAGTAAATGTTCCTCACTTTTGATACAGCAAAATAAAGGAAACTATTTTGCTCCAGGAAGCTCTTTTCAAAGCTTTGCTATTCCAGGATTCCAGGGATAATTTTAATGTATTTCTGTTTTTAATGTATTTCCTCCTTCAAACATTATGTTTGAATACCAAGCTTAGTTTTGAGGGAACATAAAAATGACTGTGGCATTTGTTTTCAGACCTCATACTACTTCATTCCATTTTCAAACATATTTGTCATTTTGTGAGTGAGATGTGTGGTCTCTAAATTTGGTAAATAAATAACTATTGGAAATTCTGAGAAGTGATTGTTGCTCCTCACTGCTTCCTGATGCTGCTGATTGCCTTTTCTGAATTCTTCTCTATGATTTTATATGTTAGGGTACATTTACAGAAGCCAGTCCTAGAAAACAGACTGCATATGGGACTTTAGTTAAAGAAAAAAGGAAGAGGAGAAAGGAAGAGCCAAAAATAAGGACAGACTCTGACTGTTTCCTGAGAGCTTGTGACCACTGCTAATAGCCTATTCTATGTGACTGAAACATTGCTACTTGGCAATCTATCTGAGGCAGCTTCAGGAAACAAATGATGCAGCCATCTCCTAGAGGGCAATTTCATCGGGTTGAGAGGTTGGTGGAGATAGTCAAAGAAATTTAGATGAGAGTTAATATTGGGGGAAAGCAGTTGTTTTTGTTTCTACTGCTGGAGAATCTGAAGACAGAGGGAAGGGAAGGGCTTTCAACCTGCAGGAAATATGCTGTTTGTTTCTCTTCCTGAAGATGACAGGAATTCACATATGCTGCAAAGGGAGGCTGATTGTCTTTGTGAAAGAGAAGATGAAGTGGCTACAGAGGTGGTATTCAGCAGGTTCTGACCAGTGGTGGGATTCAAAAAATTTTTACTACTGGTGGACGTGGCTTGGTTGGCATGGCAGGGGAAGGATACTGTAAAATCTCCAGTCAGGTGATATTTGCTGATTCTCCAAACTACTCAAAATTTCCACTGCTGGTTCTCCAGAACTGGTCAGAAACTGCTGAATACCAGATACAGATACAGATAATCAGAGTTGGAAGGGACCTTGTAGGTCATCTAGTCCAGCCCCCGCCCAAGTGGGAGACCCTACACCATTTCTGACAAATGGCAGTCCAATCTCTTCTTGAAAGTCTCAAGTGATGGCGCTCCCACAACTTCCAAGGACAAGCTGTTCCATTGGATGATTGTTCTCACTGTCAGAAAGTTTTTCCTTATTTCCAGGTTAAATCTCCCCTTGTTCAGTTTCCATCCATTATTCCTTATCTGGCCTACAGGTGCTTTAGAAAATACCTTGACCCCTTCTTCCCTGTGGCAGCCCCCCAAATATTGGAAGACTGCTATCATGTCTCCCCTGGTCCTTCTCATTACTAGACTAACCAGGCCCAGTTCCTGCAACCATTCATTGTATGTTTTAGCCTCCAGTCCCCTAATCATCCTGGTTGCTCTTCCCTGTACTTTTTCTAGAGTCTCAACATCTTTTTTATAATGTGGTGACCAAAACTGGATGCAGTACTCTAGGTGTGGTCTTACTAAGGCTTTCTAGAGTGGTATTAGTACTTCCCTTGATCTTGATTGTATCCTTCTGTTAATACAATTTAGGATTGCATTAGCTTTTTTTGGTGGCTGCTGCACACTGCTGGGTCATATTTAGCTGGTTGTCCACTAAAACTCCAAGATCCCTCTCACAGTTACTGCTATTGAGCCTGGTTTCACCCAGACTATATGTGTACTTTTGGTTTTTCTTGACTAAGTGTAGGACTTTACTTTTCTCTAAATTGAATTTCATTTTGTTAGATTTTGTTAGATATGGTGTTCTAGTCTGTCAAGATCCATCTGGATCTTGAGCCTATCTTCTCGGGTGTTAGCTCTTCCTGCCAGCTAAGTATCATCTGCAAATTTGGTAAGTTCCCCTTCTATTCCCTCATCTAAGTCATTAATGAAGATATTGAAGAGTACTGGGCCTAAGACAGAACCATGTGGCACCCCACTGCTTACTTCCCTCCATGTAGACTTAGATCCATTAAGGTCTACTCATTGAGTATGGTCTGCCAGCCAGTTGCAAGTCCACCTAGTGGTGGTGCTATCTATTCCACTTTTTTTCTAGCTTACTAACAAGTACGTTGTGGACTACTTTATCAAATGCCTTGCTGAAATCTAAATATATTATGTCCACAGTATTTTGCTGGTCTACTAATTTAGTCACTGTGTTGAAGAATGAAATAACTACCTCTGCTTCTGACCACCTCTGGTTCTGACCAGTTCTGGAGAACCAGTAGTGAAAATTTTGAGTAGTTCGGAAAATACCACCTCTGACTGGAGATTTTACAGTATCTGTCCCCTACCACACTCACCAAGCCATACCCACAGAACCAGTAGTAAAAAAAATTTGAATCCCACCACTGAGTGGCCAGGAGCAAAACTCCTACCATCAGCATCCACCATTTTATCAGCTTTGTAAGGAATTCTTTGAATGGACATAGGAAGTATATGAAAAGAATCATTGGAAATCAAGAAAACTTTTAGAAGATAGACAGAAGGGATAAAGAAATGGAAGAATGTGACAAAAAGGCACAAATGTGTCAAAAGGTTTTGGAGCTTCAGAATAGTTTCCAGGGCTTCCTGTTGATAATATTTCTAGACCATTGGATGAAAAGCAACTCTTAGAAGCTTCATGGCTTGAAGAAAAATACTGAAGGACAATATATTATTAGGTGAGGAAAACTGGAGACCCCCTGCTGAGTTTTTAATGAGTTTGATGATGAAGTGCAACAAATGCATACATACATGCATGCATTACATATATAATGAGAGGAACTAAAGCAGTAACTGATCAGCAATACAGCCCATCAAGAGAAGTGTACTGCCTTCCTAGGCCACATTCAGGATGTGAGAGAAACGCTCCCAAGACTCTTTATGTCCATGATAATTATTGCTTTCCACTCACCCATGTGGGAACAATTGGCTAAACAGATGGTGCAACAGGAACCATTCAGCTTCCTCAATAATGAGACATGATTGTGAACAGAGGAATGGGCTGCACTTCATGAGGACTGAGAAGAATGTTTTTGATAGATGTCTTGCAAACCTATTCCACAGGGAATTTTAAAATGAATCCTATGAGTCAGGAGTATGATTATTCAATAAATAATGTACCACCAAGGACAAGAACAGTTATGGGATACAGAAGATGTGGAGATGCTCAATAATGAGCTTCTCAAATTCATAACCTGGGATTCCATTGTCTCCATATAAACGAATAGAACATATGGAATACATCAGAAGGATTAGAAGCTTTGATTCAGGACAATGAACATGATTTATTAGATTACTAAAACCTGGTGGAAGAAAAATAATTGAGTGAATGTAAGGGTTGAAGAGTTATTCAAAAGGAAACAACAAAGATTTTATTTTACACAGTACCAAAAGCAAAACTGCATAATGGCCTCCCAGAACAGATTACCCTTTCTGGGAAGAGAGCCATAGTAATAATGGGAGACATCAAGTTCCTGGATTTATGTTGGAAAACCAACTGAGCCAGGACTGCAAGCTTTGAAATATTCCTCAGTAATCTTGCTATTTCATTCCCAAAGGCTCAAGAACAAACAAAGGAAACAGTTCTTCTAGATCTGATCCTATACTATAAGAAGAGCTGATTTAAAGGATAGAAACAAAGGGGTCCTTGTGGTGAGGCAACACTTTGGGGGTTCAAAACTAACTACTGATTAATACTTTAAGTATCATTTCCTAGCAACCACATAGACTTTCTCCAGGATAGTCAGTTCCCAACCTGCCCCTTTTAATCTTCCAGTGATCATTTTCATTGTGATAATTCATCCATCATGTAGCTAGTCAACCTCCTCTTGTGTTTGCTTCCACCTTTCCTAGAATTAGAGCCTTCTCCAGAGATTTAGGTCTTCTCATAACATGTCCAAGTTAGTATGGTATAATCATTGCATCATTTGAGTCTTGAGTGAGAACTATAGGTTGATTTGTTTGATGATCCATTTGATTGTTTTCTTGTCTATCCAGTCATTCTCAGGAGAATTCTCCAACACAAAGTTCAAACATGTCAATGCCCTCTATTCTGTTTCTTTTCAAGTCCAAGTTTCACTTTCAAGGGGTATCAGAGAGAAAACTATTGCCTTGACAGTTCTGAACTTCACAGGTAAAAATACATCACATCTGAATACCTTTTCCAAGGCCTTCATTGCTACCTTATTAGTACTAGTTTGAATACCAGTTTACTAATTTTGATAGTTGATTCTAAAAGGCAGAAATTTCCCACACTTCAATTACCTCCATTGTCAATTCTAAACCTGATTGTGTCATGGTATGTGGGAATGACCTCGGGAGAGGGGCGAAGGGATGCTATCTAGGGAATAACTAGATTAGAGAGGGCATAACCTGCAGCTATATAATAGGGATAGAAAGAAAGTCAGAAAGGAACCTCCTTAATTTATCAGGGTATAAAAAAGATGGTGGGGGATTTGTGACTATCAGACTTGTAAGATTGTAATGTAGCCTTACAATAAAGTAGAATTAAGGTTATGCTGTGGACTATGCTGTTTCTTATCTGATTGTTCCCTAGGCAGCATCTCTCCTCTTCCCTCACAAGGTCATTTCCACATTACAAAAGCAGAATTAAGACTAGTATGAGAATGCAATGTTTGTTATTTTTCATGTTTGTGCTCCAAGTGCAGATGTAGAGCTTTGGGATTTACATTCTTGCTTCCTCCTTCATTAGACTATGAATTGCATAATTACAGAAAGATAAAAGAAGTCAGGACAGAATTAATTCAATCATTCAAAATTATCTTCCTCCAAGAACTGCCTTGCAATTCAAGCTAATTAGGCACAAATGACTGTTACTGATAAGTACGGTGAATGTTGAATCAGTTTGTGCATGTGTTTGCCTTTAACTTTATTACTACTGGAGATACCATAGTAAGAGAATAGCAAGTTTATATACCTGATCATTCTGTATAATACAACATGCCCACTTATCTAAGTATTTGTAAGACTAATGCAATATAATGACAGTATCTTTTTAATTAAAATATGCTATTTAAGGAATGTGTTATTCCTTTTCTAAACAAACTTTTAAAAATATATTAAAAATTAAAAATAAAATATTACATATATGGGTCACTCAAGTATGACTTGTTACCATTTTGTGTTCATAAAAGTCCACTTTTTTAAAAAGGGAAAATTTTGCAAGCCTAACCATCCCAATTATTAGTCAAACAAGTCTAGCAGAAAGTCTGCAATAATGATGTTTTATATTATGGCATCACAATGCTTAACTAGAAAATAAGTATTTGCCTCCTGATTAAAAGCAAAGCACTCTTTTAACTTATTTCTCTTCTATTAACCCCATAATTCAGGGTTCAAATCTGAGTGGGATTACCACTGTTTTCCTTTTACTTGAGCAAGACTGACACCTGTGCAATCTATTGTTCATGGTGCCATAAATATAGAAGTGGGACATATGAAGATTCCTTCTGGGGTCAACCCCCAATCCAGAGCTACTCATAAATGAACCTAGAGCCTGCTTTCCACCCCGGACCGACCTTGTGCCTTAGCTAGGGGAAGAGGAAGTCAATGCATTGTTTTCTAATTTCTGCAGCTGATGAATCTCTCTCTCTCTCTCTCTCTCTCTCTCTCTCCCTCCCTCCCCCCCTTCTCCCTCTTCACTGAATTTTCATTTATTTTCAATATATCCTTATATAGTACCTGATTGGGTTTCTGACAGGGTTTTTATCCATCTGCTATTTAGTTGCTGAGGAAACAAAAGAAAAGGGAGGGAGGGACAGAGAGAGAGAGAGAAAGAGAGAGAAAGAGAGAGAGAGAGAGAGAGTTAGTCATTAACATGAAAAAGCAATAGAAGAGCTGAACTTGTAAGCATAGATTTTGCCTAGAGTTTATTATTAAAAAAAACTGAAAGCTGATGATGTATTTTCTTCAAAGGCATCTAAGGGATTCTGGCCTAGCCACAGATGATATAGAAACCCACTAAGTGTTGCACACTAACAAAATGGTTGCAGTTACTGGAATGTCACAGCTGGAAACAGTGAAGTGTTTAGAACATTGATTATTTTTCTTTAGTCAAAGGCTGCAAACCTATATACACTTCTATGAGATCAACTATTGATAACAAGAAGACTTACTAATGAATATGAAACCTAGAATACTCTGCAGGTGACCTATGATTTTAAGGAACTGATGAAGGCAGAAGTTAGATCATTCTAATTATGTTCTTTTTACTCTACCTGAGAACCATAACCAGTGACTTCATGTCTTCAAAGTGAAAAGAGCTGAAATGTTCAGGCTTTTCTTCCCCCCCCCCCCCTTTTTTTAAGCTGGAATTCTTTTAGAGAGTGGATTTAAAGATCAAGACATGCATTTTGTCTTTTAAATCCATCCAAACCTTGAAAAAAAGGGGTGGGGGGCATATTTTGTGTGTTTCCTGAGCTTCAAAAAATGCCTCTTGAAAGCTTAAGGCAAAGTAATTGCCCACATTCTGATTGGGTTTTATGAATGCCCTACAATTAAATCTAATTGTGACACATGGTTACAAAGACAAAACTTGCCTTGAAAGGATCTTTGCCTGAAACATGGTAGACATTTAGATCCCAAAATATTCTTGCTGACACTCAAGATCCTTTATTCCTTTCTCCTTTCCTTTTCTGTCAATCTTCAGGGACTGGCTTCCTTCCCATGTACATTTAGAAAGTCTCCTTCAGAAAAAGAGCAAAGCTTCTTGACAATTTAGTTTCAAGATATTTTTGGTTAGGCATAAGTGGTGTCATGAAGGCATATTCTTACCCAAACCAACCCTCTTTTCAACACTATTCCAAAGAAGAAACATTAGTTAAAGAGGTCAGTGATATAATAATGCTAACATGATAGATTAAAAATAATAAGAACAACCAACACATAAATAGGATAAATTTTGTCAGTTCTTTTTTCCTCATGCAGCCCAATTTGGTAACCATGCTCTATACCCAGATATTCCTAAACAACATGCACAAGTATGCCTTTTTAAAAGCAAAATATTTACTGTTTTATTTCATCTCATATCCATTTGTGAATTTCAAAGAAAAATTGAATGCATTGAAAAATTCAGAAGAGTATAAAAACTCTTCTCATTATCTCTTTTAAATAGTATACAAATGTGGTTTAGTGTCTATGTGTCTATCTATAAAATGTAAGTCTGGGTATTTTAATTTTAGTGTATTTGTTTAAGTCAGGGGTGTTGTACTGCTGCAATGGATTCTTTTACTACTTCTGGATCTAGGATCATGATGACTGCAATGACCTCAAATGAGATCTATAATTTAATCGTCGGCTTCTCTTATGTTTTAGTTTTCTGGAGGCACTGTAGTGGGGAATAAGTAAAATACTTCAGAATGAAGCCCAGGATTTATAAAGAAATGCCAAAGCTGAAGCTTAGAGAAATTTCAGTCAGATAAATCACATTGCACCCTAAGGTATAAAAGATGCTCAAATAGCATCTTCTGAGAAATGATACTGTGAGTTATTCAAAGTTTCTTGTGGATGAGTTTGAATGTATACTTACTTTCTTACTTACTTAGTCACTTATTTATTACATTTATATAGCTGTCTGTCTTTCAACCAATTGCATGGTGCCAATCAAAACTCAGAAGAAAATATATTTAAAAAATCAAAACTATAAAACTAAACCAATGAAAACATTAAAAACAATTAAATAGCAATGGCAGTAACATTTATACTTATATACTGTTCCAGAGTGCTTTATTGCAGTCTCTGGGAAGTTTACAACATCAGCATATTGCCCCCAACAATCTGGATCCTCATTTTACCAACCTCAGAAGGATGGAAGGTTGAGTCAACCTTGTCAGGATTGCACTTCAGGCTGTGGACAGAGTTTGCCTGCAGTACTGTACTTTAAACACTGTGCCACCACAGTGTAACCTTGTTGCTTGTATCCTAACAATTTTTATTGACTGTTTCCTAGTATGATTTGAGTGCTTATTGTACCCTATGACTATCATTAAGTGTTGTACCTTATGATTCATGATTCTTGGCAAATGTATCTTTTCTTTTATGTACATCAAGAGCATTTGCACCAAGACAAATTCCTTGTGTGTCCAATCACACTTGGCCAATAAAGAATTCTATTCCATTCTGTTCTGTTCTATCCTATCCTATCCTATCCTATCCTATCCTATCCTATCCTATCCTATCCTATCCTATCCTATCCTATCCTATTCTACCAGGGAGCCAAACTTGATGCCAAATCAAACTTCTAATGTCAAATTATCTCTTTCTGACAATACTTGGGGGGAAAGCCAGCTCTTCAAAGCCTTACAAAAGGGTTAAAATGATGGAGGTTTGTTGTATTTCAGGAAGCAGAGGGTTTCATGGGGCACAGGGTCTGCCACAGAAAAAGCATGCTTCTTAGTTCCCATCGGATGACATATTTAGGGCAAGGGACCAGAAGCATGCCACCTTATCTGACCTTGTAGGATAGGTGAATGTCTGTAGGGAATGACAGCCTTACAGATTCAGATCTTCCCAATATATATTTCACACTTTCTCTACAAAATTATTCATTTGGGTAAATAAGAAGAAAATGCCAGAATGAAAGGGGAAAAATATACTGGCATATGATTAATCTTCATTATATTACATTTTCTCTGAGCTCAACAAAAACCACATCAATATTTTTATTTTTAATGTGTTTTTTCCTGTCACCTTTCACTTAAAAAAGCCAGTCATTTTTCAACAACACAATACACCACCCAACATAATTCATTTTCCACAATGTTTCCCACATATAGGTCACTAGAATAGCAATTCTTTTTTTTTCTTTTTTGGTCTGAACCTGCCAGAGAGTTCAGCCTTGTTTTACAAACAGTTGCCCAATTTCTGTCCTTCTCCCATAAACAGCTGTTGTCTTGACAACAAAGGAGATAGAAGATTTAATATTTGGGGTGGCCTTAGCAGCAGGCTCTGTTGAGCAAGCTATGGTTTTAACCATGCCAAGTTTTTTTTAAAAAAAATCAAGATATGGTGTAATATTTTTAATTCAAGACAAAGATTTAAAGCATATGTTTAAGGGAATATCTTCCAGAAACACAGAAATGTAATTTTCTTCATACCTACCTGATTGTAAATATCACCAAATGGGATTCACTTCTATGAAAGCCTTTATATAACTGGGTTATAATATTTATGTTGAGATTTTGCCTTTGATATAGCTGAAACATATGTCAAATCCAGCTATTTGGAGAGAGTCCAATTTGTGCCCCCCCTCAAATTTTCATGCTTCATTTGGCTACGGGATGTATTCTTTCTATCATCATTCCTCCAAGCCAGTATTAATTTATGTGTTACCTTTTTAAACAATTCAGAATCAAAGGTTCCTGGTACTTTACTATCAACTTCAAGTACATTAGATAAGCTGAAAACTAACATCATTTCCTACTGAGCTTACAAATTGTATTCATTTCAATTCAACAGGAAACAAAAAAATGATTTGGCTTTTGGTTTTGGCATTTTCTGTGGTAGACAATGCTTGGGAAACTTTGGGTTTTCAAACATCAATTCATATTTTAGCTTTAAATGGAACATGATTTCAGTAGGGGTGTATCCAAGAGGAGTCAACAGCATCAAAATGGTGGATGTGCCCAGGTCCTATTGAAAATGGACAAGGTTTTGATTGCCAAGTCATAGCTGGCATTTTGATGATGTGATGTTTATCCGTCCAATGGATGCTCCTGCTTTTCCAAATCAAAGTCTAAAGCCAAATTGATTGTTTGCAAATATCTTGCTTTCTATAGTATAAGTGCATGATGTGAGGAGGACCAGTGCTACATAAAGTCCTTGAAAGCCATAATCCTGATATAATGGTAATAGCTAAAGCGCTTAATTCTGGATGTTGGGACTTGTCCCATTTTTAGTTTGGAGAAACTAGAACAGGAAAAATAACAGACAAGGAACAGTACCACCTTCTGCATGGTATATGTAAGTCTCAATGAATTCATTTACTCCCAAGAAACTAATGTAAACAGAAGAGGAGTCATTTGACCAATTAGTAACTGAAGGTCTCTTCTTACCTAATGTCACCTTGTATAATAATTTCTGATTTGTAATCCTCATCAGGTAAAGCAATTTTTAGAAAAAAATAATATACCCCAAAATCAAAATGTCTAAGAACCACCCCTTTTTTTTTCAAAATGCTAGGCTTTTTCCTAAACAGCTGCCATTAAATATGAGAGAAATGGGAGAGAAAATCAGTGCAAAAAAGTAATTTTTTACTATATTTTACAATCTTATACTTATCAAAGTTTGTATTCAAAACTAGACAAACTGAAATTATTCTAAATGACTTCCAAAATTTTCTTGTTTTTTTAAAAAACCTTCTAAGTGTACTAAACATAGAGGGCTGACATTTAAGGAGTATTAATAATTTAATATTCTATAATAATTTAATTATTAATGTGTTTGGTAGTGAAAAAGTGAGTGGGGAATTAAATTTCCAATAGCTCAACTGTATTGATATAATACCCTATTGGTACAGACTTTGCTTCATGAATAACAATAACAGCATTAATATTACTATATATAGAAATAACATTTGCTCTTTATACCTCTAGTTATACTGTAATTTCCCAGTGTGTAGTAGGCAGTTACATGTTATACAAATCATTGTACAATGTCAGACCAATTTTCATTCCAAGTCCTAATGCAGATGTAAAACAAGTTCACTAGGTTTATATAGAGAATATATATGCATAGAGCATAACAATGAAAAGAGAAGGCTTAATATAATATACTGGACTATTCACTATGTGTTCACAAAATTTGTTCCCCCACCCCTGTCATTTTTTATACATAAGTTTCATGAACAATCAGAATATGAGCAATGAGTCAACGTCCTAGCGGATCTTTTGTAAATCTTGGAAGATATATTTTCCTTCTTTTCTGATATAATCAAAGAAACATGGCTAAACATCATGTTTAGCCTTCAATACAATATCCATTTTTCTGGAAGTAAATTTTCAAAAAGGTACAGCATTTTTTTTTAAAAAAATCAATATTCATGATAACAATAAAGCATTCCGAAATGCTTCAAAACACAAGCAGTACTCTTCTAGTTTCTCAAACCTTGGTTGTACAGCTTTCAGTTTTTCCTACTGTTCACTTTAAAAAATTCAGAACAGCAAGAACACCTACCTATCCCTTCTTTTGGCTTTGACCGGCTGTGAAAAAGGAACATATCACAAAACAGCAAGCCAGAGGATAGTAACAGTAATGGCAATGAAGAAGATTCGCACCTTTATCAAGCCCAAAGAATTCTCACCTGTCCTCCATTACAACTATTCCCATGTGTACATTGAATTCTTATGCATTCCTTTAAAGAATATGGCTTGAATACAGAGGTGGTATTCAGCAGGTTCTGACCAGTCTAGAGAACCAGTAGAGGAAATTTTGAGTAGTTTACAGAACCAGCAAACATCACCTCTGACATGGCCCGGTCCCATCTATTCTCTGCCTCCCAAGTCCCAGTGGATCTGCTGGGCCTTTTTTTCTTGCCCTGCACAGGAGAATGGAGCTGGAAAGCTACATTAGTGGGGTGGGTAGGGAATGGAGATTTTACAGTATCCTTCCCCTGTCATGCCCACCAAGCCATGCCCACAGAACTGGTAGTAAAAAAATTTGAATCCCACCACTGCTTGTATATAAAAATATTCAAAAATGCCTGTACCTTTTGCAATAATGTTAAAAAAACCCCAACTTTAATGAGCTCCTCGCTCAGCACTTTTACTTCATTTCTAAAAAAATATCAAATATAAGAATGCTTTGTACCAATGTGATCTGCATACAACGTTGTAGACCAGGGAAATAGCTGCTATTATCCTACACTTAGAAGCCAATCTTTCGTAAAAGAGAATTTGACTGCTTAAAAATATTACAAAATGGATTTAAAATATATATTTAAGAAAATTTCCTCAGGGAAGCAGCTGGCTTGTGAATGTTATGTTAGGAGTAGTGGATTGACAATCGTCTAATTTTTCTGTCTTTTTGGTTAAATACAATTAATCTTCAACCCAAAGTGAATCTTTCTAAATAAATAAGTATCTGGTCTTGGAAATTTTTATCTTATAGTACCCTACCTTTATTGAAGATCGCACCATATTTTTTATGATTCTGAGAAATTATTCATAGCTTTGGGTGTTAGCAAGAGGCTCATATATCGACTGCAATTCATCAGACAGCTCTGACAGATACACTATCCTTGTACTAGAAAGAGGCAAGTAATGGAAAAAGTTCTTCAATTTATCCTCTTGCCACCACTAGTATGAAACAATTCTTTTAAAAAATAGAAAACTCTGCTGATGAAAATGAATTTAAGGTATAAGATCTACTAAGATCCTTGACAAAATAGCATCTATTTGGGGTACACATAGGAAAAAAAATGTTTTAGACACAAAAATGAAAAGCGATAAATTACAATTCGGTAATAGAAATACTGATACTGGAAGCGAGTGAAGCAGTAATAACAACAGCATCATTTCCCTTCTAAACTAAGACACGGGCACTTTTAAGTTTTTACCAAAACTCCATAAGCAGCACATACAGTATATTATTTTCCTATTGCTGATTTATAAAAGTATTTATTGCAAAGCTAACAACACAATCACTAGAAACTTGGCAGCTCACAGTAATATGTATAAGCAAAAACAAGTACAAAAATTAAAATATCTAGCGTAAGATTAAAAAGAGGGAATCCAATTATATAAATCAGTGGTTCTGAATCTCAACCTTTTCTTCACCATGGATTCCCTTTAAATATCTTTTGTGGCCACGGACTATGGCCACAGACCACCAAGTCTTAATTCAAGGTTTAAATCACAATATTTCTTCAAGCTTTTGCAGAGCCCTTATGATGACCCCAAGGGTTCACGGATCACAGGTTGAGAACCACTGATATAAATCATAGCACCAAACTAAAGGTCTCTCACCACAGGTCTTCTAAAACAAATCAGTTTTTAATAGTTTCCAGAAGATTAGAACCCTGGGAACAAGTCTGATTTCTGAAAGGAAGTTATTCCATAGTAGAGAAGCTGCCTCAGAGAAGTATCACTTAGGGTTTCCATCAGGGGTAGGATTCAGCTGATTTGGGCCGGCTCAGGTTAACTGGATGTTAATTTTACATCCAGTTTGGCGAACTGATGGTTCTGATGACCAGCTGGCCCCGCCCACCCTGCCCCTCCCAGGAGTCCCTACAAGGCCCATCTGGCTCCCAGGTAAGTGTAGGGAGGTCTCCTGGGAGCAAAAACAGGGTGTGGGGATGTGGTGGTGCCCTTCTGCACCCCATTTTGGCTTCCAGGAGGCTCCAGGGAGACTTTCTAGGCCCAAAATGGGGCATGGGGGTCTGGCGCTTCCCCCCATGCCCCGTTTTGGCTGCCAGGAGACTCCAGGGAGGGTTTCAAGGGAGAAAGTAAGCCTTCAAGGAAGGAAGGAAGGAAGGAAGGAAGGAAGGAAGGAAGGAAGGAAGGAAGGAAGGAAGGAAGGAAGAAAGAAAGAAAGAAAGAAAGAAAGAAAGAAAGAAAGAAAGAAAGAAAGAAAGAAAGAAAGAAAGAGGGAGGGAGGAAGGGAGTGAAAGGAGAAAGAGGGAAGTGAAGTGAAAGTGAATGAGATATGAATGGAGGGATGGATAGAGGGAGGGAGGGAGGGAGGGAGGGAGGGAAGGAGATAAAAAGGAGGATGCTTTGAAACAGCACAGCAATCCAGAGCTGGAAGGGACCTCAGCGGTCATCTAGTCCAATGTCCTGTCTCCAGCAGGAGTCATCTGGGTTATATTGGTGCCTCACCCAGTCACATGACCACCAAGCCACACCCAGCAAGCCATGCCCATAGAACCAGTTGTTTAAAAAATTGAATCCCACACCTGGTTTCCATACTGCAAAGTTCAGAGAACTTGGGATCACCAGATATTTCTCTTGGTATTTGTGTCTCAGATAGATCAATTCCAACTGGATTAGATAGACTTGTGGGTTTTTATAACTCAAAATTTTTAAAAAAATCAAAACCAAATGTTTATTGTCAATGCACAACATGAAATTGAATGATAATTACCAGCATCTAGAATTGCTTTGAAAAGCTATTAAGAATCTGGTACGGCACCCACCATACAAATATAAGCTGCTCATGAAGGGAATACAAGACAAAAGGCAAAAGTCTGTTTTCTGATTAAATGAAGAGTCCAATTGGTTTCAAAGGAATCCCAAGGAAGTCCTTCAAGGGAGTCCGATGTGGGCCATGTTGCATTACTCCAAATAGTATACCTAATAGTACCATAGCAATGGTTGGTCATAGAAAGAGACAAAGTTCAATCAGGCAACAATAAATAATCCAGCAAAGCAAAAGAAGTTAATGTGGCTACCAGCCAATATTAAGTACAACCAAGAGAGTGCTCTTTTCACCCAACATCATCCTAGGTATTGTACCATTGAAGCAGCAGAGATTTCTACTGCTATGTTGTCGATACCTGTTACATGGAAATTAACTCTTCAACTGCACAAAGCAATTGGTTTGGGAATATGCCAATCTGTTTTCCCCAAAACTGGGGGGGGGGGGACACCCATATCTGTGAATTTCCAAGCAGAGCCAAAATGCAAATTGAATTTATTCCCATCTATATGAGACTAAGTACCTGAGTATTGTTGATGCTACTGTCATGTCTCCAGGGCATGCTGGAGCCATGACACCATGCGTTGTGCCATATCAGACTATGCTATCAAGGGGGGAAGTGCTGTTAATCACCCAACCTCAGGTTTCGACTGTTTGAGGGAGATAACAAGCCTTGCTAACATCACACGCTGAGCTGTTACAGCCTGCGGGCGGTTGTAGACAAAGTGATTAAGATGCTGCCTATTGAACTAACGATCTCGAGAGGGGTGGAGGGTCACTTCATAGGCATAAATACAATGAGGGAATATGATATTTGTACAAATATGGTAAATAGGGGTGGATAATTAATGGATAAAAGCACGGTGTATAGGGTATTACATGTTGATTGAATGTGATGCAGTAGCGCTCACCGGATGGTGGATAAACTCATTAAGTTGTTAATTGGTGTATAAATACAGCTCTGGCTGCAAGGTGTGCCAGAGCTGACTTTAATTCCTTTTGGTTACTCATTGTTACCTGAATCCGAAGCATTGTATGGACGAATAAAGACTCATTTGATCATTACCTTGAGACCTTTGTTTCCCTTCCTGTCTGGAATTTGGCAAAACAGCTGAGAAGAAAGTCAGCTCTCTTGAAATCCCTTTCTGCTCCTGTCATCCCTCCCAACCCCCGTGAACTGTTTGGTGTGCTGCGTTGGGGAGCAATGGCAGAAGGCATAAACATGGATTCAGTTTTGCTGCTTGCATCGGAGGTGGATGAGGAAGAGATTTCTCGGGGGGATGATGGAGTGCATGAGTCTACAGAGGGGTTTATAAGTGGAGACACCCCATCTGCTGGCGATACTGGGAATAGTCCCAAAGATGTACAAAGAGTTACTAGACCTAAATTACATAGGGAAGATCGGAGGAGTGATGTGGAGTTCCAGGAGGAGTGTGGGGGACGAGGCATTCATGGAAAAAACCCTGCTTTTGCACCTCTCAATGCTGGAGTATTTGAGAAGTGGAGGGAAAGGAAAATAGTTGAAGAGGATGCCTGGAGTACCTCCATCTCCAGTTTCGGAGCCAGTACTATAGAACTATTAAGAATAAAGTATGGAGATCTGAGTATACAAGATTCCAGCCCAAAAGGCAGATGGGAGAGGTCAGGAGCTCGTACTGATGATACTTCATATTTCAGTTCTATCCCTAGGAAGGGGTGAGAACATAATAGTAAGATGACTGGAAGTGACTTGACACCTGGATTCAATGTGTCATTGGCTGATGTTGCCGGGTCATCAGAACCCAGAAACAACCCAGGGACAAAGTCAATGTCCTCTAGTTTTGCTCGAAGGGAGTCACCACCTCGGTGTAGGCAACATGAAGGTTTTTGGGGCCACCAGGGAATGTCTGGACAGTGGCCACAGCATATGGTGTGGGAACCACCACCCTTGCAAACTACGTTTGATGGTAACCCAGACCGTATCGCATTGTTCCTAAGCCAAGTGGTTAATCACCTGGAATTATATGCATCTTGCTATCCGTCCCGGTGGTCCATAGTGGTGGCTATCATGGGAGTTTTAACAAGAGATGCAGCAGACTGGGTTGCGGGGTTACATAGTGAATGGGCACGAGAGTTGGTAGATGTCAGTCTGTTTCTGGATTCACTCCATAATCATTTTGAAGATAGATCCCTCATCCACCAAACTGAGGAAGCTGTAATGGCATTGAGGCAAGATGGGAGACCAGCAACTGAATATCAATGGGATTTCCGATGTTTGGCTGGGAAGTTAAGGTCTTGGCCTGAGCATCTGTTGGTCCGAGAATTCCATGTCAGCTTAGATCATAGTTTAAGACAGGCTTGTCTATATAGAGGAGTCTCAACATTTGACAGAATGGTACAGAACGGTAGTTGAACTAGATGTTGAGCTAAAGGAGTTCAGAACCAGGCCTGATTCCTTCCAAAAGGTACCCAAAGCAGATCTCAATGTCATGGGAGGTCGGAGCAGACCAGGAGAGGGTCCACTGAGTGGCAGGGGCCGCCAAGCTATTTGGTGTTTCAGATGTAATCTAGTAGGCCATAGGGCATTGGAATACCCCAAACTTGCCAACAAAAGTATGAAACAAACAGCAAAGGCACCTCTGGGAGCAGTGACAAAATTTGGTTTTAGGAAACAAGGGAGTAGTACTGAAAGATCACAAGGACTGGTTCAGAAAACAAAGGGGGAAGCATCACCATCAAGACAACGTCAATCGGATGAACATAGTCAACCCAGAGTGGTGTCGGGGTTGGATGATAGTGGTGAGGAAAGCCATGATGATACGATGGTGAGTGCCCCAGTTTGCCCTTTCGTGATACCAGTGATATTGGATGGAGGGAATACGGGACTAAAGGGTAGATATGGGGCCCTGATAGACATGGGATGTACCAGGTGTCTTATTAACTAACGAGTAGTGGATGGATTAAAATTACAGGTGGAACAATTGCCCACACCAATGAGTTTCAAACAGGTGGATGGGTCCCTGCTTGGGGGGGTCCCCAGCTATGATGATGACTACTCCTATTAAGCTTGAAATTGGAGCTCATTGGGAACAGCTACGATTTATTGTTGCCCCACAAATACATGAGGCACTAATCCTAGGCCTCATGTGGTTGGATAGGTGGGAGCCCATTATATGGTGGGAGGGTGGTTGTCACCATTTATGACTGGTGGTAGGACCTGATCCCGCTCAAGCAAATCCAGGGGAGTTCATGCAGAATTCACAAAAGGAATTAGCAACCACCTTAGGTGAACATCAAAAATTCCCCTACCCAACTGAATATCTGGATCTTGCAAAGGTGTTCAGTGAGGAGGAATGCGAACAGTTCTCCCCCCACCGTAAAACCGACTGTGAAATAGAATTGATCCCAGGGGTGCAGTTACCTAAACCTCGTATGTATGCAATGACTCCCAAGAAGATGGAAGAGATGAGGAATTATTTAGATTAAAAACTTAGCCCATGGTTTCATACAGCCTGGACAATCACATATAGCTGCCCCAGTATTGTTTAGGGAGAAGTATAGAACCTTTTGTTTGTGTGTGGGTTTTAGAGGGCTAAACGCTTGTATACATAGATAATGTATATCCTCTGTCTTTGATCAGTGACTTATTGGCCACGTTGGCCATCGGAAAAATCTTCACGAAGTTAGATTTGTGAGAAGCATATTACAGGATTTGTATTGAACAAGGAGACGAGTGGAAAACTACCTTCAATTGTTCCCTTGGTAGTTTTCAATTTAAGGTGATGCCTTTTGGGCTGCCAGTTGCCCCCGCAGTATTCATGCAGTCGATTAATGAGGTGCTGCATGAACATTTATATCATGGAGTACTAGTGTATTTAGATGACATCCTAATTTACACACAGACTTTGGATGAACATGTAAAATTAGTACAAAGTGTATTGAGAAAATTGTTAGATGATAAATTGTATGTGAAATTGTCAAAATGTGAATTTCACTGCAGTAAATTGGACTATATAGGATACAGAATTTCCCGTGATGGTTTAGAAATGGATCCCAACAAAGTCACCACTGTCTTGGAATGGGAAACCCCACAAACTAGTAAAAATTGCAGAGTTTCCTTGGTTTTGCAAACTTTTATTGATTGAATGTGATGCTCCCCGGATGGTGGATAAACTCATTAAGTTGTTAACTGGTGTATAAATACAACTCTGGACACGAGGTATGTCAGAGCTGACTTTAATTCCTTTTGGTTACTCGTTGTTACCTGAATCCAGAGCATTGTATGGATGAACAAAGACTCATTTGATCATTACCTTGAGACCTTTGTTTCCCTTCCTGTCTGGAATTCGGCAAAACAGCTGAGAGCTACACTAGTAGCAAATGAAGAAGCGAAGGGAGAGAGTCCTTCCAGTGGTATCTAGCATGCTGCTTCATAGTGCCACCAGCTGCAAATGGATTTATGGAAAAAGGAGCTTTCTTTAGACAGAGACTTCTTCAGATATAAGATGCCACCATTTTTATTTCCCATGAATCATGTAAGTGTCTACTACTAAACATATTTTTAAAAATTAAATGCTCATTAAATGTCAGGAGATGTCAGTGCTCTCAAATCTGCTCAAATTTGGACTTTATACAATGTAAAATAATTACTTTGGGACTCCAATGGATTCTATTTAGAAGTTGATACAGTATCATTCTACACATGCCTGCATTAAAGGCTATTAATTCAAAAATATTTCCCCATATTTCACCCATGTATATTTGGGTACAGATATATATCTCTATCTCTACATCCATCTATCTATCGTGTATGTATGTATGTATGTATGTATGTATGTATGTATGTATATAAATAAATAGGTAAACTCCGTGGCCAAAACACTAATTGCTAGAACCAAACGCCTAGCAGACAAGACACACATAAAGACTGAACTATGCACCCTGACTGAAGTACTGGCAGCCAACGGCTTCCACAAAAGCAAAATCACCGGCTTGATCCACAAAAACACACTAAGACATAAAGGAGACCTGGAAGATGAACAGACCTCTGGAACAGCTGTCCTGCCCTACATAAGAGGTACTACAGACAAAATCAGTAAGATACTACACAGGCATCACATCAAGACTGCCTTCAAAACAGACAGAAAAATAGCAGCCATCCTTAGAAACCCCAAAGATAAAATTGGCCTGGAAAACCAAGGCATATATGAAGTCCCCTGTGCATCATGCCCGGCCACATACATTGGACAGACCAATAGAAGAATAAGTACCTGCCTGGATGAACACAAAAATGCAGTAAAAAAGCTGGAACACACTTCCTCACTAGTCCAACACATGAAAGCCACAGGTCATAGCATCAACTTCAATGGCACCAAAACCCTAGCCACTATAGAAAACCCTACCACAGAATTATCAGAGAAGCCATAGAGATTGAAAAAAGACCTGAAAGCATGAATAGAAGAGATGATTCCACCAGACTGTCAATCATTTGGAAGCCTGCAGTCACAAACAATGCCCACCAAACCTATGGCAAAAATAGTTGAATCCCACCACTGATATACAATATTTGCATAATGGCCCAATCCATAAATATCATATTTCATAAATTTACTTGTCTCATATTGAAGACGTAACACTTCTGACTCTAGTAGAAGATTTACTGATGAGTCTCAACCACTCTTTAGGTCAAATGCATGGAGAAAATAAAACAAACTTGCTTCAATATTTTGTAAAACAAAAGCTTCTTTTTATTCTTTCCTCTGCAATGGCACCAAGAAAATAGTCAAGCAAATAAAATAAATTCAGCTCTAATCTGAGAAACCTGGTATTTATAATAATTTTCCCTTATTACCCCTTATTACCCATGATTACCCTTATCACGCATGATTATGCATCATTATTCAACCATATTCATCATAGTTAATTCCCATATCTTAACCAAACAGCTTTTTCAATACACCCCACGAGTTTATTTATACAGAGTCTATGCCGGTGGAGGGAATTGCCATTCTTCCGATTGACAGGGCTTCATTTCGAACGTGTGTGTTGTGTAGTCATGACAGGCATCCCCTTTTACCAGGAACCAGTCTATAAAACAATATATATGATATCAATGCTTATTGCTCTACTGTGATCCAGATTTATCTGGATATTTGACATGAAATTGCCTTTGCAGTCTGTTTGCACATATATCTGATACTTTCACCCAGGTTGCGTCTGTTTCATGGTCCCCCTTCCATCTCACTAAATATTGCAACACTTTTCTGTGTACTCGGGAATCTAGGATTTTGTCAATTTCAGCATGTGTAGATTTCAGCTATTACAGATTCTTCAAGTAAAGGTATACTAATGTGTTGTACAGGCTTCAATAAACTAGCATGAAACACAGGATGTATTCAGTGTAACCATGGTTAAGTTTTACAGTTACAGGGTTTATCACTTTGATAATTTGGAAAGGTCCAATATATTTTGGTTCTAGTTTCTGACTATTTAAGTGTAATTTTATATATTTGGTTGATAGGTAAACATAATTCCCTGGTTGGAATGTTTTATGCTCTTTTCTTTTCTTGTTTGCTTGTTGTTTGTATTCTAGTGCTGTTTTATTGAGAGTCTCCTTTACTTTATCCCAACTATCCTGTACTTTTTTCGACCATATTTTGACACTCATTGTTTGTTGATAATCACACTGTAAATTGGGGATTGGAAAAATTCTATCCCATTTACTATTTGGAATGGGCTATATCCTGTGCTTTCATGTATGGCATTGTTATATGCTACTTCAGCAAATGGAAGTAAATCAGCCCATTCCCACTGTTGATAAGAGACGTATGATCGCAAATATCTCTGCATCATCGCATTCGCTCTTTCAGAAGCACTGTTGGTGCTAGGATGGTATGCAGAGCTAAGACCTTGAGAGAATCCTAAAAGATGTACAAACGCTCTCCAAAATCGTGCTGTGAATTGCACACCTCTATCTGAAATTATTCTCCTGGGTGTGCCATGCAGTCAATATATGTGTTTTATAAATAGGTTTGCTAACTTTGTTGCTGAAGGTAAGCCTTTACATGGTATGAAGTGGGCTTGTTTTGAAAACAAGTCTATGATAGTCCAGATTACCATGTATCCATTACTGCTGGGTAATTCTACAATAAAGTCTATGGCTATGTCTTGCCATGGGTAGGTGGGATCTGATACAGTTTGTAATAGTCCCAAAGGTTTTCCTACCTGTGGTTTTGCAATAGCGCAAACGTGACATTCTTTAATGTATTGTTCAATTTCTGATCTCATATGTGGCCACCAGAACTGCCTTACCAAATGTAGTGTTTTCAAAAATCCAAAATGTCCAGCCTGCCGAACGTCATGACATTGGGATAATATCTTTTTTCAACAGCTTGATGGAAGATATATTTTATATTTTATTCCAAAACAACCCATCTTTATATAAACAGTCAGTTTTATTAGTTTTTATCCACACATCCATTCTTGTAGCCTCTTGTAATTCCTTTTTGCTTATCTCTTTTGTGGTCAACACCTGAATGTGTTCGGCTGGTGTTCCTACAAAGATCATAGGTTGAATAACTTTGTCTCTACATGAATTGTATTGAGGTAGTCAAGATAGTGCATCCACCATGAAGTTTCTACCTCCTGGAATATATTGCAAGTAGAAATCAAAACATTTAAAATACAAAGCCCACCTCACTTGTTTAGGGGACAGTTTTCTCAGTTTTTATAGTGCTTGCAAATTTTTATGATCTGTCCACACTTTGAATTTTTCTTTTAACTTTTCTAATAGATGTCACCATGTACTAAGTGCCCATTTTACAGCAAAAGCCTCTTTTTCTCGAATAGCCCACTGTCGCTCTGTAGTTGTAAATTTTCGCATGTATATGCACATGGCTGTAATTGTCCATCTATGTTATACTGTAGTAGGACAGCTCCCACAGCCACAGCTTGTACTATAAAACTTTTAATTGTATCAAGATGTTTTAAAATGGGCTCTTGAGAAAATAAGGCTTTTAAATTGTCAAACACTTGCTGACATTCCTGTGACCACACAATGGGTTGGCTGGGTCTTGGTTTTGGCAATTGATGTTTCATTTTTAACAATTCTGTCAGTGGTAAAGCGGTTTGTGCAAATTTGGGAATAAACTGCTGATAGAAGTTTGCAAATCCTAAAAAACTTTGTAACTGCTTTCTTGCTTTTGGTGCTTTCCAGTCAATTACTGCTCTGACTTTATTGGGATCCATTTCTAATCCTTTATTTGATATTCTGTACCCCAAATAATCCAACGATGTGCAGTGAAACTCGCACTTTGAGAGTTTCATATACAACTTAGCATCAAGTAGTTTGTTCAGAACTTTTCTCACCAAGGCCACATGTTCCTCCATTGTTTCAGTATAAATCATGATGTCATCTAAGTATACTAAAACACCACGATATAAATGTTCTTGTAATACTTCATTTATGAGTTACATGAAAGTGGCGGGTGCTCCTTGCAGCCCAAATGGCATGACGTTAAAATGGAAACTTCCAAGGAGACAATTAAAAGTAGTTTTCCATTGATCCCCCTCTCGTATCCAAACTCGATAGTAAGCTTCACGTAAATCCAATTTAATGAAATAACAGCCAGTTGCTAAAGTTGCTAACAAATCATTGATTAGCGGTAAAGGGTATACATTGTCTACACAAATAGCATTGAGGCCCTGGAAATTAACACAAAGACATAATCCACCATCCTTTTTCTCGCAAAACAAAACAGGGGCAGCTATATGTGAGCTCCCAGGTTGAATAAATCCACGTGCCAAATTCTTATCTATGTATTGTCTCATTTCTTCCATCTCTTTTGGAGTCATGGCATGCATTCTTGGTTTCGGAAACTTTGCTCCAGGAATTAAATCAATTGCCCAATCAGTTCTGTGTGGCGGTAATGTTTCACACTCCCTTTTGCTAAATACATCTGACAGATTTTTATATACCTCAGGGTAAAGTATCTTCTCAGAATCAGCTACAGCTGATACACTTCTCTATTTTGCATGTAGGGAGGGGACATAGGGCCAACTGCAATTTGTAACTTCCAGAAACCGTCCTCCCACCATATCGTGGGCTTGTCTAACCATACTAGACCTAAAATTAGTGCCTCCCACATCTCTGGTATTACAATAAATCGTAAAGACTCCCAATGACTCTATATCTCTAGCTTGATAGGAAGTGTCATTACTGTAGCAGGACCCCTTTTTTACTAATTAAACATCTAGTACATCCAGTGTCGATCAATGCTCCATACTGACCCCTCAATTTTCTTTTTAGATTCTCCAATACTACTGGTATAACAAATGGCCGTACGGGATTACTCACCAAATCCTCCTCCTCTGGACTGTCCACTCTGCTAACATATAGCCCCAAGACTACCCTGGGTGGTGGTTTGTCATCAGGTGTTTTCTTTTCATGTCTATTTGTCATTACCTCCATATTTGCTTTTTGTGACACACATTGAGATCTTTCAGAGTTAACCACCCTTTGTTTCATACCATGTGCCACCCCACTACCATGTGCATTACTACTTGTGCCCTCAGGAATGCAAGCCATCTGTTTTCTAAAATCAGTTTCTATAGAAGGACACTCCATTGCCCTATGTCCCAGACCTTGACATTGAAAACACCTCATTGGCCCCATCCCTCTACTATTACATTTTGCCTCTTCTCCCACCTTACCCCTTGTTGTTAATGCTCCTATTTGTTGTCTTTTGGGCCCGCCAAATGTAGGATGGAACTCCCTTAGTCCTACATCCAATTCTAGAACTGTTTTATACCTTTCCCCCAGTTTCTGGGGAACCCCTCTGTAAAGACAAGCCTGCCTCAATCCTTTGTCTAAACCAGATCTAAACTCCCTAATCAATAGTCTTTCTGGCCAGGTGTGCAACCTATTTGCTAATTTTCAAAACTCTCTGACATATTCTACATCAGGCCTCCCTCCTGCTTTAATGACATTAAGGCTTCTTCATATTGATGTATCCTTGACCTATCTTCAAACTGAACTTTGAGTGCATTCAAAAACAAATCAAAATCAATCAATTCCTTCACATGCACACTGTTCAGCTCTGCTACCCAATCGGCAGCATCACCTGTTAACACTTCGTTATAGCAATGATAATAGACCACTGAGAAGGTAGCAATTTGAATATAATTCTAGGTGGTCCACAACTTGGCTTAAAAATAATGCCAATCTGTCAGGGTTCCCATCAAATGAGGTGTTTATAGGGAGTGGACCCCAAACTATTCTTTGGGGCCAATATCCAGACATCCCTGATGGACCCCAGGACGAAACTGGTTGTCTACTGCCCACCTGCGCATCTCTAAATTCAGCCCTGGAACCTACCGACTTAGAGGTTTTACTCCGAGTTCCTGATACTCCTACCACATCTGCTGATGACTCATCTACTTCCATAGAAAATGCTCCCTTCGAGCACCTACTCATATCCCTGCTATCTCTGGCACTTGAACTGAAGAAAGATGCGTCTTCCATCCTAGGTCCCTTCCCTGGACTGTCCCAAACATTCTGGAGAGTAGATTCGTGAATGCTTAGTTCACCATACTTGACACAGAGTAATTCCAACGTACTAGCGTTTAAACTGATAGTAGAAGTACTCCACTCATCTTCATCAGCAATCCATTGTTCTCTCCATTTTTCAAACATCCCAGAGGCCAACAGCATAAAAGTGGGAGGCTTCCCTTGTGAAACCTTTCCCATCATATCATCCCTCAACTCCAATCCCAACTTCCGTTCCTTCCAGATTTTCGGCCGTACCATATCCTCATATCTCTCATTATCTGTTTGTACACTATCCATAGGAAAAACATTATTGACCAATTGGATTGAGGGCTACCCAGCCAACACACCAGCTCCGCCAATGGCAGTATCCGCCTCCACCTCCAAAATGTCTTCCAAACCGCCGCCAACATTGGTACCTTCAGCCGTAATATTGTAGATACCGAAATAATATAGGAGAGGGAGAGCTGACTTTCCTCTCAACCATTCTTTAGGTCAAATACATGGAGCAAATAAAACAAACTTGCTTCAATATTTTGTAAAACAAAAGCTTCTTTTTATTCTTTCCTCTGCAAGAACACCAAGAAAAGAGTCAAGCAAATAAAATAAAATTGGCTCTAACCTGAGTTCAACGAAACCCGGTATTTATAATAATTTCCCCTTATTACCCTTTATTACCCATGATTACCCTTATCACCTATGATTATCCATCATTATTCAACCATATTCATCATAGTTAATTCCCATATCTTAACCAAACAGCTTTTTCAATACACCCCACGTGTTTATTATATACAATCTATGCTGGTGGAGGGAATTGCCATTCTTCCAATTGATGGGGCTTCATTTTGAACGTGTGTGTTGCGTAGTTGTGACACTGAGAAACATGAAATACTAAAGTAGTATGTGGGAGTCCACTTCTCTTTCATTTTGTGGGATAACTTTCTCTTCCATGAAGTACAGAATTCAATTTATATTTTACTGTAGGAAAACAAAATATAGTGAAACAATATATTTATTTCATATTGTATGTTACTATAGAAGCTCACAAAAAACTTGAAAATTGCCTTTAGAGAGTAAGAATTGTTTCTAGGCAACCAAAAATGGGTTAGGTTAAAAAAAATCTTTGTCCTCTTGAATCCAGATAGTCTGTATTCATGATTATAATGAGTTTACCCATTTCTCCCTGCTCCAAAGACTATATGACTCCTCCAGTCTTTCCTATTCATGGAGGTTGTTTGTGCAGTTTAGAATCTGATCTTCTAAGTTTCAAATCACTTAAGAATCCTACATAAGCATAAAGACATCCCCATCTAATATATTTGTACCTTCTGATGGATACATTCAGAAATTGCCTTTTGATAGTTCCATAACTCAGAATTAAAACCAAATGCATACCACATTTCTTCCAAATCAAGTCTAAATTGATAAAAGGTAATTCTTGTTTAATGATTGCCTTATTTAGACCATTCAATTATGACGGTGATGAAAAAGTAATTTTACAAGCAATCCTTGATTTTACAACTTTTGCAGGTCTGTAAAGCAAAGAAAAGCTCAAATAAGACCATGAACACAGTTGTGGTTTCTCTTAGTGAATACTTCCCTTAACAACAGGGGTAGGCTGCTTTGGGTTCACCCTGGTTTGGGTAAACCCATAGCTAGTTTTATGGTTGGTTTGGTGAACCAGCAAATCCCACCCCTGGCTGGCCCCACCCCACCTGGCCCCACCCTGCCCAGGAGTCCCCACACAGCCCATTTGGATGCCAGTAAGTGCAAGGCCCACCTGGAGGCTTGGGGGAGGCTGTTTTTGCCCTCCCAGAGGCTTGAGGAAAGCCTCGGGAACCTGGGGGGGGGGGGCTAAAAATGGGCCTCCTGGAAGTTCTGTAAGGCCAGAAATGGAGCCATTTACGGACTCCAGAGGGCCTCTGGAGCATGGGGGAGGCCATTTTTCACTCTCCCAGAAGCTCAAGGAAAGCCCAGGGAGGGTGAAAAAGCCTCCCCCCCAATGGTGCAGGAAGCTGACTAGGCCACACCCACCATAGCCAACTGGGCAGATATATTTTTGAAGCCTACCCCTGCTTAACAACTAAGTTGTTGGCTCCAATTGTGGTTTCTAAATGAAGACTTACTGTACTTTATAATAAATAGTTCAACTTGGCCTCACATCAGAATCAATAGATTCAATTTTACTTTGTAGATCTTTCCTTGCATGTAGCAATAGAAAGACTAGTTGTTGCCTTGCCAGTCAGAATCTACATCCTTGAACAATCCATGTTTAGGTCTAGTTTATTCTGAAATCATGACTTTAATTAATGGAACTACTGGATTATTACATACACCAGTACAGGTCTGACAAGGTGCCCAATGTGGTATCTGGTAGAGCTAATATGCCCATGTGTTATGTCTCACCTGTATCCACAGGTGAACAATCAAAATTCTAAAGTTCCAAAAATATAAGCAACCAAAAACAAACCCCAACAAAGATAACTGCTGAGGTTTTTCCAGTCCTCAGCAGTAATTTCAAAATCTGTTTGGCAATCCTGAAGTGCCTATAAATCCCAATGCCTCAGAGAATCTTCACAGTACTTTCGCTCCAACAATATACTTTGCTTCTGGCAAATTTCTCAAGCCAATCCGTTTCCTTTTATCCCCTAAAGGGGGCGTGTTAGTCTCATTAATCACTGGCTTGACTCTTCTTTCCCAATTGAGATTGATGTCTCAATCTCCGTGTATTTCTCACGTCAAGCCAAGATCCCTCAAAGCCCCCCTCCTCACTTGAAACCTCTCGCACGTTTTCCTGATTATCCATTCCTGGCTGCTGTGTAATCAGAGAGGGATCTTCGGGGGAGGACTCTGACCCCTTCAATAAATTAGGTTCGTCTCTCATAGCTAAGTCCACTTCCTCATCCTGGCTACCTTCAAAATCACTCAACAATGCAGGCTCATATCTCAGTGCCAGATCCCCTTCACTCAAGCTCACATCTGCTGATGGACCAGATTCAAATCCCGGAGTCACAACACCCATGGATACCTTCCATCTCATTTATTTCTTTCCCCACCAAATCTTTTCCATTTCAAAAAGGTTTGTTTTTAAGAATAACCAGCAAGCTGAAATATATATCAGCCTCTAGTATTGCCTTTCTTTCTTTTAATAATGCCTCCAGCCCATAAATGAATCCTGTAAGCTTGGTGGATACTTCAGTCCAGTGTTTATAAGTTTGCTCACGTGGCCAGAAAGAACACAAAAGTAAGCCTTCAAGGAAATCAATGCTTTGTATCAAATTATGCCCCCGCCAGCATTATTTTCTGAATGGACAGGGCCCCCTTCAATAATTTTATAAAAGTACCCACATCATATTTCCAAAATTTCAATTTCAATATGTCCAGTAGGCCAGAAAACATGTGAATTATGTGTTATGATTGGCAATAAATAAAACAAACATATATACTTGAAAGGATGGGTTAACAAAGGAAACATTTCACCTGAAGGTTCCAGAGGGCTGCAGAATCATTATCATAAAGGAAAACAAATGAACTTTAAATTATGCTTGAAGATGTTTAGAGAAATAGTATGGATGCATCTACTGTATATAATGATTTGCTGGAACTAATTGAGTAGCAAATGGAATAATAACTATGGCCCATCTCAATGAATGTAAATACTGTAGTTAATTTGGGTCTTGAGAGTTAAAGAGAAAACTATGTCTCCACTTACGGCAGACTCTCAGGAACAAATAGACTTTGAATTCTTTGTGCCCAGGCAGCACAGGGGAACAGATAGTGAAAGAGATAAAGTACCATAATAATCAGATTCCAGAGAGACATCCTCATTATTCTACTGCCGTGAAGCAACAAACATTCCAGTTTACTATGGCAAAAGCTTTTGTGGACTATAGTCTACTTTATCAGCACAACGAAAAAGTCAACATCAATAGGCAAATCTATCATAAGGTTGATGGATTTCAATTCCACAGAGTTGAAACCTACTGTTAATAACCCAAACAGATAAAGATAGCATGAGCTAATATTAGCTAATGGTTAAAGGGAAAGGCATACTCACTGGCAGTACTGCTCCCAAAGTCTACATATAAACTTACTGTGCTGACCAAGGAATTCTGCAATTGGCTTCTGTTGAGTTGATGCAACAAAAACTCAGCTTTAATAGAGTTACTGTTCACACAGATGGTTCTACTTATATGGAGTTGCATTCACATAAAAATGTTTTCCAAACTTTTTTCCAGCCACTTTGGGACATTAGAGACATTAGAAATAGAGACAAAGTCTTAATCCTCAACTTGTTATTAATATTCAAGCACAATTAATATTTTTTCACAAGGACAGTTGTGTTAGTTCTCATCCTCACACTTCATTTATTGCTGCATAAAGATTCTTGTTACTTTTTAAGGGGACATGTCTATATTCTTAGTCTTCTGTAGAGACAGATTAAAGTTGTTGTTGATGTCCCAATGTGAACCAACTATGAATCCTCAATAATGGGGGTGACAGTGAGGTTGTCAAGATCAGAAAAATACCTAGCATTTATTTACTTTTTAAGACTGCTCTCTTTCTCAACTATCTATGGATTCTCTGCTCTGGGAAAGTTTTGATTTGAGTTATGGGGGAGGGTGGCACCCAGTAAAAAATCAGTTACTTGCATTTTATTGTCATTGTTGTTTCTTTTACCATGGCAATATCAACCTCCTAGAAGACAAGCAATTTCCAAATGATTTCAGTCTTGCAAGAGACTGATATATATGTATGTATGTATGTATGTATGTATGTATGTATGTATGTATGCAGTAGTGGTATTTTACCGGTTCAACCCAGTTTGGCTGAACTGGTACCACTGAGGATCATCTGTAAGTGAACCACTATGTTCCAATGATTAGCTGCTGGGCCTGCCTGCCCACCTTGGCTCTATTCTGACCTTTATTTCCTGGTTTTCAAGCTCAACTGCTTTGCACAGCACAGTGGATTGCCACACGACAGCTGCTTAAAACACAGGGAGATTGCAGGATTGCAGGAGAAGGTCAGTAGCAAATCCTCTGCACACATGCGCAAAGTGCACGCTCACCAAACTGGTTGTTACACCAGTTGAATCACACCCCTGAGCCACACCCATCAAGCTATGCCCACAGAACTGGTAGTAAAAAAATTTGAATCCCACCACTGTGTATGTATGTATGCATGTAGAAATATGATATCTAGGCTATCAGATGCTGGGTAAAGCAGAAAGGATATTTGTGGAACAGTTTGTGAGCTCTGACCTGAAAGACATTTTCTAAAAAAAAAATCAAAACAGGTTCTGGAAGATCTATAGATACAACACGCTGTCCTCTTCATCTATTTTGGCTTTGGTAGAAAAGAGCAACTAAATACATTGCTTGTATAGAATAGAGCTAAGAGTGTGTTTATTTGTCATGGGATTATTGATTATTAACCCCCAAGAGATCAATAACTTGCCAACAGGGCTTTGGAGAGGTATGGGATGAAGCTGGAAAGAATGCCTGCTGTCCCCCAACCTTACTCTATCATACATTAAGGAAAATAATTGGAGATGTTTTCCATCTATATGGGATGATACTGGATAAGAGGGGAAAGAAAGCCAGAGAATCTACCAATCACTGTCCTGAACCCTTCATATATTACATCTGTAAGGACAACACAACACTCCAGCTACTCATTGCTTTGGCACAAAGATGTGGATGCAACATAAATTGCATTGATATTCTTTTCTGATAACTCAAGGCCTAGAGCAATGAACATCAGTGTGACAATGAGCCCTCATTCATCAGTAACTGTAAGACAATGCTATGCACCAAACTGTTCCAATCTAGTTTACAGACACAAATATATATGTGTGTGTGTACAGGTAGTCTATTTGGTCTATGGTAACAGTATGGTTGACCTTTACAATTGTGGTATATCTCATCAAAATGCCAACCTCTGCTAGCTGAGGCCTATGTATTTTGTATCAACATTTCTAAAAATGACAGTTCCAACATGTAGCAAATATCACATTAATTTCATAATTTCAAGATTGTAGATGTAAGAAAGAAACATTCAGTATTGAGGATGGGGGAGCATTACAAAATTGAAATTTGCCTCCTCCCAAATTATTTGTTCACCAAAGGCAACGTGATTATTTTCTTCCTGAAATCAACTTTCTAAAAAAAAAATACTACCCAACATCTGTTCAAGTTACTTTATAGCTGAATGTACAAGGTTGCCAGGAGTAAAGTGCATGTCAAATAGAACTAGGGGTATTAGCATATCTTTTGAATTTGGCAGCTGTCCAAGAATGGGGTGGACATAATCTGGAACTTTATTTTTCCAGCCTGAGTTTTGCTTGCTCTTTTTTAAAGCAGAGCTTACTGAAAAAGCTGATTAGAGAAAAGACTTTTGACACTGAAAGATGAGGGTGGTGAGGGATGAGGGAAAGAGAGATATGAATTCATTTCTAAAGCTGACTGCCCCTGGTGGAACATTGGAAATAGAATTCCAATGTAAAGATGAAAATGAAACTGATACCCTGAGCACAGTTTATGCTTTTGATTGATGGAAAAGAACAAGCATGAGGTTATTAAAGGTGATGATGTTTTAAAAACCATAGCTTCTAGATAGGGTAGGGAGAGGCTGAAAAATGGGTATTTTCAAGAATTTCCAAGCAGAGATCTAAGACTTCTGTGATCACAAGATCAGGAAAAAGTGAGAATCTCAATGTTCACGAGTAGTTTACCTGAAAAGGAATTTCGTCTGGGTCTAAGATGTAGCTGATACTGCTTTTATAAACAACAAACATTTGTGGGTATTATCACTTAAACATTCAAAATGCATTCACCAATTTATATGAAGAAAAGAGGGTGGTGGGAAATCCCGAAGACTAGAGGGGAGAAATTTAGTAGGTTTTTATGAGAATCTCTTACATCTCTTAGAAGACAAGGTATTTGAGAAGACTTTCTATATTTCCACTTTAAAAATAAATGAACAAGCATTTTCATAACTTTGTATACAGTTATCATGATGATGTAAGGCAGAAAATTTTGAGTAACGTTCATGGTGGCTATAGAATTCATGTACCTGTCATCTGTACATGTGAAAAGTGCTGGTCCAAAGATAGTCAACTTTATTCTGGTCCAAGTCATCTGAAAAGCTTACCCTCACCCAATTTTCACTTCAAAAGCTCCTCCCTATGGAAATGCATCATCATCATCAATCATCATTATCATCATCATCATTATCTCCATCCTCTAAGGACAGAAAGGCAATTCAAAAACTGAGAAGTTCATCCATTACTCAAATGGCTGTCAATCAACTTATCTGAGACACATCTTGCAATGTAGGTCATACAATTAAAGAAATAAGTAATTATTGACAAGCACCATATGAACTTAGTTTTTAAATATTCAACATCTCTATCCTTGCTATCCTAAACAGTCAGTGAAGTTCAGAGCATTCTTTTAAAAAAAGTTAACACAAACCCCTGATGCAGTTTCAATAAAAATAAAAACTGCACTAATCTTAGATGAAATAATTATATGATTAAGTGCCAAATCCTCCAAAGTTATCATAAGTAGAATTAATCAATTAAGTGGCAAAATGAACAAATTAAAATGGACTGCTTGTTTTCTTCAAAAATGGTCCAAGTCTATTAATTTTGCCATGTAACTCCCTCAAAATTTTATTCTTTTCTTCCCAGTGTAAAGTGGGTGTCCTAATTAGGTAAAAGAATGGAATATAACCTATGCACAGGGGTATCATTTCATACACAAAAGAGAAGGTTGCAATAGCAGGCACTACTTTTGCAAAATTCAACAAGAATATGTTTAACACATTCAAGGTTAAAAGCACTTTTAGAAGATAAAATATATTGATTATAGAAGTGCAGAAACCATTGGCTCCAATTTCAGGAAGACTTCAGCTAAAGCACTTCACACTATAAAGCACTCCACAGTCTATCTAATCTGTTTTTATGTCTGAAACTGAAGCTCCTTTCCTCTATTGTCTGGAGTAGGAAAAATATTAATGATTGTCATACTTAATGTTGCAGATTTATGTGGGGGTGAATCTTAAGATCATTTCTGGAGAGAATAATGCAGATTTAAAATTTGATTGTTGAAAAAATATTACTTTGCTATTTTGGATTATGTTATTATGCCATTTGTAATCTTAATAGCCCCCATGAGATGTATCTTTGTTTAGTGAAGGGAGCATGTGTAAAATTTTAGGTGTGTAGTTCAAGAGGATGTTTGTAAGATATAATGGTACCCTTTATAAATAGAGTAACCTTGTTGTTTAGGTAGAGAGAAATTCCTAAGATTTTAGATATTTACAATTTTACATAAAATATAGCACAGCAACATAGTTAATCTATGCTACTCAGAAAATAACTTGTCAAGATTAAAAACTGGAAAACAATGGTACAAATCCATGTTGAAATTTTCATCCTTCTTTCCCAGTAGGATAGCAATTGTAATAGCAATAGCAATAGCACTTAGACTTAAATACCTCTTCACAGTGCTTTACAACCCTCTCTGAGTAGTTTACAGAGTCAGCATATTGCCCCCAAAATATGGCTCCTCATTTTACCCACCTCAGAAGGAGCAAAGGCTGACTCAACCTTGAGCCAGTGAGACTCAAACTGCCAATTTGCAAGCAGCCAGCAGTCAACGGAATTATCCTGCAATACTGCATTCTAACCACTGCGCCACCATGGCTCATATTTCCAGTGCCTTGAAAGTTAGAGGACCTGTGTACTGCATGAGCCAGAAAGAGGGCTGAGAAAATAACTACAGACCCCTCAGATCCTGGACATAAATTGTTTCAATTTCTCCCCTCAGGGTACTGCTATAGAGCATTGCATACCAAAACAACTAGATATAAAGGTAGTTTTCCCCCCATGTCATCATTCCGCTAAACACATAATTCCCACAGAAGTGTCTAACAGTATAGTAGGAGTGTATTACTATTACCCTTCTCATCTTTCTTATTACCTACTCCTATTGATATCTTATGATTATCATTTTATTTATGATTGTATTTTATGATTTATGATTTATCACTTTGTTGCTTGTATATACAGTGAGAGCTTATGCATCAGAGACAAATTTCTTGTGTGTCCTGTCACACTTGGCCAATAAAGAATTCTATTCTATTCTATTCTACACCACTGATAGCTCAATCACATTCTGAAATCAATGAAGATGATGATGATGATGATGATGATGATGATGATGATGATGATGACGATGACGATGACAACGATGATTGTATTTGATATATATGCCCATCTTTTCAGA
This sequence comes from Pseudonaja textilis, assembly GCF_049901715.1. NCBI lineage: Eukaryota > Metazoa > Chordata > Lepidosauria > Squamata > Elapidae > Pseudonaja > Pseudonaja textilis. Next base: position 180,202,110 of record NC_141990.1, on the reverse strand, counting down.
TATAACTTCATTACAGCATTTCATTTCAAATGTAAGTGTTATTTTCCAAACACCAAAGAAATTTGGAGTCAACAGAATCCAAAGCAGATCCATAATATAGATACGGATATGCAGATGCCACAATGAAGTTATATTATCTTCAGTAAAGTTATTTCATTCCAAATTAGCTATAAATATGTAAAAGAGTGTTCTTTATAGCCTTGGCCAATCAGGAAGGAACAAAAAAACCAACCCCCAATTCCCTTCTCTGGCATTTAAAAACAAGGCATTTAAATGCTCATCTATGAGACAAATCCAGATTTATTGCCTCCATTTTCTGTCCCAGGAAAGTTGTCAAGGAATAGGCCAATAATCTTAAGTAGTCAGCATGAAAGTCATTCTACATCTGGTTAACCAAGGACAGTAAATCCAAGAATAGTCCGGGTTTTTTTTCCTGGTTTAAAAGAGTCATCTGACAGCATAAGCAGTCACTAAGCAGTCCAGAATCAACAGGTCCAAATATGAAAGGGGTCAAGGTTTCCAGAGAGCCAGTTTAACATAGAAATCAGGACATCATGAAATTCTAGTCCTGTCTCAGGAACAAAGCCAGTTCGGTGATCTTAAGTCAGTCACTCTCAACCATAGGTAGAAAGTGATGGCAAAGCACTTCCAAAATATTGCTAAGAAAACTGTAGGGACCTGTTCAGCAGTCACCAGGAGCCAATACAGATTTAAAGGTATGAGTGTGTATGCACGCGTGCACACACACACACAGACACACACACAGACACACAAAGTTTCCAAGCATAGACAAGGCAAATTTTTCTGAATGGTGTTTCTAAAAACTTGAACAAGTGTTAACTTTGGTTATAGGCCATGCAAATCATCCCTAATTCAAACAGAATTGGGAAAGCTGATATTTGAAAAGGGCAGAATTAAATTTAAATTAGTGATCTTAGATTTCAGGACAAACCAATTTGAAACTACTTTAAGAATTAATTTGGAAAAAAAACATATTTCACAGATTGTATAATGAGGAAACAGCAAAACACCTGCAACTGTTTTCATTATTGGACAGAATAGTAGGGAAGGCAGACTTTTTCATGGACATTAACATGTCAGTTTTTCTACTAGATAATTACATTAAGGACTTTACTCCAATACATTGTGAAATATTCTCCTCACATTCTTTTAAAGCAGAGATTAGACATGATGAATTAGGTGTGAGAAATTAGCTGAAGACAATTTGTGCAGATTAATCTAATGCAGAAGGGTCCTACTCCAAAACTGTTTAAAATAAAGGCTCTAGTTTTTCCACTGGTTTTCTTGCAGTACCATGTTCTTTGATATGGCATTGAAGAATGATCTTTTATTTGTCCTTGAACAGTGGCATGCATTGGTGTTTCTTAACAATGGGGCACCAATACTATTAGGAGAGCAAGACTGGAACCTGTTTCAGGGCTGGTGGGAAGAACACTTAAAAAAAAAACGCTGAACATGCCTGAGAAGAATTATCATTCACCCCATAGTTGTGCTGTGTCTGGTCCTTAGATTTTCTGGTTTGCTTGTGTTTAGCATAGTCAGATAGCAAGTTTAATTCTTCCTGGGAATGGACTCTTGAAAACTAGTAGCACTTGGTTGTATAAATTGATGGTTTCTTGGTATCAATCTAAGTTATCTAAGATACCATGTTTCCCAAATCCTACATAAATTCTTTCTGGTCAACTTAGAGAGTATGCTAAAAGTTCCAACTAGTAGGGCATTGAAGTGGGAAGGGATTTAATGGAAGATGTTCTCTTCATTGTTTCTCTCCTATAGGACAATTTGGCTCTCAATATAAGGATGTCCCTTAATTGTATGGACTGTGGATTGTAAAGACCTGGTTCTTCTAAATTTTTCAGAAGTGACTGTAAAAATATAAGTGCAAAAATTGGTTTTATTTTACTGTTTATTGTATTGGGTTTTTTGTATGTTACTGTTATGATACTTTTATTGCATATACATGTAAATTCTATTGGTGAAATAAAAATAATCATTAATTGTTATTAAAATCAAATACTATTGATGTCCATCGGGGTGCTGATCAAGGTGCTGCACGAGGCCAATGGGCACATCATCACCTGTGAGACCAACACAGGTGAGGTCTACTACGGGAAGCTCATTGAGGCTGAGGACAATATGAACTGCCAGATGTCCAACATCACCGTGACCTACTGCGATGGGTGCATGGCGCAGCTGGAGCAGGTCTACATCTGTGGCAGCAAGATCCACTTCCTGATCCTGCCTGACATGCTGAAGAACACGCCGATGCTGAAGAGCATGAAGAACAAGAACCAGGCTGGGCGCCAGGCATGGCAAGGCTGCCATCCTCAAGGCGCAGGTGGCTGCAAGAGGAAGGGGACAAGGAATGGGACATGGCAACATTTTCCAGAAGCAGCAGTAACTTGTGATCAAACCCTGCTTTGCTAAAGACAAAAGTGTGCTGTTTGTATTTGTGTGTACTTTAATAAATATGTTTCTTACAAAATAAAAAAAAAATCAAATACTATTTAGCCCTTTGAAGTGTGCAAAGACAAGAAACAGACACAGGTGAAATTCTTGGAATGTTTGTGTCCTCCCTCATTCTGAAAAACAATAATTTCTTAGGTTACTATGGGATTTTGTAGATATTATCTGGGATAAAGATCTCTAATAAATGCAGGTTATTAAATCTGATGCAGTGCAGTTACCAATATCTCTACATTTTACTGTAGGTTGTATTGTTAACAAACTGTGTATATTTAATTCACTGTATATTTTTTATTTTGATTCTCTGGATTTAAAAAAAAAAGATGAATTGGGAATTAAAAGTAATTGATGCTTTTTGTCTATTTTGGAAGATGGTCTTTTTCCATGTATAGGATTTTAGGGTACATAAGCATACATAGTGGTTATGGAGAGAGGAGGAGGGAGGGAGGGAGGGAGAGTCTTATCCATCTCTGGAGATGAGCCCTTAGATCAGGATTTTTTTTATTAGGCTGAGATTTAATAATAACTGTTGATCATACTAGTATTACCACTGCAACTACTTGGAAATATTTATCACAGGGAACTGAAAGCCTGGCTTAGCTTGAACAGATGAAAGCAAAGATTGCCCTCCCTCCATATCTCAGAAACATAGTTTTTTTGTGAATGTTCAGTAGGTTTCAGTGCACAAGAATAAAGTATTCTTAACTGCAAAGGAAAGTTTTACCTCACCATTTCAATCTGCTATTTCCCTTTGATGCTCCCGAAAGAATTTTCTTTTTTACCCTGATTTAATGCTGAATCAGTGCAAAAAAGGCACAGCATTGGTTAAAAATGCAATTTTGAAAACCTGGATGATGTAAATTTGCAATGAACTTGTATGAAATGAAGATAAATACACTGTACCTGGAGATGTGGTATCGTCATAGATTATGTCAAAGATTAAGACATCCATAATTGATTTAGCTAGCAAAAGACAAATGAGGCACTCTGGCAGTGGGGAAATAATGTATAAAGAAGCTTTGGTGCTTATTGTAAAACACAATTTAAAAGCCACAAAATAACTTTTACAAGTCAAAATTATGCTCTTTATTTAATTTAATAAAATATACACCAGTAAGTATTGTAGGTAGTTATAGAATTGTGGTGGCCTTGGTGCTTTCTGAGCTTGGTTGTTTGCTTGCAGGAATTCCACTACTTGAATAGATGGGTAGCTTTATCACTATTAGACAGAATGGGGTTTGCTCTCTGTTTATATATGGTAGCTTGTCCCCATGCCCCTTCCAACCTGCATAGCATCCTTGTGCATCAATACTGTTCCACATTGTACCTGTAAGCCTCTTCAACCTTTGCAACATCTCACACACATACCTCCGAGCACCCCAGGCACCCTTCTGAATTTGGAAGGGACACTCTGCACAAACTCTCCAACCTGCACAATACTTCTCATGCACTCTTACATACATCCACACACATGCACTGCATCCCTGCATGTCCCCCCTGACCCATGGAGCATCTCCTGCACACCCCTTCCAACCTACACTGTACCCCATTATACTTTCCTCAATTGGTAAGGTGCCTTCCATGGACCCAATGCAACTCCATGAACCCTTTCCAACCCACACACAATTATTACATATCATTGTGCACATTCCTAACACGGGCCGTACCCTCACATGGACTCCCCATCTTGCAAAATACCTCAAATGCACTTCCTTGAACCTTCACAATTCTTCCTGAACCATGCTGCAACCCCATGCACCCTTTCTTTAGAATGGAACTGGCTGGGATGTGCATTAACAGTGCACTTTTTCTTGATATCCATCAATCTTTTTGTTCTCCATTCCCCCAGCAAAGTAGCAGGCAGTTTGGTAGGTCAGCAGAAGAGGAAGTGAAATAATTTCCTACATTCCCTGCCAGCTTCCCACAAGCAATGTCAATAGGGAAATCAGGAGAAAGTTGGAAGTTGTTCCCACTCCCACTGCTTTTTTGCCGACCTATGGTCATTCTCTTTCTTCATTTAGGTAAGGTAATATTTCTGAATTGATGATTCAGTGGGTCATGGGTTCTCTAGTCCCTACCATTTTCAAGGAGAACACCAGGAATCACTCCAAAGCCTGATAGAGAACCAGATAAATTAAGAAATGAACTTAGTGGAAGTCATTAAGGATGAATGTGAAAAGAAACTGCCAAAAGTGAAGAAATAGAACAAAGCAAATTCGATGTTATAACAAACCATGGAAATTGCCAAAAAAGAAGCCAAAGTTTCAGAGACCTGTGAGAAAAAATGAGTAGAATTACAACAACATCTGTTAAAAAAAATGAAAATGGAAACAGAAATGGAAAAACAAATCTTTTAAAAGATATCTGAATGCAGAAGGAAGTTCCAACCTTGAATTGATATGCTAAAGGATGCCAATGACCAGATAGTAAACAATTCAAAGGAGAGCAAAGGAAGATGGAAGGGCTATATTGAAACACAGTACAGTAGAGATGCCAACATTCAATATAAAATCAAAACACCCAGGATTATGGATCTCATAAACCTCTGTTTAACTATATACTTCCAATTTGATGGACATATTTACCAACAACTTAAAGGACACCTATGGGACCATTGCTTTCAGGACTTATGGTGGAGGTCATCATGCAATGTCTAGAAACCATAGCACTTTCACAAATGCAACTGAATTTAAGGATCAGGTATGTAGATAACACCATCACCATAATAAAAAGGACCAATTAAAGGACACCCACAGAACCATCAATAACATTTTTAAAGAGATTCAGTTAACTAGAGAAGAAGATAACATAAACTTGATACCCTTCCTGGACAAACTGATCAACAGAGACCACAGTGGCAAACTAGAAACACAAGTCTACAGAAAAACCACCCATACTAACCAGGTACTCCACTACCAAAGCAACAACCCAACCTCACAGAAGAGAAACTGTATAAGGACTTTATTAGATGAGCCCAAACACACCGCAGCAACCTGGAACAGCAGAAAAAGAAAATAGAGCATACAACATATTCCAACAAAATATCCACACTTTATCAAAAACTCCCTGACCACTCAACTCAATACAGCACAAACAAGACAAACCCTAAAAAAGAATTACACTGCCATACATCAAGAATATCTCAAAACCACCAACAGACTATTACAATCACATGGAATCACTGTAGCACACACTCTAACTAAAGCCCTTCAAAACATTCTAAGCAGACCAAAGGCTCAATAACCCCAGAAGAAGAAAAAAAACATGTGTCATCTACAACATACAATGCAAGGACTGCAACAACCACTATGTAGGAAAACAAGCAGAAGAACTGGCAGACCACATCCATGAACACCAACTAGCAGTCAGAAGACATGATGAAAATTCTTTAATTTCACCACAAATAGACAGATTTAACCATAGTTTCAATTGGGAAAATGTGCTCATCCTAGACCAAGCCAAGTCCAAAAACAACAGGGAATTTATAGAAGCACTCTGACAAATCAACCATCAATTGTTCTGACCCAAACCTAGTTCCAAGAGAACAAACACAAGACAAAAGCAGCAGTATAATCTTTTTAAGTTTCAGCTAAGAATCCTGTTTCTTCACAGATAAAAGGCTGCTTCCAACTAATTAGCTCTGACAAGAAAGCCTTGCCAAGTTTTTTCAAGTCTGACAAAAAATAACAGATAAGTAATAGTTTATAAGAGTCTTCAAATACCAACTGTAATGTCTACAAGACTGATTTCAAAGCTTCTTTGCCTTCTGCAAAGAAGGTTAGTTTCACAGCTGGCTTTTATCTTCTTGAAGGAGGGGCCATTACCTTGCAGCCTTACTCCTGAGTCACCCGTGCTGTTGTAACTGTTCTTTCCTTCAAGCAATCCTTCACACACATGCACTTGGAAAAGGCTCCTCAGGAACCTCCTCATCACTGCTGCCAGCCCCCACAATTTCTGAAGGTAGCAGTCTACTCCCTGATGGTTCTGGCCCCGTATCTGAGTCCTCGCTCTCCTCAGCTGTCTGCATCTGCTGCCAGCTAACCACAACATTAATAGACACCAGTACACAGACATTAACAACATCTATAGACAATGTAAAAGAGACTATCACCCAGCCAAAAAGGAACAAAAAGACCCAAGAACCTCTCCACCAGCAATGAGCACCCAAATCAGCATAGATTAACTCCAAGGTTAACATCAGACTAACAAGTTAAAAAAATACCCCAATCAAGAAGCTGCCAAAGAAGCCAAGAGCAAACAATCCAATCAAAGCATCTCTAAGACCCCTCCAACCAACACTGACAGGCAAGCCACTATGACAGCAAACAGCACTCCTTGCTAGCACTGATGAAGTTACCTAGTTTGGGTAATGAAACATCTGCAAGAAAACAAGCAAGCTCAGAGAGCATCAAGGACCCCTTATGTCAACCCTGAGCTACAAATACTCTCTTTTATTAGATTTTGTTTTTGTTTAGTTATCAACATTTCTTTAAAAGTTTTATTTAATAAGTATCTATGAAGTGTCTGCCTTGCTGACTTGCTTTTAAAAGCAATTTTGTAATTTTTTTTCAGTATTTGATCAGTTCGTTTGAAGAAAACTGAATGCCAGCCCCATTTAAAGTTATCTTTCAGTTTCAATTGTGTGCCTCCTCCTAGCTGTTATGGGGTACTGTTATAAACTTGTATTAGAGCATATGCTACCATTGGAGCTGTATACACTGAAGATGTTGCCTGCTTTGAGTCTTTTCAACCAGCCTCAGCAGTTCTTCAATTTCAATTTTGCATGATCTTTTGCTATGTACTATCACTCTGAGACCAAAGTCTGCTTTTTAAGTCTATGCCGATTCAACTTGACAGACATATTCATCTTCAGTATGACATAAGGAACAGAAGATCCATGCAACTCTTCTTTCCTGACAGAAATAATGACAAGAATAGGATAGTTGTTTCTTCTAATAAATGCCAGAACATCCAGGCTATCATAGGTTTCTTGTATGATCAACTTTCTACTTAATACAGAATTAAAAACTGTGCCTATGCATTTATTAGATTTATGATTTATCTTTATTTTATAATGCCAGTTGTGTACACAATGTTCCCTCTTCCTACTTTCCACAAACAAGCAAGCTCAGAGAGCACTAAGAACCCCTAAAGACAAAATCATTATCTTTATATTAAGAATATATATTTGTTACATTAAAAATATTGTTCCTAGAATTGTATGAATTGTTAGAATGTAGAAATACTTTATAAAATGTTGGATATATGTGAAAACCATATATTGAAAATTGAAAGTTTATAATATGTTTAAAGATTGTGGAAATTTTATGTCTTTAATTAGAGCATATGGACAAGATTTAGGTTATGCTTGTGTAAAAAAAGCTATCTATTGAGAAAATGTTATGCTTGTGTTTAAATATACTTTAAAAGAACTGAGCATATCAAGATGATTTGTACCCATCGTTTACAAAGTCTACAATATCTGCCAAAACATTTAATTAAAGGAGTGTTGCATTTGATGCCACATTATATAAAAATTTAAAACAGCTAATAGAGTGTTTAATATTGCATTGTTGGGTAATCTGTTCTTTTGACATTCCCATTTTGAGGTCAGGATTAGGTCAGTGTTTTACAAAGAAGGTTTGAGTATAATTGATAATCCAAAGCAATCAAAATGTGAGAAAGCTCACAGTAGCATGGAAGGGCAAAACCTGAAGGACACATTACTAGTGTTCCCACTTGAGAACCTGGAGTTGGAATTTGATCTTCCACTATTGATTGAAAAATGCCTTCAGATCTTCATTACTCAGTTCATGTTTTCAATGAAGTGAAATAATTAGAAACCTGATGAGTCTTGTGCTTCATTTGAGAATGAAACTTTCAAGTCAATGCTTTTATTTCAATGTTAATGCAAAGAGAATATTGACTACCACATGTGAGAAATGATATTTATTACAAGTATAGGATTAGTTTTTGTCTCTGACCTCTAAGAAGCCATACTCTCTAAGGAAAGATCTTTTTTAAACAGCGCAATCTACTGATAATCAATATTAGTCTTTTGAACCACTTCTGAATATCTTATGGTCTAGTTCTCCCACAGGACAGCAGAGATAAAAGGAATTTTCAATCAACAAGAGTCACAACTGAGCATAGAAAAATGGTAACATTTGAAAGTGTCATGGCTGGACAGACAACCATAAGGAGATTTCTCCTTTCTCCAAGAGAATTTTATTTTATTTTATTGTTTTATTTCATGTTATTGTTTATTTTATTGTTTTATTTTATTATTTTAGACTAAAATAATTAAAATTATCTGTAAAGGATTACAAATTACACACTGATACAACTTGAAAAAAATGGAACCCGTAACAAGTAATGGATTTTTTATTCTGTGTTGCTCTGTTAATTTTTTAGTCATTGCTATTTCCCACCATTTTAAATCGTGTGAAATAAAATAAGATAGAATTTGCTTTTGCAGTCTTTTGCTATAATAAATTTGGCAGCTAACAACCAAAATTTAATTAATATCTTGGGTTACACTATATTGTATGTCCTGGGGAGAACGGACAATAAAAGCCACACAAGAAATAATTATTTTTAAAAAATGTAATTTTTTTTCTATTTGCTCAAAAACCTGCAACTAAAACAAATAACTAAAAGAGACTTGCCTTTAGATATGGCAGTATCTAACAATTTGATTTCAACCTCTCCAATGCTATCTAGAAAATCTTTGATTAAGTTAATGCAATTATATTAATGTATGAGTGTAATATTACTAAATTTGCTTGCATAATGCAGCACTAAAGCGGTGTTGTGCTATCTATGAATTATTTTTATAGCTGGTTCTTGACAACTTGCTGAAATAAAGTGCTAGGAGAAGTAAGTACATCAAGGTCATATCCCAAGTCTTTCCATATTTTTAAAGCCATTCAAGAGAATAGCTGCTGCTGCATGTCCCTTCAGTTTGAAAAAATATTTCATGCATGAATGTTGTATAAGAAATCCATCAAGAGAAGGGCAAAATACTACCGGAGGCTTCTTTTGCAGTGTATGTGTGTGTGGCGGGGTGTTAATTCTTAGAACAATGCAAGAATATTCAGACTTTCACACTTGCACACAGATACTCATATCTACACACAGATTCTCAAATCTACAAGAATTTCATGTACACTATATTTAATTTGGATTATTAGAAGCGCTAGCAATTCTAAACTAATAAGCTTTCTGGAAAAAAATGAAAATCCTCCTTTAAATTATATTTAAAACAATAAATGTCAATGATTTGAGAAATTATATCTGCTTAGGGATTGTTATTGCCAGAAAATGGTTATTAGATAAATACTTTGCTTCACTTTTGTTTTGTCTTTTGGAGAGAGAGTAATAGAAGGAGGTGGTTGTTTGTGGTTGAGCTAGGATTCAAGGCTATTGTTTCTAAACAGTACACAGTTTGTCTATTTAGTTAGATATTTATTTGGGTACCTCAAAAAAAATCCAGGCAGTATACAAAAAATACAAAAGAAAAATAACACATATAACTAAAGCAAACAAAAGCAATTAAATGGGGATCGGGACTAAAATATATAATATCTCTCACCAACTGGGAACTCTATTGATTTTAATGAAAGCACCAGTTCTTAACTGCCTTTCCATTGGCATCCATGCAAAGTTGTTCAAGGACTTGCCCCTCTTTTTCAGCTACTATCTGTTCTGTTTTGTACCAAGAGAAGAGAATCCCCCAATGAATCCAAGCAGGGTAGAACAATGTTCTACTCAGAGTCAAAGATGAAATCTGTCCACTTCCAGGACCTATTGGCTCCCAATAGTATAATAACCATGCAATCTTGATACAGACATCTTCTGTGCAGAAGCTTGGTCAGGCCCATCCAGACCACCACATGCTCCAGACACTGGGATAGTGTCAATTTCTTGACAATATCTCTTGAGTGGCTAGAAACAAACATCCCTTCTGAATCAGTCATTGAGACCAGAGGTTTAGTTTTCCAAGCTTTCAAATTCATGCTGGAGCCTCTCCTCAGGGATACGATGGCCTATCCTCTAACCACATAGAGAGAGAAGTTCTCTGAGGATGGGCTCCAACATGAGTCTGAAAGCTTGGAAGGCTAAACCTCTGGTCTGAGTGTCCAAATGTCAACTGTCCCATTGGCATACGCAGCAAAAGATACTCCTAGGACATTATTTTACCAAGAGTATAACTTTACTGATAGATCCATATAAGCACAGTAGAAAGAGAAGCCACTTCTGAATTTTCACCCAAAAACTGCAGAGTTGCAATACTCCTTTCCTCCTTGGGCCACCCACTGCCCAGTTCCACCAATCCAGTGCAATCTCTTTGTTTTGGGAAACAGTCTGCTCAGCTCACAAGAGCGTCATCATTTGACCTTGAGGTGTCAAGACTCTCGCAGACCACAGATGGTGCACATGAATACCTCAGTTCCCTCCCAGCCACCCATGCATTCCAATCATTCCTTCCCTTTCCCTGGTTTCTGTTGCCTGGCTGTGAAAGAAGGTGCAGAGCAAGTTGGCCTTGCCACCAACTGAGATTGGATCCTGCAACATCATCCTTTGCCAACATTTGCCTTCATTTGTCAAAGATATACAGTTGAATACCATCAGTTTATTGAAGATACTGCACCCAATTCTGATGGATACTCTTCCTCTGAAGTTTCATATAGTTATTGAAAAGGAGAGGGGAGGGGAGAGGAGAGAACTCTGAGGCACTCCACAATGTTCAGGTCTAAGACTAGACCATTCCTACCCTTCATCATCTGGAATTGATCTTAGAGGTAAGAGGAGAACCACTGCAAAATAACCCCCCCCCCAACATCCTAAGCCAATTCAGAAAGGTAAGCACTGATGAAATCAAAATCAGAGAACCAGAATGGATGAAATACCCCATGCCAAGGCTACCAACAACAACCAAAGTTGTCTTGATATTGTATCCTAGGCTAAAATCTGACCAAAAGAGGTCCAGATGGAAGAGGGGCAAACCATTTCCTTTTTAAGAGTTGGGGGAAGCAACCCTCCTTTCTCAAGAAAGTAATCACCAATGCATAGACCGACTCACCGAACTTGACTAACCAAGAGGGGCATAAATTTCTAACACCAATGGTCATGCTTAGGTTAGACTATTTTGGGGGGCTAATGGGGTCAAAATAATGTGTAAATTAAGTCAATAATTAATTTTGTGTCCAATTCATGTTTGGCATGTGATACAAGCAGTCCAAACAAAGGAAGTGTATTTAAACCTGGATTTTACAAAAATGTTTAGATACTTCACCAATCATTACATTACTTTTACTCTTTTTACTTCTCTTTTCCATTACCATTCAGATCTCCATTTTACTTTCACACATTTTCTAATTGGATCCAATTCTTTTAGATATAGTATCAGCAATTCGATATTTTTCAAATCTGCCAGTCCTTGGAAGTATTTCAAAATCTTTTATTGAATGGGATGTAATTTTACTAATATTAGAAATGTGATTTATGGCTCTAATTATAATCCAGTTATTGTTTCTGTCAAACTAGTTTATTTTTGGTTTTCTTCGGATAGACAAGTGCTTGATGGTTGTTTTTTCCCCCACCTGAATTTTGATTTTGTGGATTATTGCTCAACATTTGCACCTGCTAGCTACCTGTGTTAAAGGAATTATGCATTGGGTTTCCCCACAGCTTTCCCAGACTGAGAGGTCATCTGAAAAAAGTAGAGTATACAGGTAGCCCTTGGCAATTCATTTCAAATTACAATAGCACTGAAAAAAATGATTGACAACCATTTTTCACACTTATGACCAATACAGCATTCCCATGGTCATGCTATCAAAATTCAGATGCTTGGCAGCTGACTCATATTTAACAAGCACAGTGATTAACAACTTAACAACTGTGGCAAAAAAGGCCATAAAATGGGGCAAAACTCACTTAACAAATCTTAGTCTCTCTTAGCCACAGATTTTGGGGCTCAGTTGTGGCCGTAAGTTGAGGACTACCTGCAGTATGCTATTAAATCAAAGCAGATGAGCAAAGGTAAAAATGACTGCAGATCTTGTGGCTGGAAAATGCAAATACCGTTGAAGAATAGACACTTCTTGGAAGGAGTTGCTAGCCTAGCAGATGTAACTCTTTTCACAAAGTCAGCAATCACAAACTCTTGTGATTAGCAACTGCAGATCAATAATACTGTGATAATTCCCTGTCTATTTTATCCTAAAGGCTAAATCAATTAAAGAAATATTGAAGTTCCACCCACAATGAGAGAACTGGAAGGAAAATAGGAAGTTAAGAGAGACACTAGCTGATAGTCCCCAGGGATATGCCAAATTATTGAGGTTGGGAGAGTTTGACCTAGAGACTTGGTTCCGCATGTTTTGCATACTGCCACATAAAACTCAGAATCTCCACCTTTGCTTCCATAAACTAGCATGTGAAATAGTCTATTGGAGGGGAGGATTAATCAAAAAGGCATCTCTACTTTGTGCAGATTCTGCTTGTCTTTTGCATGCATGTGTGCTCACAGAATACTTGCAAAGCAATTAATTAGCATTTATAATTTTCCAATGCATGATGCGTTATGCTATATACTGTAGAGCTACAAATAGCCTTTGGAGGGGTACTGCAACATGTTTTCTTCTCTTTTTTAAAAAAAAAAATCTATCAGAGAGAAAGAGAGAGAGAGAAAGAGAGAGAGAGAGAGAGAGAGAGAGATGTATTTTCAATTATCTGTACATTTTGTTATTTTTCCATGCAATGCTGTTATGATGTTGTGATTGATAAAATTCCTGTAAAAATTATATGTGTGGGGTATGATCTTCTTCAAAGTATGATATTAAATTATGCACTTCACTGTCGTTGCAAGCTCTGCCTCAACAAAATTATCATATAAAACAGGGTAAAGCATTAAGAAAAATACAGACTTAACTTTGCTTGCTTCCTTTCACTGAATAATAACACAATCAACATAATAGTGAGTCCAGTTATATTCAGAATTCACCAAATGCTCTTCCTTGGAACATGCGTTTAAATGATGAAAGCAAAGGTTAAGAACTAATTTCTTGCCACAACAGTGTTATATTCTCCTTGAATGTGACCTCACCTTCCCCTGGGGATGTAAAAATCAAAGTGAAAATGGATTGGGAAATTTTCTCCAGCAACCTACCATTTCTGAAGTATTTGTATGTACAACCAAAACAGAATGGGTTACTGAATAGGATAATCATATGATAATCATATTTTGTCCATAGCCAGCTTTAAAAAAAGCTCATCCAAAACCCTGTCATCATAATATAAGTCTGGATGATTTATTTTATGTGTGTGTCAAAAAGCTTGATCTATCTAGCCAAATTTCTCTATAAATTTTACATCTGCTTCCCACAGAATATATTAAATGCTACATTAGCTATGAAAGCCATGTTAAACCCCCCCTTCATCCTTCTTTTGGAGAACCTTTGTATAATACTGAGTACAACACAGCTTTCAGCTTTATGATTGAGCATTTGCTTCAACTTGACCACTAGATGTAGTTCTTGGCCGCCGACATCTGGCTTGATCACACCCTCCCCATACCACCTCCCTTTCCTTCCTTCTTATGCATTGCTTCTCTTTCAGTCAAATAATATGGCAAAGATTTATCTATCAGTGGACAGGAATATCAGAGGATAAAACATTCTGCTTGTGTATATGAGCATTCCCCATTTTGAGTAATGACGAGTAAAGCAAAATGTATAATTATACCTGAAAGAAGATTTATTGACCAATGTTTTATTTCAGGGAGACAGTTTGTGGTAGTGGTTACAACACTGGACTAGAAACCAGGTGGCCAAGAGTTTTAGTTGTGCTTTTGGCTCAGAGCCCGTGGGTGACCTTGGCCAGTTAATTTTTCTCAGCCCTAGGAAAAAGGCAATTAGAAAATACTTCTGAATTTTTGCCAAGAAAACTGGAGGGACTTGTCCAGGCATCAACAATGATTCAAAGGCATGTTCACACACCCACAGACATTATAAGGATGGGCAGAGGACAAGCAACTAAAAGCATATGTTTTGTGTCCATGTTTCTTGGAAGAAGGATAGAATGAATTAATTCCAGATTACCAATTTTTTAGGCAAAGATGCACCTAACTGATAGACAAGGAGGAGACCCAGAGTTAATCCTTAACAACATGCTACTCATGTACTACAGTCAATCTTTGAGATAATGAAAAGTGAGTGTATTTGGATTTGGGCCTATCTTGCCAGATGGCAAAAACAAGTTAACACTGTTCTGGCTTATTTGTGTGGACCTAGTCATCAGAATTTTTCACTTTAGGCACCAGAATGGCAGCCAAGGTAATGAGAGGTAGAAGTGGTGACACGTATGGACTGAGACTCAAAAAGGGCAAGAGAGTGGTATTGCTATTCAAACCCCACCCAAAGAGGTGACACTTGCTGTCCAACGTTGCTTCGATCATCTTGTCTTTTTGGACTCTCCCCTGCAGACATCACTGGATAGAAATAGTGAGTAATGTTGCCATGTAAACTTGTGAGCTAACAGTAGATGTAATATATAATTTCATTCTTATATATGTTTATACTTACTTCATGTTGTTATATCTGGCTGAACTTTTATGTATGAATATCTTGCTAGGTTCATTCACATTTTCTATTTTAAAAAATATATGAATCATACCCTCAGATCTTGCATTACAACACACATAAACATTAGCTTGCATTGGCAATTTGTTCATATAGCTTTTTTAGTATTGTAGTAAGCCAAACACATGATAAATGGTTCATAGAGTTGCACAATCTGTTCATCACCCAACAGCATACCACAGGTCATCTGTGAAAATCTACAGTGTTTCTCTGTGTTAAAAATGGTACTGTACTAATTTGAATATATTATTCCATGCTTGTCTTTCATTTTCAGCAAAACACCAAAAAATGATTTTTATATTCAGAGAAGAAAAAATTGCTGACTGATCCCTGAATACTAAGGTGGGTATGAAAGGTATGTTTCTGTGTTTAATTGTGTATATTGGTATACTATATATTTATAAAACAATATCCATATTAATTTAATAAGTGTTGTTAAATATATAGAACTTTCAGAATTTAAATGTACAAGACAATCCAATGGGTCAATTAACAATAGTCAACAACTATAGAATAGAATAGAATTGAATAGAATAGAATAGAATAGAATAGAATAGAATAGAATAGAATAGAATAGAATAGGACAGGACAGGACAGGACAGGACAGGACAGGACAGGACAGAACAGAACAGAACAGAACAGAACAGAATAGAATAGAATAGAAATTAACAGAGTTGGAAGCGACCTTGGACTTGGAGGTCTTCTAGTCCAACCCCTGCTTAGGCAGGAAACCCTATACCAGTGATGGCTAATCTTTTTAGTTTTCTGTGATGAAAATTGCATGTGTTCATGTGCCAGCACCCAGAAGGCAATGCACACAGGGGCCCCCATGCCCCCTCCCACATGCAACATGCATCTCTGTGCATGCACGTGCAATCCCCCCATGTGCCATGTGTTTCTGCACACGCATGCGCAATTCCCCACATGCACCACACATCTCTATGCATGCACATGCATCTCCTGCCCCCCTGCCCCCGGGCATGCATGCCAGATACTCGACAATCAGCTGTCAGGCATGCGGTGTGCACACATGCACAGTGGGACTCTTCTGGTTGACCTCTTGCCTGCTGGCAGAAGTGGCTCTGCATGCCAGCACGCGTGCCATAGGTTTGTCATCACAGATATAGGGTCTCCTGCTTGTGCCAGCGGGGTTGGACTAGAACAATTCCAAGTTCACTTCCAACTCTATTATTCTGTTACATATCTCAGAGCCTGCTAATGTTTGAGAAATGGCTTTAGCTTTAAAGAACATTATGGTAACAGGTATGTACATGCATGCATTTTTGAGTGAAAGAAGCCAAATATGGACTTAAAGATGTTATTAATCTTATCAGAAGAAATAGTTTGATTTGCTTGTGCCAAGTATTTTGCAGTCAGTTACTACAAACAGAGACTGTCATGTGTTTGAGGTCCTTTTCTATCTATAGGGGTTTGGGGGGGGGGTATGTATGTGTACGTGTGGTTTATTTTTTATGTCATTTTGTATATTTTACTATGGCTAAGTGCCTCAGAAGCTTAAGTGGCAGATTGGACTTCCAGTTTGAGCTTCTTCAGCGACAGACCGAAACCTCGTCTCTGCGAGGCTTCAATCCATGCGCACCACTGGAGCGCCCCGAGCCGGCTGGTTTTTGGGGCTAAGCCACCCCGTAGAGGTGGTGAAGAGGGGGGAGACTGCCAGCAGGGTTGAGGAGAGCCGCATCTCTCCTCCCCAGCTGGCCATTACTCCCTTTCCCAAAGGCAGTTGCAGCAGTGGTCAGAAATGGCCACCACAAAGAAGAACTCGACCGGAAAAGAATGTGCAGAAGGAGGATAAGAGGAGAAAGTTTTGGTTGACTGGGTCAAATAGCAAAAGCAACAAATAAGGTACCCTGGAATTGAAACTGTTAAAAAACAATAATATTGTTCCCTAAGAAGATTTTTAAGCTGCGAAGGAGAGAGAAAAGGGAAAAGATTTGGTTTTCCCCTTTTCCTATAATGACAGCTCAGAGACTTAAACAAGAAATTGGAAAAAAAACCCACTTTGACATTAATAAGCATTTAATGCTGAAAATAAAAAGTCAAAGGGATAATAAAGATTTCTGGATAATTAAAAGCTTTTGAAAACAGGAGAGGAGAGAAAAAGAATAAAAGGGCAGGATCTGGAAGGGCGGAGACTGCCTGGAATTAAAAAAGAACTTACAGCAAAATTTCAACAAGACTTCCAAAATATACATTCTAACTGAAATATCACAACAAAAACCCCAGGAAGAGAAAGTCGACAAAGAAATAAGAAGATATAACTCGGGACTATCTGGATTACTTGATGATTTCTGGATTCTTGGTTATTGTTTTGAATGACTAAAATCAATTGGGTGGTTGTTTAAAACGGCTTAAAATGGTTCCACTTTTAGAAGAACTGAAAATGGAACTTAAAAAGTACAAAGAAGATGCACAAGAAGGGAGAGGTTCTTTTGGCTTCATATTTCAGTTTTTAGAAATGGAGATTTGGAATTATGAGAAACAACAAGAAATGCCTGCAGAACAAGAACATTGCGACAAAGAAGAAGCCATCTTTAATGAACAAGTAATCTTAGGTGGGGGGGAAAAAGGAAAGTTGGGAAAGAGAATGGAAAGTTTAAGATTGGGAAAAACAACTCCCCCCCAGAACAGAGTGAAAAATAAGTATAAAATCAGAAAGCAACAGAAGAGGGAAATGCAGAAGAGAGAATTAGAACGAGAGAGACAAGGGGGTAAAAGGGGGAGGGAGAAGATGAGAGGGAAGAAAGAAAGGAAAAGAAGTTATAAAGAAGCAAACTAGAGAAAGAAGGCCTATTTAGAGATAATGGGTGAAAACTTAATGGAAAAGGGGATTCTGCAAAGGTACATAAGACAGTATGGTTATATTAGAAGCAGAAATAATTTTAGAAAATATGAAACAATGTATGATTAAAATGTCTGATAAAATAGCCATTGTAATTCAGTGGAATGCTTTTCAATAAATAAATGTAACAAAAGGTATATTTAATGATTTATAAAACATATGTGAAGAGAAATAAGGAAAAAATTAATTATGGAGATTATATGTGTTTTTAAGGAAGTATGATAGTTAATTGAAAAGAAGTGTTAAAGACGTTAAGATTTTAATGATTATTAATGATAAAACAGAACTGGAATGGAATGAGGGTTTATAATTACATATATTTACAATCTTTCTTTTTTTTAAAAGAAGAATATAGTGTGTATTATAAGAATGTACCAAGCAGAATTCGATTGGAAGTTATGTATTATGTATTATATTGAAGGTCATAACCTTAAGGTATATATTGAAGTTTAAATAAGAGTTGAATTGATGTAATTAAAAGATATAAAGGTGTCCTACTCCAATTAGTAACTACAGGAGAAAATTTGTTTAATGAGAAAAGATAATATGAAATTGAAACAGAACAGACAAAAATATAAATATAATGATTTGAATTGAGATGAGATTCAAAATAAAATTGAGAAAATTAAAAGAGGGGAAAAACTATATAGAAAATGTAAAATAGTATAAGATATGGAATAGAATACAAAAAGGAGCATGAAATTGAGTTTTGTGTCTGTGTAAAGAAATTCAACCCGGGACCATGCTATTTTCAAAAAAGATGTTTTACTTGTATTTTGTGTGTGAAAACCCAAATATTTTTTTTTTAAAAAAAGAAGCTTAAGTGGCTCAGGCCTCTCTAGATGTGAGACGGCTTTAGTATAAGGCAGCCAGACTAATAATTTATAGCATTATCCAGCCATTGCTGGCAATAAAAAAAAACCCTGTTTGCATTAGTGATATACCACCTAAACAATACTGGGATAACACTATGAATTACTAGTGTAAATTGTCTGGGAAAGATTAGTGACCACATTGCACCCTTAAGGTTGTCTTCTTAGAGCTTCACTTTTTTTTTTAAATTGTGTAAAGTTAGAAAAATAAGATAATGCCACCACATTTTACCATGAGCTTTAAATATTCAGAATGCTCAGTTCCAATCCAGGTGGAACATCAAATTGCTAAATTCCTCTTCTCAATTGTTGTGTCATACTTATATCTCTGCCTGCACCAGCTTTCCTCAACTGGACATCCTTCAGTTATTTTGGATGACAGCCCCTGTGTTCTTCCCAGATAGCGAAACACTGGCTTACAGTATTGGCAGCTCTCTATTATCTTCAAAGCTTATATTTATTATAAATAAGTATTCTCCTTAGTGTCACTGCCTTTCATTTATTCTCCTTGCTGTCTTCCACCTCAGTCATTGACTGTTTGCCTCTTCCTCTTATTTTCTTTTGTTCACACTTTATCCCACACAACTGCAGGGATGGCAGGGGTCACTTTTATTTATTAAATGAATTGCTTGAAGATTCATCTAATTTATTCACAAAAATGACATTTGATTTGCAAGGTTCTTTTTATTATATTAAAACCTAGTTTCCAAACAGGTTTGCAAAACAAAGGAAAATAGCATTGAGCACTTGATTATTTCAAACAATGGAAGAAGCAGCAGAGTATACTTTCAAGGGTGTCAATCTCATGGCAACATCACATGACATATTGGGACTTTTCCCCCCTTCACTAAACCATGCGTGGGCGTGGTCAGCACTTGACATATCCGGTCTGTGGGCCAGGAGTTTGACAGCCCTGTTCTAAAAGAACAGGTAGATCATGTCTGAGTGACCTCCAGTTGTGTAGACTTCAACACCCATATTCTGCAGACAGTTTACCCATTGTTAAAAATTCTAAATGTTGAATATCACAACATCTGTGGGCCTCAGGTTGATAAAAACTGTGGCAACCTCACAATTTTGCTTAACATCACTATACTAAATAATATAAAATAAGCTAATATTACAATAACTAAGCCTGAAATACTACTTTGCTATAAAATATCAAAAGAGCTACTGAACCACAAAAACTGCAGTGTGGGAATGAATAGTTGAGGGAAAGAATTTGCAGCTAGTTATCTACAGAAGCAATGCAGAACTTCACACATTTCTTGAATATTCAGAATTAAATTATTAATACAATATTCAATCAAGGCTGAAGAATTTGTGATAGCATTGAGCAAGTACTATCTACTACTATATTTGCAGAGATCAGAGACTGGGAAGGATAATGCAAGTCAGTTAGCCTACATTAGAAATGTTTGATTTAAATGCTTTTCCCAAAACAATGTAATTTAAATCAGAAAAGCTGAAACAAAATGGTAGTTTATCTAGTACGCTATATATGGATATTCAGATTTGCAAAATATATACTATATACCTATCATGAGTGATTTGTTCATCACTGTAAAATGTCAAGATTTTCTTTTCTGATCTAGATAAAGGACATTTATTTTCTATTTAACTACTTGTAATTAAAAAAATAATTACCTTACAAAAAGCATCATTTCACAGATGACAAAGAATTAACTCACATCAATTCATTACCCTCAATAAATAGTCATAATCAACTGAAAATGAATCAGTACTCATAATGTAATATTAGCAAAGCTACAATCCATACTTATTTAAGATTGAACCCTTTTACATTCAATTGGATTCATTTCTAAGTAAGTGTATGGCTGCCTTAAAAATACTGTCATTGTAACTTAAACTTCTTCAGTGTTTAGTATTATATTCATTTAGCGACAAATGAAATGTTATATGAATTCTACACATTATAGAATCAGAAGGAAAATAGAGCTGGTAAGTAAGTATCTTTGTGTCCTAAAAAAAAGAATGCAATGCTTCAAAAATAGTAAATTGAAAAAGGAAGACAAAATGCCGATGTTAATGTAGAAGTTATTATACTGTAGAATATAGACACAAAACAAGCAAAGTTGTTCCCATGGAAATTACCATGGGAACAGACTCTACTAAAACTACCCCAGAAGAGAAAAGGTTAAGCGAGTCTCAGGCTGAAGATGTATAAACTATTTATCTCATTTCTTTGCTAAATTGTAATGTTTTAAATTATGGTGGTGTTATAATTATCCATTCTTCCAAACAGATGCAGGTGTTCCTTGTGGCAATTACACAGTATGCGGGATTTAAAGCAGCAGAAATAATTTCTCAAGGATAGCATATCTTCAGACGCCATCAATAACTAATCCTCTCCAACACAAAGAACACTTTGCTCAAAGACTGTTCAAAATCTGTCATTGTTAATACAAAAAAATTGATAAACTGGAAAAACACCATATGTGTCATACCTCATCCAGCATTCTCTTGAACTTGCCCAATGTTGTTGTTAAGATGCCTCAGAAACTTGTAAAGTGGAGAAGGCATTGTAGTTTTCTATTTGAAGTTGAGAGAATTATTGACCAAACAGAACTGGAAAGTTTCCAAATTGTTTTAGATGTAAATGATTTATCTATGCTGTTTTTTAAAGGAAGGAATAAGTCTCTACGGTTTGATTTTTTTTGGGGGGGGGGCGAGAAAGTCACATTCTTTTGAGTTTTGTAGAACTATTATTTTTCTAAATACACAATAGCAGTAAGTTGAGGTAAAAGAAGGCAAGACTGATGATTAATGTGTTCTCTTCAAAGCAATTTATCTCCTTAAATTATTGGACAATAATACATGCTACTTTTGAAGAAGGCTCTGCCTTCAAGTAGAAATCTATTTTGTCCATACTCTTTTATCCCTCCTTTTGTGTCCATCCTGAAAACCCCATCCATTAGCAAATGTTTACAGTAGCACCATATAAAGAAGAATTTGGTGTGCTTCTGTTACTGATTTGAGAAATAGACGTTTTGGGGGATGAGAACTATTTGAGAAGTATGTAAAAGAATGCAATGTTGTTAGACACAAACTTGTGTAAACAAGAAACCATGGGAAAGCTTTTTGTAAAGGAAAAGGAATTGTTCTCATGGAATAAAGAATAAAAAAATAGTTCTTTAAAATCAGTTCTATAGCATGGGCACATTTAACAATTGTGGTTTGCCATGACACGTGCCTCCTAACCTGCTTTCACAGTTATGACTACTATAATTTTACAGTTATGGCTTCAATTAATATTTGAAAAAATGTTTATGTATCCATCAGTGCAGTATGTACTGTATCAGCTTCACATTATACACGTACACACATACATATAGCAAATATATGTAATAATAATCAACACCAACAGCAATAGCAACAAGAAATTTTATTTCAATTTCAATTTCAAGAAATTGTCCTGAAATGGTATAGAATCTCCTGCTTGAACAGTCTGCGCTAGAAGACTTTCATTCTGATTCACCTCTTATTACAATTCTAAAGATAGTATTATTGAAACTATTATCATGTAAAAAAGAAATACATTAAATATTATAGTTATATTTAATTATAAATCAATCATGAGAGCTTTCAACTTAGTTCTATAACCTTTTGCCATCTTAAAGACTAACAATCATAATGGCATATTCTTTAGTGGACTGTAGTTCATTTAATCAAGTACATGGATTATCCAGATTTAAAGAAAAAGTAATTCTAAATATCATTGCATTTGTATCCCATATTCCATCAAAACATGGGTACTCAAGTTGGTTAATAAATGAGTTTTAGAAACACAATATAAAATATACAACTAAAAGCCTGACATATATAATTAAATACCATGGATGCACTGGGGTTATTAAAACAAAGGTTTTGACATCTTAAAATAAAATAAAAGACCACATAAAAGGAAAAAGGATATGTTGTGGATGGAAAATGAAATATCAGTAAATACAAAATTTACAATTGTCATAAAATTTAAAATTCATTTTTAATTGCTTCATTAATGAAATTTGTTAGTTATTGGGGACAAACCCCCAAAAAACAGAATGTGCAGCAGCAGTCAAGCCAGGCAGCCAAATGAGAGAGGAAGGGCCCTAGAGTTTACACACACTGATGACAAACACTGTTTTGTAGTTTAAATAGTTGTTTAATCCTATTAGAGTTTAAACATTGTCAATCAGTCCATATGTCATTCACAAATATATCCATTCAGTAACTTAGTCCATTCACTAGTCAGTTCTATATCCTTATCTGCTTGTAAAGATATCTTCTCCTCTGATACCTTTCCTTTTGAAGACAACGCTGAGTATTCACAGGATATCAGCACATCAATGAAATAGTCCTTTCGTTCAGGTATTCAAACAGTTGTAGCAAACAGTAGCAAACAAACAGTAGCAAGCAGACAAAAACAAGCAGAGAGAGAGTTACGTTTCTCTTACTGCCTTTTATTGCCGTTTGTAACCGCACCCTTAATTAGTTAATTACAAGCAGTTTGGTGCTTAAAGCTACAAGTTACAAACACCCAAACCTTGGTTTATATATTTATTCACCCAAACTTAGTTGGTGTATCAATGTTATACCCAACAAAATTGTTACTTGAATATATATCATCCTAGGAAATAATTGAAAATCACAAAACCTGGTAACAAAATATTCGGAAACCAACCCATAAATTCAGATAATGACCCGCCACCTTCATCACACACAAGTGTAAACATTAATATTTATATTGCTATCACCACATTTTATTTCTAAAATAAATGCACATGATCTTGCAAACAAAAAAAGAAAACAATCAACACAAATATTAAATGTACTTTTTAGAGGAGAATGAACTGTTACATCCCTAACACACTACAAAAATACAACAGTTACACAAGATGGAGAAAACTGAACTTATTGAACTTTGAGCTTCCACTCTGTGAGATGTTTGGCTAGAATTCTTCCAAAGTGGATAGGATGCAAATGTTGTAAAATTAGATAATAAATAAGAAAATTGCTATAAAAATATAAATTTGGGGACTTAGGTTTGGTAGGAATCACACTGATTGTTTTTTCTGTTATTGTCCTAGTAACCAGGTTAACTTCATGTCTATCTCAACCATTCCCTGCCCAAGCCAGATTAATGGTTTTGTATAAATTTTTGTATAAATTTTTTCTTTTGGTTTTTCTTCCACTAAGTAGATATTTCAAGTGTAAATCTATTAACAGGGAGGTGTGTACTATAGACAGCAGTGAAATACAGCCAGCAGTAATTAAAATAATCTATGACTGCTTGAACAGCACAGTGAAGGACCAGAATCTCCAAAGCTTCATACAGCAGCTATGGAGGGAGCATAGTTACTACTAAATTATTATTCTGATGGTATAAAAGGACAGAATGGGTCAATACTTAAAGAACAACCACATGAAATGAACTCAGGTAAGTACAATTCTAATACTTTCCTTCTTAGCATTTGTCCAGCTTGGATTCCTGATTCACTTGCTGGGAGTGTGCTTTCCTGGTTCTTATGGTGAAGCTATCAATGCATGATGCCATGTAGGAGCGATTCTATAGCTGGCTTGTTACTGATGATGCCTGGGGGATTGATGGAGAATTACTAGTTCAAGGTCACCCAGCAGGCTTCTACACCTAAAGTAGGACTAGAACCTGGCTCTCTCTACTCTTAATCCAGCTTCTTAATGACTGGATCTCAAAGTACAACTTAAAAAGACACATCAAATCAAACTGGAGTATTGATCCTCTGACCCTGTCCATTTCTTTGTCCTTGATTTTTGGAGTGTAGCTCCAGCAATAGTAATACAGTGCAAAGGGTGTCTACCAAAAGTATTCTCGATATGAAGTTCACTGCTCAAAAAAATAAAGGGAACACAAAAATAAGACATCCTAGATCTGAATGAATGAAATATTCTCATTAAATACTTCATTCATTGCATAGTTGAATGTGCTGACAACAAAATCACACAAAAATTATCAATGGAAATCAAATTCAGCAACCCATGGAGGTCTGGATTTGGAGTTACACTCAAAATTAAAGTGGAAAAAAACACTACAGCCTGATCCAACTTTGATGTGCTCCTGATGAGGTGGCGGATGGTCTCCTGAAGGATCTCCTCCCACACCTGGACTAAAGCATCCCCCAAATCCTGGACAGTCTGTGGTGCAATGTGGCATTGGTGGATGGAGCAAGACATGATGTCCCAGATGTGCTCAATTGGATTCAGGTCTGGGGAACGGGCAGGCCAGTCCATAGCATCAATGCCTTCATCTTGCAGGAACTGCTGACACACTCCAGCCACATGAGGTCTAGCATTGTCTTGCATTGGGAGGAACCCAGGGCCAACTGTACTAGCATATGGTCTCACAAGGGGTCTGAGGATCTCATCTTGGTACCTAATGGTAATCAGGCTACCACTGGCGAGCACATGGAGGGCTGTGTGGTCCCCTAAAGAAATGCCACCTCACACCATTATTGACCCATTGCCAAACTGGTCATGCTGGAGGATGTTGCAGGCAGCAGAACATTCTCCATGATGTCTCCAGACCCTGTCACATCTGTCACATGCACTCAGTGTGAACCTGCTTTCATCTGTGAAGAGCACAGGGCGACAGAGGCAAATTTGCCAATCTTGGTGTTTTCTGGCAAATGCCAAACATCCTGCACGGTGTTGGGCTGTAAGCACAACCCCCACCTGTGGACATCGAGCCCTCATACCACCTTCATGGTGTCTGTTTCTGATCAATTGAGCAGCCACATGCACATTTGTGGCCCACTGGAGGTCATTTTGCAGGGCTCTGGCAGTGCTCCTCCTGTCCCTCCTTGCACAAAGGTGGAGGTAGTGGTCCTGATGCTGGGTTGTTGCCCTCCACGTCCCCTGATTTATCATTAAATAATAAAACTGTGGAGAAATAATAAATTGGAGACAGCAGAATAGAAGAAAAAGAATTACAGAAAATCACAAACTACAAAGACCTGAAAATAGAAGTAGAATGATTATGGCAAAAGAAATCAAAGATAGTATCCATAATCATAAAGTCAACCCCAAAATATCTGGATCACCACTTGACTACCACCAGCATTGCTAAATCACCACCAGTCAATTGCAAAAGGCAGGTTTACTTCCTGTGATGATACCTTTAACACCATCAAGCAACAACATCTGCCTATTCCAGGTCATTGGGAAGGACTCAATAGGTGGATCAAAATCCCAAGTCGAATCTAAATATCTGGCTGACTGTGCAACCAACCACAATAATTTGCTACTTAGTAACAACTTTAACAGTGTTCTTTATTCCAATTCAGATGTATTTTCATTTATCCTCATTTATTTTTAATGAAACTTGCTTATTATAATGTTTTTCTGGCAAAGAGTTTACCTTTTCATAAATTCACTAAGTCCCAGTGGTTATAGAGCATAATTCAGACATCATTCTTCCAAATACAATGTCTTCCTCAAACATATTGCCTGATGTTTGGACTGCAGATTATGTCCATAGCTAAATATCAGATTTTTTAAAAAAGTTCAATTCAGTATATCTAGTGTAATACAGATGTTTGAAGCCTTATCTTAAGAAATGTACAACTAAGACTACTTACCCTCTAAGCAGGTCTGGCTTAATATTTTGGATTGACTCAACAAAGCCCAAAGAATGGTTAATCCTCTTTGAAGATCACAAGTGCATTGTACAAAGAAACAAAATTATTCAGAGGAGGATTTTCTAAATGAACAGTTGACAGAAAGCCGAAGGCAAAATATAAAAAGAATGTTAAAACGCAATGCCATTTTCCGGCTCTTGGGCATGCTGCTTGAAAAATTAAACTTTTTGTTATATGAGATAAAGAGAAGTATGGGGAGTAAACCTTCTATGCTTAATCTGCCTTGCTGCCTTTTTCATTTCATTCTGGAGAGCTGTGGTAAAAGTAAAAGCAAGGCTTCTGTTCCATTCAAAAGCCTCTCAATTACCCAGATCTATGATATGGAACTTCCAGTTTGGTTTGGTGATGTTCTGATTTATAATCAGAATCCTCCATCATCAAGTTAATGGGCTATATTTTTTAATCTTTCCAACTGCTTTCTTGCTTCATGGGTAAGCAGAAGACTCTTTTCGTCTTTCTTCATTTAAATTATCTGTCCTCTAGTGATGACTTATGGGTTCAAAGTGGAAAGGACAGAGAGAGCAGATATCATCCTCCTCTGAAAGGGAACAGCTTCTCAGGAAGCTGGTACTTTTACCTGACCCACCAAGGCAAAACCCTAAAACCTAATCACTTAGAAAGAAAGTTATGTCAGGCTGCTCATTGCTTTTAAAGTTCTTGCTTACAGATTTACTGTCTTTTAGAATACATGAATTCATGCCTGTAGAAACTGCAATGGATGAGGTAGAATATAAAACATTTTCGAGATGAAGCAAAGACCTGATTGTCTGGATCAGAAAATGGCAAGGCTAAAAACTTTAGTGTTTTTAAAACACATAACTCATTTGAAAAATCTAACTGATGATAAACATGCCACAGATGTTGAAACAGTTTTAAAAATAAATAAAGATGCTCAAAAAGAAGTCACTTTTTTAGACTGTAGGACTGCTCTGCAGGAAAGAAAGAAAAACTACAATCCCTAAACATTCCTTCCAACATTAAGCAAGATCTTTTCCATTTAATAAGAAACCGACTCATATTGTAGTTACAATAAGTTAAGTTCTATAATGCTAGAGAACAGCAGAGGTGGAGGATTTTTACACGGTATAAATGATGAACGTATTTCTAATGCTCAAAACAAAAATAAGCAATTTTATCACCTCAAAAACTGAGCACTAGAGGGAATTACTTTTACTACTTTACTAAATATTATTTATTTACTACAGTTTTACCAATCTAGATCAAACGTTAGTATATATTGCTAGTTCTTATATGATATGCCATATGCCAAATAAACACAGGAGACTAAAGTTTTTTAGGGAGAAGAAATATTTACAAGCCTGTAAGATATTGCATGTTGCAAAATGTTCTAACAAGAAAAATAATGAGACTTTTGAAGAATGGAATCCAAAAATAGTGCCACAATATCAACAATGTCAGTAATAATGTATGTTTCTACCTATTTAACAGATATAGAACAAATATTACCTGGTAAGCAGTGGTGGAATTCAATTTTTTTTACTACCGGTTCTGTGGGCATGGCTTATTTGGTGGGTGTGGTTTATGGTCATGTGACTGGGTGGGTGTGGCTTAGTGGTCATGAGACTGGGTGGGAGTGGTTGGTGGTCATGTGACTGGGTGGGCTTGGCCAACTCAATGTCACTCACATCAAGGGGTGCCTCACCTGGCCCCTCCCCTCCCAGCCATTCCTTGTCACCCAGCCTCAACTTATCTATAGTTCTGTAAAAATGTTGTTCACCTTTTTTGACTTTATTATCTGCATACTATAGATGTACTTTCATGGACCACTGAAAGGAGGAAATGGCTCACATGGTTTACTCAAGAGTGTGATAGGCAACAGGCTTTTAAGGGGCTGCCATAAAGAAAGGGGGACAATGTATTTTCCAAAGAAGCAGAATGCAAAGAAGAAGTGATGGATGGAAACTGAACAGAGAGAAGCAACCTAAAACTAAGGAGAAACTTCCTGACAGTGAGAACAATTAACCAGTGGAACTGCCTCTGTCCAGAAGTACTGGATGCTCAATCACTGGAAGTTTTTGAGAAAAGACTGGACAGCCATTTCTCTGAAATGGTACAGGGTTCCCCCCCAAGGTCCCTTCTAAGTATTATTCTGACACCTTTCCCAGGATTTCTACTCAGAATTTGGCATCCTCAGTTTTCTTGCCTGAGCTGAGGGTTGGACTAGAAGACCTCCAAGGTCCCTTTCAACTCTTGTTAAACACATGTGTATTTTATGCTCTGGACTATTGACATTGAATGCATGTAAACCCTGAAAAATATGTAGTAGCCCTGGGCAAAAGAAAGGCAGAAAAATCACTCTAGGTGTAGGGGCAGTGTAAAATATTAACACATGATAAATAATGGAACAATTAAAAATAATAGCACAGAGTTTTATCTCTCTCTCTCTTCCTATTTTTTTCTTTCTTTCTCTACCTTCCTCTTTCTTTCTTTCTTTCTTTCTTTCTTTCTTTCTTTCTTTCTTTCTTTCTTTCTTTCTTTCTTTCTTTCTTTCTTGCTTGCTTGCTTGCTTGCTTGCTTGCTTTCACACACACACACACAGAGCACTTAACAAACAAGCATTTTGGAAACAGCTCCTTTAAATTTCTCCAAGGCTGGAGTGGATTCCCCCACCCCCTCTGTCAGACCGCACTCCTTCTCACTCCAGCACTTTAACTCACAAGGGGAAAGCGATACTTGCAGAGTCCATGGGGAATCCTTGGAGAAGTTTTTAAAAGACCTGCTTCCAAAATGCATTTCTTTTACACTGCAAAAATGCTCCAAGGCTCAATTCACCCCCACCCCCTCTGTCAGACTGCACTCATTCTCACTCCAGACACTTTAACTCACACGGGGAAAGTGATACTTGCAGCATCCATGCCTTTCTTCCTTTTCCCCAGGGAGAAAGAGGACGTGGAGAATGGAAAGCTAGAGAGCGATCGCAAGTGAGCGACCGGGTGACTGGGTTGGGGGCGTGGCCAGCCAGGGATTGCCACCAGTTCGGCGACCCATGCCAAATAACTGCTATCGGTTCACCCAAATAGGTGTGAACCAGTTGAATAGCACCTCTGCTGGTAAGATAGAGATGGTATCGAAAGTGGATTTACAACTGATAGACCAAGAGAATGACTTAGCAAAGATTGTTTCACTAGATATACAAACAAAATAAAATAAAATAGGCTGAGGGTTTAAAAGGGAAACACAAATGACAAAGCAAGAAAATGAGCTTGATAACTTCCTCCTACAGAATTTACAAAAGAGGCTTATTAAATTCTTGAAGAACTCTGTGCACTGGGACAAAGAAGAAATGAAGAGAAATCCTATGACAATATTTGAATGAATTAATGATGAAACTATTAAAAGTAAAAGGAAGCAATATAAAGTTGGTGTATTTGATCAAGGTTAAAACAAGATTCATTGTTATCTCAAGCAATCCTTTGCAGACTTTCTGTTGACCCTAGGACTGAAAGTATACTTTATTGGTTGTCTATAGGTGAAGATATATGGAGAGATAAATATTTGTAACTTTAGAGGGAGTGAAAAGTCACTAAACTTGTTCAGAGTTATTGTGATGACAGTTAGAACTCGCTTCAAGGAATAAGGTTGTGTTATGATTTCAAATACTTCAGCCTCAAGTTGCCTGAGATATGTGTTTGAACTCTTTTCTCTTCCTCTGTTTTTCCAATCAAATCTATTTCCATTAAAATTCCTTAAATCCCCTTGCTGTGTAATTGGAACTAATATCCCTACCAAGAGGGTTAATAGAATGAATTAATGGGATGGTTTTAGCCAGTGAAAACTCTACAATTTTGCTGCACTTGTCTGTTCCTTTGACGAGCCATTTAGGATTGCAGGTTTAGCTCCTTGTGGGACTTCCTATCTTTGAGACTGTTCCTTTCCTAGCTCCACATGTTTTGTGATGGTGTTAAATGAGGTCAGGCATCCTGTTGAGGAAAATGAGAAGTGTGTAAAGGATGACAGTGTTGCTGGCATAGAGAAGAAGCTGTTGTTTTCTTTTTTTAATAAAATGTGTTGTTGCTGTAAAGCTTCATGTGACTGACATTTAATGTCATATTTACTTAGGTGAACAGTGAAGTGAATATGAACTCCTGTATTCATTTCTGGCACATTTTTGGCAGTGATGTAAAGAGGAGAGGTGGGAGAAAGCTGATCTTTTCTTAAAGTGTTTTAGAAAATATAGTAAAAGGTTTAAAACATTCATATGGCTTACAAAAGACTGGATTAATAATGCAACCATCTGCACACACACACACACACACATACACGTTCTACTTTAACGGCTTTAATAGTGGTTCCATTTTGCTCTTGTAATTCAGATGACAACACAGAATTGGGGCTTTTTCACATCATCAGCTTTTCCCTCTTCCAACCATTCCTTTGAATCACATATAAAAATCCATCCAAGGCTGACCTACTATATGCATATGCATGAATATATTTATATGGTTGCAGTTCTGGAGCTCACAGAGACCATGTCATTAGCCAAACAATCCCATCCCTCAACCTACTTCCTTTCCCTCTCTTCATAAAAGTACATTGTTGCCATTCTTAGTATTCCTGTACTTATCATACTGGCAAACATCTATTTCTTTCCAAACTTCTAATTCTGGTTATAGAGCAAGTTTGGTGTTTTGGTTAAGGTATCACATTAGAAACCAGGAGATCATGAATCCTAGTCCCACTTTAGGCATAAAGCCAGCTGGGTGACATTGAACCAGTCACTAAGAAAAAGGCAATGGTAACGAACTTCTGAAAGTTCTTTATTTAGGCAGTCAAAGGCAATTCCCCCTTCCCCCCAAAAAAGGTTAAACCCAGTGTCCTTAAAATATATGCTGCAGCTGTGAGCTAGATATTTCTTCCTCATCTCCCAGTTACAAAGAACCTTCAAACCCTAAGGATAAAACTTGTGATCACAAAATTCTGCATGCATTATTTCAGTAAACTCATAAAATCCCTGTAACATAGACTAATATTTTATCCCTATATTGCAAATAAATATGCAAGAGATTCTAAAGGTTCAGAAACTAATATATTGCTTAAATTTCTTTGTGGTTAACATCAGAGTTGTTGTATCTCATATTAAAGTCCCTGCAGAAAAACAGCTCTTTGGACAACTGAACAAAAGGACAGCGAGTTCTCTGTTTCAAAGGATGGCTCTTTGTTCAATACCTCATTTTATGCTGTAGTGATGAAACCACTACTATAGTTACAATTAACAACAAAGAATGCAGTCATTCTAAGGGATTTAGCTTCTTTTTACAGATACAACACCATCACCAAATTTTGGAGTTGCTTAAGATTCTTTAGTAGAGCACCTTTTTGATTTGCATGCAACCAATTCTACATGGGACAAATATAACATCAGTTAAAAAAACCAGATCCACAAACACTGGCTGGCAGTCAAATGCCATGATCCCGAATCCTTAATCTCTACCCACACCAACACCAAACAGCAGCAGCTCAACTGGAGCAACTTAAAAATCATCAGCCACGTTACCATCCACCATGCTCATGAATTCATCAAAGTCTGGCACTCCATAACCAATTCCATAAACAGACATGTTGATCTACAACCAGCCTACGAACCCCACAGAATCCAAATTAACTGCACAGTCAACCAGATATCAACCTATCCCCTGCAACAACCCCCAGCAGTTCGCCTCCTGATGACCCTGACTTGATGTAATCTCCTTATCACAAGACCCATCACAAGACTCACTGATGACTCATGCCTGAACCTCACTTGACACACCCACACCTGAAGCCCTTATAAACAGAAGAACACTGACACTGACATCCCCTAAACTCTGCTGAAGATGTTACCTAGCTTGGTACTGAAATGTTCAGAAATCAACCCACAAGCTCAGAGAATAACCATTCATCCTCATCCTACACCCAAGCTACAGATATTCACCGCTATTGCAATCCTTTATTTGTTATTTAACTGAGCACTGTAAATTTTAACTGAACAGATAAACGATGAATTATTTTTTCCTGACTAGCTGAATAAAAACAGTCAACTAAGGATGCAGCAGTTTTTACTTATAGCAGTTCTGCTATGGACAATAGAAATGCTCACAACTGGAACAGATTTTACCCTTATGTGGGAGAGGAAAGAATTATACTTTATTGAACAAAAAATCTTTTACATAAGTTTGGAGCTTGGCAAACTGAGTCACAAAAACAATTATAGTCAACAAACCATCTTTCTCAAAGGTCCGCATTCTTTGTAACAAGGAAGTAAACTATAAAACATGCATGCAAGCACAAGGAAACACACACAAAAAGATGTTCCTGTCATAGTGAGAAATGGCACAACTATTTACATTTTCCTAGATGTGCTCTATACTTTGTGCTTGAATATGAAGCAACGCTTCCCAGAATTTATTGTTTTGATGTTATAGGGAAAGAAAAGAGAGAGAGATGTTGACAAGGATATTATATTTTAAATTGCTTTTCATCATATGATTAACAGAAGTATGCCGGCTGTGTGTCTTTTTTTTTTTTTTCAAAATGAAAGATTGTTAAAATACATTCTCAGTTTGAAGAGCTAACCTTCAGTCCAACTCTTGTAAATCTTAAGAAAGTAGAACTGGAAACATGAAGTTGCCCATCATCAATGCCAAGAAAGAATGAAGAATCGGCACAAAATTCAGCATTTCAGCAACTTACACATTTCAGTGCGATGTACTGGATTTCTATTTAAATAATGCTAAATTCTTTAAATGTTCATCTTTTCATCTAAATTATCACAGGAGCATTCTATGAAAACCTGTGTTCTCTTCCCTTCATTTTAATGGAATGAAGATAAAATGTTGCAAGCAATCATCTTGTGCTTTGCTTATTTATTCTTAACAGCAGAGGAGCAAGGCCACTAAAATATTTAAAGTCCTATTCACTAGCATGTTGTTTGCTTTTCTTCTTTGCCTAACAAGTGGTGAAAAAATAACAAACAAAAAATCTTGCAGCATTACAGGATTGTAGTATACTAACTTTAGAAAAAAGTTTAATTTGGCAGTCAAATTAAAAATAACTGCCAGAGATGCATTTATAAATTCAGAGTTCTGTCCAAAGCACACATAAAATATAGATTGTCTAGGCTGGATTTGCAGAGAAAAAAGAAATGATAAACTTCATTATCTCCACCTGAAGTTGTTCCTTACTTTCCTTTACTCTGTTTCCGTGTATGTCTGTGTGTGGGCAACTATGAGCACAGAATCACAGAATTAAAGAGAAATGTGTGGCATATTTTGGAAATTATTGCTCCTATTGTTATGACTTTGGGTTTTTGAAAGCATTGCATACCCTCAAATTCTCTAATTTGCATGATTCATTTACAGAAAAACCAATCTTTACTTTTATTCTTCCAAAGGGCATTAGCCAGGGGAAAGATGGATTCTTGGATGCTGTTTGTTTTGCTTACAGAAATTTCATTACCCAGGTGTCATGCCCTTGTTAGAGTCAGACTCTGAGGGAGAGGAGGAACAGCTGACAGGCAGTGGAGGTGTGGCTCTGGAGGTTGGGGAGGAGGTTGGGGAAGGGCAAAGCCTGGCTGGGCAGTCAGAAGAAGAACCAGTCCCATCCCCTCTTCACCCTAGGACACGCAGGAAGGAACGGAGAAGGAAACAACTTGGCTTACGAGAGAGGAAGCAACTATAATTCCCCTCATTGGTTGCAGCTGGGGAGAATAGTACATAAGAGAGATGGTTAAAACATAGCTTTGCCAGAAGCAAACTGTGTTTTATTTTGGGCTGAAGTTATCTTGGTTGGCATCCTTCCAACAGACTATGCCTTGTTATCTCCTTGAAGTTGGTAATTACTTATCCTGGTCCATTGTGGAATATCCTTCACTGTAGTTTGTTTTGGTTTTTTATTTCACCTTTATCTGCTCATTAGGTTCGGACTGTATTGCTTACTTTTGAAGACTATTTTTGAATAAGTTTTATCTCCAACTGAGAATTATTGAACACTAGAGCCAAGTTGGAGGCATTAAAGGACATTTATTTACATCTTGGATTTTGTGATTCGAGTCCTTAGTACTGCATGACAGGGTGATCTCTTATCACTCACCTCAGCTTCTGCCCACCTAGCAGTTTGAAAGCATGTTCTATGCAAGTAGATAAATAGGTACCACTTTGACCGGGGCGGAGAAGCTGGTATTTCATGCAGTGGTTATAATCCTGCCCACAGTGAAACTTCCTGTTGCAACGCCTTTTTGGAGGCAGCTTTGGTGGAGGGAGTGGACCTAAAATGACATTACAGAAACAGATGCTCATATTTCTTTCTGATGTAGAGTTAGTTCACCCTCCTGTGGTACCTTGGGAAGTACACAGACATGTCTAAACAGAGCTAGTAAACAGGCAGCCAAACTACTACTCTGCATTAGCATTGTAGTTTCCTTGCTAATGTAACAATGCCATACACTAAATAAACTCATTATGATAACCAACAAAAGTTTTAACTGAATATCTGTATCCTCAGATCCAGATTTTGTTCACCAACCTTTTCAGCCATCTGCCCCTGCCCCCTTATAGTGGGAAGATGGCTGGAAATTCTTATTTATAGTGGGTAAGAAAAGAGCCATAGTAGCTAGTGGGATATTATGCGTCTCAGGGAAACTATATGGTAAATACCAATAGCCTTACAATGAATTGTTGACAGTGTAGTCATTGGCAACACACTTTATGCAGCCCCGAGTCTACATAAGTATCTTCAGTTTGCTGGAGCACCACTTACAAATTTTACTCATTCTTGGAAATAATGAAACAAAAATATTTCTGCTTCAGCTTCCAACAACTCACTGGTCTTTTCAAAGCAGCTGCTGGAGGTCACTTTTTGGATAAATACTGGTTTGATTGATAATAAATTGACACAAAGTGATACTGGTCTGATAAAATAAATTGACATAATATTTTAACTATTAGTGGCACAGGGGAGTGAGGGGGGAAGCAACCAGCCACTTCTACTAGTTGAAGCAACAGATAACTCAGCAGGTTTCTGTTCTTTGAGTTGGGAAAGAGGATTTATTTCTCATTTATTTTATTTACCCATTTAAAATATTTGTATGGCAGCCTATCTTAAAACCTAATTCTGGAAGGCCATGCAAATCTTTCTTAGTTCATTATAGACCACTTTAGAAATCTATGCTTTCTCAGATTCCACAAATCACTGTTATGGTATTTTTACTGTACGTTCTGAAATATTGGCCACAGGAAGTAAGTCAGCAAAATTACCGATCCATGCCAATCTCTCTCCCTCTCCCTCCCTCCCTCCCCCCTCTCTCTTTCTGTCTCTGTGTCTGTCTGTCTGCCTGTCTGTCTGTGTGCGTGTGAGTCTTTGAATCAGTGTTGACTGATTCCTTGGAAAAATATTCCTTGGACTGTCCAACCTGACAGCTATAACTGTTGAAGATACAGACATTTAACTCCAAGAGAAGACAGGATCTAATTCTGCCTAATTTTGCTAGGACAACTTGTCAACCAGATAGCTCAGACTTACTGTGCTGTACTTCTAGGGCAATTCCCTTATTAATTCTAATGTTATAGATATGGCTCAGGTTATTTTCTACTTTTGAACATTAAAATAATAATACATTTACACAGGGTTTTAATATTACCTAATAACCTCTGCCAGGTCTTAGCTTGACCCCATTTCCAAAACTGACAAAGGAAGAAAAAGAACTACATAAAATACATAGATTTTTGAGCATATTCCTTTGAATATTTCAATTTCTGTGTACATTTTTTAATTTAATTTAATCTTTTTGCAAATGAGACATCTCCCAATCTTCCTGTGTGAGGATAATGCTGTCATTATCTCATAGACCAGTGGTCATCAACCTGTGGGCCGTAGCCCACTAGTGGTCCATGAGAAAATTTTGCTGGGCCACAGAGAAATGTCACCCCCAGAGCACTCCCCCAAAGCAATTAATCCAGGCTGCACAGGACACACAAGGCTGCGCCACCCACATGGCCCGCGGGAACCCTCCCCACCCACTCAATCCTTACCTGGCAAACATGCCTGCTAAATTGCTATTTTTCCTTTTTCTGATCATCAGCTGTTCTGCTGTGCTGGGAGATTTAGATTAGCTAGAAAGCAGGAAATTGTTGGATTTCTTGCTTTTTAGTTAATCTTTAGATCTTCGGCTCTGTTAAGCAGAGCCAAAACTTCCTTAGGACTGAAGCAGTGCAGACTCAGCTAGACTCAGCTAGCTGATGGCAGAAACACAGATCTCTGAATCTGTGATTCTGTGAGCAACTCAAGCTGCCTGCCTGCTTTGCCTGATTTTGGGTAAAAGTTGCTCTATTTTTATAAAAAAATTCAATATTTAGATAAATATTTATAATATTTACATACAAGCCATGCCCAGCCTGTCACATGACCACCAAGCCACACCCACAAATTAGGCCATGCCCACAGAACCAGTTAGTGGTCCCCAGGATTTAAAATTATGAGTTTGGTGGTTCCTGAGATCCAAAAGGTTGGTGATTCCTGTCATAGACTGACCATAACAGAGCTATTATTGATGTGGTCCAACATTGTAATAAGGAGCATCTGACAATTAAGTACCCGAAAACTTAGGTAATGCTCTTTATGTGTCTAATAACTTCTGTTGGCACATAAGTTGCTATAATATTGAATCAGTTAAACTGTTACCTTGGGATTATATTTCAAGCTAGAAAAGTTGCTTGATCTGATCATTCACCAGTATGGCCCAAAGAATTATTACTGAAAACCCAAGATATGATTATGCACAATAGTCACCTACCTAGAACTGTTCAACTCAACTTTAATCAGGCAAAGAGTTTAGCCCAACTAGTCTTTGGATCTGCTGTCAGTTCATATCTTAACTTGGGTCTACTGTTCAGGTGGAGTTCTATATTTGATGCTCCCAAATACATGGAGCTGCATCATAATTTAAACCAATTGCCCAGCTTTTGTACGTTAAAATAAAACAATTATTCAGTCATGGCTCCCAATATTTACTCCATGACTTCAAACTACTACTGGATGTTTATCAGGAGTCGTGTAACACACTACCATCAGCACGGCTACAGCATAAACCATGCAAAATCCAATGGGTTCTCTTTTCTGCCCCTGTGGTGCCTGAGATGTAGAATCAATAACATATATTAGTTTATATTTTTATTTTTCTGATTTTTCCCCTTCTAGCAGCAATCCGAAACAATCACAGAGTTTCCATGTTGATTTTTTGCTTGCTGATAAGATTTTTTATATAGAGAGAGTCTCCAAAGTTGGAAAGTTTTACTATTTACTATCAAGACTTCAGCAGGAGATCCCTAGTAAGATTTTGGATAATTTGCTGCATATGATTGTTTGAGTTTACTCTGATTCTTCCCACTACCCCACTCTTTACCTCTGTTTTATTGATTAGGTAAAGGGAAAAATATTGGAATTGAAATGAATGCCTTTGAGCAACTTTGGCATGAGATTTTAGCCTAATCAAATCAAATCAATCAATCAATAAACAAACACATCCCCACATTATTCCATATGGGGATTTGTTTATTTATTGATTGATTGATTTGATTTGATTGGTAAAGACTAGATCTTTATTGTATGTTGATTGTTTTAGGTTACAAAATTCTGAAAAATATCAATTTGTGTGTACCTTTATTTCATTTTGTATTTAGTTTATGGAGTACAAATTAAACTTTACGCACAGGCAAACAAATAATTTAAACATTCTTATTTTCTTAACATCTTGTGCTTGTATCAACTTCAATTAATCCCATCTGGTGGCTGTTACTACATGGCAAATTATTTCTGAATAGTAGTTGGACAAATTCTATTTTGCCATTACAAATACCATAAATTGTGAAATAAACCTGAAATGTTATGCACTTTGTAAATCTGCTATATGTTTAAAATTTTAAAATGATCATGAAAAGAGTACGCCACTTGAAATGACTGTATTTTATTTAATCAAAAACAAGGCAGCATTTGTTATCTAAGTATTTCCAGTTTTTTTTAAAAAAAATAAATGTTTCTCTTTCATGAAATGTCATTTCTTACTTCTGCAAGAGCACCCATAGAATTATGCAACAGTTGCTGGCCTCTCCTGTCAAAATTTTGCAAACCATTATATACAAACCATGTTAAAATATATTAAGTGTAAGGAAGAAAGAGGAGGAAAAAGTTGAACCTATCTTGATAGAACTCAGTGGGGATCCTTATAGAAAATGTTACAAAACATACTTTATTTGAAGCAATGAACTTCAGTAAGAATTTCATATTACACATCTATGTGCATTATGCAATAATTTATGCTTGTGTATTCAACAGCTAGGATTCACAAGTTGAATGTGTAGTTTGTAGTCTGCTACAAAAAAGGGAGGGGAGGACATTAAATCTCATTAACCTTTTTATGCAGCTCTATGTAATATTTTAACCTTGCCATTTTACATGTTATTTCATTCCATAATAACATAGTACACATTTAAAAAAAAAACAATAGTATACTAGAAAATGGATTTAGTTTGGGGATCATGACAGTTCTGTGCCAGCTAAAATGTGTTTTTAATTAAGGGAAAAAATTACACAAATTACACTGATTGCTTTGGAGAGGCAGAAGGGAGCAATTACAGAACATAAAAATACAACCAAATGGTTCCTGATAGCCATGCCTAACCATCTGAATTTAAGTAAGCAGGAAGTGTTCACCTGTTTTAAAAGAAAACTTTTGCGGTAATATTGCTATAATAATACAATATTATTCCCTTTCAAGCAATTAAAACAAGCTTTTAAACAATTAAATGAAAATTTCCAACAGCCAAGAAAAGATCTATTATTAAAGTCGGTACAGGGAGTATGGACACCAAGGGTATTAATACTAACAAAATCCTCCAGTATAGTAGTAGTAACTGATGCGGTCAATGTTTTATTTATTGATTCCTTTCATCTTGTGGTGGTGTAGTGGTTAGAATGCAGTAATGCAGACTAATTCTGTTGACTGCTAGCAGTTCGGTCCTGAGCAGCACAAGGATGACTTGGCCTTCCATCCTTCCAAGGTTGGTAAAAATGAGGATCCAGATTGTTGAGGGCAGTATGCTGACATTTGTAAATTGATTAGAGAAGATGGTAAAGCACTGTGAAGTGATATATAAGTCTAAACATTATTGATATCAGCACTTCTTTTTTGCTCATGCAGACATTCCCTATCTTCTCTTGCTTACTGCCTACCAATATCCTAGTGACAGAACTAGGAATCTATATCCCCTAACCTTTCAGCAAGGCAAACAAATTTCTGAACACAGCCAGATATCTTCTTGGATGGACATCATCAAAAAATGTGCTTCTGAATTATTTAGTTTATTAAATGAAGATGCACTGCTGTCTGTCAAATCTCCAAATATTCATGCGGTCCAATCCCATATGTGTTTATCCAGGAGAAAATTCTGCTGCCCTCTGGGTCTTTTCTCCTTAGAAAATACACACACATTTGCAACATATGAAAGAAAATAAACACTGCTATGTTTTTTTACAGCAGCAAAGAGATTTACAGTAATGTACCTCTTATAATAGTTTTGATTTTGTCAGGGAAATAATCAAATCAAGACTCATCCATATTGATTTAGCAACTCATAAGATATTCAGAAATGGAAGCTGACATGGAATGTAATTATCCCTCAATCTGGGATTGAAGTTAACTACCACAGCATAACTCTGCCTCCCCTTCCACTTTTTAAAATGTATTTTTGAATTGCAAATCTAAATGAAACTCTCCTAGTGTTTTATTTATGATGTTTGCATCTCTGTGTTAGGGAAGAACCTCAGTTCCTTGTCAAGGTTTGCAGATTGATAAAAAAAGAGTCCAGTGGCCTAAAAGATCACATTTTTTTCTTCTCTTTTTCTTTTTCAGGAGAAGCACAGAAAGAAATTATATACAATATTAGCAGCAGTATGAAAACGGAATATTTCTTCCATTGTAAGCTATATCATTTACTGAATGTTTGATGCTTAAGAAAATGCACTGATGTAATCATTAAAAATGTATCTCTGAAAGAGTCCTTTGGTGTTTCATGTGTGTATATTTTTTTTTGTTAAACTACATTTACTTGTTTATCTATTAGTTTGATTTATATAGTCACCACTCAGCATGTAGCATGGGGCAATGTGTAGCAGTAAGAAATGTACAATTGGTCCCATATAAAAAAAAATACAATGGACAACTAAATTCAAACTAACAAATTCAACATGAAACTATGAAATTAATGAAAATGGCATCAAGAGAGATAAGTTGTCCTGGTTGCTGCCAGCCAGGATGGCTACATGCAATGGTGGGATTCAAGTTTTTTTTTACTACCGGTTCTGTGGGTGTGGCTTGGTAGGTATGGCATGGCTTGCTGGGCATGGTAGGGGAAGGTTACTGAAAAATCCATTCCCTCCCCACCCCACTAACCTGCTTTCCAGCTCTGTTCTTCTGTGCAGGGCAACAAAAGAAGACCCATCTGATCAGCTGGGACTCGGGAGTCAGAGAATAGATAGGGGCAGGGGCAGTCAGAAGTGGTATTTTCCGGTTCTCTGAACTACTCAAAATTTCTGCTATTGGTTCTCCAGAACTAGTCAGAATCTGCTAAATTCCACCTCTGGCTACAGGGCAGACAGAGTCAGCATTCCTATTGGCCAGGCCTAGTATATCAGACTAAAGCCCTGGGGGAAATCTACCTCCTCAGCTCCTCGGGAGGGGGCAAACATTAAGGTAGAAAGTGATTATGGAAAAATGGGCTGGGAAGTGATTGGCTAGAGAGAGACAGTGTGCTTGTGGTGATGTATTGGAGAGTACAATTATTGTTTCCTGGGCCCAGCGTGAAAAGAGAGTAAAGATATCAGTTGGAGGCTTCTCTGGGAGAAGAGAAGTAAAAACACAGCCTAGGCTGTGTTTTACCACAAGGCAAATGGAAACAGAAAGAAATGGTTGACTAAAAACAGATGCCTGGAGCCTTCAGGGAAGCATAGACAAGGAAGAGGAAGGGCTCAGCAAAAGACCTAGAGGGAGGTGCATCTCGCAACATCTGCATTGAAGTCTAGAAAAACAACAAAAGGCTTCAAGCATGCTGCCAAATAGCTCATCCCATTCTTTTCCTTTCTTAGTGAAATGCTGAAGGGCTGGGAAGAAGAGAAAGGGGAAACTGGAAGCTAAGCAAAGCAATGGATAGTTTACTAGCAAATAGCCCTGGGGGACAGGTAGAGAAAGTTAGAAATTGGAAATTTAGAAACTCTGCTATAAATAATTGTAATTTTTCCACCAATTTTGGAGAATAGACTTGTGCATAGTAAAAGAAACAAAAAAGCCTCCACTGTCATTATCTCTATCAAGCCATTGTCTTCCTTAAAGACATACACATGAACATCTGACTATAACAGAACATTTCGTTGTGCTATGTCACTGCTGAGAAAAATTCAGCCAGTGGGATTACACCTTTCCTTGACCAAGGAACTAGAGCAGGGGTGTCAAACTCACACTGTCACATTGTCATCATGTGACATATCACAGACATGACTTTTTCCCCCTTAGCTAAACCAGGGATGGGCATGACCAGCATGTGATGCATCTGGTCCATGGGCCACGAGTTTGACACCCTGGCCTAGAGAAAGTGCTATGTATTAGCATACTTACCTGCAATTGGTTGGTCCATGGCAGCAGGAATTTTGAAGAGCCGTCACTGGCCACAGCCACGAGTAGCCCGACTATAACAAGGGCTGTCACGGTTTCTTCGGCACTCAGCCCTATACGGAAGTAAAACAGATTGGAATCGTGCTGGTGTCCTGAGTCTCATTCCCGTGACTTAACAGAAAGAACCAGGCTGGCAACCCTGAAGCATCAAAGTTGGCCTCAGCCAGGTTCGCTTCAGGGTTGAATGCCTTCCAAAGGCAACTGAAGTCTCAGAAGATACAAAGGTATCTTGTTATTCAAAGGGAAGGGGAAGTGACAGAGAAATGTCTTGAGTTTTGCCGCATGACATTGCATAAGTTACATACTAGTCCTTATCCTGCTAATGCTTCCTTTGCAGCACCCAAATATTCTTACATTCCAGTATGTTGAATATATTGAATACAGGTGACTGGGCAATCAGAGCCTCCACTGCTGGGCAATGCACAGA
The DNA here is from genome assembly GCF_049901715.1 of Pseudonaja textilis. NCBI lineage: Eukaryota > Metazoa > Chordata > Lepidosauria > Squamata > Elapidae > Pseudonaja > Pseudonaja textilis. The sequence continues at coordinate 180,159,426 of NC_141990.1, read as the reverse complement.
AGGAACAATATTCACAACCAAAGAATCACTCATTGCCTGTACAAAACTGATCGTCACCACTACTGCCAGCCACTAGTGCATAAAAGGAAGTACTCACTGCTTTGTAGCCAATATGGGAGTTCACTGTTGTTGCAACTAAACAGTGATTGCAGGGAATATTTGAGAAGCAGTGTTTCTAGAATTAAATGGTTTTGAACATTTATGGGGTTTTTTAAATAAAGTTTTATTTGGGTTTTCACACATACAAAATACAAGTAAAACATCTTTTTTGAAAATAGCATGGTCCCAGGTTGAACTTCTTTATACAAACACAAAACTCAATTTCATGCTCCTTTTTGTATTCTATTCCATATCTTATACTATTCTACATTTTCTGTATAGTTTTTCCCCTCTTTTAATTTTCTCAATTTTATTTTGATTATCGCATCTCAATTCAAATCATTATATTTATACTTTTGTCTGTTCTGTTTCAATTTCATATTATCTTTTCTCATTAAACAAATTTTCTCCTGTAGTGACTAATTGGAGAATGACACCTTTATGTCTTTTAATTACATCCATTCAACTCTTATTTAAACTTCAATATATACCTTAAGGTTATGATCTTCAATATAATACATAATACATAACTTCCAATCGAATTCTGCTGGTACATTCTTGTAATACACCCTATATTCTTTAAAAAAAGATTATAAATATATGTAATTATAAACCCTCATTCCATTCCAATTCAGTTCTATCATTAATAATCATTAAAATCTTAACATCTTTAACACTTCTTTTCAATTAAATATCATACTTCCTTAAAGACACATATAATCTCCATAATTAATTTTTCCCTGATTTCTCTTCACATATGTTTTATAAATCATTAAATATTCATTTTGTTACATTTATTTATTGACAAGCATTCTACTGAATTACAATGGCTATTTTATCAAACATTTTAATCATACATTGTTTCATATTTTTTAAAATTATTTATGTTTCTAATATAACCATACTATCTTATGTACCTTTGCAGAATCTCTTTTTCCATTAAATTTTCAAGCATTATCCCTAAATAGGCCCTGTTTCTCTATATTTTGTTTCTGTCCTTTATAACTTCTTTTCCTTTCTTTCTTCCCTCTCTTCTTCTCCCTCCCCTTTTTACCCCCTTGTCTCTCTACTTCTAATTCTCTCTTCTGCATTTCCCTCTTCTGTTGCTTTCAGATTTTATACTTATTTTTCACTCTATTTTTTTGGGGGGGGGAGTTGTTTTTCCCAATCTTAAACTTTCCATTCTCTTTCCCCCCTTTCCTTTTTTTCCCCCACCTAAGATTACTTGTTCATTAAAGATGGCTTCTTCTTTGTCACAATCTTCTTGTTCTGCAGGCATTTCTTGTTGTTTCTCATAATTCCAAATCTCCATTTCTAAAAACTGAAATACAAAGCCAAAAGAACTTCTCCCTTCTTGTGCATCTTCTTTGTACTTTTTAAGTTCCATTTTCAGTTCTTCTAAAAGTGGAGCCATTTTAAACAATTTTAAACAATCACCCAATTGATTTTAGTAATTCAAATACAATAACCAAAAATCCAGAGATCATCAAGTAATCCAAATAGTCCCAAATTATTTCTTCTTATTTCTTTTTCCGCTTTCTCTTCCTGGAGTTTTTGTTACGATATTTCAGTTAAAATGTATCTTTTGGAAGTCTTGTTGAGATTTTGCTGTAAGTTCTTTTTAGTTCCAGGCAGTCTCCTCCCTTCAAAATCCTGCCCTTTTATTCTTTTTCTCTCCTTTCCTGTTTTCAAAAGCTTTTGATTATCCAGAAATCTTTATTATCCCTTTGACTTTTTATTTTCAGCATTAAATGCCTATTGATGTTAAAGTGGATTTTTTTTCCAATTTCTTGTTTAAGTCTCTTAGCTGTCAGTATAGGAAAAGGAGGGGGAAATAACCAAACCTTTTCCCTTTTCTCTTCTTCGCAGCTTAAAAATCTTCTTAGGGAACAATGTTATTGGTTTTTTTTAATAGTTTCAGTTCCAGGGTACCTTATTTGTTGCTTTTGCTGTTTGACCTGGTCAACCAAAACTTTCTCTTCTTATCTTCCTCCTGCACATTCTTTTCCGGTCGAGTTCTTCTTTGTGGTGGCCATTTCTGACCACCGCTAAAACCACCTTTGGGAAAGGGCATAATGGCCAGCTGTGGAGGAGAGATGCGGCTCTCCTCAATCCTGCAGGCAGTCTCCCCCCTCTCACCTTTACAGGATGGCTTAGCCCCGAAACCAGCAGGCTCAGGGCGCTCCAGTGGCGAGCACGGATTGAAGCCTCACAGAAATGAGGTTTCGGTCTGTTGCCGAAGAAGCTCAAACTGGAAGACCAACATTTATGGTTTTAATAGCTTTATGTTATGCTGTTTTTATTGATGCTGTTTTAACTGTTATTTGGGAGCCACCCAGGGTTTGACATAACATGGACAGCCATATAAATATTTTAAGTAGAACCAAACCAATTAGATAAAAAAAATTTGGGGGGGTGGGTACAGAAGAGAAATTGATCTCAAGGATGTATAATTATTTATTAGAATTTGACTTAGCAGAGGAATTAGTGAAAGGTCTGATAATAGCATGGGTAAGAAATGTGGGACATAATATAGAGCTGGAGGATTGGGAAAGAATTTTGGAAAAAAATTATATGACAACAAAATCAGTGGCTTATAAAGAAAAACAATATAAAATGTGTTATAGGTAGTATTTAGCCCCTTCAAGATTGGCCAACTTAAGCCTAACCTGCTGGAAATGCAAGCAATCACAGGGCAGCTTCCTCCACGTCTGGTGGCTTTGCCCGAAAATTCAGAAATATTGGTTAAAATATGAACATGGTTAAAGGATTGTCCAAATAGAATTCAAAGCAGATTTTTTTTTTTAATGGGAGATTATAAAAGGTAACTACACAAAAGAGATAAAATATCTAATTCTTCATATAGTCACTGTGGCGAGATTAGCATTCTCACAGTGTTGGAAAGGAGACCTCATGAAAACAGAGGGTTTAATAATCCAAAAAATCTGCGGTTGCGCCGAAATGGATAAACTTGCTCTAAAATGAAAAGAAAAGAAAGACTCTAAGTTATATACAGTGTGGGAAAACTGGTACAAATGGATAAATAACAGAAATAAATGATTAAATAACTAACGAATGAATAGTTGAAGAAAGATAATGTATAAGAACAACCAGAAATATGAAATATGCATGGGAACAATAATTGGTATGCATGCACCACAAAATAGTTTGCAACATCTATAGTGTTTTCATTTTAATGAGTTATTTTGTATTTGATGTTTTTAGATGTTAATAAAGGTTTTTCAAAAATAAATAAAAAATAAAATAATCAAAAATATTTTAAATAAATAAATAAATTATCCAATTCTAGGCTCTTCCACCATTCCCAGTCACTCACACACACAGGTCTCCACCCTCACCTAAGGCACTGGCTGTTGACACTGTCATCAGAGATCTTCAGCATTGAAATTACTCTCAGTAGCATCAGGGAAACCTCTGTTTTCTTTAAAAAAAAAAACAGCAATAATTCCAATATCTGTAATTCAACAACTCTGCCATTTGTTACACAGTCAAGCACCATTACAAAAAAGACCTGCACACAAGTTTTTGTGCTTCTTTATATCATAAAGATAGATATGTTATCTCTTCCCAACCTTACAGCACTTCTAACCATTTCATTTGTTCTTCTTTGCTCTGCCAGATATCAAGGACATTGTCCCTTGACTTGATTTGTTACTATTCCTACTGCAATACTGGGAGTTACAAAAGTATCCCACCTGGGCTAAGGCAGGGTATCTAAGACTTCTGGACTTCAACTCTCAGAATTCCCCAACCAGCATGGCTGGGTGGGAAATTTTTGTAATTGAAGCCCATAGATCTTAAAGTTGCCAAGGTTGGACACTCTTGGTCTAAGGCAGTGGTTCCCAAACTTTTTCAGTCCACTGCCTCCTTGGTGCTACAAACTCATCCTCGGTGCCCCCCACCCAGGGGTGGAATTCAAATTGCTGTAGGTGTGACCTAATTTGAGGGTGTGGTTTGCTGGTCACATGACTGGGTAGGCGTGGCTTGCTGGTCATGTGACTGGGTGGGCATGGCCAGGGGATTGGCAAACCAAATACAAGTGGTCCTCACTTAATGACCAGTTGTTTAGCAAGTGTTCTAATTTATGAATGGCCTCCCCAGAGCTACTTGACCAATTTTTGGAGTTTTGACAGCTTTAGATCAGGGGTCTAAATTCCACCCCTGCCTGTGTGTGAGAGAGAGGGGGAGAGAGAGAGGTTGGATCAGATCTCTCTCTCTCTCTCTCTCTCTCTCTCTCTCTCCCACCAATGCCCCAAAGCCACGGTCAGTCAGAATTCATATTAGTGGTCTCTGGGATTTAAAATTATGAGTTTGGTGGTCCCTGAGGTCCAAAAGTTTGGTGACTCCTGATCCAAAGGGATGAGCCTGAGAGAGAGAAAGAGAGAGAGAAAAGAAAGAGAAAAGGGAAAGAAAGAAAAAGGGACAAAGAAAGAGGGGGGTGGAAGGAAGGGACAGAAAGAAAAAGAAATAAAAAAGGAGGGGGGGAGGGAGGGAGGGAGGAGAAAGTTAATGAGATATCTATTCTAGTCCAATCACCTGCTCCAGCAGTGTGTGTGTGTGTTCTCCTTGTAATTTACCAGTACATTTTGGTTTTGCCTTCTTCATAATTGGCACTGTAATACATTGGGGAAAAGTAATTTTTAGGATGCAGATCTGGTCCAATGAACCCTGTTTAAAGCCTCAACTAAATGTGAGAACTTCCTGATAGTCTTGACCATGTTTCGTCCATAAAACCTTTAATAGAAGCCAAAGAGGTTTCAATGTGCTGGCAAAGTTGTTTCAATGTGGAAAAGGGCCTCAGTCTAAACTAGGCCTCATTTCAATCTGATGCATCAGTGCTCTCTCTCTCTCTCTCTCTCTCTCCCCCTCCCTCCCTCCCTCCCTCTCAGACTGGTTTTGCTCTACTTTCCCGAGTAGAACATGGATGGATGGATGGATGGATGGATGGATGGATGGATGGATGGATGGAGAGAGAGAGAGACAGGCAGGCAGGCAGGTCGGTAGGTAGGCAGGAAGGCAGGCAGGCAAACAGACAGACCTTTTGGATGGATGGATGGACAGACAGACAGAATTCCACAGGGGAGGCACTTTGGGAAAGCGGTGACAGCGGCTTTTCCCAATGTGCTGCCGCATTCGAGGCACCGGTTCTGGAGCATTACTACAGTCAATGGGTGAACCTGCAGGGGCGGTGCCTCGAATGCCCCCCTGCCACCTCTTAGCATCCCAAGGGGGCCAGCAGAGGGGGATAAGAGGCAGCAGGGGGGTGTTCAAGGCGCTGGCTGGCCCTGCAGGTTCACCCATTAACTAGCACTGGTCCAGAGCCAGCGCCTCCAATGCAGAAGCGGTGGCACATTATGTGCCACCACAGCCGTGTTTGATGCGCCGTCCCCCTGCCGCCTCTTAGCACCCCTCTGCTGGCCCCCTTGGAGACACTAAGAGGTGGCAGGGGGACAGTGCATTGAATGCTGCCACGGCAGCACATAAAGTGCCACTGCTTCCGAATTGGAGGCGCCGGCTCCAGAGCGGTGCTACAGTCAATGGGTGAACCTGCAGGACTGGCACCTCGGATGCCCCCCACCACCTCTTAGCGTCCCCAAGGGGGCCCAGCAGAGGGGTGCTAAGAGGCGGCAGGGGGGCAGCACATTGAATGCGGCTGTGGTGGCACATAATGTGCCACCGCTTCCGCATTGGAGACGCCGGCTCTGGAGCGGTGCTACAGTCAATGAGTGAACCTGCAGGGCCAGCACCTCGAATGCCCCCCTGCCACCTCTTAGCACCCCCCTGCCAGCCCCCTTGCCTCTAAGCGCCCCCCTAAGGCATTGTTGGGTTGCAGAACCAAACCAGACAGTTATAGAGGTGCAGATGACAGATTCAATAATTCTTCTGTAGAACTGTATCATCATCTCCTTGGGCAGTTTGAGCTTTCTGAGTTGGTGCAGAAAGAACATTCTTTGTTGTGCTTTTTTGATGATTTTTTGATGTTAGGTGTCCATTTTAGGTCTTGTGATATGATAGAAACTAGAAATATGAAGGTCTCTACTGCTGATATTGTGTTGTCTAGGATTGTAAGAGGTGGTAGTATAGGAGGGTTTCTCTTAAAGTCTATCCCCATTTCTACTGTTTTTAGTATGTTCAGTTCCAGATTATTCTGGTCACAGCACGAGGCAAGTTGTAGCACCTCCCTCTGTATTCATCATTGTCTTGAATGAGACCAATCACTGTTGTATCATCTGCAAATTTCAGTATTTTAACAGATGGATCGTTTGAGATTCAGTCATTGATATATAGGGAGAAGAGAAGTGGAGAAAACACATGGGGGAGGGGTGTGCTAATTGTACAGGTATCAGGTGTGATTCTGCCTAGCTTCACCTGCTGCTTCCTGTCTGTTAGGAAGCTTACAATCTGCGTACAAGTGTGTTCAGTGCGCTAGCTGGTATACAATATTTTTTGAAAGTATAGAAATAAAATACTTTGTTCTTTTTTGGGATTATAGTTTCTGGATCACAGCATTGGTCATTAGAACAAAAAAAGAGAAATCCAGTGACATGCATGTTTAAATAGAAATCAAACCAAATCTAAAACACATCTGCATTGATTAACATTTTTAAATACAAAATGTTGCACATCATTGCAATGAATCTCAAAGTATTTCTCAAAATAAATCATGTCAGGGAAGCTTTTTTCATCAGTAAGCACAACAGGATAGCACTTCACTTAGCCAACCTTGGCTAATTTAAATAATCTTGGTTCCCTCTTTGGATAAAAGAGAAAACTTTAAAAAAAACAGAAGAAAGAAACAACACATCACTTCTATTCTGCTATCAAGAAAAAAATGTGGATATATTGTTTTAATTATTAGAAATAGTCCATCTTTTTTTAGGAGCTCAAGTTGGCTTAAAAAGATGTTTTTCTTTATTTTGTGAAGAACAGTTCTGTGAAGTCAACAGTAATTGAGTTTGATAAAAGGAGATGTTTGGCAGAGATATTCCCTTAGTATAAAAATTAAAACAAATCTGTGTTTGAAAGTTTTAAAAGATTTTTTCAAGTTTGGGTTAGAATTTTTGTTATAATATAATTTATTTATTGTATATCTCACAACCTTGAAAGTTAGACATTACTTGTTTTTCATCTTGTTTTTGCTTAATATACAGTGCTTTGCTGATCATTAAATGGCTACTGAAAGAAAAACATTTATCAATAAAATGTAAATACAAATTTATATTTGCATTCCGTGCAACTTTTAAAAACATGCTAACTTATATATATTAATGTACAATCAGTATATAATGATTCTCTGAATGAATAGTAGTGACAGCTATGTGCAACAGAAATAACCTGAGTAGATTAATGATGATACTTATGATAATACTTCAAATGGAACATATACTGGTATTTTTGCTGTACCTTAGTAATCCTGTCAAAGATTCAGCAGCAGTAGGCTTCTGAACTATTTTGCACTACTATTTGCATGAAAATATTGTTTGGTACATGTTTTGCAGGTGGAAGGATGGGAAGAGAAGAAAGGATGTCAAACTAGCATCAAGACTGATGAAATGATATGGGAAAATACAAAGCATAACCATATCTAAAACCAAAATACTTCTTTGGGGGATATCTTAAAACTTCTTTATTTGTTCCCCGTAAGAAAGAACCTTTCCTCAAACATTCAAGAAGTTGTTCCTTAGATACATAATAATGGAAGCAGACCTTTAATAATATTCATATCTTTTAGCCCATAGAATGATGAGTGACAAAAGGGAAAGGAATCCAAGGACCAAAAATGTGGCTGACTCAGATTATATTCATTTATTCAGTGACGTGCAGCCAGAGAAGCGAAGAGAGAGAAAAAAACCCTATAGATAAGGTAGTTGAGAAATGTTTTAAAAGCTGATTCTTACATAAAAAGAAATACATTTTAACATTCAGTGATGGACTTTCCCTTGACAGGAGCAAATACATTTGAGAAGTGGCCAAGAAAAAGGAACCAAGGCTTCATCTTTCAACTCTTATGATATTCCACTAGAGATTTCAAGCTTTGGTGCTTCAGAGTTTGTGACCAGTTTCTCCATGCAGTGAATGCTAATGAGAATTTGCCAGTCTGGCAAACTAAGCATATAAATAATCAACTGTTATATAAATGCTTCTAAGACTAAAAGCAATGCTATTTATTTATTGATTTGATTTAATTTTTAAAGTCTCCCATCTCATTCTTACATAACTATGGGTAGCATATAATAAAACAAATAAAAGCACAAAATGCATAATGTGAAACAAAGATACAACTTATGATCCCAATTGAGCCGAACAATTCTGTTGCCAAGCAAGACAACTTTTAAGGGACTTTTGCCCCATTTTATGCCACAGTTGTTGAGTGAATCACTGCAGTTGTTAAGTTAGTAACCCGGTTGTTATGTGAATCTGGCTTTCCCATTGATTTTGCTTGTTAGAAGGCTGCAAAAAGTGATCACGTGACCCTAGGAACCCTGCGACCACCATAAATACATGCCAGTTGTCAAGTTCGAATTTTGATCATGGAAGCAAGGGGGTGCTGCTGTAGTCAAAAGTGGGATCAAAGATCATAAGTCACTTTTTTCAGTGCTGTAACTTCAAACAATCACTAAATAAATAGTTGTAAGTCTAGGACTATCTGTAAAACTCACAGAGCAGCTGAGCATTATCTAATTTACTATCCAGGAGACAGGCTTTAACCCATGCCTAGGCCTCGGGCTCCAGCATCAAGTTTTCAAGGCTTTACAAAAGACCAACAGGAATGGGATCAATCTAATCTAATCTCAGGGAGGGTAACATTCAGTGGTGGGATTCAAATTTTTTACTACCAGTTCTGTGAACGTGGCTGGTGGGTGTAGCAGGAGACGGATACTGTAAAATCTCCAGTCAGAAGTGATACAGTGGTTAGAATGCAGTATTGCAGGCTAACTCTGCCCACAGCTGGAAGTTTGATTCTGACCTAGCCAAGATTGACTCCATCTTTCTGAGGTCGATAAAATGAGGACCCAGATTGTTGGGGGCTGTGATGACCTGGGGTGTGGCACAAAAGCAACACAGCCAAAGAACAGGTCTAACTCCCCTTTATTGTTCCAACTTTGCCCTCAAACACCCCCACGTTTACTACAAGTCCTGGAGCAAAGCTCTCACATGTATCTTCAACATTCTCTGGCTACGAGTAATCCAGTAAGCCAAGTTAGCCAAACAGTAACCAGGGCCAGCAGTCCAGTAAGCTAGGTTAGCCAAACAGTAACCAGAGCAAGAAGTTCAGTGAAGCAGGCAAACTGGGCAAGCCCCACAAGACAGAGCACAGTAATCTCCAAGTGTTGGCAAGTGCATATGAGGCTCCACAGATTCAATGCTTGTTCCTGACAAATGCCCCTCCCACTGGCACCTCCTTACATTTTAGTTCCCAGGTATGCTTTGTGAAGGGGCGTGGGGTACTCTCCTCCCTCATAGCTGGCTCAGTCTGCGTTGTTCTTGCCTTCTCTCTTCTCTCCATGCTCTAGGATCAGGAGAAGGTGGTCCTTGCTCTGAACTCTGTCTCTACTGCTCCTCCCTGTATACAAGCCTTTCTAATCCTGAAAAGCTCTGCCTGGACTGGCTCTGCCCTTCCCCAGTTTCCTCCAAAGCCAACAGAACCACCTTCTTAATCTCTGTTGGCTCTTGTTCCAGCTCAATTTCCCCTTGCAGATTCAGACTTCGACAGGGACATGACAGGGGCAATATGATGAAATTTGTAAACCACTCAGAGAGTGCTGTAAAGCACAATGGAGTGGTATATAAGTCTAAGTGCCATTGCTATTAATGGGTTAAGCCTTTATGGCAGAAAACACTTTCCTTCTGATCTTCAGCAGCCAACATTCCCAAGGTGATGGTAGTTAAAGCATGCCCAAACTGCCCAATCAGAAGGAATCTCTGACTTTCCTCAATATTGGTATTCTTTTATTTGGATTCATATATGTGGGTAAAATCACACATGCATTCACACACCTATTCATTTGCCCTCTTTCACTTGGTTCATAAGTCTTCGTGCATAATTTCATTTTCAAAAGTACAATTGAGAGGATTGAAAATTATTCTTTGTCTTAAAAAATGGAGTCTAACTTGTCACCAAGTATGCTCTTTTGCTGTTATTTCTTTATGTATTTCTTCATGTAATTATGACCACCAAGCCATCCCTGAAGTCATGTTATCACATTTTGCTACTTTTTTTTTTTTGCTATTTTATAGGAAAAAATGCCTATTAGATAAGTGGATTCAGATTTACAACCACACGATTCATTTAACAACCATGGTGAGTCACTTAATCACAATTGTAAAAATGATAAAATCAAATCTGGTCATGTGGTGACTAACTCATGACCACACAACTTATGATGAAAATTCCAAGATCGGTTGTGGTCATAAATCAAGGAATAGCTGCAATTAAAACATGTGGAGAAATGGAGCAACTGTTCCATCTAATTTGCTCTGAAAAGGTCAGATGAATGAAACAGGATTGATTACAAATTTAGCTAAAATTCTGCAAATTCATTAACATGATTTAAAAGGCCAAATGAAAGAGAATGTCTTTATTCTCTTTCAGCTTAGCCAGAAAAGCATCTAGTGCTGGTCTTTAGAATGTCATAGACTTCAACAGGAATTTCAGAAAAGTAGCACATTAAATAAAGTTTCACATATTTGTTTCAAATGAAAATTCTCACATTTTTTTTAATGTTCGGAAGGAGAATAGAACTCCAAGGGAAATGCCAGTACATTTTTAATACAGTGAAACATTGCGGGGCTTATTTCCATTCCAAGGAATTACAATTTTCAGTAGCATTATTAGTGTGTATGTCTTCAGGCAGAATACTTAAATAATAATAATAATATAAGTTTGTTAATCAGTTTATATTGTGGATATCACCTGACTTTTCACCAGCACAGAATGTTATGTTTGGAGCTTACCAACCTAAATGTTCTACAAATTAGGCAAAGTTGCTATATCCTGGGGTTAATGTTACCATTCAATTTTATTTTATTTTATTTAAAAGTAAAAGTTTGAATCAAAATTGGAATTTCTTAGGAAGAAATTGGGAAATGTCTTCAGTAAAATCAGCTCTCCATTAATCAGGAGACTTAATCAACATTGCCTATTGGCTTCTAACAGTAGGTATATTTTACATATATTTTATATTTTACATATGTATATTCAGGTTGCATATGCAAAGTGATTTGTAATATATTTGTTATTAAATTGCCAAAATGAAGTTTGTGGCTTTGAGTCAGATAGTAATTTATTGGTTTTGCTCACCCATGAAATAGCTGACTTGCATTTGTTTGCAACTGACCAATCTTCTACTATGAAAGAGGCCACTACTGCATTAAGCTGAATATTACTGACAGGCCTTGGAGCAACAGAATCATGCTAGATTAAAAGCAACCTATTTCATACTATATGCATTTGCTAGTGTTGTCATTTTTCAGATAAAGTGGCTACACATTGCTATTGTAAGTGCATGCTTACTGGCGGCAATTATGTTTCATACCAATGTACACTGGATTTGGACAGACATTTACAAAATTTGAGTACCCAAGATACTTTTCTGGCCAAAAAGATTGATTTCTTTTCAGAATGGATTCACAGTGTTATATGATTGAGGAAATATGTGCTTACAACCGTACAACATTTACCCATTACTCATTAAAGACCTGTGGTAGTACAGTGGTTACAATGCAGTATTGCAAGCTAATTCTGTTGACTGTCAGCAGTTTGATTCTCACCAAGCTCAAGGTTGACTCAGCCTTCCATCCTTCTAAAATTGGTAAAATGAGAACCCAGCTTGTTGGGGGCAATATGCTGACACTGTGAACCACTTAGAGACAGTTGTAAAGTACTGTGAAGCAGTATATAAGTCTAAGTGCTATTTCTATTGCTATTTTATGGTACTTGTAGTGTACTCATGTACATACTTCTAATACCGCATTCCTATTGGGTAGTTAACATAGCTTAACGATCGGTTAATAATGACAGTTTCGGATTGGTCGCCTAAGTGGCGGGAAGTTTAAATAAATGCCATTGGTTGTGAGCCGCAAGCAGCCGCTATAAAAAGGGCTGCTGCGGCTCGAATTTAGTTGAAGTTACTGGTTGCTAATAAAGAGCTGAATTCAACTCCGGTCTTTGAGTCTGTTTTGTCTGGCGATAGAACACTGGCGACGAAGGTGGGATCAGTGGAACAAAGACCGTAAGCACGTGGCAAGGACAGCCAAAAGACCCACAAGATGGCCGGCAACAATTCACCACCCACACCATTCAACCCAGCCAAAGAAGACTGGGAATCATATATTGACAGGTTCCTGATGTTTTTAGAAAGCAACAAACTGCAAGGAATCACTGACCAGAGGAAGAGAGCTGTGTTCCTGACGCATTGCGGCCCGACTATTTTCAAAATGGCGAAGGCATTAGCAAGACCCAATGATGTTAAACAGATGGCATGGCCAGACCTGAATCGAATGCTGAGGAACTATTACGCACCTGTCATGTCCAATCTCATTAGAAGACATGAATTCTACAAGTGCAACCAACAAGAGGGGGAAAGTATTGGAGACTTCGTGGCAGCACTAAGGGACATTGGAGGGGCATGCAAGTTCCTCAACGTGGATGAAGCCATGAGGGATCGCATAGTCCTTGGATTGAGAGACGCTACCCTACAGAGCAAATTGCTGAACCAACCCAACATTACTGCAAATGAAGCCATCACCAAAGCAACTGCAGCCAAAGCAGCAAAGAAGTCCTCAGCAAAAATGAAGCAGATGAATACAACCAACAGCCCGAGCCAAAATAGAGAAAAGAAAACAGAGTGGGGCCAGAAGCATACTACCACAACCTCTCACCATGAAGATATTGAATCATCAACCAAGTCCGAAGAAGATGAAGAGGTAAACAGACTCCACTCAGAAAGAAACAGGAGAGAGAGACAAGGGAGAAAACCTGAATTCCAGTGTGAGGGATGTGGGGGAAATCACCCGCATTCTGAGTGTTGTTTTTTGGATGCCATCTGTAGGCATTGTGAGAAACGGGGGCACATTGCAAGGGTCTGCTGAAACAAAAAGAGCTATAGTCCCAAAAGACGAGGCAGTCCCCCCCCCCCCCGTCCCCAGAATTAAGGAAAAGCCAACTGGAAGTCATTGGAGCCAGGAACATGGGAGTCAATGGCTCAACAAGAAGGAAGAGACACATCAGACAATCACTACCGGAACAGCCAGAACTACAAATACTAAGAAAGTTTGAGTCAACGTCCAGATAGAAGGGGAGCCATGTGAGATGGAAGTAGACTCCGGTTCATATTTATCAATGGTATCATGGAACATGATAAAAAAGTTGATACCAGACATACAATGAAAAGAACTCGAAGAACAAAGCCTGATCATCAAAGACTACCAGGGAAACAAGATACCCATGGTAGGATTGGGACATTTCAAGGTAAAGTTTAAAAAACACACTGAAATTCTTCCATTAACCATCGTTGACCGAGATCGCCTCAGCCTGCTCGGGTTAGAATGATTCGAGCCTCTAGGAATTGAAGTGACAGGAATCAACAGCGTCGCCCTGACAGACTGGGAAAAAGACCCGATGGAGGAATTCCATGACGTATTCGACAGGACCTTAGGCAAGTACCATGGGACCTCTATATCATTTAGCCTAAACCCGAACATAGCCCCTATCAGGCTTAAAGCCAGACGCGTACCATTTGCATTAAAGCCTAAAATTGATGAGCAACTGAACAAGCTTATCACACAAGGGGTGTTAGAGCCAATCGACCATGCGAGATGGGAAACCCCGATTGTAACCCCCATAAAACCAGATGGGTCTGTGCGCATCTGTGGTGACTATAAGGCCACCCTGAACCATGCATTGCAACAGAGCGCATATCCCATCCCAGTAGTCCAACATCTGCTACACCCACTGGGGGGAAGAAAGATCTTTGCGAAGCTCAATCTCACGCAGGCATATCAACAGTTACCAGTTGATTCCAAGACAGCAGAGGCACAAACCATCGTAACACATAGAGGAGCCTTTAAATGCAACAGATTACAATTCGGTGTCAGCGTGGCCCCCGGCGTTTTCCAAAGCCTGATGGAACGCCTCCTCCAAGGATTAGAAAGGGTGGTTCCCTACTTCGATGATGTACTAATATCAGCCAAAGATAAAAAACAACTAAAAGACCGATTAAGGGCAGTCTTGTTGAAATTTAGAGAAGCAGGACTCAAAGTCAAAAAAGACAAATGCCAACTTGCCACATATCAGGTTGAGTTCCTAGGATACCTTATTGATGAAGCAGGAATCCACCCCACAAAAAAAAAATATGAGCAATAAAAGAAGCTCCCAGACCCAAAAACAAAACAGATTTGCAGGCATTTTTGGGACTCATTAATTTTTATCATGTCTTTCTGCCACAGAAGGCAACAATAGCAGAACCACTGCATAGACTCCTCGATAAAAAAAGCCATCTGGAAATGGGGCCACCAAGAAGAAGCTGCATTCCAAAGAATCAAGGACTTAATCACATCTAAATCTGTATTGATCCAATACAGTGATACACTACCCCTGACGGTCACCTGCGACACTTCACCTTTCAGCATAGGCGCAATACTCAGCCACACACTACCAGATGGCAAAGAAGCACCAATTGCTTTTTATTCCAAAACATTGACCAAAACCGAAAGGAACTACAGCCAACTGTGTTGTGGCTCCAGGCTTGGATTCAGCTCCTGTGACTGATATGAGTTCAAGTGAGGAGGACATGGCAGAAAAATATGAGCCGGCATGGCTCAGTGATTGGACTGGTAACCAGGATGAGGAGATGGATGTGACAAAGGATGACAGACCTGATATATTAGAATTGTCAGGACCTTTGACCTCCTCTGGTTCCTTATCTGTTCAACAACCGGGAATGGCTTACAGGGAAGTTTTGAGAGAGTCTTCTAGTGGAGATGAGAACTTGGAAAATTTGTGGTTAAATGTAAAAAATAGAAGACGGTTGAAAAGGCAAAATCAGCTGGAGCAAATGAGAAGGGCAAGTCAGTAAATTAGCACGTTGCCTTAATGAGTATAAAAGGACACTGCTGGGCTGGTATATTTCGCCAGGAACAAAATGACTATTTGAGTGAGGACGTTACAGCAAGAAGCTCTGAGACTAGAGATTTATTGCCAGGACTGGTTTGCCAGACAGAGTAAAGATTTATGCTGTGGATTGAGATTCCTGCCAGCCATTATCTTGTAAGACTTCTTTCTGTTTGATTTAATTTGAAACAGCTGCTTTCTGTTTTGTTCATTGGAATTTTGAAGGGGAGTCATAACACAACTGGATAGGGAAGCCTTGGGGGTAAAACGCTTCCACAAATACCTATACGGTAGGACAGTTTCCTTAATCACCAACCACAAACCACTACTGGGAATCCTGGCCAGAGACAAGGCCACCCCCAACATCCTATCGCCAAGAATGTCAAAATGGTCGGAATTTCTTGCAGCCTACAATTACAAGCTCATTTATCGACCAGGAAAAGCCACACCCCATGCAGATGCATTAAGCTGTTCACCACTACCAGGTCATGATGACGACCCAGCTCCCACCACACATACCCTACAAATTGAAACAATTCCTAATTGGCCCCTCACCGCATCAGATATAGCAAGGGAAACAGCAAAAGATGCACTGATGGCCCAAATACTGAACTGGGTGGGACGCAGCTGGCCGGAAAACGAAAAAACTGAGACTTTTAAACCATTTAAAACTGGCAAACTGAATTGTCAATTGAGAAAGGATGCATATTGTGGGGAGATCGGGTAGTTGTTCCCAAAAAATTACAAGAAGATGTACTAAACATGTTGCATGAAGGACACCCGGGCATGGTAAAGATGAAGTCCCTGGCCAGAAGCTATGTCTGGTGACCAGGAATAGATAAAGACATTGAAACCTGGGTCAAAACATGCAACAAATGCCAGTCATCCAGACCCACTCCCTCCTTGACACCGGTCCTTGACTGGGAGACACCCAGAGGCCCCTGGTCAAGGATCCACATAGACTTTGCCAGACCCACACTGGGATATACTTATCTAATTACTGTGGATGCCTACTCCAACTGGTTAGAAGTCAGCATCATAAGTTCAACAACAATGGAAGCTGTCACCAAACAACTAAAGAAACTTTTTGCCACCCATGGTCTACCAGATGTAGTATCGGACAATGGACCACAGTTTACAGCCTTGGCTTTTGAACAATTACTTGCAGAGCATCGAATAAGACATGCTCTGACAGCGCCAGCTTATCCGGCGGCAAACGGAAGGGCAGAACACATTGTTCATTAAACAAGAGAAGCATTAGAAAAACTTGAAGGAAACGACATGCAATAAAAAATCAACACCATGCTCACCATCCAACATATAATGCCATGCACAGCAACAAACAAGAGCCCAGCTGAACTGTTAATGGGCAGAAAGTTGTGCTCCTATTTGGACAGGCTGCACCCCACTTACAACCCCGAAAAGCCACCAGACTCTTCCAGTAAGTACCGCTCTTTTTTGCCAGGCGATCCAGTATATGCAAAAAAACCTTACTGGAGAATCGTTGTGGTTACTGGCAACAATCATACAAATTACAGATCCCCGATCATACTGACTAGTAACAACTGACGGCAGATCGTGGAAAAGACACATCGATCAATTAGGGCCATGATACATCAGACGCAACACCAACACTTCCCACAACATGGAACAAACAATTCTACAAGCACCACCAGAAATTAATAAAAAAAAACCAGAGGGGGGGGGGGGACCCTTAAATAATAAAGGAAATGAAAAATCTCCAGTAACAAACCACCAACCAGAAGCGGAAAACCCAGAAAAAAATAAAAATTACTTACAATTAGATGAAGTCAAAAAAAGAGAGCTGAAGAAGAACCAGGAAAGACAGCCAAGCCGTCTCTACCTGCCCGCACACATTGCAGAGGAACAATGAGGACCATCCAATCAACCCAACAAGGCACAGTGGGAGCAACATGGCTGAGGCACCCTTCCAGGTGGTTCCAAGGAGAAGAGCGGAGAGGACAGAAGGCCTGTACGAACCGGCGGAGACCAACGCAGAGACTGAATTGTGCAGGTCAACAAGAACTCACAAAAGCCCTGCCTACTTACACGACTACATCACGTAACATTGGAGCAAACCAAGAGGGGAGGGGTGTAGTGTACTCATGTACATACTTCTAATACCGCATTCCTACTGGGTAGTTAACATAGCTTAATGATTGGTTAATAATGACAGTTTCGGATTGGCCGCCTAAGCGGTGGGAAGTTTAAATAAATGCCATTGGTTGCGAGCCACGAGCAGCCACTATAAAAAGGGCTGCCATGGCTCGACTTTAGTTGAAGTTACTGGTTGCTAATAAAGAGCTGAATTCAACTCTGGTCTTCGAGTCTGTTTTGTCTGGCGATAGAACAGTACTTCTAGGTTCCGTCCTGGGATGTGGAACTGAGGGAGCATGGTTAATGAATAGAGCTGTGCAAAGCTTTACAATAAGATTTAAAACTGAGGAACTTGAGGAACTGAGCTCAAAAGAGATGGGCCAACTGAAGTGAGAGTCTGCTTGGATGCAAGGAATCAGACCAGATTTCTTCAGAGATTTGATTGCTTTTTGAAGTTCTTTACACATACAATGTCTTTACTATTGCTTCTGGGATTGTTACAGATGCTAGTCACAGTTACAACTTCATTTATTACAAGTAGTCCTAAACTTACAACCAGTTGTTTAATGACCAGTTGAAGTTATGATCTACCTGAAAAAGGGAATTTGGAACCTGGATCTTAAGTTCCAATAGTCACCACTCCTGCAATCATGTGACTGCATTTGAAGCACTCAGCAGCGTTTAGGCCATTTGCAACATCCCATTGTATGCGACTACAATTTATGACAATTTTGCCAAAAACAAGGCCAAAGTAAAAAAAATAATGGATTCACTTAACTGCAATGTTCACTTAACAACCATGTCATTCACATTTATGACTTTTGGATTTGCTTAAACACCACAAAAAAAGTAATAAAATCTGGTCAATCATGTGATTGTCCCATTTTATGACTCTTAGAATCCATCATAGTCATAATTTGACGACTATCTGTTCTGTCATAGGCTTATATGCTGTTCCTTGTCCAAACATACTGAACCTTCCATATGTGGTAGAATATGGTGGAGTGGGATAGTGACACTTTAATATCAATAAGAACAACCAGCCAATAAAATTTATCTTCTTATTAAATCCTATAATGAGTTAAAAGCCTTTCAAGGTAGGCCAGAAAAAAAGACTCTACAAGATTTATTGGAATTCTGCTTAACTGATATAATATATAACAATACTTTGAAAGACTAACGGTGAATTAGAAGTGCAACTAATCTAAGCTTCTTTTTAATATTTTCTTCCCATCCCAGCCTTTAGTTATGATTTGCTAACTGCTACCATGTACTTTTTCTGAGGCCATCTGAGTGATTCTTTACATGAACAGAACTCTTCTGAACAATCTTTGCAACCTCCTCAAATACTATCTAAAATTTGGCAAACGCATTCTCTGCTCAAGCAAAAATATGTCTGATAAAGGTACTGTGGCTGAAATGTTATTTTTTTATTTAGGTGTAAACAGTGTTTAATTTAAAATCATTGGATTTTAGATTATGCTTGATTTGGAATTATTTTCAGTCAAGTTCAGTTTTGTTTACCTAATAACTGAATCTTCATTACTGGCCTAGTTTTTGGAATGCAGATCTGGTATGCCATGTGGACACATATTTTTTTCAGTATTCAAAAAGAAAATAAATTCAAGACTGTATCTTGAACTTGGGTAGTTCAGGAGAAGGAATGGCAGAACTTGGGGGGTGGAGATGGAATGAAAAGAGGGATCAGCCTAGAATCCCTATGTAGCTACAACAAAGTCTTGAGTGCTGTTGACCTTATCTAACTGTAACCAAGTACCAATTGTTAGTTGAGAAGATTAGGCTTTTTAGCAATAAATCAGCTTAAATGAATCTTCACACATGAACCTGATATTTCATATCTGATATTAAGTATTGTTTTTTTAAAAAAATGGTTCCATTTGGACTAATTCCGTAATGATATCTCTTTTCTTATATGGATTCTAGCTTGCAATATTTTGCTGCCAGCAACCCTTTTCTGAACCAGTTCTGACTTCAGGATATGGATGGAATATACTTTTAATTGACAGAAGAAATATCACATAGAGAGCAATAGCCAGCCACCTGCTGGTTTTAAAATCCTAGTTAAATTGTCATAAAGTTTTTATAACAGATCTGAAAGAGAAGAGCTGCTTGAAAGGCTATAGCTGTTGGAACTCATCTCTTTCACTGGTGCTGACAGAATGACTTGAAGGGAGAGAGGAAAAAATAAAATTGCCTATTAAAAAAGAAATCTCCCAAGAGAAAAGAACTAGATGATGTGCACAATCAGTGGGCTCATACTTCACATTTTACGATCATAGAATTCATTGCTCACTCTCACTCTCTCTTGGTAGCACAGCTCAGATAAACATAGATTATTTCTATTATTTGGAGGGAAGTGGTGACAATAGCAAATAATTCTTCTTTGTTTAACTATCACAGTTGCACCATAAGTATCTATAGTGGCATCTTCTTTGTAGAAGACAGTGCCTAATGAGATCACATTACCCTCTTGGCTTTTCCCACATTATAAAACAAACAACTTATTCCTTAATTCCCCTCTTCGTTTATAACCAGTTTCCCTAATAAGATTTGTTACTTATTCACACTTAGTTTTTTATCCTTTATCAGTTTTCTCTAAATGTTGTATCTTGTTCCATTTATTATATAAACTTTTTAATATTTTTTATAAATCTTACATATTTGCATATATTCCATGCAAGACATGGAAAAGGTATCAGGAAGGGAAGGGCATTAAAATTAGTTTTCACCAATAGCAATTAGGCTTATATACCGCTTTACATTGCTTTACAGCCCTCTCTAAGCGGTTTACAGAATCAGCATATTGCCCTCAACAATTTGGGGTCCTCATTTTATCCTCATTATCAGAAGGATGGAAGGCTGAGTCAACCTTGAGGCTGAAATTTCAGGCAGCTGGCAGTCAGTAGAAGTAGCCTCTAACCACTGCACCGCCACACCAATGCTATTTTCTATACATATTTCTAGCTTTGCAAATCATCCTTGCTTCCACTTGTCCATGTAATGCTTCATATATTGCCTTTTGATTTTGAAAGTTTTATTTTTCTCATTAACTCCATCCAACCATTACTTTCTCTGTCCTCCTCTTCCTCTTAACAAATTCACCATTCCTTCATGATTGTTTTGCAGTTCAGACCTTATCTATCTCTTGACATGATCCAACCATTTCAAAAGACTTCTTTAGTGTTAGTCATTTATTTTTATAGTCAATCCATATTCACTCAACACCCATTCATTCTTGATCCTAATTCTTTTTGCTTTATTATACCCACTTGCTAAGTAATCCATTCTGATGCATTCAGCTTAATATTTCTACTGACATCCTCAATTCTCACTTCTGCACTACATAATGAGCATGTTCTTATAACACAACCATTTTCACATTTTTCCACAAAGATTCATGCATTGCAACAAACAACACACTACCTCTCTGCCAGAAATCATTTTCCATTTACTTATCTTTAGTAAAAAATAATAAAATTTTACAGGTTACATAAATTTTTCTATTTGCTTCAGTTCTCCTCTAGTTATGTATATCACACAATCATTCAGTCTATGTTCTATGTCAAAATCAGCATACATTAAATTTTATTCCTGTTGCTTGATACAATCTAAAATTTGATATAAATCATTTGACTTTTTGGCCAGCACAGTGACATCTGCATACAAGAGTACACAAATATTTACATCCTCAGTGAATAAATCCCTAATGTCAAACATACCTTATACATTTATTCATAAATACCCCCAAACAACCAAAAAGATACTATAAGTCAAGTCATCCTGTTGGATTATCAAGAGATGTTTTGCTCTGGGTCTTCCACCATTGCAATGTGAGCTGTGGGATAGTAGATAGGCCTTTTATGGTTGTAGGAGCTTCTTAAAAAATGTAGAAATTTAATGTCTTGAGAGCTTATTAGACAAGGTATACAGTCATTATCCTGCTTTTTTGTTTATTGTAGATTTTTTACAGTTGAGATGGTTATTTAGGCCTTTTCCTCACCAACCAGTGTTATAAAATTGAAGCAGTAAAAAAGCATCACTCAATCAATCAATCATCAAACCTCCTCTTGCGCTTTGTTCAGTTTTGTAACATTTGCTAAATATTCCATTTAGTCTTACATAAGACTTTCTTCCACAATACATTGCTCTTATCATATTAAGAAACCAAAATTTCAAGTTCATACTCACACAAAACATTCCATAATTCAAACTTATTCACTCTATCATTTATCTTATCTATATAAACACATGTACAATAGCTTTCTTTCTTACATCTATACAGGTAGTTCTCGACTTATGACTGGTTGTTTAATGGCTGTTTGGAAGTTAAGATAAACCTTCCAAAACTGTTTATGACCCAGTTTCAAAGTTATGACAGTTGTTGATCCCCCCCCCCCAGTCATTCACTTTTATGACTGATTGCAGGACACTGCAGAATCGCCCCCACCTATCTTTCCACAACCCACCCCTCAGAGCCCAACACTCTCATGTCCCCAATCACTTGGTTATCTTTTACTGTAGGTCTTCTTCTGAAAGTTCCATAGGTCTTATTGGGAATGGGAGTAAGTTGCCCTGTTCCCTCAGCATTCCTGGCCCAAATGACTATATCTAGGAAGCAAGGACCATTTTCAAAGTGGCCACAACAAATAGTGGCCATTTCAAAATAGGGCTTACATTCAGAATGGAAGAACCTAAATGTAGCAACAGAGCAGCTTGTTCTTCTTCCCCAATGCTATTTTCTCACAAGCCTGCCGCTCAGCTACTTGGTTTGTGTGTGAGAAGGATTGAAGAAGGAGAAAGCTGTGTGAAGCCTGCTGTTTGCAAGCCAGCTGCATGGAGATAGGCATTCTTGTCTTCAGTACATCAAACCAGACACTCATCTTTACTGATTCCACCACTGTCTTTCCCAACTGGAACAGTCAAATGATAATATATGCCCTCCAACTCCTCAGACCCAGAGAGCAAAGACTCTCAGTGGGGGCTCCTTGTCAAACTAGGGAGTAGCTCTCTTAATAATTAATGTCAGCTGGCTGTAGCATGATTTAAGAGGCAGACCTGAGCCTCTGTTGGAAACAACTGTCTGATTTCATGCACTGCTATGTCATTCTTGTGAATACTGCTCATGAAACTCTGATCTTTGACTTGCTGACAAATTTGATTTGGCCCTATGAATTTTATTTACTTGTATCCTGCCTTTATTATTTTTACAAACAGCTCATGGGAGCAAACACGTCCAACATGGCTAAGGGAGTACTAAAATTCAGGGCCTCCCCGTTTCTGGATTTTGACTAATTCTCCTGTATGAAAGTGAAATGACCCAGACAAGCTTTCTTTGCAAGAAACTTTATGAATTTACTTTATGAATTTGTCTGCCATTCTGCTCAGTCTAAGAGTACATTGCTTTCTTCACCTAGCAACTAGGTATGTTAGCATTTGAAACCTGAATCAGGACACATTTTAAATGGGCTTTGGAGGGAAAAGATTTATTTCCTATCTATATTATTTTTTACAAACTACTAAATCATCTAGCATATCCAACACAACTTCCTCCTGCTTTATCTATAACAACCATCCTGTGAGGTAGGCTGGGTTGAGAGAGTCTGACTGGTCCAAAATCACCCAGCTGGCTTTCATGGCTAAGGCAGGACTAGATCTCCCAGTCTCCTGGTTTCTAGACAGGTGCCTTAACCATTAGACCAAACTGGCTCTTCTGCTAATACTGTTATAGTTGCACCTATTCAGCATAGCCCTTAACATCAGTAGAGCATGCAGACCCTCTGTCACAAGATACTGTTCTTATTATTTGAACACTTGCTCTTTAAATATGTTGAGCAAGGTTTCAGTCAAAAGTATGCTACTGGTCCTGTGGCATATTTTACACTATAGTAGGGTGGTTGAAGCATTGGTTTTCTCTAACTGGCTAGAAGCAGGAAAATGATAGTTTCCATAAATTTCTTGATAGTGCCTCTCTGGCCAAGCTTCCCATGGTCCTGGCATCTTCAATTAAAATTACATTATTGGACCAGACAACATGTGGTATTTATTTTCTGGTGATGTTGTCTCAGGGATTTGTAGCTATCCTCTTTTCTGGTGACAACCTTGAAAATTTATTGTGGGTAACCTGGGAAACAGAAATTTATCGTCTTCAATCATCAGCCAGCTAAACTGTCAATCATGGAAGTGATGTCATATCAAGAAATGACAAACTACCAATAAAGCAGCTGTTAGATAGTGTTTCATTCTTTCTGGAAAAAATCAACCAGCATCAGTTTCATGTACTGTAATGTGCATGTGTACTAGAGAGAAAATGATAACCCGAGTGCACAGATCAGATCTGCATTATAGTATACATTTTTTAAAAAAAATTCTCAAGATTTCATAAATATAATAGAAAATAATAACCTGCAATTATTGAAGGAAAAGATCAGGGTTGTTCTCATGAGACACTTACCTAAAAACAAAACAAAAATAAAACTTGCAGAGTTATTTGAGAATATACATTGAATGTTTGGTCCTGGTTTAAACAATGAGCTCTGGGATGAACATTTTGTGTAATTTGGAGGTGGAAATGCAGAACAGTCAGAAGAACACAAGCAGACAAATATTGTTTGTGCCAAAGCTAATGTTGATTACCAGGGCTGTACAGATTTAAAAGCTAAATGGTGCTTTGGAGCACACAGGGGCAGTCAAGTCACACCTGTTTCCCATTCTTCAAAGCACATAAGCCTCTTCTGTTCCAGGATCCACCTGGCTACCCTTTGCAGCTGCAACAGGAACCTAGGAAAATGGATTCAAAGGTTGTAGGCTGAGGGTTGGCAACCTGCGGCTCCAGAGCCGCATACAGATTTCTGGGCCCTCTTCTGTGGCTCCCTGCCGAGGGATCTCACCACTGGCTGGCCCATCCTTCGCCCTCCCTTCCCAGTCATTCTCACCAGGCCTGAGAAGGTAAGGGTGATGGCAGGGGATGGAGAAGCAGCTGGAGCTGATTCTCCGGTGCCTCACTCTTGCTGGAGCTTCTTCCAACCCTTGTTTGTGCCAGGTGTGCCTCGACCGCTTGCTCTCCAGCCCAACCCAGCCACAACTGATGTCAACCTCACTAACATGAGGGCTGGCGGGGTGGGAATGGGATCTGTGAGGATGGGTTGATAGAAAGGGTGAGGGGCCCACAGCATCCAGCCGTGGCTTTAAAAAATGCACAGGGGACTTTTGCCACCCGCAGAACGCTTATTGGACAAGTGGGGAGAGAGAGGAAAGAGAGAAAAACAAAAGAGAGAGAGAGAGAGAGAAAGGGACAGAGAAATGTGAGAGAGCTGGGGGAGAAAATGAAAGGGAAAAGAGAAGGACACAAATGAGAGAAAGAAAGAAACAAAGAAAGAAAAAGAAAAAAGAAAGAGAGGAAAAAGGAAAAACAAATTAGAGGAAGAGAAAGAGAGAAATGAGAGAGAGAAAAGGGGAGAAAAAGAAAGAGAGAAAGAAATGGGGAAATGATGGAGGGAGAGAATGAGAAAGAGAAAAGAGAGAAACAAATGAGAGAGAGAGAAGGGAGAGGGAAATAAATGAGAGAGAAAGGGGAAGAAGGAAGGAAGGAAGGAAGGAAGGAAGGAAGGAAGGAAGGAAGGAAGAAAGAAAGAAAGAAAGAAAGAAAGAAAGAAAGAAAGAAAGAAAGAAAGAAAGAAAGAAAGGAGAGAGGGAGGAAAAAGAAAAAGAAAAATGAGAGGGAGGGGGGAGGGGGGGAAAGAGAGAGACCCATTTCCCACAGAAAACACCAGGAGCCACAAAACCTGGGTAGGCGTGGGAGGGGGGCATATGACTGGGTGGGAGTGATGTTGAGTTGGCCACACCCACCCAGGTTTTGTGGCTCCCGATGTTTTCTTTTCTGTGGTAAAAGGGTCCAAATGGCTCTTTGAGTGTTTCAGGTTGCATACCCCCTCCTAGGAGATGAAATGCAAGCTACAAACTGCCCTTTTTCTCTCTCTCTCCCTTCCAAATCAATATGCAAGAGAACAATGTGAATATGTCTTCAGTAGAAATCTGATCTGTTTTAGTTATGCATTTGTTACTGTAAGATATTTCCTTTTCTTCAGGAGCTCATGAAAGCATATACACAGGTCTCCTCTGTTAACTCTGCAATCCAGAAAAAAAAAACATAACATAACTTGTTAGCTTTATTCTTATTGTAAAGTTGTAGTAACCAATTCTTGAGTGAAAGAATTTCTTCCCTCCTTTCCATTTGCACTCTAGAAAAGTAGGGAGGGTCTCTTCTAAATATATTGTATATATCTGTATGTAGGTATATATTAGCTTGAGACATTATTGTAGGCCCCATTATTGTGGACCTTATGCATTGTACCTACTTTAATACATTTATTTATTAAATTTACATATACACAGTCACAGTAAAATCCCCCAAATTAAATATTTATAAGATATTATTACTACTTTATTATGCATATATTGCATTTACTATGATTTATTTCCTGCTACCATTTCGGAAGTCCTTGGAGACTTGGAGCTTCCCTCAATTACTCAGGCAATTTTTTTCTTGCTTTTCTTATAATATTTGGGGTGGGGTGGGGTTAATCCCAGTGGATGAATTTCTTCCCCGGGGTTCATTCCTTGCTTAAGTCAAAAACCAGATGCCATAGTTTATATATAAATAGCCAGTTTGATGCACTGGTTCATGCATCAGACTTAGAAGACTGTAGTTCCAGTCTTGTTTTTGGCATAAAAGCCAGCTGGGTGACATCAGTCACCTTCTCTCAGCCCAACCCACCTCATAGACCAAATCAACAAAGGCTTTCCTAAAAATAGCCCTCAAATTTGGAGGTGCAGTGGGTAAGTAAAGTAAAAAGATTTGAGATAGCATTTATCAATCAGCTCCCATAAAAATTCACAGATGTTTATGTTGTGTGTGTGTGTGTGAGAGAGAGAGAGAGAGAATGTAAATTAAACCTGACTCATCTGAAACAAAGGTCAGACTTGGGGAATGCTTGGATAGGAAACCTTCAGAACAATCCAGACCTGTACCCAAGTTGGAAAAAAAACCTAAGGAAAAAAAAAGGAAAAAAAAGCTGTGGCAATCCACTTTTCTGTTTTGCCAAAGAAAACTAAAAGTTGACCTTGACTCTAATATTTGCCTTTTAAATAGTTAATTATGTATTAAATATATTATAGGAATGCTTATAATAAAATGCCTTGAGAAAGACAGAAATTATAAATGCACAAGAAAATCTGTTTTATATCATTAAACTATTTGTTTGTGAAGACAAGTCATATTTTATTTGTTTGGCCCATTCACATGGTTGATTATATTCAGAGGTGGTATTCAGCAGATTCTGACCAGTTCTGGAGAACCGGTAGCAGAAATTTTGAGTAGCTCAAAGAACCAGCAAATTCCACCTCTGACTGGATATTTTACAGTATCCTTCCCCTGCCACACCCACCAAGCCACGCCCACAAAACCGGTAAAAAAAATTGAATCCCACCACTGCTTATATTTATTTCCACTCATTTTCCATATATTTTTACTCCTATGCCATTTTCAGAAGCTGCTCTTTTGGGGTACCTTTTTTTTCAAAGCACTTTGTGAATAAAATCACAGATGCTGTTGGTAACTAATCATCTTTTATTATGGTGGCTGCCATTTCCCCCTTATCTCAAAACTGTGGAATGAAACAATTTGGAAAGTTAACAAAGGCACAGCCTTGTATGTTAATGCTCACAAGAATTTCAAGGACAGGAGGAAAGGACAGGAAGAAAAAATAAAGGTACATTGGAAAAGACCTGAAATGGGAACTTAAAGAAGATCTGACAAAAAGATCTGACAGCACTTGTAGGTTATCTATTGCAACAGAAAATAAATAGATAATTCGTTATTCGGCACTGCATTGTACAATATCTGCGAAAGTTCTCTTGTGCCCTTTTGGCTCTAACTTTGTGCAACTGACAAACTTAAGATAGCAGTTATTTGTCTATTCTGGAAAGTTTAGGAAACTCTTAGCAGTATTTGATGAGATATCAAACAAGACAAGTATAACTTAAATGTTGTAAAACATTCTGAAGACCCATGGATTCTGTTTCATGGTGATTACTTTAGCATCTTTTTGTAAATATTTCTAATTGAAATCCTATAGTTCATTCCCCAATGTCTATATTTAGCACAATATAAGCATGAGTAAAACCAAGTCTCTAAGAATACTTAGAAAAAAATATTAAAATGACCCAATTTAAATAATCCCAAAATGTGGTTTTATACTAGGTCCCACACCAATAAAGTTTAAGATCCCTCAAAGCAAATAAAATATATTAAGGAATGTTGCCTTAATAGGGTTTGTTTGTTTTTCCTGATGATACAGGAAAAATAAAAATGAAGAACTAGCTCTATTCCACCTGTATGAATGAGGTTGAAAGGAAACCTGTTGATATCAGTCCTTCATTTGGAGAAAACATAACAATGCTAAAGAGAGGAGCAGAGTGGGTTCTGTCCTTGCTGTCTCTCCTTATAATGTCTCTAATGATCTGCAGGATGGAAAATACAGAGTCAATACTTCTGAAGTTGCATCTCCATCAATTCTGGGGCCCTGATGCTGCAAATCTAAATGTATATGTTTATTCTTGACATTATGTGGAAGCAGGGATGCATGTCAGAGATAAGAGATTTATCTTATTAAATGTCTGCAAGAATAAACACTGAAGTTCTCTCTGAGCTTAGTAGTCAGAGTTGCATTTCCGTTCAACTATTTCATAGTGTGCATGTTCGCAAATCTTTGCAAATGCACACAGGATAGTATAGTATTCACTGAGTGTAATCAGGACAGAAGCAAATTAGCAAATAAATGGGTTCTATCAGACGAAGAGGAACATGTTAGCTGCCATCAGTTTTAAAATACAAATAAACACCGACCCCCTAAAGCACTCTCACGTTCATTGACGCAGACATAGACATATTTCACAGCAATCATCTTTTCACTTTCATCATGATCTGCTGACACCAGAAAAATAGAAAGTATCACATCTTTATGCAGTCTCAGAATAGAATCTCAGGCTTCTTTTTTTAAACTATAATTGTGCTAACCCAAAGACTGATTCAATCATCCTAAAATGCAGGAAGAATAGGAAATACAAGACTCTTCCTCCAAGTCAATCATTATTCTTATTATGAAGGAAGGAAAATATACATGTTCCAGGATAATGTTGCAGGATTCAATCTGAGTCAGTCACCAGGACGAGAAGTTTAGTCTTCTGTACTTTCAGACTCAAGCTGAAACCCATCCTCAGGACATTTCTCTGTGTGCTCTGGGCTCTTCTGTGTGTGATATTTATATGGCAGCTGTAGTACTATGTAGCTTTTTAGATGTAGATTGGGGTGCTGATGGCTGGCTATTGTTATTGGCTGTTGTTTCCTTATGCTGCCAAGCCCCCGTCTCTAAAATATTTGATAAGCTGGGGGTAAATCAGCATTCCTGTTGATTGATGGGGGGCCTGTTTCCCGAGCTTCAATCATTCCCTTGCTGTTTTTGTGCCTGCTCATCCAACAATTTTAGTAGCTGCAAAATTGAATGAATGTCATTGTTTATTGCAATCAATAAGTTTGGGTCTCTTCATCTGATGGCTCGCTTGTGTTCTTGCAATCTGGTGATTAGCTTCTTCCCCATCTGTCCTTCATAGTCACAGGAGAAATCCATGCAGGAAATCCAGTAGATTACATTTATTCAAATACCCCTTGTATTTTGTATTGTATCTTCTGTGTTGGTAAAAGGCATGAATTGATGCAGAGACACTTTGCTCCCCCGCCCCCGCTCCACATGTTAGTGGTGGTAAAAAGGGACAAATGGATAGGAAACATGAAGTACCTTGAGCTTTCTCATTCAACTTGTTTCTCCAATTCTCTCAAGCCACCATCTCTGAGGTTTCAATATGCAAGACAATATCTCAGGCTAAGTGGTTAGCACAAAATTGCTGATAGGTTCCCTTTAACCAAGTATAATAACTGCCTAGGAATTTTTATTCAACAACCCTCCAAAACCACATCTTATAACTTTATTTTCTTGGCATGATATTGAAAATCTTCCCTCCATTAAACAAACTTAATAAAAGCAATACAAGTTGATAACTATCATTATTATTAACCTGCAAAAAATATAGCTAATATGAAAAAATGCTAATAAAAACAATAGCCAGCAAATATCCATATTTTTAAGGATATTTTAAGGATTTTTTTTAATCCTTAAGATGCAAAAACAATCAGCTGTGTTTTATTGCTGTGGCTGTACTATTTAATATATACTTGAATAAAGCTTTAACAGAGACAAAATACAGACTCTTCTCCTACTCCTACCTCCTTCTACTGTGAAATTTATTATTGTGCACAGGTGCTGCAACTAGGGAGTATGGTTTTATGATTCATATTATGAATACAGCAAACAGCAAGATAACATTGATGAAACACAGTGATATTACAAAAGCTCTGGGATGAATTCACTGGGCCTTGGAGTCTACTTAAAGCAAAGAGCTAAACGAAAAATAAGTGTAGGGTTAATGACTGACAAACTACACACATGGATATAATGGTGAAGGAAGGCAGTATTGTCTCTTTTTACAAAAATGCTTTGTAGAAACAGTATCTATGCTTTCAGTGAAAAGAAATGTAGCTCACTTTGAATGCAGCCGGTAAAAGTGAAATAAATAGAAGCTGCTTCTGATAGCTGTGATTATTTACACAGCCAGTTTTGATTCTAATAATGAGTTCTGTAATACAGATTTGTTTCTGTATTGTGTGTCATACCAAATCCAGAAGTCACAGCTCACTAGCCAAGCATTGATGCAGTTCTCCTGTTCAACCTATCCATCTTGTGAGATAGTAGCTTTTTGAGGAGGTATAAAACCATATACAGTTCAGCACCTGCATACTCTGGACTATTTATCTTTGTCCAGGCTAGCCTGTCCTATGCATTCATCCTGAGAAAGGCATCTTGCCATCTTAATAATAGTTTCCACATTATAGAATACTTTGCACTATCAAGTTCAGAAAGTCCACATTTTACACCTTTCATAAAGTGAAGTTTCTATGTACTGCTAAAATGCTCATTCTCATGCATTTAAACTGGGCAAAACATCATTGGGCAACAATTTTTGGACCAAGGTACCTCAGATGGTCTAACTTACAAAATGGGTCCAAAATTTAGAACCTGTAACTCTCAAGGAAATGAAATTTGGAAAGTTGTGGCTGTTTCAGCTGCCAGGCGACTGCTGCAGTCACATGGTCATCAGGAGGGGAGGGAGGGAAGGAGGGAGGAAGAGAAGAAGGAAGGAAGGAAGGAAGGAAGGAAGGAAGGAAGGAAGGAAGGAAGGAAGGAAGGAAGGAAGGAAGGAAGGAAGGAAGGAAGATTTTTGATGTGCCCTACCAGATTCCCATAAAAAAACTCAATGGGAAAGTCAGCTGGAAATCTGAAGTTGTTCCTACTCCCATTACTCTTTTGGCAGCCCTTAGTCATTCTATTTGGTTGTTTATGTAAGGAATTATTTCTGCAATGATGACCCAACAGGATATGGATTGTTTAGTATATAATAAAATATTACATTTTGTACAGTCTTTGGTAATAATTACTTTTTCATAGTAGATCAGGTTCCATTGGAGATCTTCCAATAATTTCTACAAGGTAACAGGTAATTAGACTGCTGAAATCAACAGATTTTGAGTACTTGGAATCTGGTATATAAAACTTTTGTATATGCAAGCAAAATATTTTTTTAAAAAAATAATCCTTACTTCCCTAGTAGGCTTTCAGGGCTGTGGAATCAGGGATCCTATATTTCAGTTCTTCCAGATATACCATACAGGAAACATGACTAGATGAGTTAATTCTACTTTATTGTAAACCTACATTAACAGATTATTGCATGTCTGAACATACAAACTTCTTGTCACCACTTCTAATTTTAGGGCAGGTCCTTCCTAAATTTCTTTCTTTGATCATTAAGCCACTGGGTCGGGGTCCTGCCTCCCTTGTCTGATTGTTTCCTAGGCAGAGTCTCTTACCCTCATTCAGCAAGGTCATCCACACATTGGATTATATATATCAACTTATTGAAATTTTAATGATTTGAATATATGGATTGTGGATTACTTTAGTTTTATGTATAACTAATATCAGTAAATCTCCTACAATCCCTGTGGATTGAAGCAATGGATCAAGTACATAAAATATTTGCATAAATAACCCACACATTATCCTCTGGAGAGGAAACATTTGGCATCAGTTCAATAAGACATGTAAGTCTCTCTAACCCATGCAAAATGGCCTAATCTGTCGTTTGTGAGAGAGGAACAATTGACTTAACTGGATGAGATGAATTGTTTTGCTTTATGTATTCATTACAAATACTTCATCAGAGAAAGATAAAGCAATGAAACAAGCCATTCAAATAATAGTTTAGTTTACTTTATTGTCATTGCACCTCGTATAACGAAATCAGACACCAACTTCAGTGCACTAATATATTCTTAATGAATGCTTTAGGATTGCCAACCTTTTTAAAAGTGGTTCTCAAAGAAGACCTCAAACATAGATGTCTGAGTATGGCTCCAAACCCTCCCTAATAGTTATTATCAAGTTGCAATTTTAAATACATAAGAATAATCACACCAAATGAAATGAAATCTGATGTAGCTTTTCTCCTCTTTCTCTCATCACATATTTGATTCTTGACCCTGCTCTTTTTTTTTTTTCCAAATGAGGTCCTTGTTTCATGATCAGTTTGCAAAGGACTGTAATTTAAAACATGTCAGCAAGACTAGCTGATGACATTGTTCTGTCATTTTAATGTCCTGTAGAATTTGGCTACAGACATATGAAAAATGTTTGAATCCTGTTAACTACTGCAGACTGAACTGAATCCTAAATTTTAAGATTTTCTATTATCTCCCTTTTAGATATCATCATAAAGAACAATGTTAAGCAGATTTGCATCAACCACATGGTTCTGTACTGCTATATAATAAACAATGTAACAGCCCCTTAAATCAGAACGTTTTCTATTGAATCTGTGAGACTGACTCGGGAGATTAGAATTTCAGCTTCATTCAGGCTTTCTGTAGACCCTGGAGTTGGTTGACATCTGTAATGTTTTGTTAATTTTTCAAACTTACTAATATGTACATACTTACATTTTCCAAATATCAGCTTCAGTACATATATTTTTCTTCCATCTTCTCCAATTTCCAAAATCTTTAGGTAACAGATTTAATGTTTGAACACCTGGAGAAAGAGATGGTACACATACCAATCTGTATGAAATAAACACTCTAATAGTTTTAATATAGATTATTTTCCCATAAAGGACAGGATTTAAATGCTATCATATCACTACTTTAATAAAAAACCCTCATATACTTCCCTGACTGGATAATACTTTGTCTTGCTGGTATTAATAAAAACTGAAGTGCTGTTTTTTTTCTTTTTAAATTCTTTAAACCAAGTATGTCCCACTTTGCAGTGTTTGCTTGTTTTGTTATTTTGTTATCAGATCTCTATAAAAAAAAGTTCTGACCAAAATTTCTGTGATATGTTGCAAGACCATTACACATGAAAGAAGTTATTCTTATTTTTCTATCCTTTCCAACATAAAGGTGAGTAACTATATGTCATATGAGAAAATGGAATTAGGGTAAAATACATTTGTGGAGTATGTTCTGTCTTTTAATTGCTGGCTGAATATAAAGACAGTCAGATTAAACTCTACAAAGGCTTCCATACAAAGTTTCTGTATTGGATCACAAAGCATCCTCAAATATAACTCATGGTTATGTCGAGATTCATCTAATATCCAACTCTTTGCACAGCTGACTTCACAGTGTAAAATTATAGTGATCTTTCATCCCATAATGCTGGAGCAAAGGGTGATATACCAGCACGCTGCTGGGGTCCAAGCAAGAGTAAAGGAAACTCCCCCAATCCAACCAAGGGTCAATTCAGTGACCAATCAGGATTACAGATGTGACCACATGACATGAACTACATTTCCCATGATGCATTAACTACATTTACCATGAGGCGTTCCCTTAAGAGGACAGCTCCCAATTCTAACTTAACTATCTTAATTCCTAATTACCTATATACTGTCTGGACAGCACAGAGTATGTTAAGACATATTTCTTGTAGTTTAGCTGATTTAAAAATTGAGATTTTCCTCTGTCAAGCTGAAAACAACATCTCTTAGTTTTAGTCCCTGAGTTCATTTTCAATGCCATCTTCAACTTTTCTTTTATTGTACACTTCAGCCTAGTGGTTGATGTTGGTTTACAGTCACATAGATGTTAAGAACCAATAAGAATCATTTTGTCAGAACAACAACACTTCACTCAAACAATAATTTTTCTTCATTTGATATTTCTGATGATTTAGCTTTCATATACATATCTTGATTACCAGTGTGATATCTCTGCATGTTAATGTTTTGTCTAGTTTTGTTATGGCCTTCCTCCCAGGTAACTGATTTCATTTATGTACACCACAGTATGCAGTAACACTAGGAATTTTGGAAAAAATAAAATATGCTATTATAGTACTTCATAACTTCTGATCTGCCCATTTGCATTGGACTGGCAACATAGACCTGATCTACATTGCCTAGTTGCCTTGTATGGTTCATCAACCATTGAGGCAACTAGTTCATTGTCCTCTACTCTCTCTGAACACACCTGCCCACCCATATGTCTATGCTTTTGTATTAAAAGTAGTGTTTATTGGCTTGTGTCATCCTCAGGCTGGGCTGCACTGTTTGCCTGATGCAATATGAGCATATTCCTGCATTTTGATTAGCTGTTATCCGGAACACCACTCCCTCCTTCTCTTTCCACTTTCTATTTTGCTGCCCAGGTAAATAATCACAATGCATACACTGTGCATACTAATCACATTTATATTGAGTTTCCTTCTTGCTTGACTAACTTATTTCTGTTGAAATATCTACCATAGGGATATAACAGTAGCCAAGTGGTTATAATATTTACCTAATTTATAAAGAATTGCTGTTTTAAAATTTAGTGTGAATGAAAAATGTCCTACTGCATTTGGGGCACCCTGTGTATATTATGTACATGTGTGTACATGAACTCAGTTCTACAACTTTATAAACTTTAATTAAATTTAATTTTAAATTCTTTAATTTAATTTTAATTGAGCTTAAAGTCTAATAAATTAATAAACTTCTGGCCAGTTTATTCAATTTAAGGAACTGTTATCTGAACTTTTGGGACCTTCTGCCACAAATTTCATGCTTATTAAAGGTTTTGGAAGACTCTTGCGGCTGCTAGTCCACTACATCCAGTTTTATAACAAGTGGATGGAATGAGATGAAACTGTCCTTAGCTGCAGTATCTAAACAAAATAGATATAGTATTTGAAATCTGGTTTGGCACCTAGAATGGACTTTTGTCTCTCCTGAACTGATTAAAAATAAATCTGAATTGAGGATGCCAATATAGACAGATAAACTTTAAAATGATTGGAATCTTAAAATGATTGGAATCTAACAATAATTATACCATTTTAAAGAAAGGCAACAGAAACCAAATTGCCAATTAGTATCCAACCACTCTGGACCACTCTGGAGAATGTTTTCTAACATTCTGAAAAAGGAAAAAGCCAACTTAAGAGACAATTATAGTATAGTTATTTCATGTCTCATATTAAGACATTTAAATGGAGAAAAATATCTGTTCTAGATATAGAATTGCTGTTTTTAAACAACCTTTTAACCAAATCTCCAGGCAAAAACTACGAAGTCAAAGTTCCTACAAATAAAGGCAATTAGGCTTATAGTACAGAGTGATTCATAATGCAGATGCTTTTGAACAGAGGGGAAAAATCATAAAGTACAATCCTACTTTTTACAAATTTCTACATATATATAAAAGTCAATCGGAAGCATATGAGAATTGCTCCAATAATAATGTACTATATCTATAAATTTTGGTGTAAAATGTATAATTATGCATAGGATATACATTCAACACTAGTACTTTGAATATTATTATTTTTATTTATTGAATTTGTTTGCCACCCATCTCACCACAAGAAATATCCTTTAACTGCACAACAAAACAGTCAAATATAAAAGTAAATAGGAGGAAAATTAAAGTATGAATTTAATGGGACATCTTAATAAAGGAAGAAATAATCCCATTTGTCATAAACTTGTCTGAAAGATACATCCTCCTTACTGACAAAATATAAAAAGTCCATATCTAGCAATAGAATTTAGAATTATATATCATTTCATAGTGCTTTAAAGCTCTCACTAAATAGATTACAGAATCATCATACTAGCCCTAACAATCTGGGTGATCAATTCACTGATCTCAGAAGGATGGAAGGCTGAGTCAACCTTGAGCCAATCAGGGTTAAACTGCTGGCTGTGGACAGAGTTAATCTACAATATTGCATTCTAACCACTGTGTCATTACAGCTATTTCTTACCTTCACTATGAGAATTTCCACCTGTTATTAAGATATAACTCAGTGGATTATCTTCATAAGCCACAATTAGGAAATGAATTAATCAAGGAAGTATCCTGAACCCACTTCTATTTAAGTTTATACCAACTTGATGATTAATACTATCTAAAATTGTGCATAAGCACTATTTATACATTGATAATGCAGTAATTATATCTCCATTAAAAGTAGGGCTAATGAAGGTGCTTCAATTCCTAATTCTTTATTAGAGAGAAAAATTGATTAAGCAACATTGATCATTTTTTCTAAAAGATTATAAAGCTAACCAGGATTATTAATGAACAATACAAAGAGCAGGAGGCATTCTTTATATATGGGAGGAGATTTTTCATTAACCTAGAAGATGTGAACTTCATATTGTTTAATTAGTGAGGACATCTTGCTAAGGAAATTAGCAACATTTCCACACAGGACAAAGAGTGATGATGCTTTATTTTAAATTCCAAAATTGGGAGACAAATATAGCACAGACAACTCTTTCTTTGGCCTGCTGCATCCTTTTCTCCTGCAGCATTTCATTGCAGGTTTGATACTTTTTTTGCATATGGGTAAACTTTAAATCAATAGGACAATGCAAAGAAAAGAGAGTAAATAGCTGAAATAATGTCACTTGGAACTTTAGTGGTCAAGAGGTTAAGCTACTAGCAGCAATCAAGAACATGGGTGTGAAACAATGATCTGCAGTACTTATTGAGATATATGCACTTAACGAAAGTCTTGAGGCATGCAAACAGAAAGATTTTTTTAAAAGGTCTGTTCATGATCAGATAAAAATGAGTCTTAGTTGAGCACCATCTGAGAGGCTTAATCTCTTCAGTGGTGGAAAAGATCCAGAAATGCTGGGGATACATTGAAATAACTGTGAAAGCAGGTAAAGAAATTCAAAGATACAGGAGAAAGAATGATAACATAGAGGTAGACTTGTCCTTTTAAAAAATTCAAAATGGTTATGAGTAAAACAGGGAGAAATGAGAAAACTGCTTTTCCTTAAAGCTATAGTAGCATAACAATAATGAAACCAATAGAGAAAAGATATGACTTTAAAATTCACATAACAGCTCCAAAACGCACTGCACTTGGTATGTTTTTTTGCAGTAGGAGAATCAGATTTTGTTTTGTTTATTTACTGAACCCCTAGCCCATTTTTTAAAGGTGTAGAACTTAGACTGGGCTCTTTATTGCCCATCTGCAAAACTTTTCAGCTGAGCATTTTGAGACCATTATTGCAGTGGTTCACTATGGCTGTAATATGGTCCTTCATGTAGGATGAAGCCAAGGGCATGTGTTAGTAAATTTCAGATATGGTGTGGAAGGAGGAGGGGAAGAAGAGAGGAAGAAAGTTTCAAAAGTTAAAATTAGAAAAGAACTTAATACTCATGAAGCTGACAAGAATGGATTTTGAAATTGACTGAATTAACAGAGATGGCAAAATTTACTGCTTTGGTTAGAGATAATGGACTAGAGGTAGACAGCTTCATAAGAGACTGGGAAACGTTTGTGGACGTTAACAGAGAGATTTGAAGATTATTGTAATGTTTAACTTAACCCAGGGGTGTGAAACTGGCAGCCCATGCGTCATGCATAGGCCACACCCACCCCAGATCTGCAAAGGGAAAAAATGTTGCAATACATCACATGACGGCAAAATGACACCACAAATTTGACACCCATGGCTTAATCTGTTGACAGGAGGAGAGTTTACTGCTTTTTCTTTTCTTTTTTTAAGCACCCAAACAGGGTGGATCCTACATGTTAAATGTTATATTTATTTGATCACTTTTTTCTCTTTTTTGTACACTATTTTTAAGTTGTTAGTGTTGAATGTATGCTTTTGTTTTGTTTGTTTTTCTTGTCTTGTATTTTACTTTTTATGATAAAACAATAAATAACATAGCAATAGCATTTAGACTTATATATTGCTTCACACTGCTTTATTGCTCCCTCTAAGCAGTTTACGGAGTCATTATATTGTCCCCAACAATTTGGGTCCTCATTTTACTGATCCTCATTTTACTGATCTTGCAAGGATGGAAGGCTGAATCAAGGCTTGAATTGGTCAGGAAGTGAACTGCTGAACTTGTGGCAGTCAGCAGAACTAGCCTGAAGTACTGCATTCTAACCAGTGTGCCACCATGGCTCAGCGGGGGGAAAAGCTGCACACTCAAGGACAAGCAAAAGTACATGAGAATAAGTTACCCATGGGGATACCTCACTATAGAGGAAATGTGGGAATCAACAATGAGAATTGGTAGAATCATGTCACAAGTTGGAAGGATTGTGCTGCATTCAGATGGGCAAGCTTAGGAGGATGGAAGCTGTGTTGCTGCAGTGGTGAATGCTGAGTCTGAATTCAAGGGAGTTACTAAAATTGCTTTCTGATAAGAAAAGGGGATAATATGAGATATAGACCTAATGTGGCACTTGAGCTGGAAAGGAAAGGAAAGGAAAGGAAAGGAAAGGAAAGGAAAGGAAAGGAAAGGAAAGGAAAGGAAAGGAAAGGAAAGGAAGAGTACAAGAGAAGGAATAGACAGAAGAAGAAAGATTATATAAAGGGAAACAGTGAAGAAATGAGGATCAGAGGTTGTATTCAGCAGGTCCTGACCAGTTCTGGAGAACCGGTAGCAGA
Source organism: Pseudonaja textilis (assembly GCF_049901715.1). NCBI lineage: Eukaryota > Metazoa > Chordata > Lepidosauria > Squamata > Elapidae > Pseudonaja > Pseudonaja textilis. The sequence continues at coordinate 180,120,911 of NC_141990.1, read as the reverse complement.
AATTTTGAGTAGTTTGGAGAACCGGCAAATACCACCTCTGACTGCCCCTCCCCCCCAATCTATTCTCTACCTCCTGAGTCCCAGCTGATCAGCTGGGTCTTTTGTTGCCCTGCACAGGAGAACGGAGCTGGAAAGCAAGTTAGTGGGGTGGGGAGGGAATGTGGTTTTGTAGTAACTTTCCCCTGGAGTGGGGTGGGAATGGGCTTTTATAGTATCCTTCCCCTGCCATGCCCACCAATCCATGTCCACAGAACCGGAAGTAAACCGGTAGTAAAAAAATTTGAATCCCACCACTGATGAGGTTGGATAGCCAGGTACAGAGACAGTGGGGAACAAATGAAAACAAAAAACAAAAACAATTTTTGTAATGCAATGGAAACTGCTCCTCTTCTGTACTTGTAGTGAGATATCTCAAGTATGTGAGGATGGAATTTGTATTCTGATGTTACAATAAACTTTTAATCATATTGACAATATCTTGTCTTTCTGCAAGGGCTCCTGGAAAAGAGAACTACAATGAAGAACTTTCTGAAAGTTAAACGGGCTATATTGACCAAAAGAGAGCAACCTTGATCTTGTTTCCCTTGGGTTGGACCATATGGATGGAGGATACGGCAGAACAATCAGAAGAAAAGAGGAAGAGATAGAATTTTGGTCTTCTAAAAGTGAGAAGACTAAGGAAGAAAAACCACCACCACTCCCGCCCCTGTCTTTTATTTCTGGGATTTAAAATATCTCCTTTATCTGTCCCGATCAATCTTCACATATAAAGACAGGTATCATCCAGAAATCACACCAAAATCAGGGTTCGTTCACTAAACAATCAGTTTAACAATAAAACCCCAAATTGCATTGTAAAATCAACCTAATACTGCCATCTCTTGGCCAATGATAAAGGTAGCTTTACTCTTCTAAATACTTTTTTTCTCTCTGGATGTAATTTTTATTTATAAATGTATCCCTGTAGATTGGATTGTAACAGCATAACTGCACAAATGCAGGAGCCTATTTAATAGCTGTATGTTAGGACCTATATTGTCCAGAATAACCTGGATGAATGACCTGTGTGCAGGTGAAGAGGGAAAGGAAAAGGGAGGTTGGAGATGAGGAAAGTTGCAGTTTAGCAAAGCTGGGAAGGAAAGCTAACACTACAGAAAACAGAATCAATGTTTTAAAAAATCCTGACAGACTCTAATGCTGGATCAATACTAACAAGATAAAATTCAACATAGATAAATGCAACCTTGCATTTAAGATCCCCCACCTTTTCTTTTTTTTTTTACAAAATCAGAGACAAATACAGGCTGGAAGAAACTTCAGCTGGCAGAAGTACAAATGTAAAGGATTTAAAGGAATTTTAGTGAATCATAAGCTTAATATAAGCCAACAGCTCAATGCAGCTCAATCAAATGTGATCTTAGCTTGTTTTCAAGGAAACAGTGGCTCCATCACTAAATGTTAGCGTTTACTCTATAACAGTGTTTTGGGGTCACATTTGAAGTGCCAGACCCAGCTCTAGGAATAAATTTTCAGAAAACGAATCAACAGGAATGTATCTAGAGATGAGAAATCAAAAGGTCAAAGCCAGAATAATTTTTTGGGGTGGGGGGGGGGACAAGTACAGGTTGAAGAAAAATTGAGCCAGAGCCTTCACGCTTTTAAACCTTATGCAGAAATAGTAAATATTGCTTCAGAGGGCAGAACAAGAAGCACAGATGGAAATACCAGAGAAAACAGATTTTGATTAAAGAAAAACAAATGTTTCAAGAGAAGATAATATTGCTTTGAGCATAGTGGGTTTTCTTTCGTGAGTATTTAAGCAAATGATGAACAGCTATCTAGATACAATCAAGGAATCTTTTATTGCAGATGCAAAAAAATATTTTTTCTTGCTTGCTCAACACTGCCATTTTTAGGCTTGGTCCTTCTTATAGCAAGAACACTGTATGTGTCTGACACACAGAGAGAACGTATGTGTATGTGTCATTTTGCTCATATTTTGTAACCCTGGCTAATCTTAGGATTCCATTTAAGATTCTGATGCATTAAGAGCTCTAGATTTTTCCACAAGTTCATTCTTCATTTGATGAAGTCCACCTTTCTAGAGAAAATGGATCTATAGTAAATGGCCAGTTGAGTGTGCTGACAGAAACATTCAGTCAATAGTGTTTAATTGTGATAGTTCTTTCACACATGCAAGTTATCATTTAAGAACATGCACACACTGTAGAGAAATACAGTAGGTGTTTAGATAGGAAGCATGTGTAGAGTTTGAGAAGTAAGAAGTAAAGTACTTGAGGGACTAAGAAAGTAATGTGAATAACTGTTTTCTCCCTAAAGAGCTATATTCTTTTTCTTATTCCCAAACCATGTCCTCGCAAAACACTTGCAGAGTCAGTTAAATTGAGAAAGGGTATGTTGGACCAGAATGAACCAAAACCATGAGTGAATAAGGAAATGAATCAATACCCTCTCTATCATAATTCATATACTAATCACGCATCAAAGGATTTCAAAGAAGAATAAGATAGCAGGCCAAACTTAGCCCATAAGCTGTTGATTGCCAACTAAGGGTCAGTTTCCCAGTTTGATATCTAATATCAGATGGTAAAGACTTGAGAAGATTTCTCATTAGATTTCTCTTGATTTGTTCTGTCCCCGGCTTCCAGAATCTAAAGACCCATGGCTTCTAGTATATTTTTTCCATCTGCTTTAGATACTATCCAGAGATCAGGGGACTTCTGTATTAGGCTTTGAGGTTTAATATAAAAATGTTTCTCTGTGCAGCACCATTCAGGAGGTCACTCAATTCAGAAGCCTTCTGTCATTTCCCCCCCTTTCTTGTGACAGCCAGTGTGGGTGTCGGGCTCAACAGATTTTCCAGGTCCCAGAGCCCAACAGTACTGCCAGAAGACTTGTGGAGCATGTTGGCAGGCCCGCTATCATGGTTTCAATTTCGGAGTAGAGCCGTGAAATTGTCGTCGTCTTTCAGCCCTGTCACTTGTCAGTGCAGCAGGAGGCATCGCGAAGCTCGCCTGCGGGTCCAGGGTTAACGTCGACTTCAGATGCGTTATGATGTTGACAGCTAGGTGGGTGTGGTGGTTCGGTCAGCTGTAGCACGGGTCTGTGCCAGCTTTGTTTGTTGAGTGATATACAACTACGAGGATGGCTTGTAGGGGGGTGGGATATAAACACTGGATTGCTGGTTGGGTGTAGTTGATTAAGGGCGAGGTAATGACACAGGATTAGGATGGGAGGACTGGGGAAAATGGATAGGCGTGGTTAATTAGGCATGGGGTGGTGGCTCAGGGAATTAGGAAAAGTGGGGATACTAGGCACAGGAGCAGGGGAGGATAAAACAACATTGGGAGTTACCTACTCTCAACACTGACTTTTCACAGACATCCGTTGTTGAAGCTCTTAGCCACGATTGGGAATACAGCAATAAACTATACCATTTCAAAACTGCAAGTGTGAGTAGCCTGGTTTATTGATCAAAGTATCCAGTTCTTGGCAGAGACTGACAGTGGGATGCAGTGTTACTTTTTTGTCTTAATGCAAGTATTGATATTGAATAAATTAAGGTGATAATCATCAATGGCAAGGAACAATCAGGCCATTTTATTTCTTTGCTTTTCATGATGGTGGCAAATATGTGATTACTACTTGACTGATTCAGTACTGAACGCAGAGAGAATATGCTGTTGAAAGGCATTGAGAAGGGCAAATGGGTCTATATGAAATCTGCCATGGAAAACTGTCACTAGAATAGCAGATGCTTCTACTAGCAGCACGGCAGTTGGCAATGATCACAGCCAAGAGAGCAAACAAGGTCAGAAGAGAAATAGCTAATGCAGACCTAAACAGGGCTAGGGAGGAAAAAAATCCACAAAACACAACAACTGAGATTAAATAACATTCAGGTCATGACAGAAAACAGTAATTGCAGGCCAATGCTGCTTCTCCTTCTTCTCTGCTCTCTTTGAGTTATAAACAAGCTATTTATGTATAGTTTGCTGCCTTTGACACAGAGACAATATTGATTGTGGGTTGTATCGCTCTGTTCTTTCCACCGCCCCCTCCCAACTTTTACCAAAAAAGTGCAAGTAATTTGCAATTTTACTGAATCAATGACTCTAAGCAAATCAAGACTTTTACCAATTTTGTCCTAGTTCCTGTTCTAGCCCTAAAAGCATTGTGATACTAAAGGTCTCTTAGGCCAAATATAAGCAATCAACCCCTGTTAAATTTGAGAAAATGTTGGTTAAAATGCCCACCAACAGTGAGCATTGCCAGGCCTGAAATATCAATGGGACAAAGTAGTGGAATTTCTTTTGCTCCCTGAGATGTTTCTATTGATTAGGATTCTGATTACTCTGATGATTGATTTAAAGATTCTTATGTTGAAATATCAGAAATAAAATTTAGGTCTCTAGAGTTATGGAAAACCTAAATAAAGAAACCACAAGCTTACAGCTGAGCATGTGATCATAACTAAAATATGCGTGCACAAGTATTTTTGGGGTGTGGTTTGATTTTAGCATAATATAACAAAACAAGTTAAAATAATTACAAATTAAATATAGCAGGGATTTCATTAGGCACAAAGCTAGGTGTATACCTACAAACCATTTCAAATTTCCTGGTAGGTAACATCATGTTTTTCAAAATGCAATCCTGGAGCAAAATCCTGTTAGGAAAAACCTTGGCTCCAAACAGCCAAAAACATTAAAGTAAAAAACAGTAAACATCTTTATACTAAATTCCTCCCATACTCTGCTTATTTTTATTTTCCATATATCCCCTCTAGGGACTCCTGATTTGACACCTCTTTTATCAACAGAAGATTTATCTTCTTTCTGATGGTGAATACAACAAGAAAGGTAAAACATATATGAGCAAAAAATGGAATGCTTAGCATACAGTTCTATGCTGAGCAAGAAGTCAAGGATACATGATATATCTTGACTGCTTAATGTTTAAAGGATAAATTTATGCAGAATATAGTACACTGGTTTGGAATATGAATATATGCATAGGTTTTTTTTTTAATGCAAATGATATTGGGTTGTTAAATCGAACCCAAAATATTGCAGCAAACATAGACTGGGATGAAAGAAGGAATTCAGATGTGAAAACTAATATCTGAAAGATAGGGTAGCATATTTGACATGGAGAATTGAGTTAATGATTGCATGCTATACATAAACGGCAAAAATAAATTTGAACAAGTAGATGAATTTGTGTACCTTGGAGAAGTGCTTATTAAAGATGGGAAATGGATGGATAAAAATTAAGATATGTAAATAATCTTGGTAGAAACATAATGGAAAACATGGTCTGTTGCCAGGGATGCATATTTGTTGAAATAAGTAAAACTAGTTATGCAAATGAAGAATGCCTCAGTTTTGTGAAGTGGAAGTGGGGGTTAGATATGTTTGGAACAATATTAAACTAAATTGGGTGAAGTGAGAATGCAGTATGTTACAAATGTACACCATTTATTTGTTATTACATTTTTATTATTTTTATAAATAATACCCTTTTCTAAGAATATGGGATAGATATAAACCTAGATTGTGTCTGAAAACATCTTTATGCATTTCAGCTTAAGATCCATAATATAGAAGAGTACTGGCAGATAAAGAAAAATGGTTGATACACCAGGATCTATTGGAAAATTATCAAGGGGTATTTAAAATCAAAACAAAAGAACAATTAATAGCGAAAGATATTGTTGTGAATGGTTTCCCCATTAACAGTCATCTGAAAGATTTAAACTGAATACAAAGACTTATGGAATGGACCAAAGTAAGTCAGAATTTGAAATACAACTGTGTATTGATGATAAACATCACAAATTGCTAAAATGTACAAATGTTTATTGAAAGTTGAAACAGGATGAACAGGTTAAACTCTGTATGATAAAGCGAGCTAAGAATATTGGTTATAATATACAAATGAATCAATAGAAAAATACACAGTTAAAAAGATTGAAATGTACACTGTGTTATAATCTCAAAGATAATATTTATAAAATGTTTTATCATTGTTATATGATCAGAGGAGTGAGATTATTGACTGGACCAAGAAGGAAAGATTCAGCAGTACCCACTATGGAGGAATACCTGGTAAAATTGATAGATTTTGCTGAAATGGTAAATTAGCAGAATAACAGAGCTGAAAGGGGCTTGGAAGGGCTTGGAAACTTTTTTAATAGAGAAAAGACCTGTATGTTTATTGCCACCCTGAAGATTGTTATGGACTTGAAAAAGATGAACTTGTGACATATGTTTTTGATTAGACCAGATTATAGAAATAAGAATATGTAATTTTAGAGTTTAAATACAGTATATTTGTGTTTATAAGTGCTGTGAAGAACTTTGTACTTTTTCTATTTTTCCCTTCTTTCACATTTTTTATTTATTTTGTCTTCATTAGTTTGCTTTTCTTTTTGTTTAAAAGTTTTAATAAAATTATTTATTAATAGCGTAATATTCTTTCCCCCTATTTTCCTCACAACAATTACCCTGTGAGGTGAGTTGGGCTGAGAGACAGTGACCAGCCCGAAGTGACTCAGCCAACTTTCATGTATAAGGGAGGCTTAGAACTCACAACCTCCTGATTTCTAGGCCAGCATCTTAAGCAATAACCAAATGAATTCATGCAGATAAAATAAAAAATGAAAGATGACAGCATGAAAGAAATTAATGAAGTTGATTTAATCACAAGAAAATGAATGAGATAGAATTGCAGAATAATCAAGGGAGTTGTGGATAGACAGGAGTTGTGGACAAAAAGAAAGAGGTGACAATTTAAAGAACAAAAGGCAATAGATGAAGTGCTGAATGGGAGCAGAAGTTAACACAGAAAGGTGCAGAGGCCTAGAGTCAGAGGTGGGCTGTGACTAGTTGGCACTGGTTCTCCTGTTGTTGGAAGAAATCTTTTCCCACTTTACAGGGCTTAACCTGCAAGGGAGGCAGGGAGGAAATATTCTGGTATGCCTGTATTTCTAGTCTAATCCTTATCTTAATTGCCCTGCTGCTTTAAGTGTTTTGAGAATCTGCTTCTGGGTTAAGCTTGTTACATTGTAAGCCTTAATGGTTCTTGGCAGTATGCCCAGACTTTCTGTCTGTAGCCTGAGCTTCTCTGGAGTCCCCCCCCACCCCCCGAGTTTTTTGTGACAGTTTTATTCCTGGGGCTTAACTTTCTTAAAGATTTTTAAAGAGTTGTTTTAAGCTTTTTGGAGTATGCTTCCAAAACAGCTGGAAAGCTATTTACAGAGGGGTTGGCATAGCCATAGAAGAAATGGCTGAGAGGCAGGATGCAAGCTTGGCATTCTGTCTGATTTTTTTACTGCCTTTCTGGGGGCATGTGTTCTTTCCTTAACTCTGGATGATTACCTAAGGATATCTTTTGAGGTCAGTGAGTCAAGTTGATATCTTTAAGTGGTGCAAATGGATCTAGTGACTGCTTCTCCTGCGTAGGAAACGGTGCTTTGTCAGTTCACTGAGCACAGGAGTCTCTTGTCTATGGGGATTCTTCAGTCATGGAGTCCCAAAGATGATTTTTTCAAGAGGCAACTGGACTTTCTTGGTTTCCAGAAAGCCCAGTTCTCTCTTGAAAAAGCACCCTTGGGACAGGAGTCTCTTGCATTGCTTTGGAGTGAGTAAGGTACCTGATTGCTCACTGACAGTAAGTGGATCCTCATTCCAATTTGTTTTAGTTTTCTATCATGATAATATGGCATAGTAATACAGCACCATTTTTGTCGAAAGTTAGCTTCCACCCCTCTCCTAGAAGAATGAAATATTTGAGAAATATTAAAAAGGAAGAATATATTTCCCTGAATGAGAAATGGAGAAACATATTTTCTTAGAGGGAGAAAGCAGCCCCCACCTTCCTTAATAGCCCACAGAAGATGTCAGCACTTAAGAGATAAAGAGATGGATAGCTATATTCATAGGCAAAAATTCCCTGCAGCAAGGTCTGAACAAAGGCAGAATCAAATTAGCCCTCACTCAAGATGTTAATGTGTTAATTTGTCTCTTTAGCTTGGCATTTTGTAGCCCAAATATGCCCACCTACTTTCTGGGGAGCTTAAATGACCTCTCTGCTAAAGGGTTTCACTTTGTGAGTGAGAACTTGGCTGCTGAGAGTTATCCTTGTTTTTTAACTATTTTAATTCCTCAATGTGCTCTGGCAACCTGCCTGATTTGTAACTCTGGGTTGCAGGTATTGCTGAGGAAAAGGAAGGTATTAAGACAGAATGGTTTAGGTTTCCATGACGGCTGTGACTCATTGATCTTCAGTGTGTAATCTAATGACTGGTATTTAGGGCAGCTTTTTTCAAGCAAAGAAGCTTTTTGTATTTTTGTACAGGTAATCCTTAACTTACAGCAGTTCATTAAGTGACCATTCAAAGTTACAGTGGCACTGAAAAAAGTGACTTATGACCATTTTTCACACTTGTGACCATTGCAGCAACCCCATGGTCATGAGAGGGCAGGAGAGGCCCTCTCCTGCCCTCTCAACATAAGTGACATTGAATTGGCCATGCCCACTCAGTCAGATGACCACTCAGCCATGCCTACTTAGGGCAGAGAACCAGTTGTTAAAAAATTTGAAGCCCATCACTGCCTACAGTGAATGGATCAGGTGTGAACTAATTTTGGTTATGCTCAAGTCCAAAATTAGGAGGAATTTGGTAGCACCTTTTCCAACTTACAAATTTTACTAAAAGACAAGCTACGGAGAACTGTGCCTTATTTTATTAGATGACTGAGTGAAGTAATGTAGGATTGAAATTGGGATTAGATGGGGGGAAAGAAGAGAAAGGGTAGTTATGCAAATGAAATTACACATGAGACTGATTATAAATACTATGTGACCAATGTATTATAAACCCATTGTGTTTGTTGAGACCTTTTAAAATAGTCTGAAATCTTTTGATGTATAAGAGTTCAGAATCTCTCTCCCTCTTCCTCCCCCCCCCCCCCTCCCCCGCTGTTAAAATCTTATTTTTTCAAAAATGGTGCCTTTGAGGCCTGCAATAGAATGTCCTGGAATGTTAAAATGTTCTGATATTATTTTGTTTTTGTTTTGAATATTGGTATCAAACTTGTATTCATTTTGCCCAAATTTTGTCACGTTTGCTCTGTGTAGAATCCAAAGGAAGATTGCTGGCAGATGATGATGTGCATCACATTCTAGAAAGAACATTTGAAGGCATTTCAAATCTTACCTGTATAGCTGTTGGGTCCTCTGTGGTATAAATGTGAGGACAAAGCTGGTATCTTTTTGGTGCAGAATCTGTTAGCCTCATTTCATCCACTTACAAAAGTTTACACCTTTTGATAAACGTATTAATCAAAACAGCTGTTACCTCCTGATTTTTTGGCTACCATGAGCTCCTGTATTGTCTTACTAGCTCAATACCCGTGTTTCACTATGAAACTGTGTTGGGCTTAGTTTTGGGGAAGGAAACAAAGGGGAAAAATTCTGCCTCTGCCTACCAGCATGCATCGGTATTCATCTAGCTAGCATCCTGTTAGTGTGTGAGAAAGTTGAAGGCTGTTTGGAAACTGAAACAGTATTTGCTGTGTGAGCAAGAAGGAGACAGCAAGGAGCCTCGGCATGGCTTAGCTCAACTATTCTGTACCAAAGCTGCTTGGTGCTGTGAAACTAAAAGTGAAACTGAAACTCCTCTCCTCTGCTTGTGTTTTGCATTTGGAACAGATTTCTTTTCAGGCGGGGAGGGGAAGTAGAACTCCTTAGCATCAGACCATGTTAATAATAATATACGAAATACTAATGCTCTGAGGATCATTTTGAAAAATCCTTTCTTAGTGAGCCAAGAGGAACATACATGCCAAATTTCAAGTTTGTGGGCTTTACGGTTCTGGAGATTTTGTAATGATGTGTGAGTGGTATTTCACTTTTAAATATATAGATTTCCTTGTCTTTAGCTTATCATTTTTCATTCATTTTCTGTTTTATTTACAATGTTCCTTACCCCAAAAAGGAATAGTATGGTGGGTATATATGTACACATGTGTATTGTTGCTGGAGGCATGATAATTTAGCCCCCAGTTAAAGGCAACTTGATAATGACAAATTAATTAACTAGCCAGTTTTTTCCCACTTAAAATTTAGGATTGGTTGTGAAAGTGTTGATTTACTTTTCTGTAGACATGCCATTTATTTCTGAGTAATGGTGCATGGTAAAGTTCTGTGTAACTTTATCCCCTTTATATCTATCTACAGTTTAAACAAACTCTATAAAATTGGAGCTTTTCCCCCAGAGCTTTTCCTTGAAATGGGCAAGATAAGGTTTTATTTATATTTCATATTTCTAAACCACCCATCTTCTTCAAGTTCTCTTCCCCTGCTTTAAGTGCCATAAGGCACTTAGACATGCTTATTTGGATTTCTTTAAAGGAATAAGGAATCATTTGGCTGTCATGCTGAATGGATCTATAGGAAGACTACTCCTTTAAAAATTGAGAATATGTGCATGTAGGAAAATGGAAGAGCTAGCTGCATTGTGCTCTGTGAGGCATATCAGAATAGCCATGCCTGTATTTCTCATTCTGAGTTGCTGACAGATGTAGAGGTATGTGGATTTGTGGCAGCATACAGGGGAACTTAAGCATCAGCCTACTTATGAATTATTAGATAACATATAAGTTTGTTTCCATTATGGGGTAAGTGTGTCAAATGCTTAAGAGTACCCAATGGAACCACTTCTATCTAATGATTATAATCAGATCCATAACAAGCCAATATAGCAAGTAAAAGAACAAGATCCATTACTATTAAACAATTGCTAGGAAAAAGAAAGAGAGAGAATGTGAAGACCTACTTAAGAATGAAATCATGATGTAAACAGCATTAAGAAATCTGAATGCTTGGTTGAGAATACCAAAAACTGACCACTCGCTAAATGATTTGGTTAAAACTCCTTCAAGGGCTCAAATGTATAAAAGCTGTTAAGAAAAGTTGATTGTACTGAATGTAGCCCAGTTTTGTTACTGGCAATACTGATAAAAACAGTATGTGCTTTGAAGAGTTCTATGAAAACACAAGGCAACTAAAATTACATATTGTATTATCAGTTACACTTTCAAAGGACCTTTTAGAGATAAATCCAAGGCTTTAAATTGAATGAAGGATTTGGTTTGATAAACACGAGTGAGTTTTGGTTTGCATCTCTGCTCCCAATATCTGTCAAGAGTGAAGAATCTCCCAGGGAAAGACAGTTAAATATAGGGTCATTTATCTTGATTAGCCTGATGGGACAAACAAGTGTATAAGTCAGTTAAATGCTCACACCAAACAGCAGAACTGTTATTTCTGGTAAGAATAGAATATAAATGCTTCTTCTATGCTCAAAATTAAAGATTTGTCACTTGAGGATGCTATTATAATACTAAAGCAAACTGAGCTACCGGTATATCAACGGATGTAGTCACTGTAGGCCAACCAATACTTTCTGGCCTTTTTCATCACTGAACTCTCCAGACTGATAACAAACAAAGAACTTTTGGGTTGAAGCCATACGTGTTATTGTAGAACTAGCAGAATTGTTCAGGATTGACAGTCTTAGGAGGTGCCATAGCACAACTCAGGTTTGAGTGTCGTGCAATGGGGTGAGTGTCCATCTTTGCCTAGCTGCAGCCCACCTAGCATTTTGAAAGCATGCAAATGCAAGTAGATAAATAGATACCACTTTGGTGAGGTGGAAACACTGCTCTGTGACATCATGCTGGTGACATGATCATGGAAACATCTTCAGATAGCATTGTCTCAACAGCCTTGAAATAGAGATGAGTGCCGCCCCCCTATAGGTGGTAACAACTAGGGGAGTAAAATCCACAGGGACTCCATTCCTTTTTCCTTCCTTGACAGTCATAGAATGACATATTAAATAAGTTCTCTTTGCCAATTGAATGGTTCCCAACCTAATTCAGGATTACTGGTGAAATAAAACATCTACCTACACTCAGGGGTGGGATTCTACCAGTTGATATGATTCCTGGTGGTTCGGACAACCAGTAAATCAGGCCCCTGGCTGGTCCCACACCTCTCCACCTGCTTCTCCACTCCCTGCCCAGTCAGTCCTTATCATGCATGCACGACAATCACTGACTGCGTTCTTCCCCCGCCCCCCCCACCCCACCTCACCCCTCCTTATCTCGGCCATGCATGTGCACCCCATTGCCCGCTGTGCTGGAGGGACTTGCCTGGGCAACTACCTCCACTCTGGCACAGCAGGCAATGTGGTGCACCCCAGTGTGAAGAACAGGGCAGCGAGTCCCAGATGCTGCTTCTTCGCCAGCCAGAACCGAGCTGGTAGCCCATGCGCTGTCTCCTAGCAGAAGGTCCTGGGACCTCACATGTGCACGCATAAGGCCCGGACCTTCTGCAAGGAGATGGCACATGGGCGAGTCCCTGTGGCACCGTGAGATGGATTGTACACACTCTGTGTATGCCCGAGAAGGAGGAGAAGACTTGGGTGAACTTTTCTGCCTCCCTTCATTTCACTCCACTGCTGCTCAGGAGGCAGCTGCCCCAGCCTCTCCCTTTAAGGTATTTCAATGTGAAGGGAATGACCAAAAAGGGACAGGCAAGGCACAAGAGCTGCCTTCTGACTCCCAGCCGAGTCCCACCGTGTCCCCACCCCCCCCCACCAAGAAGCCTCCAACTGCCACCTCTTTGCTGGCAGGAGAATCCTCCAGCCACCACTCCCGGCTTTGTTCTGGCCAGCAAAGAAGTGGCAAAAAGATGCAGTGGCTATAGGCTTCTTGCGGCAAAAATTACCGACCTCCAGCTTTGCTCCATGTCTCTAACATGCCACCATGGCCGCGTTCTAGGCACCAGCCATGCAGTTCCATCCCATTGAGCCTGCTGCACTGGAGTGACTTGCCCAAGCAGGAACGGTGTAGCAGGCAATGGGGTGAGCCTGCATGACCAATGCCTAGAACGAGGTAGCGGCGGTGCATTGGAGAAGTGAAGCAAAGCCAGAGATTGGCGGCTGTAAGCTTCTTGCAGCAAAAATTACCAACCTCCAGCTTTGCTCTGTTTCTCCAACACAGCACCACTGCTGTGTTCTAGGAGCCGGCCATGGAGGTCCACCCCATTGCCTGATGCAACGCTCCACTCAGACTTGCTTGGGCAAGTCCCTCCTTTGCAGTGGGCTCAATGGGGTGGACCTGTGTGGCCAGAACCTAGAACGCACCAAGCCACACCCAGCCGGTCATGTGACCACCAAGTCACCCTCAGCAGCAAGCCACATCCATCCAGCCACATGACCACCAAGTCATACCCACAAATTAAGCCATACCGAAAAAAAAATTTGAATCCCACCCCTGCCTATACTTCTTCAAGATTGGAATAAAAAGTGAGAAATGAGGTATTTGACAACAAATTTGATATTGGATAGGCAACTGCCAAGCCTGTTGATAGAGGCTTACATATGATGGAGAAGGCTATTTTATCATTTGCTAAACAAAATATAAATACCTATATAAATGCTATATGTCAAAAATAGGTACTGTATATGTGAAATTCAGTCTCTGGCTCTCATTTTACTAGTATGGCCCCAAAGTTCCCCAGTTTTACCAATATTTTAACTTAAAGAGTTGCCAAAATTTTAAAAGCATGGAGCTTTGCACTGATTCAAGGAGAGGTCTATTTCATATGTCACTTTAAGTTAAATGTCTATACATGTATGTGGGGAGACTCTAATTAAAAGTGCCTCTAAACAAAGCATCACAAGTTATTTTTTACCAACTTGGATAAAGCAGATATAAAAAACATATTTATGTCTTGTTATATCTTCATTCTACTTTTCCTGCAGGAATTCAATGCAATGTAGACAGTAAGTAGTACTCTTTGCATCTTTACTATAACCCTGTGCCATAGATAGCGCCTGAACTGAAAACACATGTTAACTTATAAAATCCATATTCCTTCTTTGTTTACACCTCTGTAATTAAAGCAACTTTTGAAAAAGCCCTATGGAAACATGGAAACATGAACATAGCCTTCGCAGAAATGTTATTGAAATAAAAAGAAGTAATAATTGGCATTCACAGAATTTAGTAAAGATTGGTTGTCAATTTTCAATGTATTTAGGAGGTTTTTTACAGGCATGTTGCTAGACTGCCTATAAAGTAATAGATAAAAAGAAAAATATTTTTTACTTGGGAAAGTGGAAGAAGAAGCAGCATTCTTATTTATCTATACGTGAATTTTTAATGTGGACATCCACTGATTTTTTGCGGTTGATGTGCAGATAATAGCACCATTTATATTTATGAACTTCAAGAACTCCATGAATAGAGAAAAATCTGAAAATTACCACATCACTGTATGATTAAAATTCAGACTTAAACAAACAACTATTAAGGATGGAATATTCTAAATCTTTACAAATGCTAATTAGAGAACTATTATTTTCACGCACATTTAGTCTTTCAGATTTGTATTCTAAATATTCCTTTGCAATATCTGCAGGTTGAAATCAATGTTCCCAATCCTTGAGGGACAATTGATCCAACTCTTTTAACAACTCTTTCAAATAATGAAAAAACAGAATATATATTTGTCTTTGTTCCACCTCCAATGATTCTTGTTCTGAATCTTTAATGACTCTCCTAATTCTGCTTTGATTCCCTTTTTCTTACCCTGATGAAGGATGAAAATCAGAAGTTGATTTATAATGATTCAATTTGATGATGATGATGACAGCCGCCATCATCATGTGCACCTGGGAGCATCATTCTAAAAGACTCTGCTATTAAATGATAACAAGAAGGTGGGGGGGAACCTTTCCCATTTTTGAAGCAGCATTTCCATGCAGCACAGCAACAAATTATGATTCAGCAGGCCAGAAATGAAATTGACTTCAACTGTGCAATTCAGGATAGTTCTCTTTCTAACCCAAAAGGGGGCTATAAACATTTTGCTACTGTAGAAATCCATTGGATGTGGTATGTATAATAGGTATGTACCACAATTCTCGAACTGGGATGACAACAAGTTCATAGAAATAATTCTACCAAAGGATATGGAAGCTTCAGGCCTTTCTTTATTTGAATATCCTCCTGAATTTAGAATTTTTAATTGCTTGATTGTGTAGAAGAGGTAGAAGAGATAGATAGATAGATAGATAGATAGATAGATAGATAGATAGATAGATAGATAGATAGATAGATAGATAGACAGACAGACAGACAGACAGACAGACAGACAGACAGGAGAGTGAGTGTGTGTGTGTGAGAGAGAGATGACAGGTGGACATAAAGAGATACTATATTATTGCTAAAAGGCAGTAGAAGGGGTTAATTATGCCCATCAAAGAACTTACAATGAACTGCTGATGTCCAAGTTTCAATTTAAGCTAAAGCAGAAGAAATCAATCATGATACATGACTGAACATATACTCTAGCCATAACTTTCAAGGAGAACATCAGGATTAATTTTGAAGCCTTGTGCCTCATTGTCAAAGAACTAGAGGAACTGAAAAAAACAAACAAACAAATAAAATAAATAAATAAATGCTATTAAGGGTAAATGTGAAATAACAGTGCCAGAAAATGCAGAAGAAATCAAACTGAGTCTCAGAACAAACCATGGAAATTGCCCACAAGAGAATAGAAGCTAAAGCCAAGAAAGACAAAAATCTCAGGGATCGTAATGGAATGTGTGGATAACCTTGGGGAAAGAGAGGAAGATATGTTGCCTAGGAAACAATAAGACAAGAGAGGCTAGATCCCCAAATGGCTTAACGGTCAGAGAATTTTTTTTAGAAAGGACTCGCTCTAATGGATCAAGCAGCTAAAAATGGAGGCAGGAAGTTTGTACTTTCAGACTTGCAATATTTTGTTAATGTAACCTTACAATAAAATAGATTTAGTTCATCTCACATGCTAACAAAATAATGTGAAGAATCATCTAGTGTAGATTAGAAATCTACATGAAGAAAGAGATGTTAAATGATGAAGCTGGCTTTAGAAAAAGCTGAAGAACATAAGACAGTGTTTTATGATTATGATGGATAATTTAGAAAGCCATATTAAATGACTTAGATGAGGGAATAGAAGAGGAACTCATCAAATCTGTAGTTGACACTAAACCGGCAGGAATAGTCAACACCCCTGAAGACAAGCTCAGGATTCAAAAAGATCTTGACAAATTTGAACAATGGGCCCTATCCAACAAAATGAATTTTAATGTGGAGAAAAGCAGCATACCAATATTGAGGGGTTGCTACAAAGAAAAGGGGGTTAAATTATTCTACAAAACATCAAAGGGGAGGTCAAGAAATAATGGTTGTAAACTAATCAAAGAGAGAAGCAACCTGGAATTAAGGAAAAACTTCCTAACAGTGAGAAAACTTCCTAACAGCATTTACCTGGGTGTAGCCAGCTCTGAGATATGTAATTCACTGTCACCCTTGACCCAGCTTTCCCTCCCACCCCTCTGGGTATATCATCCAATGAAAAATGTCCATAGCCAAGAGTCATCAATCATGCTCTCCAATTAGATTTTTTGCACAACAGAAGCTTCAGTCATCTAATCAGTGTTTGAAGAAAATATGAATGGAATGTACTTTTGATTCTACTCTGTCATCTGCTCTTTGAAACTCCCCCCCCCTTTCTGTTATAAAACGTGTATACAAAATGTTTTATGAGTTGACGCAGCTTGCCTTCAGAAATCGTGGGTGCTCTATCACAGGAGGTTTTTAAGAAGAGACTTATCTAAAATAGTATAGGTTCTCCTGCTTGGTCAAGAGGTGGACTAGATAGAAAACTCCAAGGTTCCTTCCAGCTCTATTACATTCCAATTATTATAATTCTAAGAATGCCAAAAAGAAGTCAGTATATGCTTCATTGATTATAGAAAAGTCCTTGATTGTGTTGATCACGTCAAACTGTGGACTGTGATTAGAAAAATGAGAATCATTGTCCTCCTGAGATATTATTTTATAAATCAGGAAGCCACAGTACAGACAGAACATGGTGAAAGAGACTGGCTCCAGGTTGGCAAAGGAGTGAGATAAGGCTATATGTTTTCTCTTTATTTATTCAAAATATTTGGTTTAGGGAAACTGGACTGGAAAAATGAGGCTGTTTTTATAATTGTAGGAAGAAATATGAATAACCAGTGTTATACTGATGACATTACCACAACATCTGAAAATGCAAAGCTATCTTCATGTTTTAGTAAAAAAAAGGCAGGGAGTAAAAATATGGGAGTAAGATAAAATATAAAAAAGACAAGCTAATGATAACAGTTCAATAACTAGCATTAGAAATCATAATAAAAATATTAAATGATTTTTAGGATCAATCAACAGTAAGGAATAAGTAGTCAAGAAATGTACTGCAGACCAGTACGTGGTGGAGTAGCAATGAATGCCATGAAAAAGAATTGGCAAGAGGGAAGGAAGATAATGACAGAATAACAGGGAGGGAGGGAGGGAGGGAGGGAGGGAGGAAGGAAGGAAGGAAGGAAGGAAGGAAGGAAGGAAGGAAGGAAGGAAGGAAGGAAGGAAGGAAGGAAGGAAGGAAGATTTCTGATATTGCCAGTCAGCTTCCTATAAGAAAACTCAGTGGGGAAGTCAGCAGGAAGTCAGAAGTCATTCCCACTCCTACTGTTTTTTGGGGCCATCTACGGCCATTCTCTTTCTTTGTTTAGATAAGAAAATATATCTGAAATGATGGCCCAACAGGTTGCAGGTTGTCTAGTTATATACTCTCAGTGACTGCATTTGTTTTGCTGCATAATGTGTAATATATATGGAAATCATTCTTGAATTTAATATTTATGTAACCAGACCCACATTCTTGTATATCTGTACAGGAAATTAAACTAACTTTTGTTGGTTGCTGTCCTTCCCCAGTAACTGCATTCCCTACTCATGATGAAAGAAGCTCTGGAAGAAACTTAGAGAGTTCAGTGGAGGATCTATCAACAACCATCTATGTGGAGAGTGGTGCACAGCATTTGATATATCTAATATCTCTACTCCATCATAACATATAACAGGAGGGTGCCAGTAGCCTTGCTACCTCTTGCCCGATTCCAAGCAAAGTCTAGCACAGGAATGTCATGTGATCCAAAACAGAGCTGAATTCACAGTCTCTCCATGCAAACATCTATTCCTGATGGCTCGTAATACAGTTCCCAGCAGATTCAAGATTCCACCACCTCTTACTGATATTCTTACCAAGTGTTTTTACCTAATCAGTCATTGTGTTTCAAAGCAACTGGATCCTTGTCTAGAACTTTACCGAATTCTCTGAACTGCATCTGCGTATGTTTTAGCTATTCATGTCTGTTGTCTTTGCTAATATGCTTCAGGAGTTGCGGCCACACATTTGCTGTTATGCATAGGCTTATAACAGGGTGACAAGACTTTGGTGTGCTGAAGCAGAATGTATTAAATAAAACATAGGGGGAGGGCTGAGTTCATTAGCATTTAATGAATAACAAATTGGCTGGCCTCTGCTTGTAATTTGAACTTGTTTTCCTCCTGTTTTTTTTTTTTTTCATTTTCATTATCTTCTTTCATGTAAATGAAGAGACTACACAAACAGAATTAGATGTGGCAGCTTTCTCTGTAACCAACTGTCAGAAGTGGGTTGGTAAAGTAAAATTGCCAAGCTTTCTCTTCCCTCCCATAGCAGTGATTAAATGGTACTCACTTCCAACATCTTGATATGGATGGGAGACGCATTGTAAGATAGAGTTTTTATTTCTCATATTATTATTATTATTATTATTATTATTATTATTATTATTATTATTATTATTATTATTATTATTATTATTATTATTATTATTAATGTAAATGTAGGTGGAAAGCCTTATTTGGCCCCTCTCTTGCTTATGTTGCTTTACTAGGAAACTCTTACCTTTTATCAGGCTTACTTTAGACAATGCAGTCATGCGGGGGGGGGGGAGGTCTTAGCATTTGTTTACACCTTACTATTTGAGGCATGGATGCAGAATTTATTTTGGACTAAAAGTTGCCCCTGGCTTCTGAGTAGCATGGGGCGATGCTGTCTAAGATGAGAATTTGAGGAAGGCTTTAGAGGCTGCATCCAGATATAATACATTGAAGCCTAAGGATGTGCAACTCTGTTTATAGTCAAGCTGTTCATTGTGATATACTTTAAATTCAGCTGTGATAAACCTGGAGCATAAGCTTCCAACAGGAACATTTACCAAGGAGCAGGTAAAAATAACCAATGGCTGTTTCTCATCTTGAAGCAGTATCCAGAGAAAGTGCATATTCCTCCATAATGGAGAGGGTGAAGAAACTTGTTGGGTCTGCATTTCAATACAAATTCGTATTTACTCAGTTTAAAAGAAAGCTGATTCAGAGTATCAAGAGCTCAAAAGGACATGCATCTGTTGATGGGACCTGCAGCTCTTAAAATGTCTTTTGCAGCTCTCATATGTCTTTTTAATAAAATGGATTAGTCATCAACTTCCGATTTTCTGCCTCCATAGTCTGCATGGCTGTCCTCCTACAACTTCTACCTTAGTTTGTCAACACTGGCAGAATGTATGTGAATCTAAAATTGGTATGTCCTTAGTAATACAGTTTTAAACACTAGACATTTGTTGAATATAGCAATAGCACTTAGATTTATATACCACTTCACAGTGCTTTACAGCCCTCTCTAAGCAGTTTATAGAGTCAGCATATTGCTCCCAAACAATTTTGGTCCTCATTTTACTGACTTTGGAAGGATGGAAGAGTGAGTCAACCTTGAGCTGCTCAGGATCAAACTGTTGGCAGTCAGCAATATCACATTCTAACCACTGCATCAGCACAGCTTTTTTGAAGCCAAAGTGCATATAAAAAATTTGCACAAGATTCATTTTTTTCTATCAAAACAACAACAACATTAAAGAAAGATCTGTGTAATAGAATTGGGAAAAAGATGGAGCAGAATAATGTGCATATTGTGATCAAAAAGTATTGAGAGGTGTTGTTGTTTTTTAAATGTACAGTCATATGTTGAACTGGGTTGAAATGAACTTTAAAAGTGGAAAGCCAAAAAATCCAGCAGAGATGGACTAAACAATTCCTTGGCAGGAACCAGCAAGTATATTTTTATTCATGGAGGTAGCTCACTCTCCTGTAGCATCTATTGCATGCACAGATTGATGAAATTATCTATTGCAGAGAGATCAATGACACAGATCCCGAATAAATGTGTCAAAGACTGAAAAATGCAGATACCATCTTTGGCATATTTTATTCATAAATAAATCTTGCTGAAATCAATGGAACTTCCTTATAAAGGAAGCTAAGAAGTAAAAAGATTAAGAAAACAACAAAAATGTATTCCTATAAACCTGAAAGATCTATAGAACTTTAGAATTCTTTTAAATCTACCCCAGGTTCATGAAATTCTCCTCCTTCTCAGATCCAATTTATGTTCTAAAGGCAGAGTAAACCATCTGTAACATCTGATTTTCTGGACCTTTTTATAAACAATTAAAAGCAGCTACTGGATAGGAATCCTGACACTAGGGAAGAGGATTAAGCTATTCTCCTATCCCATTCAACTAATTGCAGTCTTTCACCAATGTTCCACTATAAGGTGAGTTCCCGTCCACTTACAACATGCCTAGGCCTGTGATCTAGCCATATATTGTGCTAGTGAGTATAAAAAGTCCAGACCCATCTATGTCATGGATGAAGATATATGATCCAGTTGGTTCAATGCTTCTTGGATTTATGTATCTTTCTCTAATATGGTTCTGTCTACTTTCTCTAAAAGAAGACAGAGCTGCATTTTTATGCAGACGTATGATTTATTTATTTTTGTGCCATTGAGTCAGTCCCAATTCTGGCAACTGCCTGGAGAAGTCCCTTCAGTTTTCTTTGCAAGATTTTTGGAAATGGTTTGTAATTGTTTGCTTCCCAGGTGTAAGAGAGTATGATTGACCCAAGGTCACTCACCTAAAAGCTAATGCAATCCTAGCTGCATTAAAAGGGATAGAAGCAAGATCACATGAAGTACTAGTACTGCTCTATAAAGCCTTAATAAGACCATACTTAATAAGACCATACTAAGAATACTGCATCCAGTTTTGATCACAATATTATAAAAAAGATGTTGAGACTCTGGAAAGAATGCAGAAAAAAGTAACAAAGATAATTAGAGGACTGGCAGCTAAAACACATGAAGAACAGTTGTAAAAATTGGATATGTCTTCTCTCGTGAAAAGAAGGACTAGGGGGTGACCTGATAGGGTTGTCCCAATATTTGAGGGGTTGCCACAAAGAATAGGGGGTCAACCTATGATCCAAAGTACCAGAAGGCAAGAAAAAATGGATGGAAGCTAATCAAGAAGAGAAACAACCTTGAACTATGGAGAAATTTTCTAAGAGTGAGAACAATTAACCAATGGAATAGCTTTCCTTCAACAATTGTGAGTGCTCCATCATTGGAGGCTTTTAAGACTGGACAGCCACTTGTCTGGAATGGTATAAGCTATAAGGGGTTTGGATTAGAAAACTTCCAAGGTTCCTTCCAACTATTATTTTGTTATTCTGCTTAAGGCAAGGTTAGAACTCAGTCTCCCAGTTCCTTATACCAAATTGGTTCTTAATGTACCACAGGAAATATGGAACCTTTTAGAGGGTTTGCATTTCATTTGCTTTTATCTGTAGTTAGCCTGTGCAATGGCAAGATATTATGCATATTGTAGATCAGGGGTGTCAAACCGGTGACCTGTTTTTTCCCCAGCTCCGCAAAGGGAAAAAACATCACGATACATTACATGACGGCAATGTGATGCCACAAGTTGGACACCCATGTTGTAGATAAAAAAATGTGGAAGGCATTATGTTGTATAGCCATAGCATGCAGTGGTGGGATTCAAAAAAATTTTAATACCGGTTCTGTAGGCGTGGCTTGGTGGGTGTGGCAGGGGAAGGATACTGTAAAATCTCCAGTCAGAGGTGGTATTTGTCAGTTCTCCGAACTTCTCACAATTTCCGCTACCAGTTCTCAAGAACTGGTCAGAATCTGCTGAATATCACTTCTGTTAGCTTGTAACACAAAAGAAAATATTATGACCATGATTATCACCTGCTGGTAATTCAAAGCATCATTTCTACCCTTCATTTCCTAGAATTGCAAACCACCTGGAAATTTCAGGTTAGTGAAAACTGAATAAGTATTCTAATGAAATAAGAAGGGGATTGGCAAGCAAATCAAATAGTACTAGATCCACTGAGGCCTAAAACTAAAACTTCCCCAAAGGGAGAAGTTTGGAAAAAAATGAAAATGGTTAAATGTGGGGTAGGCTATTTTTGCAAGATCTCATGAGATTTAGGTCATGTATTTGTTTATAAAAATTGTGTGTGTGTGTCTGTGTGTGCTTGAGTATATTATGTGTGCATTGGAGCACCTATATATTCAGCAAAACCATGCTCTACTACCCACACCTGAAAAGACAATATTAATACAATCATGCAACCATGATAATGGTTTCCCGAAATTCAAATTATTCATTTATATTTATGGATTCAAGTTATGTATTCATAATATTCAGTCTGATTCCATTTTATAAGTCTTGAATTTTATTCAAACACAAGTTTGCACTGTCCCTTTTGTATATTATTTCACATTTTTAACATTGGTACAAAAATTGTAATCATTTTGCATGTAGTTTTTCCAAATGCACACTTGCTTCATATCTGGCAGAATTTGAAAAAAAACTAAGGCAAAATTATTTCTGCTTTCATGTTAATCCAGAAGCTGACAATTATCTAATATCAAATGACCTTTACCTCTGCTCCCAATGGGAGATCTCTCCTTTCTAGCTGATGGTTAATGTATATAAACTGATCAATTTTATTTTTATCAGCATGTGTATATATTTTTAGTTTCAGTATAGTAATAAAATGAAAACCTACCTAATTAGTAGAAATAAAATATGGATATTTTCTCTATATGGGAAAAGTTTCAATAATTGCAATTCTATCTTATAGAAAATAGCCTGCTTGAAATTTAACTGCCAAAAAAAAAAGAGGAAAACTTAATTAATATAATAAAACTAAAGAAATCAAAGTTAATGCTCTGCCAAATTACTTATTTTTTCTTGTCAACTGTTTTCAAAAAAGAGGCAAAACACATGTTGATACATCTCCTTTTTATAGGGAGAACATTTATTATGTTTCTTGATGTAATCAAGATCTTCCAAGGCTTATTTCTATGATCTTCTCTCTCTCTCTTTTTTTAAAAAATTAAATCTGCAGGCTTCACTGCAAGATTCCAATTATAAGAGCAACAGGGAGAAACTTTCCTTTAAAAGTCTGGGTTTTTAAGACATAAATTGTCAGCAAAACTAGTAAAAATATCACCTGGGAATTTTATAAGCCTGGGAAAGTTAAAGACCAAGTGACTCTTTAACTTTCCAACTTATGAACAAAGTACAGATATACAATATTTCATGTATTATTATTGGCCTTAATCAATCCAATGCAGGATGAAGGCCTTTTCACTGAAGGTTAGGGAGCCAGCTCTACCATGCTGGTCCATTACAGGTTGGCAAGTAAATGTTTCTCAACTTACAATTTAGGGGAGGGAAGGAGAGGGGGAGAGGGAGAGAGAGAGAGAGCGCTATCGAAAGTGTAAATAAGACCTCAAAATTTCCCAGCTTCCAGTCCAGCAACTTTAAACATTTGGCTAAACTAATTCTCATTTTACACACACACACACACACACATGAAAATTGAAAGAAAAATAAGGGAGGAAACCCATAAGGGGAAAAAATACAAGATAATAATTTAATAGGATATGCGACAGGCATTATATATATTTTTTTCTATCTACATATAATTTCCTAAACCTTACCAATGGATCTAGACAACTGTTATGCAAAAATCGTATGATCTGAAGTTCAGAATTTGTGCACTCATCAATCAAGCTTCAAAGCCTATTTCAGGGACACAAAGGACTAAACAAGTCATCACGTCCTACATTTAATTACCAAGTGATATCATACCACTAGACTGAGATGGGTGCCAATGGCTCTCAAAATGTAGCTGCAGTTACAATTCCCAGCAGCCCCAATCAACAACGGCTGAGAGTTACAGCAGACTGACTAGGTCAGGTTTACATATTAGAAGTCCCATCTGCTAAATCAACAGACTGTACTTTCTGCTTTATGCATTTTGTGTCCTAGTTTAAGCCATTGACTTCAGAAATACTGAGCTGGAAAATGTATTCTCCAATGACCTTTTTTATCAACTTTCCATTTCTCATGGCTCATACTGCCATTCTTGAAATGCTGAAGGAACAGTAAGGCTACAGGGTGGGAGCCAGTGCTTATGATAATGCCTTATTATTTGATAGTGCTACTCTTCACCATTCCTATGTCTGCCTTCGATATCACTAATATAATGCTAAAATTATCATCTAATGCTCCTAAAATCCTGTCCTGTAAGAAACTTTTTTTTGTGTGAATGCTTCCAGCGGTGATGCCTTGGTGAAAAGATGAAGGGAGAATGGTCTCTGTCTCTGGATCCCATTTTTTTCACTTTTGGGGACCTTTCAGGGTGTGAGGAGCCTGGAGAGCCAAGCAGAGAAGAGGGGAAGCCTGGAAGACAGTGAGGCGAAACACGATTACCAGCCGGCAAGAAGGGAAACCCGTGAAAACCCAGTGAAAGTGTCCGTCATTTTATTATGGCAGACCCGAGGCCATGGCTGAACTGTGAATGAGGAAGAGTGAGAAGATTATCAACAGAAAGTGTCATTGAAGTTAAAATCCCAAAGTTGCAACTGTGATGATTTTCCAAAAGTAAGTTTGAACTTGTTTCTGAAGAAAAAAGAGCTTCGGTGAGGGGAGGTAGCCCCACAGTACAGGCGGCAAGACAGTAAGAAAGAGTTGTGGTTCAGCACTTTTTACAAACAGAAAGAGACTGAAGGAGAGGGGGTATAAGTCGGAAGTGAATAGTTCTAGGAAGCTGAAAGGTGGAGATTGAGATAAGACAAGAACAGGTGGGAGAAGAAGAAAATCCAGGGAAGCCAGAGGAGGAGGTGGCAAAAAGAAGGTGATAAGGGAGAGACGATTGACTTCTCTTTGCTTCTTGGATGGAGGGCGATTACGAGACAACGTGGCGAGTGGAGAAGGAGAAAGTGAAATCTGATACGGTACGTGAGAGCGATATGAAGGAAAGAAAAGAAAGTCTTGGAAGGAAGGAGGAGGTGAAGTGGAAGTGGAGAGACATTGAAAGGATCAAAAGGAAAGTCGGGACGATGGAGGTGAGAAAGGTGAGACACAGAGAAAGGAGTGACTGAGCAATTTTCAAGCGGAAAGAGACGGCAGGATATTAATGGGAGTGGAGAAGAAAATTTGGCAGAGAGTGGGCTGAAAGAGACAATGAAGGAGGATTGGAAAGAAACGGAGAAGATACGAGTGAAGTCATAAAGAGAGAGACTTGGAGGAAGCAGTAGTAGAAAGACAAAGCAGAAGAGAGGAGAGGGAAAATTGATTTGGAGTGAGACAGTGAGATTGGAGAGAAAAGAAAAGGAATTATTTGAGTGAGGTGTATGAACTGTACACTTTAAAGATAACAAAATAGGCTGGTATTAAAACATAACTTTGATTTATATGATTAACATGATCTGTATGATTTGAATGTATTTGTCTATTAGAGCACTGTCTTAAGGAGATGGTGGGCATATGAAATCAAAAAGGAGGCTTTCTCCTTCTTTAATTTGAAGTAACTTGATGGTATAGTTATTTTGACTAAATAGGATTATTGGGTAAATGAATGTAGTGATAAATAATCTTAGAGTAGGATATTAAGAGTTTAAGAAGAATATATATTGTTGTGTGTGTCGTTCGGAAAAGACTAAGCCGAAGTCTTCACTCCGGTCCGTGTTTCCAGTGGGAACACGGACCGTTCCTATTGGCTGATGCCGTTTGACAACCGACTATAAAAGGGAGCTGTCAAACGGCATCAGCTATTGGTCCACCAGCTGGCTGTCTTGTTAGCGTGGCAGCCATGGCAACCCTTTATTGTTTCAATAAAGTAAAAGCTGAAGTTCACTCCAAGTTTGCCCCAGGTTTTTCCACCGCTCTACAACACTGGTGACAAGGGCGGGATTCCTATAAGAGGCAACCGGGCAAAGAATCGCTGAGCGAAGTCACTACAAAAACAGCCAAAGTCACTACCAAGCTGAATGTCACTTTAAGAGCTACTGTCACATTTCGCAAGCACGAATTTCAACTTTCTTCGAAAGATACGGCACCACTGAGTCGAGATGACTTCGAACCCTGCATTCCCACCTTTCAGACCGACAGCGGAAACATGGGAGTCCTACAGAAACTGATTTGACTGTTTTCTAGATGCCATAGACCTTGCTGACATTTCCGACCATAAGAAAAAGTCCTACTTATTAAGTTTTTGCGGAGCCACAGTGTTTGACACTGCTACGGCATTATTAGCTCCACGTTCAATTAAGACTGTTCCATGGGACGAATTGCAGGAAATTCTTTCCAACCACTATTCCCCTAAGCCATCCCAAATTGCCAGGCATCATGCTTTTAGGAGACAGATTCAGGCTGAGGGAAAGACTATTAGGGGGTACATGGCTGCCCTACGAACAGCTGCCTTGCATTGTGGGTTTAGAGACTATCTGGAAGACATGTTATTAGACCAACTAGTTTGTGGAGTCAGGGATTTAAGGCTACAAAGGCACCTATTGGCTAAAAGGGAGTTAACCCTTAACTTAGCAATTGAAGAGTCTCAAGCTGCTGAACTATCAGCGCTTTCAGCAGCAGAAATTCAGGGAAATCCAATTAGCCAGGGCAGCTCAGCCATCCATTACAATGAAGCCTCCTCAGAGGAAGGCTCTGAAGAGGCTAATGATGTAAATCACCTCAGGCAGCAAAAAAAAACTAGTCAAAGGGAGAACAGGCCTAACCCCATTCTACCTCCATGGCATCAGCCCATTTGTCTAAGCTGTGGAGGAAACCACCTCAGGGCATCCTGCAAGTTCAGAAATGCCAAAGGAAGGGTCATTTAGCCAGGGTCTGTCAAGCAGGAAAGACTTTTGCCCCAAAGCCTCAGACAACCCAACATTTCCAAAAACAAGTTGAAGACTGTTTTACCTGCTATCAAGCCAAGCTGACTAACAAAGCCTCTAACAAAATTAGTATTTTTGTTTCTATAGAAGGAAAACCTTGCAGGATGGAGGTTGACACAGGCTCAGCACTATCCATCATCTCATGGAGCACCTTGAAACAACTACTTTCCAGAACAACTACTTCACGGCTGCCAGCTAACCCTACGCGACTACCAAGGCAGAACCATCCCAGTCATCGGAAAAGGCAAGTTTTTTGTACAATTTCAAAATTTTAAAGGTCACTTGCCTTTAGTGGTAGTGGATGGTGCCCTCCCTAGCCTGTTGGGATTAGACTGGTTCCCTGCCCTTGGCCTCCATATAAGCGGAATCCACTCTATTACAAATGCTGAAGTGGACACCTTGTTTAATGACTATGTTGATCTATCCAGCGAGTGGCTGGGCTGTTATTCAGGAACCCCAATATCTTTCAACTTGGATCCTCAGGCAGTACCAATCCGTTTAAAGCCTCGAAGGGTACCTTTTGCAGTCTGCCCCAAATTAGACATGGAGCTTGACAAATTAATTAAACAAGGTGTATTAGAGCCTGTGGACTTCGCAAAATGGGAAACCCCAATAGTGACACCCCTGAAGAAAGATGGGAGCATAAGAATCTGCATGGATTACAAGACGTCATTGAACAAATATTTACAAATCAGCGCCTATCCAGTCCCTGTTATCCAGCACCTACTACATTCTTTTGAGCCAGGAACCATTTTCGCTAAATTAGACATGTCACAGGCCCATCAACAGTTCCCTGTTGATGACACAGCTGCTGAACTACAAACTATTGTAATGCACAGGGGCGCTTTCAAACGTAGGCACCTCAAATTTGGTGTAAGTGTAGCCCCAGGAATTTTCCAATCCTTAATGGAAAGACTTCTTCAAGGATTACTGGGTGTAATTCCGTACTTTGATGACATTTTAATATCTGCCCCTGACAAGCCTCAGTTACTGCAAAGAGTCAGAGGAGTCCTCAATCGTTTCAGATAGCATGGCCTTAAGTTAAAGAAAGACAAGTGCACTATTGCCACTCCACAGGTA
Source organism: Pseudonaja textilis (assembly GCF_049901715.1). Classification (NCBI taxonomy): domain Eukaryota; kingdom Metazoa; phylum Chordata; class Lepidosauria; order Squamata; family Elapidae; genus Pseudonaja; species Pseudonaja textilis. The sequence continues at coordinate 180,092,693 of NC_141990.1, read as the reverse complement.
GAATTTTTGGGATACAGAATTGATGCCTCTGGTATTCACCCAATCAAATCCAAAGTAAGGGCTATTCACGAGGCACCCATGCCAACTAACAAAACTGAGCTCCAGGCCTTTTTAGGACTTCTTAACTTTTACACTTCATTCTTGCCTCATAAAGCTTCCATTGTAGAGCCTCTGCACAGACTCTTGGACAAGCAATCCCCTTGGCACTGGGGACCTAGGGAAGCCCATGCCTTCCATGCTGTCAAATCATTACTTACAACCAATGCTGTCCTGATACAATTTAATGAACATTTACCTTTAGTTTTAGCAGCAGATGCTTCTCCTTTTGGCATAGGTGCTGTTTTAAGTCATAGACTGCCTAACGGTTCTGAGGCACCCATTGCCTTTTTCTCCAGAACTTTTTCCCCAGCTGAGCGCAATTACAGCCAAATTGACAAGGAGGCTTTGGCTACAGTTGCTTCTGTCAAAAAATTCCATGAGTTTCTATATGGACACTATTTTGAGTTGATCACGGATCACAAGCCTCTGTTAGGCCTTCTGTCTGGCAAGAGACAAACTCCTCAGATTTTGTCTCCAAGAATGACCAGGTGGACCTTATTTCTGGCTGCCTATTCCTATACACTGGTTCATAACCTGGCAAGAGTCTATGCCACGCTGATGCTCTTAGTCACTGCCCCCTGCCTGTTCTTGTGGAAGATCCTGCACCAACTAATGCTGTTTTCCAGATCAACGATCTCAAATTCCCCATCACTGCCCTCGATATCGTTGCCCACTCTTCCAGGGACAAGGTAATCGCCCAAGTTCTTGACTGGGTGGGAAGGGGATGGCCAGCAATTCCTTATGCCCCCCGAATTCGTGCCTTTCAAAATTCACCAGCAAGAACTATCTTCTTTGCAAGGCTGTTTACTTTGGGGAACAAGGGTAGTTATCCCTTCCAAGTTGCAAGACTCAGTTTTAAAGGTCCTGCATGAGGGCCATCCCGGCATTGTAAGGATGAAGGCCCTGGCTCGCAGTAATGTATGGTGGCAAGGCATGGATGTACAGATTACAAGTTGGGTGAATGCTTGTCATCCATGCCAAGCTACCAGACCTGCTCCACCCACATCCACTCCAGGCAGGTGGGAAGATTCTGTGGCCCCTTGGTCCCAGGTGCATATTGACCTGGCTGGCCCCATTCATGGGCATATATTCCTGGTGATGGTTGATTCCTTTTCTAAATGGGTAGAACTGACCTTGATGACCACCACAACTTCAGAAGCTGTCACTAAGGCTCTATCAAGGATATTCACTACCCATGGCCTCCCTGACACCATCGTGTCTGATAACGGCCCCCAGTTTACTTCCTGTGAGTTTGAGGTCTTCCTAGCCAACCTAGGAATAAGGCACACACTTACAGCTCCTTTTCATCCTGCCAGTAATGGCCTGGCTGAAAGGGCAGTCAGATCAGTTAAGGAGGCCCTGGCAAGGTTTGGGCCTGTAGATTGGCACTCTAGGCTCTCTAAGTACCTCCTGACCCAGCACACAACCCCCTGTGCCACCACTAATAAGTGTCCAGTTGAACTTCTCATGGGTAGATGTCTGAGGACCACCCTAGACAGACTCCATCCGCATTATGCCCCAGTCACACCCCTGGGGTCAAAAAGGCAGACAAGGGAGTTCACTGAGAATGACCAGGTCTATGCCCGGAACTATGCGGGACACCCTTTTGGATGCCTGGGCAAATTGTGGCAGTAACTGGTCCTAAGACTTACAGGGTCCTACTGCAAGATGGGCGCATCTGGCGGCACCATATCAATCAGCTTAGAAGGCGTTGGAGTGCGTTTGCAGATGGCCCACGAGATATTCCTGCAACAGAGAAACTGCCAGCGCCCAAAGAAACTTCCCTTGGATCTAACAAGAACGCAAGCCTACCTGAACAGCCATCAGTCCCTCGCCCAGAAATGCCTGAAGCCGAGATGCCAGCTTCATCGGCACCAGAAGTTGCCCAGCAAGCAGAGAAGTTCCTTCCAGCAGCAGCTTCATCAGGACTTAGAAGATCTGGCCACCTGCGCAAGCACCCGAGTTATCTAAAGGACTATGCATGCTCTGTTCTGGGGGAAAGGAGTGTGGTGTTTGGAAAAGACTAAGCCGAAGTCTTCACTCCAGTCCGTGTTTCCAGCAGCAACATGGACCGTTCCTATTGGCTGATGCCATTTGACAGCTGGCTATCAAAGGGAGCTGTCAAATGGCATCAGCTGTTGTCCACCAGCTGGCTGCCTTGTTAGTGCAGCAGCCACGGCAACCCTTTATTGTGTCAATAAAGTAAAAGCTGAAGTTCGCTCCAAGTTTGCCTCAGGTTTTTCTGCCATTCTACAACATTGTGAGTATAGAGAATCTAAACCTTGACCCCTCTTTTATTGTATAAAGGAGAAACTACAATACATTGTGTATAGAAAGAAATAGAAAAGGAGTGTTTGAGTAAGATATATAGAGATACATGCAGATATAGATCCTTCAATTGAGAAATACCTGGCTATTGGATTACTGCTCTAAGTTAAAAGTGAATTAAGAAATTAAAAGGGGGGGCTTTTTGTCTTTCCTTCTCTATTGGGGTGATATTTGAGGTTATAATTACTTTGATTAAGTATTGTATATTGAACTAAAGAAATATAGTGATAAATAAGTTTTGATTACAATATTAAGAGATTAAGGGGAGTGTATATCTAGGTGATTATATTAATGGAAATTAGATTCCCCCTTTTATTATAATAAAAGGAAAAAAGAATAAATTTGATACTTTGTGCATAAGGAAAAGCAGGAGGGCTTTGTCTGAGTAGGATATTGTTAAATATATATAGTGATATTGACTTTGAGATAGAGAAAGGGATAACAAGTGATGCTAATTCTATATAATTATAATAAAGAGATTTGAAAAGAAGAAGGAATAAATTGAGAGTAAGAGATTAGTTTAAAATATATTGTAAAGGAGATAATAAAATAGGTAGAAATAAATAGAGCTTGAAAATAAACCAGTGCCATGACATCAGCCTGGAGAATGGCAAAGAAGACAACATCTAGTCCAACATTGACAATTACATCACCTGCCAGTCAAAAGGCAATTGAAGGAATGTCAGGGGCAGAAAAACAAACTGTAGTCAATATGCAAACAATACAGGGTTCGTTAATAACCATTCCAGAAACCATGCTTAAAATGCAAGAACAACAGATAAAAACACAAGAGAATATTTTGCAAAATCATATAGAATTGAAAGGCAATATTAATAAATTAGAAGACAAAGTTGATACTACACAGCAAACAATGCAAAAGAATGAGCAGAAACTAGAAGAGGTGGAACTTAGAACAGTACAAAATGAAAAGAAATTGGAACTAATGGACAACAGGATGATGACAATAAATAAAAGATTAGAAGAAGAGATTATCCACCTAGAGATGGACTGTGCTGCCTACTACTTGAGGTTTCAAAATATCATTGTAAGTAGAGATGAAGATCTGAATGTGCTTATGGCAGAACTACTTGTGCCAGCTTTACAAAGGGAGACCCAGGAGATCCTGCTAGAAATTGATGAGGCCTATAGAGTTCATATGAGTTATGCTCAATGTAACAGGTTACCCAGGGAAGTCCACATGCGATTTGCCAGAAAACAAGTACATGACATAATATATAAGATAACATGAGACAAACCTTTGGTTTATAAAGATAAAGAAGTGCAAACCCTGAAGCAGGTTCCCAAGAAGGTGCGTGAACAGAGAAAAGACTAAGTTTTTGGCAACACAACTTATCCAGAAGAACATAATGTTTTGTTGGTTAATTCCAGGACTCTTGTTGGTAACATGGCAGGAAAAGAGGATCAGGATAGATAACTTAGACAAGGCACAAGATTTCTATGAGCAGATTGGAGGAACAGAAGAAGAAAGCAGTGGTAGAGAAGACCTAGAGACAGAAAGCCAAGAAGAAGAAGAACAGCAAGATATAGGAGGCCTAGAACAAAAAGGAGAGAACAAGGAGGAGACGGAAGGAAGAAGATTAAGAACACACCCGCAAAGAGAGACTAGAATTAACACAAGACAGATAATATCCCACAAGTAGAAAGACGGAAATCGAAACGAAGCTATTATCATTAAACATAAATGGTCTAAACTCACCCATTAAAAGGAAACAGATACTATCTAGATTAGTCAAACAGAAATTAAAAATAGTATGCCTGCAAGAACTTCATATTAAAAAACAATTCTGGAAATGTTTAGAATATCCTAAATTAGGAAGATTATTTGTAGCCCTGGCAGATCAAAAACAGAAAGGGATTGTGGTATATGTTAAAAAAGAAAAATATGTAGACCCACAAGGGAGAATTTTGATACTTGAACTACAAGCCAATGTTATTATTTACAGTTTATGCGCCGAATGACAACCAAAGTCAATTCTATAAGGATTTAAATGAGAGAATCACTGAGATGGGACAAGATAATGTAAGCATTGTGGGAGATCTTAATGTGGTAGTAGATATAAGGAAGGATTATTTTAGTAATGTAAAGAACAAAAAGAAAAGGAAAATTTTGCCCAGATCCTTTTTCAATATGATGCAGGAACTAAATTTGATAGATCGATGGAGGAAAATAAATTTGGGGAAAAAAGAATTCACGTTCTACTCTAACCCACACTAATCATGTCTAGATTAGACATGGCATGGATGGATGCAGAACTAGGAAACCAACTAGATTCGATAGAGATTATGACAAATGTATGGGCTGATCATAACCCATTAAAAATAACTTGGAAAGGAAGGAAAAGGAAGAGTAGAAGGTGGATACTTAATCCCCAAATTTTAAAGGAGAAAAATTTTGTAGAGAAAATTAAGAAAGAAATGGAACTTTTTTTAAAGGAAAACACTGTGGAGCAAACATCATTACAGAATTTATGGGATACAGCAAAGGCAGTCTTGAGGGGACTGGTAACAGCATATACAGTGAAAAGGAATAAGGAAAGATGGCAAAATCAGAATACATTACAGGAGGAGATTAAAGACCTAGAAAGTAGATTACAAAAGAAAACCCACAAGATGAAAAATTGAGAGAGATGATTCTTACCAGCCATAAATTGAACATTATAAATCAGGAAGAGAGAGTTAAAGAGGTGAAAAGGGCAAAACAAAATTTTTTTGAACATGCAAATAAAGCAGGGAGGTGGTTAGCCCATAAATTAAGCTTAGAAAGAGAAAGAAGGTTGATACAAGAATTGGAGGATGATGATGGAAAATTAGAATATCGAATGACTGAGAAAAAGAAAATAGTACAAAAATATTTTGAACAACTATATAGGGAGGATGAAATAAACCCTGAAAATATAGAACAATATTTGAAAAGGAAAGGTCTCCCAGAAATTAGAGAGGAACAGAAAGAGATATTAAATAAAGAAATAACAGTGATGGAATTGAAAAGGGCAGTTGAAAGGCAGAAAGATAATAAGACTCCAGGGCTGGATGGTCTTCCAGGAGAACTGTATAAATGTATTTATGAATGTCTTGAACCAGTAATGTTAGATGTGTACAATGAGGTATTAGACTTCGCTAAATTACCCGATTCATGGAGAGAAGTGAAAATCTCACTAATTCCTAAAGAAGATTTAGATCACAAACAGATTAAAAATTATATACCAATCTCACTCCTGAACGCAGACTATAAAATATTCACAACAATAATGTCAGAAAGACTAAAAATTATATTAAATGAACTTATTCATATTGACCAGAACAGTTTTCTACCTTCTAGACAGATAAGGAACAATATAAGAATAGTATTAAATGTATTAGAATACTATGAGGCCCACCCGGGAAAGCAGGCAGCATTGATTTTCTTGGATGCTCAAAAGGCCTTCGACAATCTCAGCTGACAATTCTTGATCCAACAGGTTGAAAATGGGATTTGGATTTAAATTCAAGAAAATGATTGGCACAATTTATTTGAACCAAAAAGCTAGGGTAATTATAAATGGGGAGATTACTGAAAACTTTAAGATTATGAAAGGTGTTAGGCATGGATGTCTAATGTCGCCACTGCTTTTTATCTTGACCATCGAAGTGCTTTTAAATCAGATTAGACAAAGAAAGGAGATGATTGGACTGAAGAGCAAAAAAGAATATAAAGTACAGGTGTTTGCGGACGACAATGTTTTTTGTGGAAGATCCAATGGAGTCAGGGACCTATCTAATCCAAGAATTAGAAGATTATGGGGTGGTGGCAGGACTAAAAATTAATAAAGATAAAACAAAAGTAATAACCAAAAACTTGATAGAAAGTCAAAAAAAATTGGAAAGGAAATTGGCACTACAAAATGTCAAAAAACTTAAGTATCTAGGAATTTGGTTAACAGGAAGATGCTCTTCCATAAAAGAGGATAATTATATGAAATTACTTTCACAGATAAAGAAAGATCTGGCCAATTGAGGAAAATTACAACTATCCCTATTGGGCCGAATAGCAGCCATAAAAATGAACATACTACCAAAACTATTATACTATTTTCAAACAATACCTATAAAATTGGATAAGAATTTTTTTCAGGAATTAGATAGGATGGTAATGAAATTTATATGAATGGGGAAAAAAGCACGAATAAAATTGAAAATGTTACAAGATAATAGAACCAGAGGCGGCCTTGGACTCCCAAAATGGGAAACATTATCAAGCAGCAATTTTACTATGGGTTAAGGAGTGGATAAAGTTAAAAAATAAAAGAATTTTGGTGATAGAAGGTCATGACCTCCAAGTTGGGTGGCATGCCTTTTTATGGGATAAAAAGAATAAGATCCACTCCTATTCCCATAGACATTTTATAAGGGACTCACTTTTACAAACATGGGAGGGGAAAAAAAGCATTATTTGAAAAGACCAAACTGGATCTCACTTATGGAAGCTATATTATATCCAAATACAAGGGACACTAAAAAAATGATTAGATATAAAGAATTGGTGAATTAAATATATCTAATTAAATTAGATATAAAGAACAGGGGGAATTAAAAACACTGGATAAACTAAAAGAACAAGGGATAATATTAGACTGGTGGGTATATTTGCAAATTCAAACTAAATTTAAGAAAGAAGTAAAGGAGTTAGGGATAGATAAAGATTTACAAAAATTGGACCAAAACTTGACAAGCAAGGATATAAAATTTATAACACGAACATATAATTATTTACTAGAGGTAGAGCTAGAGGAGGAAATTGTGAAGGGACCAATGATTGCCTGGGCGAGAAATGTGGGTCATAATATAAATTTGGATGAGTGGGAAAAGACTTGCACTGAGAACTGGAAGCTGACTTTGTCAACAGCTTTCAAAGAAAATCAATATAAAATGTTTGGGAGATGGCACTTAGCGCTGGCATGACTGGTGAAAATGTATCCAACCTTGAAATCAGAATGCTGGAAGTGCAAACAAAAGAAAGGAACATTTTTCCATATGTGGTGGCAATGTAGAGAGGTCAAAAAATACTGGAAGAAAATACAGAGATGGCTTTTTGAGATTACAAAATATAAATTGAATTTTGAACCCGAAATGTTTTTATTAGGTATGATCAAAGGGAATTTGAGTAAAGATAAAAGATACCTTATTGTACACATATTAACTGCAGCAAGAGTCATGTTAGCACAAAATTGGAAGAGTGATAAAATACCACCAGATGAAGTTTTGATTCAAAAAATAATGGACTGTACTGAACTAGATAAATTCACTATGGAACTGAAAGGCAAAGAGGATTGAGAACCCTATGCGACATGGGAGAAGTGATACGAATCGGTGAAAGATAAGGATAAAAATAATGTAGTCACAAAATAAGAAATATGTATATACAATGACATAATAACTGTTAATAGTAATGAGATTTTTGTATTTTTTGTTTTTAAAGAATAAAAATTATTTTTAAAAAAGGAAACTTTTTTTTGTATATTTCCAATGGGTGGGAGTGAGGGTTGCATTTTCGAAATAACAGAGCATGTTGCTGCTATTTTTTCTTCTTCTGTTATAACTTGCATTCTTCATCCCTCTGGGTGTCCACATCTGAAAAATGTCCCATGGGGAATAGTCTCTCTGAAGCCTTCCATGGGAATTCATTGATCAGAAGGAAGCTTGAGAGCATAATGAAAAACTACAAAGCTCTGAAGTCCATGAAAAATTTATCTGTACCCCTCCAGAATTCAGAATTATAGCTATCAAAAAATTGTCCAGGTTGCCTATATGGAGAAAGAGAAACAAAATCATTCTTTCTCATCAGATCAAAAGAGGATAATTAAACAAAACACAAAATAAAGGTTCGATCCCAAACTAATAGTAATTGTTTCTTAATTAGGACATGCATGGAAGCCATGATCAAAGAAGGTTCATCTTTATTTCTCCTTTAAGCTATAATAAATCAGAATCAAGGATCACATAAAAGTATCAAAAGTTTGGTAGAAGAGTATTTGATTGCCATGCTATCAAAAACCCACAAGTGGATATGATAAGTGTCAAACCTAATTTACGTATGTAATTATAAACTTGGTCAAATATTGCATGGTAAGCTCATAAGTGGAACATACAGGATCCAACCACACAGAGCAAGCTGAAGCCTGGAATTTGTGCCAATGCCCATACAACAGAATCATGGGCAATTGTTAAAGGCTGGGTTCTGATTACCTATAGCTGCCTTGCTACATTCCAAAGACCCACCCTTGTCAGGCTATCTCTGTTTTAAAATCTATGTCTGCTTAAAATGTGACAAATAAATTAGAACAGCAGCCATACTGTTTAAAATTGTATCACTGATCTAACCTCTATGGAGATCTGTGGAATACAGCTTGGTAGCTCCAATGAACACATGATCAACATACTGCATCTCAAAAACTAACACCACTAGAATGCAGAACGCAAGGAGATTAAAAACTAATGTTCTTGGTTTAACAGCATAACTTTGGGGTGTCACAGTCTCATTTAGAAGAAGCATTTCTCTAAATTGAACAATTTTAGTTCCCTAAAACCCAGAAAAGGATGTTATACCATTTTTTTTGTACAGGACTGCAATAATTCCTAGTATTAAACCTCCAAAGTAGGAAACTGGGGAAGAAGGAAGGGGAGGAGAAGAACTTTACAGAGCTACTTGATAAAGATTTATATCATTCTGTTAATCACTCGTAACATTATTATTTTCCAACAGTGAATTAAAAAGCCATCCAGGTTGTAATTGGTAGCTCTCTGGGTTTGGTACTCTTTGTTTTGTTTTTAATTCTGCTCCTAATTATTCCAAAATTTATTAGTCCATAAATTCCATACTGATGAAAGCCTACAGAAGTAATCAGTAAGAAAAGTGCTTTTAAATTCATTCAGGGTTTTACATATAAAACAGTTGGAAAGGGAGCTAAGCAGTGAACTGTGTAAAACATACCACAGAGACATAAATGTGAAAAGGAGGATAACAACGGATGATGTGCCCATAAATATGAAATTAACAGAAAATAATGGCTTTAAAGGAGATTATTCAAAAGAGTTGATTTTAATACTAACTGCCCATCACAGCACATATTCAAGGGTATAATAGCAGAGGACATTGTGTGCAGTTTCAGCAATGTAGCTATATTAAGTTTCAATTTAGTATATTCAGTTGCAAGGGATTTTTTTTTTCTTGTGATCCAGTTATAATTCATTTAACATGATGCCCTGGGGAGGTTTATCTTCTAATTTTTGCCATATTTGATAAATAAAGAGATCACATTGCTTTGATTTGCCCTTTATTATATTTCCATCTGATTTGCTTCTTTCCAGTATTTCATAATGTACACTGAAAAAAAACAAAAACAAAATGAACCCCCTGAATGGCTACCAGATGGTATCATTATTGCCAGCTTAAGTGAAATATGCAAGAATGTATAACATTAACTTCTCCAGAGAGGTGCAGAAAATCCAGAACACTGTATATACAGTTTGGAGGGAGATGATATCCTTTTGTAAAAATGTTCTCAAGTTGTTGAATATGTTGTATAACTCCGTAAGTTTCATTAGGAGAGGCTTCCTTCTCCAGGTAACCCAAAATGGGTCTATCACAATTTGCCATGGCCAACTCATCATAGCCAGCTTGCCATGGCCAACTCACCTTGGGACAATTCATTGTGGGACAAGAGGTACACCAATATTTAAAAAAATGGTGGAATAGTATCCTTTTAATAAGGATGCAAAAAGAGGGACAGAATGAAATGTGAATGACAAAAAATGAAATATTTTGATTTATTTTAAATAATTAAATTGAATTGTTAAATTGTCCTTATGTCCTGCAGCAAATTGACTGTGGCGAGTTGTCCTGCAGTAAGTTGGCCATGGCGAGTTGGCTGTGGCAAGTTGTCCCATTTCAAGCCAAATTTGTGCATGTAATATTTTAATACACCAGACCTTTCTTGTCTCCAACCTTCTCTCAGTGTCAGGATCCTCAAATGCTCCAGAATATAACCAAGAGGCTCAGGAAAACAGGAAGAAAGAAATCCAACCAACTGACAAATGATATATATATCTTGTTCCTTGTAGGCACCATCCACATGGCTGTAGGCCATCCAAAGAAACTTAGACAAAAATCCTGAAAATTAATGGAAATCATGATAGATCAGGCTTGAATCTGTCATGGGGCAGTATTCCCAAACTATTTTCCCTTTTAAATGTCTACGGCAGGCAACTGAGCCCTTGAAAACCTACTGCCAAAAACCTGAGAAACTCAATATACAATCCTAAGACATATTAACCTTCAACTGCCTGTCACTTTCCTCAATTGATAACTCCATTCAGAGTAGAATAACCATTAACTGCCTGGTATGAAAATACTGGTTTTTCTTTTGAAAGGGTGATAAATTAACATTTTAATTTAATTTATTTATAAAATAGATAAATAGTAGAATACATCAGGAAAAGTGTACAATATCATTTTGAGGGAAGATAAAGAGGTATGTTTAAATAAAACTAATCTTCAACATTTAGATGAAACACAAAAACAACTTTTATTCATCCCTTATCTATGATAAAAGTTAAAACAAATAATTTTAAAATGTCACATGGTAAAACACCAGGATTAAATAAGTTTCCTATTGAGTGGTATAAAACATTCATAGATCTTTTGCTGTCAAAACTTTATCAACTATATGATATTTGATAAAGAAATGTTATCACCAGCATTTAATTAGGTTTATATTACTCTTATACCGAAACAGATAAAGCTCACATTCAATTATAATTCAATTTCATTGATTAATGTTAATACAAAGATCTTTACAGCAAGTGATATAATTCATCTTTTGGATTCAAATACATTCATTAATTCAGAAGACTTTAAAGACTAATATAGAGACTAATATAGAATTAAAACCAGATATATTTCTTTTGGGGTTGATGAATAAGCAGCTGAAAATATTCATGGAACTTTGTTTTTATAGATGCACAGTGGTGAAAAAAAAAATTGATATTACCTATAATGGAAGAATGATTGTTGAAAATGATGATCGCGAAACTGACAGTTTTAGATCGTGAAGATCGTGAAACTGACAGTTTTAATTAAAGAAATGACATTGATTAATTTTAATGCTGATTAGAAGCCTCTTCTAGACTTTTGCATGACACGTGAAAAATATTAAATTATGATATGTGGATTTGATGATTAGAAAATGAAAGTGATATTATTAACTTAGAGTAAGAGTTTAATATAAGTTTATACTTAAATACATTGTAAAAATAAATCTGGCATCGTTTCTTTGTATTTCTTTTCCTTTCTTCCTATATTTTGGGCTTTGATTTTTTTCATTATTTTTTCATCCTTCTATCTCAATTATTAGTTGTTAACCTTTATATCTTTAAAAGTTTAATAGTTATTTTTGAAAAAGAATGATCATGTGGTTTATAAAAACTAAGCAAGCGGCAGATAATATTGGGTTAGTTGTAGATGTAATAGATTTGAATAAAAATGAATAGAATAGAATAGAATAGAATAGAATAGAATAGAATAGAATAGAATAGAATAGAATAGAATAGAATAGAATAGAATAGAATTCTTTATTGGCCAAGTGTGATTAGATGCACAAGGAATTTGTCTTGGTGCAAATGCTCTCAGTGTACATAAAAGAAAAGATACATTTGTCAAAAGTCAAGAATCATAAGGTACAACACTTAATAATAGTCATAAGGTACAATAAACAATCAAATCATACCAGGAAACAGTCAGTATAAATTGTAAGGATACAAGCAACAAAGTTACAGTCATACAGTCACAAGTGGGAGGGGATGGGCTATAAGAAGTGATGAGAAGTTTAATAGTAATAGTAGTGCAGACTTTGTAAATAGTTAGACAGTGTTGAGGGAATTATTTGTTTAGCAGAGTGATGGCGTTTGGGAAAAAACTGTCCTTGTGTTTAGTTATTCTGGTGTGCAGTGCTCTGTAGTGTCATTTTGAGGGTAGGAGTTGAAACAGTTTATGTCTGGGATGTGAGGGGTCTGTAAATATTTTCACAACCCTCTTTTTGACTCATGCAGTATACAGATTCTCAACTGAAGGCAGATTGGTAGTAATTGGTGTTTTTTTTCTGCAGTCCTAATTACTCTCTGAAGTCTGTCTGTCTTGTTGGGTTGCAGAACCAAACCAGACAGTTATAGAGGTGCAGATGATCGACTCAATAATTCTCTGTAGAACTGTATCATCATCTCCTTGGGCAGTTTGAGCTTTCTGAGTTGGTGCAGAAAGAACATTCTTTGTTGTGCTTTTTTGATAATGTTTTTGATGTTAGGTGTCCATTTTAGGTCTTGTGATATGATAGAACCTAGAAATTTGAAGGTCTCTACTATTGATACTGTGTTGTCTAGTATTGTAAGAGGTGGTTGTATGGGAGGGTTTCTTCTAAAGTCTACCACCATTTCTACAGTTTTGAGTGTGTTCAGTTCCAGATTGTTCAAGTTACACCATGAGGCAAGCTGTACAATCTCACATCTGTATGTGGATTTGTCATTGTCTCAAATGAGACCAATCACTGTTGTATCATCTGAAAACTTCAGTATTTTAACATATGGATTGTTTGAGATGCAGTCATTGGTATATAGGGAGAAGAGAAGTGGAGAAAGCACACAGCCTTGTACAGGTATTAGATGTGATTCTGCCTAACTCCACCTGCTGCTTCCTGTCTGTTAGGAAGGTTATGAGCCACTTACAGGTGTGTTCAGGTACCACTAGCTGGTTTAGTTTAGTTAGAAGAATGTCTGGAATGATGGTATTGAATGCTGAAATGAAGTCTACAAAGAGGACCCTTGCACAGGTATTTGGAAATTCAAAGTGTTGTAGGATGTAGTGCAGATCTATATTAACAGCATCATCTGTTGATCTATTTCCTCAGTATGAAAACTGCATGGGATCTAACAGCGGATCCATGATGTTTTTCAGGCAGGACAGAACTAGCCTTTCAAAAGTTTTCATAACTACAGATGTTAGAGCAACTGGTATGTAGTCATTCAGTTCCCTGATGGAGAGCTTCTTTGACACTGGGATGATAGTAGAGCATTTGAAGCAAGAAGGAACATAGCACATATCTAGTGATTTATTGAAAATCTGGGTGAACATGGGGACCAATTGGTCAGCACAGATTTTTAAGCAAGGAGTTACTTTGTCTGGCCCTGGTGCTTTTCCTAGCTTTTGTCTGTGAAATAGATCTTGCACTTCTTTTTCTGTGTTTAACAGAGGTTGTGAACCCAATGGGTTGGGGTCAGTTGTAGGAGACTTGGCTGTTGTTGGTATGTTTGAGAAGGGGGTTGTGGAGACAGGTGGTTGTAGTTTTCTTTCAAACCTGCAGTAAAACACATTCAGGTCATCTACTAGTTGTTGATATCCTTCTGCCTGGGAAGGAGGTTTTCTGTAGTCAGTGATGTTTTTAAGACTTTTCCACATGTTTGCTGGTTAATTTGTTGAGAACTGATTCCTTAACTTTTCAGAGTAGCTTCTTTTTGCTGCTCTGATCTCTCTTGTTAATATATTTCTGGCCTGATTGTATAGCATTCTGTCACCTTTTTTGTAGGCTTCCTCTTTGGAATGACGTAGCTGCTTAAGTTTAGCTAAAGATCAATTTATAATCATATCATTATCATATCATGCCAAAAAGCCTTTGACTGCATACATACATGTTTGCTGTAAATAGATTCAGATTTCTTTTGGAATTCATAAAACAGATTAAAATATATGTGCTTTTAAACAAATTTATTTAAGCTGTAGCATCTGGAAGAAAAAGAAAAAACACATACAGGAAGGAGGAGCTTTACTATTCTCATTTAGTAGATATCATCATTTTAGATAACACTAAAGACCTGACTTTTCTAGTGGATTTAAAGATCAGTTTGTTGGAAGAAACTAATAAAGTCTTGGTCCACAACACACCAGATTTAACTGTGGGTGAACAGACGAAAGTGTGGATAATTGCTGTGGCAATTATCTACTAGGGGGTAGTAGAATAGAAGACAAAGTGTTGGAGATAATCACAATGTATCATGCAATGAAAATCAAAGTTGAAAGATTATGGCATTTGGTAGTCCTAGTGGGGGTTTTTTTTTTTTGGCATACCGGATACCATACCAAAAAATCTTGGACAGCACTTATTAAATCTGCACATTGTCCAAAATTTTATTTGTCAATACAAAAGGCTGCACTGTTTGGATCTGCATATACACTAGGTTATTGGGGTGTAATATGAAGGATAATACCAGCAGCACTAGCAGCTGTGATTTCACATTGTTGTGTATATGTTAATAATAAGAAAAAAAGAACTCTGGAAGAATATCTGAAGGACAATGAAGAAGATTTACTGAAGTTAGTATGCCAGGAAAGCTTACTGACTTCTGGAGACACCAGACTAGCCTAAAAGAAAGACCAAATGAAGAACAGAATCAAGGCATGGGAAACAAAGTACTACCTGGCCAGTACATTGGAGAAAAAAATAGCAGGGAAGACAGACAATAACAAGACTTAGCAATGGCTAAGAGCAGGAAAATTGAAAAAGAGACAAAGGGACTAGTTCTGGCTGCACAAAACCAAGCCTTAAAGATAAATGCATACAAAGCCAAAACTGAGAAGATAGCAACAGACAGTAATTGCTGCCTATGCAAAAAAGCTGAGGAAACAATGGTAAGCTGCTGCAAGAAGATCACCCAGATTAATTTCAAGCAGTGGCATTGCAAAGTAGCAACGACGATGCATTGGAAGATCTAATAGAAATATCATTTGCCTGCAAGCAAGAACTGGTAGAACCATAAAATAAAGAAAGTCATAGAAAATAAAGAAGTTAAATTGTTCTGGGACTTTAGAATTCAAACAGACAGGCACCTGCCACATAACACCCCAGATTTAACATTTGTTGATAAGAAAGGCCAAAATTCTGGATAGTGGAGGTGGCAGTACCTGGAGACAGCAGAATAGAAGAGAAAGAACTGGAGAAGATAACAAAATACAAAGACCTACAAATAGAAATAGAACAACTGGCAAAAGCAAGCAAATATAGTACCAATAGTAATAGGCACCTTGGGTGCAATCCCAAAACAACTGGAGCACCACTTGAACATCATGGGCATTGACAAATTTGCCATCAGTCAATTCCAAAAGGTGGTTTTATTCGAAAAAGTAGTGATACTTATCACTATCAAACATCCAGATCTGCCTACGCCAGGTCCTCGGTAAGAATTCAATAGGTAGACAAAAATGCCAGACTTAAATACTGACTGTATGATTCATCATCATCATCATCATCATCATCATCATCATCACCCAGTGAGACACTACCTTGATGTGGTTGTGGGACTTATATGCTCTGAGGAAGATGACAGATATGCTAGAGTTCAACCATATTAGACAGGTCCAGGGGTGGGATTCAAATTTTTTAACAATGGTTATGTGGGCATGGCTTATTTGGTGGGTGGGGTTTGGTGGTCAGGTGACTGGGTGGGCGTGGTCAACTTGACATCACTCACATCAAAGGGTGCTTCTCCTTGCCTGGCCTCTCATGACAGTGGGGATGTTGCAATAGTCGTAAGTGTGAAAACAGTCATAAGTCACTTTTTTCAGTGCCATTGTAACTTTGAATGGTCACTGAATGAACTGTTGTAAGTCAAGGATTACCTGTACAAAAATACAAAAAGCTTCTTTGATTGCAAAAAGCTGCTCTAAATAACAATCATTAAATTAAAAATACCTGCAAGCAGAGTTACAAATCAGGCAGGGTGCCAGAGCACCTTAAGGAATTAAAATAGTTAAAATGCAATAATTATCAGCAGCCAACTCTTGCTCATAAAGTGAAACCCTTTAGCAGAGAGGTCATTTAAGCTCTCCAGAAAGAGCACACCCAGGAAAAGCAATCCATTTGCACAACTTAAAGATACCAGCTGGTTTCACTCACCTCACAGGAAGTCTTAAGGAAATCATCCAGATTTAAGGGAAGGTCATATGCCCCTCAGAAAGGCAGTAAAAAAAATCAGTGCCAAGCTTGAATCCTGCCTCGTGGAAGTACACCTCAAAAGGACAGTGCCAAATATCACTAAAGCAGTGAAAAAAGACCCCCTCCAAGATAGAAAAAGAAACCATGAGACATAAAAAATATTCAAACACAATACAAATAATTAAATCACTACAATAGCTGTTGCTTGTTAAACCAATTACCAGAACAAATAGACACAGGAACTAGCCAGATTTCTCAACCCAGTTTTTTTTCAGGAACAGAGATTAACGTTTTTCCTTCCAAACAAAGCTGAATAGGAAAAATTATCCCATCAATAAACGCAGGATTAAATGTCACCAAGGACAGAATTAAACTTCACCAAAAACCAGTTTTAGACCAAAACTCAGAAAGGGTATGTAAACTCACATTTGAATGTCAATCTTTCTAGCTAGCCAAGAAGCCTTGCTGAACGTCATGCATCTTGGTTCCTTGTCATTAAAAAGCTTCTTTCCCAGCCCTGCTTCGTTATTCAATTATTTCTTCAAAGTGCTGATCATTGCATTCTGGCTGGAAGTATTTCTAGGGGAGTATTTCCTCCCAACAGCAGTGTAAAAAGCTTAAAACAACCCTTCCCCTTTAAGAAAGTATCAGGAAAGGAAAAAAACCTCCTTTGGAGACAGTAAGTCTAGGCATACTGCCAAAAATGTAATAAGGGTGTGGGGGGGAAAGGGAGATTTCTTCTAACTACAGGTTCTCCGAACTGCTTGGAAAGTTAACAAGGGGTTCTATAGAATGGGTCAGAACCGGTAGAATCCCACTTCTGGACAAGTCTCATCAAAAGAATCAGACAAAGAGTGTCTCTCCCATAAAAAATATGATGAAACATAAATTTCAGAAAGCCATATTGGCTCAGATGTTGTCTGGATTAACAAGGTTTGTGCCAGATGTTGGAGTTCCTGAATATCTGGTGAAAAATGGGCTACAGGATTCAGAACTATTGGTTGAGCAACCCGGGCCAGCAGTTTCAGAAAAACTGGAAGAAAAGGTGTTTACCTGTCACAAATATATAGTGATTGAAAACAAAAAAATAATCATCTGCTTTTACAGATCAAGTCCAACAAGAAGAGGATATTTGAAACAAATGCACCAGAAAGAACAACAACCAGAATCAGAAATAAGGGAACAGAGGCTAGCAGATCAACACCAATTTATAATACAAAATAAAGTATTTATAGAAGCAGAATTAGAAGAACTGCAAAGGTTTATCCAGGACAAAGAAATCAAATCCTTACCAGAAGTAACTCAAAATGTAGAGGCAAAGCAGGGGGACTTGGCAGTAGGGAAACCCAGCAGAGATATGACATTGTTTTCATTGGAAACCAAGCACCCTCTCCTCTGTCTCAGGAAGAACTAAGCCCTTTAACTAAAAAAGTAAAAGAATTGAAACAAGAATAACTGAGCATCTAGAACATCACAAAATATCAGAATATGGCTGCCTGCATTGAAGCTTGTTCCAAAGAAACAGTTAGCACAACTGTCAAAAGATGCAAATACTGCAATATCCAGTATAAGCACAACTCACTGCAAGAAACAAATCAATTAATATATAACACAGCTGCAGTTATAACTGAATACTTGGGATACAAAATCAACAGAGAAGAAAAAAACCCAAACAGTGCATCACAAAAATGGAAGATTAGATTGGAAAATAAGATCAGCAAGTTGAGATCAGATGCAAACAAGCTAGAACAGATGAAAAAAAAGAACCTGAAGAACAACAAGATGATGAATACTTAATCAAGAAATACCGCTTAGAAACAGGGAAGATCAAGGAAGCGCTGTAAATAATAAAATAGCAAATAATAGCTATAGCCAAGAAGTAAATCAGTAAATATGAAGCTTGAATTGCAAATTATAGGCAGAAACTCCAATTTCAATCCAATCAAAAATGTTTCCACCAATCCATCAATGGAGAAATTGCAGCGAATCAGACAGTACCTGACAAGGAAGAAACAGTGCAGTTCTGGGCACAGATATGGGATAACCCAAAGAAATACAACAAGGATGCAGCTTGGTTAAAAGAGGTGGATAAGAATAAAGTACCCAAATCTGCCAATCCCAGCTCCTCAGTAATGACTTAATAGGTAGACAAAAATGCCAAACCCAATCTGAACATCTGACTGTGCAATGATTTAGTAGTAGTCACCATAGTAATTGTAGTAGTAGTAATCGTAGTAGTAGTAGTTTTGGGGAAGATCTCAAAGGATAGATAAAATGTCAAATCCAGAGTAAACATCTGACTGTGACCAATCATAATACTACAGTATATTAAACTTGAATGCCAATTCCCAAGGACCACAACAATCAAAGGGAGAACTTTCAATAAAAGATGGCAGATGTGATAGATGAGATATATATAGACAGATAAACCTTATTGAAAGAAACCTCCCAATTTAACTTTAGAAATAAATCCTTCACCTATCTTGATCATTCTAGTTAAATAGGTAATCATTTGACATCTTTGTAACACAGCCAGCTCATTTTAAATGGATTGTATTTATAGTCATTTAGGAGACAAATTAGGAAACTTTAAAAAAAACTTCTTTCAAAAATACTTAATGAGCTTTTGAGCCGTGTGTTTAATCTCCTTTACTAACATAAATACAAAACAGCTGTAGAAAAATTAGCCATTTGGTTGCATATTGGGCTTCAACTAATGATGATTATTTGGTGATTTAAAATTAATGCATTTTTAATCAACATATTATTAGGACATTCATTTACATGCAATTATTTTCATAAAGAATTAAGCGTAAACAACTAAAAGGACTGAAAAGCAAAAGACTGGGAACAGCAACTATCTGTATTAAGAAAATATAACTTTTTCTTAGCCTCATTACTGTGACACTTTAATCTGATTCTCTTTGATAATGGGAGAAGGGAAGAATTCTACATTCAGACAGCTGTCTCAGGTATTTTCTTCCTTTCTACCCTGAAAGTCTTTGAATTCCCCAAATCAGTTGTTGAAGAAGAAGATACAACTTCTTGAGAGAAATGGCTTTCACACATTCAAGAAACTTCTGACCCATGATTCTTTCTACTGTTCAATGGTCCCCTAAAAATACAACCCCTAAATATTCTGTGGCATAGATATTCCCAGAAACAAAGTCTGTGGTTTATCAGGCTTCTATTTAATTCAATTTACTTAATTTTGCATTGCTCATTCTTCTTGTGCATGAGTGTCAAACTGCTTGTGGAATATAAGTGATAACAAGATAGCACAGTGGAGTCAAAAGGTAAAGAATGCACCAAGAGTTTGCAGGGAAAAAATGAGCTTTTAAAATTCTCCTAGTGAAAATAAAAGAATAAAACTTAGTTGATAGTTTCAGAAATGATGGAATGATGGAATTTGGGCTTAAGATCTATCTATCTGTCCATCCACCTACCTACCTACCTACCTATCCATCCATACTTATCTACCATCCAGCTACCTACCTACATCATCCATCCATCTACCTATCTACCGACCTATCTACATCATCCATCCATCTATCTACCTACCTACCTACATCATCCACCCACCCACCCACCCACCCATCCATCCATCCATCAATCTATCTATTTATAATCCATCAGTCTGTCTATTGAACTGCCTTCCCGCCTATGTACATAGACAATTTGCATATATGTGAATGTGTGAGAAAGAGAAAAGAAAGTCAGAGATTGTGCATGAAAGGGGAAATTGAAACTACATCTGAGGAGTAAAGTAGCTGATTTTTGTTACACATTTGGGTAGCCCAGCACATATGAAGGGCTCCCGATTAGACATAACTGCACTTTTTCAGCTTTGTCACAGAGGTTCATATAGCTTAACTATGACAAAAACTATGAAGAATGAGTCCCTGACAGTAATTGTGTGCCATTCATTCTCTCAGAAATACATCTAAATGTACAAAGCCTATTGTAATTTGTAAAATTAATATCCCTCTACCATGTAATGCAACACCTTCAGGAAATAGTTTCATACCCTTCCATTTTAAATTTCCACATTCATTAAATGGATTATATTTTCCATCCCTGGAGGTTGTCATGAGGAATATGTTTATACAGTTCTGTGTTAATGTAAAATGCTACATTATGCTACATAAGATTTTGTTTTCTCCTCTTGGTGTATCTTTTTCTCCAAATTTACACCCTGGTTTTGTTTATGGCTTAGTGTCTCAGGGACAGGAGTAAATATTTTTTGAGGTGTCACCAATGCATGCATGATATTCTATTTCTTTGAACTGTTGAGGGATTAAATGTGAATGTGAAAATACTTAGATTAGTCAGAAAGATTGCTTCCTTTTTATGTACCTTCTTGCTGTTTATTTGGACATTCACTTTACAAACCTGGTGGTTCCACAATTGTAATCAAAACTCTCAGATTGCCTTCATTCTCACAAATCAAAATAGCTTGTAGTTGCATTGATTCCTTATCTCTGGTATGTCAAACCCATCTTTTCAAGGAATGTGGTACAGGTGATACATTTCAAAGTATCTAGAACTATACTTGTGAGATGATAGCAATGGCATTTAGACCTATATACCGCTTTACAACCCTCTCTAAGCAGCTTATAGAGTCAGCATATTGCCCCCAACAGTTTGGGTCCTCATTTTACCCACCTCAGAAGGATGGAAGGCGGAGTCAACCTTGAGCCTGGTGAGATTTGAACTGCCAAATTACAGGCAGATGACAGTCAACAGAAGTAGCCTGCAGTACTGCACTCTAACCACTGAGCCACCACAGCTCATACTTATTTAATGCCCAAGAATTTAAAAAGTGCACAGTTCACTCAAAAGATGAAATTAAGCCTGACATAACAAACTCTAGACATAAAACAAATTAATTATTTGTTTTAAATAAGACCTGGCAATAAAATGTAGAGAGTGATGAAAAGTGAGTTCACAACTAAACCTAAGTTTAATTTTCACAGCTTCATGACGAAGGCTTTCAACCTCTACAAGTTGTCAGATTTCCATTAGAACCATCTGGTCAAAGTTCATAGATGGAACATTTGGATGGAATATGTGAATATGTGAAGAATGTGTGTTGTTAATTTTTGAGTTGAAGCTTTTTGACATTGCTTTTTGTCATGAACAAAAAAGCAGAGGATGTGCAGTGAGGTTCTTACTTCCATTTCTTGATTAATTCTGTATCACGGGCATCAATCAACTCTGACAATGCTATTTGGTGGTGATGGGCTTAAAATGATTTAAATTCTCTACTGGAGAAATGACTTATATATACTTCTAGGTCAATGGTGTGATAATATTATATTTATATTTGGCAACCATTGTAATTTTCAGACATGAAGTACCCATGGTTGGTGTATGTGACTTAGAATATAATGAAGAAAAACAGATTAGTGTGGGGATTCATAGGAGGCATATCACATCAAAGAAATAAACATTAAAATTAATATATTGTATTGCAAAGTTCAGTTGGGCTAATAAATGCTTCATTTGAGCTAAGAACACCATCTGCCTTTGAAAGAATGCTCCTTTGTTCACTTGTTTTCATGTTCTACAACATTTCATTGTCTAGGACAGGGTTCTTCAAACATGACAACTTTAAGACTTGTGGACTTCAACTCCCAGAATTCCTCTTCCAGTCATGTTAGCTCAGGAATTCTGGGAGTTGAAGTCCACAAGTTTTAAACTTGCCAAGTTTGAAGACCCTTGGTCTAGGATGACACTGAGTAATGCAGTGATTATGCTACCTAACATAATTGCTGCTTTAATAAACTGAATGGTGCTAGGTGGACAAATGTCTTCAAATAGCATAGGCATTTCTATAGGTCTAAATTTTACATCCCTTTCAAAATACAGAAAAAAGGTATGCTTCTTCTGCCTGCCTGAATTGCTTTTTAGGTCTTAATAAAGATTAAAATCAAGAAAGATGTAAAATAGAATAGAATTCCCTTATGTTGTTACATGCTACGAACTGGTTGGTAAGAAGTTTTTTATATTATTCATGTATGTATCAGTGGTGGCATTTGACTGGTTCTGCCCAGTTCTGGAGAGCCGATAGTGGTGATGAGCAGTGGAGACAGAAACAGTTCTCTCCGCTGCTCTGTGTTTGGCCCACCAACCCGCCTGGCCTCCCATATTTACTTTTGTGGCCAGAATTTGAAGCGCAGCTGCTTAGCACAGCACAGAATAGCACTGTGTGGCAGCTGCTGCAGTGACCGGCATTGTGCAGGCTTGCAGGAGGCAAGTTAGAATGCCTCTGCGCCTGCACAAATGCCTCTGTGCCTGTGAAAAGTACACGTTTGGCATGCACGTGCATGCAAAGTGTGTTCACATGCACAAAGCTTGCCTACCAAGCCATGCCCACCGAACCGGTAGCAACTTTATTTGAATACCACCACTGGTATGTATATATACCTACATACATACATGCATACATACATATATTATCCATATATTCCCTTTCCACCCTTATGGGTGAGATGTGCCTTCCTCAATCTCAGATCCTTTGCCAGAGGTCTGGGAGTTTGAGAGTTCTTCATATATCTTAGCTGTTCCTAGCATTGCATGCATATGGGGAGAGAGAGAGAGCTCTGATATATTTCCTGGAATCTCTTGGAACCATTCTCCCACCTTAGAAGTCAGAGCCCTAAGTGCTTCTATCACTATTGGAATTAATTTGGCCTTTATGTCTATGGAGATTCTCAGTCATCCAGGTCATGGTTGTCCCAACAGTGCTTTTTCAAAAGGCAACTGGACTTTCTTTGTTTTGCTTGAAGACATTTCATGTCTCATCCAAGAAGCTTCTTCAGTTCTGACTGAATGGTGGAGAATGGAAAGATTAATATTCCTTGCACCGCCCCAAGGATAAAACACCCAGACACAAACTGAGCAATATGATATATGCAGCACAATGCAGTGAGACGTGAGCCAATCCATACATTGGAGAAACAAAACAACCTCTTCAGAAACAAATGGTATAGGAGAACAAATGCATCAGGACAAGATTCAGCAGTTCATCTTCATTTGAAAGACAATGGTCATCCTTGTACAGATAGCAGAGGGACACTGGTTTGAAAAAGGGATCAAAGAAGCCATCTACATTAAGCTTGAACAGAGGGAGAAAGATATGACAACATCTATCTCCTGGTTACAACATAGTTACAACACAGCAGTTCCAAGAAGGTTCCACATCCATTTATTATTTTATTTTATTTTATTATTTTATTATTTTATTTTATTTTATTATTATTTGATTTATTTGATTTGTCAATCACTTACAAGATAATAGGTATAAGTATAAACATGAGTAAGAATACAGGAAATAGGTACAAATAAATGGAGACAATAGGACAGGGACGGTAGGCATGATGGTGCACGCCCCTTACAGAATGGGGTGAGGTCAATAGTGGATATCACCATTCAGGTTGGCACAAGAGGCCTCAACAACTCTCAGACAGCTAATAATGACCAGATGACTCAGGGAATATAAATCTTTCCATTCTCTACCATTCAGTCAGAATTGAAGAAGTTTGTTTGATGAGAAGCAAAACATCTTCAAGCAAAAACAAAGAAAGTCCAGCTGGCTTTTTTAAAAAGTCCCTTTGGGAAATTTTGGCCTTTACATTTCACATCCTATCCAGTTCTTCCTTCAGGCTTTAATGCTCTCCAGTTTCTCATACTCAACCATACATGGATGAGACAAGAGAACCTGGTTTATATAGTATAATTTCTTTAATTATCTTGTTAAAAAAATTCTCCAGCCTAGGTTATGTTTCTATATGAATATAGCCAAATCTCTTTTTCTGTTGTGCCTTCACGTCAATATTGACTCACGGTGACTGTGTGGACTAATCCCTGCAATTTTCTTAGGATGATTTTCAAAAGTGGTTTGTCCTTGCCTTCTTCCAAATATCAAATTAGGAAATGAAAAAAAAAAGATCAAAAATGTATAAATAATGATGCCGTATGATAGAAAAACATCAGCAGAAACAGCTCCAGTAATTAGATGAGGAGAACATTCCCACTCCCTCTTTCCCACCCATTTCCTCACAAGTTTGAAGCAGAGAAAGGATTTACCACAAAGAATGCAAATGTATGCAGAACCTTTCAACCTAGCATGTAAATTAATTGGTACAAAGACTAATTTTCTGACACGGAAGTTCATCCAATTTATTTACTTAAATTACATTAATTTACCGTCCTGACCTTTGAATGGCTCATATTGTCTCTCCTGACAACTATGTTATGGTGCTCTGTTGTTTTTTAATCAGAAACACTGTTTACTTCACTTGGAAAGCAAATATGAAAGTGTATTTATGCATCTTAATCATCCCTTCAATTACTCAAGTCCCATTACGGTGTTTTCTTTCTAAAGGGTTCAGACACATTACCATTTCAAGTCATATCAAAATGGCTAGTAAAAAATAGATTAACTACAATGGGTGCTAACCATTTTAACCCAGGTAAAATTTAACCAAATGTCATAAAGCTTCCCAAGTACCACCCTTTATAACATCTTCAACCCACACGTTTGCAAGCTATCAACCTATTTCCTTCTAAATGACTACTATTCCAAGTGGGAGAGGTACCTTGGAGAGCTAAAGGCAAGATAACAGTTTATGTTTGAGAAACCCATAACATCTAACCTATCTTGTTCTCTATCCCAACTGTTCCTTCACTTGGAAAATCATATAGGACTGTGATGGCGAACCTATGGCACACGGTCCAGAAACAGCATTCAGAGCCATCTCTCCAGGCACACTAGCCATCACCCATTACTGTTCTGGGCGCCGTCACACACATGTATGCTAGCCAGATGGTCTTTGTGCACACGGGAGCACCAAAAACCAGAAAAGCAGCTCCCCAGTATGCATGTGTATGCTGGGAAGCTGAGCTTCCAGTTACCAGTGCATGCATGCATGCCAGCCAGCTGGTCTTCATGCATGAATGCATGCCAATGCATGCCCGGTGTGCACATGCATGCTGGGAAGCTGCTCTTTCAGTTTCCGGTGCTGCCATGCACCGGAATACACACACATGCACACACACACACTCCCATTTCAGCACTCTGTACTGAAAAGTTCCGCCAACACTGATATAGGAAGTGAGTTGAGCCTACTCGATTTATAAAGTACTTGATGGGGAAGGAAGACTGCTCCACTTTATTAGAGCCATCTATCTCTACAAGTGCTTCTGGGCTAGCAACTCCTAGTTCCATTTGTTCATTGTTTACCCTATATTAGAACAATTTTTTTGGTTTTATAATTCTCTGGGTTCCATTTTCCAATTGGTGCAGTGGTTAGAGTGCAGTACTGCAGGCTACTTCTGCTGCCTGCCAGCTGCAATTTGGCAGTTCATATTTCACCAGGCTCAGGCTGACTCAGCCTTCCATCCTTCTGAGATGGGTAAAATGAGGACCCAGATTGTTGGGGGCAATATGCTGGCTCTGTAAACCACTCAGAGGTGGATGTAAAGCACCATGGAGCAGTATGTAAGTCTAAGTGCTATTGCTACTGCCTTGTGGATGAAATCAGACTAGTCTTCCAAACACATAATTTTAAAAAGCAGTTTTAATGCTGGTTTTTGCCTGCTCTGTGCTCCTAGGCTTAAATGATGTTGTGTGATTGTCTTAGCTTTAAAAAAAAAGCTTTGAAAGTGTTTTTAATGCTAATTAACAGATGGGGAAAACACAACAAAGAGAAAACACAGTGCTAAAATGATGCCCATCACAAAGGTAACATGTTTTTTAATCAATGATTTAATTTGCACTGAAGCACGTTTTCATTTAAGTGAGATTGCATGAATATTCTAATAATCTATTTTAAAACCTAAGGCAAACAGTCATGCTGGTGTAAATTAAAAGTTCATTTAAGAAAAAAAATACTGATGGCACTGACAGAAAAGATAATACAATGGTTTAAAAGAACCCCCCCCCCCCTTTATAAGAGCGACAATTTAAAATGCTTGCAATTTTCACTCATTTTTTAAATTAAATTGCACTTTAAGATAGTATAGTATCAAATGTGATACTATTTAAGATTTTAGGTAAATACTGGATTACCATGCTGCAATTTCCAATTAGATGTTCCTGATTCAAACAGAAATACCTGAGGCACATTATTTTCATAAATTCTGGCTATTGCAGGAAATGGTAGGCAGAAAATCAGAAGGACCACGATTCTTCTATAATTTGGATATCCACAGCCAGAGAATGAGAAAATAAAGAGAACAAAGAGGACCTTTTTTTTTTAGTGGACTATATTTTTTGGTTTCTCTGAAGAAGAGAAGAGTAATCAGAGAAGCTATGTGTTCTATGAGATTGTGTGATCAGCTGCAAAAAAATGATCATTTGAATAGCTGCTGATTGCAAGAAGTATATCCTTTGAATTTTTAGGGTTTATTGGAGGTAGTTGAGTGACTGGTTCCTGCTAAGTAAGTAGAAATATAAAGCTTCCAGGTTTCAGGGGACAAATTCAGTGAGCAAATGAAAACAGAGAGCAAATAAGGGCGTTCAGTCCTAACAAACTCTTTCTAAATCTAGAGTTAAACCTTTAAGTTTGAGAAGGAAGAAGGAATATAAACCTGCCAGTGGCCCTTTATAACATGAAAGGAAAGAAGTACAGGTCTTTGCTGCTGTGACCTACAAGGATTGTGCCTGAGAACAATTTTGCACAGAGTCTGGCTATCCAAGGGCTTTGCTTTTCTCCTATTGTTTCTGCCTGACTGGTCAGATTTGACAGAATAAGTATCATCCAGGTCCCACTTTTAAAGCCATATCATCAGGCAGCATGTTTGTTTTGTCATGGTTTCTACCCACTAGAACAGGGCTGCAAAATGCCAGGCCAGCGGGCTGGATGCATCATGTGTTGGCCACGCCCATGCTTGGTTTAGTGAAGGTGGGGGGAAATCCCGATATGTTACAAGTCGCCACCTTGCCAATGTGAGTTTGACACCCTTGTACTACCCCTCAAGAAGTTTGAGTTACCCTTATTGTGCAATTCTTTAAACAGGCCCTGCAGAACCAGCTGTTTTCCCAGATACTGAATTAAGAAAGTATGTTTATTTGAATAGGAATTTTGTTAATGAGCTGGAGATACTCACCAACATATTATTCCCTTCTTTCCATTTTTCTTGTATTGGATCTGTTTTTCTTTCTGTTTAACTTTCATGCTGGCCAGATGAATTATGAGTTTGGTGTCCTATGAATTTAATTTATAAAGAACTATACTTCAGTAAGTATAAGATTGAGACAGTCCTTGGAGAAAAGGTCAAAGAGATATATCAGTAATTGGCCAATTGACTAAGATGTTAATACCAGATCAAAAGAAGGGCTACAAAGGGAACTGGGGGAGGAAGTGACATTCTATAAGAAAGACAATAAGACAAAGGAGGGAACCCAGCCATAAGTGTGTAGAAGATATTCTGCACACCAAAACTCAGGTGTAAATTTGAGACTCTCAAAGGAGAAACAGATTTTGAGCCTTCAAGAGAAGAAAAAGGGGTATATCCCCTGGGTGGCTGGGAGCATGCTCCTGTGTCCTGTAAGAAGATGAAGGGAAGGGAAGCTAAAAAAATAATGCAGTAATTAACAGACATCAGCATGAATTTCTCAAACAAGCTTAGTAATATCTTATTTTTGAGCAGGTAATTTATTTGACAGATTGTGAGATGCTATGGGCTTAATATATTTTGACCAGAAAATTATTTGACAAATTCTCCCATGACATGCTGATGAGTAAGCTATTTTAATATGGGCTGGATGGCATAACAATTAAGTAGAGCTCATCAATGATTCTACTCATTGGAGACGGAGAAAAAATATCAAGGGGGGATATTTCATGGCGTCTTGAGTATTTGGCATGGAACTCTTTGGGAAAAAAAAAAAACAATGTCAGATGTTACAGAAACAATTTTAAGACAGGTTTCATTTGTAATCAGCTTTATGCCATTGGTTTTCTTTGACAGTGATCCATTATAATAATCAGGTTCAGAGTTGTGAATTTAAAATCATTATAGTTTTGTTTGTTGTTTGTGGTTGGTAAAGACAAGAGAACTTACCAAACCTCTAACTTTGTTACAACTTAATAGGCAACAAACGCAACCCAGGCATCCAAAAGCAAATTGTGAAATAGTTTCATCACAGTTTCTTAGGACTTTGTATCTAACACATCGTGGTATGCAATAGCTTCATCATACCTTGATATACAAGGCAATGTTTCCTAATATCATGAAATTAATCCCAGTTGTGTTGTTTTGTAGTGAATGACAAGACAAAAAAGAACAACTTTAAAAAATCAACTTGCAACCAATTGTCTCAGTATAGAATGCTTCTGTATCCTTTTGTGATACCATTCACAGCTACTGGTGTGTTTCCACCACCACCACCAAACGGTAGACAGCATTTTGTAACCATTAGGCATAACTGTATAAGTTCTGAGATTTTTGAATCATAGTAACAGAACATTGCTTTCATTATGACTTCCTCTTGACCTCCCTTTTATTCACTTGAGGCTTTATCTATCAATGCCTTGCAACAATCTTCATTCTGGCTGATGCTCCCTTTAATATGGATATCTTACAAGTATAGGAAATGGCTTACCTGATTTTTACTGCATGCTAACTCTACCCCTTTATTTGGTAATGCTGTAATTACATACCTTTCTGGAGGGGATGTGTGTGTGTGTGTGTGTGTGTATGTGTGTGTTGGACAATAGATTTTGTCTGCCAAACAGCCAAAAACCTTTTCTGCTGCACGTTGTCCCAGCTATAAAAATCTTCAAGTAATAACTAATGAAACCTTTGTTGAAAGATCTTCAGTTCTTCAAATAACCGGCCTTACTATCAGAATTATATCCTAATTTCAACCAAAACCGACCCTACTGCAATTTAAAGTCATTTTAAATTTAACATTGCCCTCTGCAGCAGCAGGCAACAAATCTCTGTCTGCATATATTGGACTTTTAGTCATAATTTTAGATCTCATCCTATGGTTTCACATGGCCCTGTGAAACTTGACTCATTTTTAAACAAAACCTGGGTCAGTGACCTTAACTTTGATATCTGAG
The DNA here is from genome assembly GCF_049901715.1 of Pseudonaja textilis. Lineage (NCBI taxonomy): Eukaryota > Metazoa > Chordata > Lepidosauria > Squamata > Elapidae > Pseudonaja > Pseudonaja textilis. Next base: position 180,063,154 of record NC_141990.1, on the reverse strand, counting down.
CTGATAACTATCAATTTAAATCCAAACATTCCAAGAACTAAGAGTGCAGAACAGTAATTATGTATAAAGGATTGGTCCCTGTCTATGGAAGTTGCCCAAGGTCTCACATAAAGGTCTAAGCCAGAGAACAGCTTAAAAGAGGAAGGAAATGGGGGGCAGAAAAGCAGACTGCTTAGTTAAATGTCAACTGTCAAACTACCTCATCACTGTTCTATTTCAGTCTTTGCTGGGTGGAACAGTCAGGCAAAGCTGTCAGAATAATTGGATTGGCCTATATATTTATTTCGGTTTAAATGTTTTACAGCAAAAGAAGACTCCTGTTCTCCTATTGGGTATCAGCAGAGCAAAACCAACAGAACACCAATGTTTACAGTTACAAGGGTCTTGATAAATTTGATCCAAGTGAATTAAAACAGGAAGACGGAGATGGATCACAACTAAGATAGAGATGGGTTTGAGATGGGGAAAACAGTGGTCATTAAAAAAAGTATCAAGGAGAACAACTGAATGGTGAAAAGCGGTCATTAAAATGAAGGAAATGTTTAAAAAGAATGGAGGCAGTTGGAACAATGCTCCATGAGTACGTTCTAATACATTTGGTCATCCTGCTATTGCAGTGCAATAACTTTTGATAGGGAGAGTTCAAAATTCAACCTGGCTAGTGTAAAAATGGCATGAATATTAATTCAAAATGAACAAATTCCTAATTCACCTCCCTCATGTCCCCAATTCTAATTCCAGTTGAAAAAGTTTTACCTTACTCTGAATAGCCAACATGTGAGTAGCACGAATTTATTCCAGGTGCTAGATGGATTAAATTAATCAGTTAAAGGCTCTATTTTCAGTTCCAAAATACAATAGAACATAGTTCTTTATTGGCCAAGTGTGATTGGACACACAAGGAATTTGTCTTTGGTGCATTAGGTGCAAAACCCTTCCATCATTGCCAAGACTACCTACCAACTAGAAGTCAATGGCCAGAGACCTTTCAGGCACCCAAAATAGAGATGGCAAGACATTAACAAAGATACGCAAGCCACAGGCCTGCACCCTGGAGATGCAGCTGACCATGCAAAGTGGTGTTCAATGATCTGAAAAGTGGACCCTGCACTTGTGGGAATCCATTAGGAAGAAGAACATGAAGAAGATTTTCAGTTTCAAAATTTCACTGGATTTTGGAGAGAGAAAAAAGAAATCATTTAATAACTCTGCATTCCAGTTCATATAGAAAAAATACATGGCAACCTGCAGACTGCAAACTTTTCTATCACCTTATATTTAGTTCTCAGTTGTAGAGCAGACCTTACTTTCACAGGCTTAAAAATGGCTATTTTATGCGTTGAATTAAATTTCACTACCATGAATTGTGACCTTCGCTATTTATTATAGTAAATCTGTTTCCTATAAAACCTATTTTAATTTTCCCAGAAGATAAACTGAGCATAAATTTAGAACCAAGATTTTCTGAGGATGAAATGCGTCTTCTTAAGGTGGTACATGAGGAACTGAAAAAAGGTTGGAGAGTTGATATTGGAAAATAGCTAATGTATTAGTAGAAGATAATAGCAAGATCTTTTTCTATCATCTATCTAACTATCTGTCTGTCATATATAATTTCATATAAACCATTTCTTAATTAATACTCAGCCAGCAACAAATACAATCTTAAATCAAGTATGTACAGCTTTATTACTTAAGTTGTAATACCAAGTAAACAAAAAGTACATGAGGGAAAGTATCATTATCTCACAACTGAGGCACACTGGTTTGTATTATATTAATAATAAAAATTATTCATTTAATAGGGGATTTGAGGAATAAATGCTTTAAAAATATTGATTATTGCCAATCTGGAAATAGAATTAAAATCATTTTTCTGACTATTTCAATTAAAATGTTATTCATTGTTTTGCTTGATTGAACTATGTACCATCAAGTCATTTTTGACTCCTAGCAACCCCATAGAATAGATATTATTCATTGCTGGAGAAAGGGGGATATGGCTTTCATTCTTTTCCTGGTTCTTTCTTTTTAATATTAACATTATTTATGATAGTTTCTTTTTTAACGTGGAATCTGGCTTTCTAGGAACTGGAACTATGAATTGTTTTTTCTTTCCTTGTCAGGGGATGTTGATAAAAAAAGAGGCTTGGTTCATTTTGGAGAGTGGAGCTCTTTACAAAAATTAATAAGATAATAATAAACATTCATTTAAAGTTGATGAATAAAAGTATAACTTTAAGAACATAAAGAAAAGATGCCCAGATCTGGAATGTGGATGTCAGCATGTTGTGTAAAGCTCATTACTGTCTTCAAGTCAACAGAAGTGCCATATGCTATATTACTGAGCCTATAAATCCAAATCCATAGTTCTGTCCTAAGCTATTAATCACAGATAAAATGGCTTGGAAGTTTTCAAAAGACCACCTGAATAGTTGCTGTTACAGTCAAAATACACCAGCAAATGCATTTCATTCCAGCAGGATAAGCTTACTTTCTTTCATCTTAAAACATGAAGGATCAAAATAATACATTCAGATAATCACAGCATCCACTTTATTTATTTATTTGTTGGTTTAAAACTTTTATATAGCCACCCATCTAATAACCAACCCCGGCAGCTGTTAATCAGAAGTTAAAACAGCATAAAAGCCATATATAAACTACAAAACCAAATACATTAAAAATGTTAATGGATATGAAGGACAGGTTTTCATATATCTAGGACTTTCTATTCCTTATAATGTTCAGCCTTGATTAAATCAAGAGTAGATCAAGCAGCTCATAGCCAGCTACTGCTCATGTTCAGGAGACCCAAAATTGCAATTATTTTTGCTCATTGAGTTACTTTCAGCATGAATTTCTGGACAAATTCCATCTGTAGAATAAATAGGTACACATTTCTTTTGGAACAAAACAACATTCTAAAACAAAACTAATATGAAACCCATTGTAGCATGCATGGCAGTAATCCATTGGGCTTCTAATACCTGTCATTCGCAGATGAATAATTTTGTACAAAAACAAATCTACATTCTGCACAAACAGAAGAATAGTATATGATCAAAATCATCATGCAAAGTGCATACTCTAGCAGAAGTTATGTTTAAAATAATCTATATTAAAGAAAGAGGAATACCAAATTGGGCTGGTAGGGAAAGTTTGGTATAAAAGATTCATATAAAATTCAGGTGTCAAAGCTATGTATAAAACCAGATCTGGGATTTCTTTATTTTCTTTGATAATTCACTGTAAAGTTTGATAGAATAAATTCATAAGATAATGTACAAGACAATACTGGCACAAATGGGAATTAGACTGTTTTGAGCTCCTTAACCTAGACACTATATGGTAGTGTGTACATTTTTCGTACATTTTTTTGCGTGTGCATGTCAAAGAGGAGTTTTCAAAAGATCATTCTATTCAAAGAGGAAAAAGAAAGAAAGAATACTCACTGGCCAAATTCAAAGTGAGATGAAACAATAATAAAGAATATTTATGTAATTTAAATAATAGTTGCACCTTATATAGAATATTAATAAAATGTGGAGCAGGGGAGGTTCAGAGTAGATTATAAGTCTTACAATAGAAAAAGACAAGAAGTCCATATTGATCAATGCATTCATATTAATCAGTTCAGTATCCATCAATTTTTATTTGATCCTGTCACCAGAACTAAACTTGAACTCTTGCAATCAATTAATTCCAGCCCAATCTTGATGTCCACAATCTTGATGCTTTTAAAATTCCTGCTATAATTTAGGTTGGAATGAATTCAATACTCAGACCTCATTTCCTAAATGCAGTTTAATTTCTTCAGAACAAATGATTTCAGGATTAAAACCTTCCCACAGATCACAGATGAAGTCTGGCATTCTATACGTAATCTGCTTTCTTCTTCTTTAAAAGCTGTCAAATGTAGTTGGAAAACAGCTAGGTTTTTGTAAAAACATTGGAAGGTAGTAGTGTTAACATATTTTGAAACTGTCAATTGTATAGAATTCAACACAGCAATAATTCCATGAATTCTAAGTTCTTTCCTGCATTTTTCCCCAAAGCAACCATTTTCCTGATATCAAATACAGCTTCAAGTAGTCCTCAATTTATGACTATAACTGGGAGTAGAATTAGGACCACTAAGTGATTGTTAAGCAGTCATCATGTTTCTGGATCCACTTTTACTATAACCATTAAATGAATCACTGCAATCATTAAGCAAATCCAATGTCCCCAATTGACTTTGTTTATCAGAAGCATAATTGGAAAAGTTGCAAATCACAACCACAGGACTACAAGATGCTGCAACCATAATAAATGACAGCCAGTTGTCAAGTGTCAGAATTGTGATCATGAAATGATGTAAAAGTAAAACTTTGAGGGGCGATTGTAAGTCACTTTTTATGAAGCCACCATAACTTAAAACCATCATGAAATGAATGATCTTAAATCAAAGGCTACCTATATCACTGCTCTTAGAATATATAATTTCAAAAATGATCTTTGCCAACACTGAATCAAAATAGCATCTGGGGGAAAGTGTTTGCAGTCAAATCTTGGAATCTGTTTCCAATAATCTTCAATCCTACGAAATATGTTCATCTGCATCAAGTCAAGGTTGTACAGTCTAAAACTGGTCGAATTGTTTAATGTTTGAGTCAGGAATTTCCATAAATGCTTTTAGAGTAAATAAAACAAATAAAAATTCAGCAGCATTCAGATTTCCAGAGAAGAATGGTGGACTGAATACGGGTCTGCCAAAAGCAGAACAGATATTTGTAGTTAAAAATGGGAAGCTGATGTGTAAATTAACTCCTTCGACCCTCTCTGGACAAAGAGAGAATGTGAGATTGCCCAAGCTGTACATGGTTGCTTCTCATGAGGAGACTACAAAGCAGCAGTCTCCAAAAGATGGGAGAACTGGGAGCTGAGGGAATTTGTGATATGTGCTCCAGCCACAGTCAGAGCCTTTCAAAGGACAATAAACTCAGATTTCCCTTATAAATCACTTTTGGAAATTGCCCATTAAAGAAGTTACACACCTTCAGAATGGTTGAAAACATTAGATGAGGGCTTTCAATCCTTAATTTAAGAAAATGAAGTATCTTTATAACCTTTAAGAATTTAAAATAAACTGCAAAGAGCAAGATAAGTCTTTTTGGCTATTGAAAGTTTTAAATGAACTAAGGGCTCAGAAAGCATTGCAATATTGGATTTTGCATATTTGGACTTTGATGATGTTAATGAATAAATGCATTTTTGTGAGAGAAAAAAACTGTTTTCAATATTGGAGACGTAAGACAAGCAACATATTAAGGCATTCAGTGTCATTTTTGAGGAGCTGCACCAGGACTTTGATTCAGTAAGGTTAACTGTCTTGTGATTTCTTAAGGAACAGTCTTTGCTCAGACAAAAATGTTACAGAAAAATACACAACTGTCCTATCCCAAACCATGTACTCACAAAGATACCGACGATGCAGAGAGGTTTGCAAATATCACTAGGAAATTTTCCAGCCAAGAAGAAAGAGCAAGGAAATGTGCTTGCAAATGTACACACACAAATACAGTCACTCATAAAAGAAATCAAGTCCACACAAGTCCAGCAAGAGGGGAGAGAGGCGGGAGGGAGGCCGTCCAAGCATCCAAATATCATAGCAGGTTCATCAGACAGACCAGATCATGGTCACAAGAATTCAAAAAAAGAGGCAAAGGACACGGAAGCTGGGCTAACCAATTGTTTGTTGCCAATGGAAGGCTTCAAGTTTCTATTCTTAAATATTGCTTATTTGGAAGATTGAGGTCCTTCTCTTATGAGAAGAGCATCTTTGTTCTGCTCTCCTGTTCTGCACAGCATGCCCTTGCACTGGAAGAGGTTAGTGGCTCAGATTCCTTATCTTCTGAGACTGGCTGGCGGAAACTGCAATTCCTGGTTCCTGGTATGGCACAGCCATTTCTGCCTACAGATGCTCAGGCAGAAATTCACTTGGTAATTGTGACTGCTCGTTGTCACTTTCCTTATCAGAGTCTGAGCTGGTCATGGCACCAACAGAGTCTATCCAAGAACATCATGCACAAGAATTTGACCCAAAATTTGTCACTAGACACTAAAAAAAAGAATGGATGTGGCTTTAAAAATTAAGAAAGAAATAAAAATGACAAACTGAAAGAGTATTGGGATAGTTTCTTTTTTCTGGGTTTCCCATGGAGGCTCCTTTTGAAGACATCAATAATCATGTGAACGGGTTAAAGAAAGATTGTTTTATGTTTAAAAAAAAAGGAACACAAAGTTGGTTTATTTGATCAGAGTTAAAATGGGTCATATTATTTTGGATGATTTTTTAAAAATGTGTTAATACCTGGCCTGGAAAAATGTTGTGAATTGGATTTGTTTGCAGTTGACATGGTGTTTAAGCCCTTTTCTCTACAGTTACTATAATTGGACAGCATTGACTTAGTATCTAAATATCCTTTCCCTTGAAGTAAGAAATTTTGTAAGCTTGTTCATTATAAAGGACAGATTAGCCCTCTTTATCATATTGAATTTTGTCTTGTGTTCATACTAGAGTACTATATGGTTTTATGCCTTCTAAAGGTGGATTTGCTTATAATTTGCCTATAATTATGATATGGAATTGTTATTTGAATGAGATATGTTATTTGGGGTAATTGTTTGGACTTGCTAGAATAGAAAAAATGATGTGAATTAGATTGGCTTATAGTTAACGTGATTTTAAGCCTTTTTTTCCTACAGTTACTGTAAGTATTCTAATCTGATAGTATGTTTTAAAGTGGCTTTGTATCTAATTGTTTTTCCACTTAAAGGAAGGTATATTTGTGAGTTTTCTTTAAAGGAAAATTTATCCTTTATTGTGTTAAATTTTAGTTTTTTGTTCACACCAGCTGTTGAGATCACTTTATGCTTTCTAACTGTGGATTTGCTTATAGTTAAGAGTCGAGATGTGGAATGCTGAGTTTTATATCTATTAATTAAAGCTATGTTTGGATTTTTTGCTATCACTGGGATTGGAAAAGATATTACTGACTGGAATTAAGAGAGGAGTTATTGGATGAAGAATTATATGTCTGTTAATTTAGTGTAAAGACATAATGAAATTGTTTATTCTGGTCATGATGAGAATGAGTTGCCTTTTTACATTTTTTTCCCATCTATTCTTTTTTTCTTGCATTTTTTTCTTGTCCAGTTTGTATTACTAGTATAATTCATTTTTTAATAAAATTAAAATTCATGTTCCCATGAAATTAGCGGCTTGAGGTATCAATTCATTGTACCAGATGATATTTGCTTTTAGAAATCATCACCTCTCTTCCAAATTTGCAGTATTTCAGAAAAGTAACCAGGTCCAACATGGAGATTTACAATAACAGAATTCTTGGAGGGGAAAGAATGAGCCAATATACCATTATTATATTGTATTTAACCTACAACTAACATAGATACTCATACTTTTACAGAAATTCTATATTTGGAATAATGGTACAAATGTTTATTGCTTTATTAGCTCTAAAAAGTAGATAATAAACATTTTGTTAAATAATAAAAATGGATATTGCTAAGGAGAAATTTTCTTCCTCTGCCTTCTTGTATGCAGTCTGTAGCTTTTCACAAGGTTATCCCAAAGTCAGATTATAATGCCATTATTGGAAGCAAGGCACTGTCATGAAATGCATGCCATTTCTGAAATGACAAACTGATTTAGAAATATATAGCAAATTTCAGAGGCATTTTATTCTAATTGCAAAAACAATTAACATGCAACTTTGCCCAAAAACCTGCATAAAATTTCTCTTCTCTTATAGATAAAAGAACTTGACATCCTCTCCCCAGGTATCCATATTTCCTATTTAACAAAAAATCTAGCTATTTGAAATTATAATAATCCTATAATTCATGTAATGACCATTATATATCACTCAGTCCTCAGAACCCAGATAGCTACTTTGCCTGCAATGCCAATTCCCCATGGCTTCATTTGTTACTTCCTTTGCCACCTTGCCAAAGCTAGCATTGATGGATGTACTGTGACCATGACTGGAATGTTGATCAAGGCAGATTTAAAGATGACCAAAGAACAGGGGCAGGCAGTCTTGCTATCATCATCATCATCATCATCATCATCATCATCATCATCATCATCATCATCATCAGTAGTATTGGTATTAGTATTATTTATAGATTTAATCTTCAATTCAATTCACAGTTTGGGACTGGTAAAAATTTAACAGTTCAAGTCCTAACCAAGGACTTAAGGGCTATTAAGGTAATGTGTGAGTATACAGGCAGTTCCAAGTAAGCTGTTTTTTTGCAAAGTCAGAATACGTAATCCCATAGATCCAGTAGTAAAAAAAGGTTGAATCCCACTACTGGGTAGAACACAATAAAGTAGTCACTTTTTACATTTTTTATTGATTGATTGATTAGCCCTTGGGCCATATCAAAATGCAGAGTTCCAGAAACAAATTATTACTGAAATATGATAAAAGCAATTTAAAATGGAATTGGAGTCACCTTTTATATGTGGATCTGATTGCTTGCACCTGATAAGAGAGATTATCAATCTACACTGGTCTATGACCATAATAAAAATTTGATTTGATTTGATTGAAGTTACCTGTCACTACTGATGAATATCATGACTTTATGATACATGAGGACTGAAATGCTAGTTGTTGGGGGTATTTACACATATTTACTGCACAAGGGCACCAAAAGGTTACACCAAAGCACCAGATTCCTATTCCAAATTCTGAAAAGTGTTTACTGAGATTCACAAAATCATAGCTTTCTATCAAAGCCTCCATAGGAATAATCATTTAGAAATATTAAGTAAGGAACAAAAATGTAATATTCACTTTTTAAAAAATACAATCCCTGTGAAAAGTGCAAAAAGAGCATGGAACTCTGTTGGTTGAGAACATCAGGCACATGACAGTCCCTTCTTAACTTTGAAAGGCATTTTTGGTTTCACTATTTATTACAAAAGCCTTCTCAAGCAATTTAGCCTTTACAAGCCATTGCAAAATATATTAAATTGTCCTAAGGATATGAAATGCAACAAAATAAAATGCCAATGCATAATGTCAAAATATTAATTAAATCAGCAAAGCTAAAAACTTAGCTTATCAAATACAAGTGAGTTCAGTGAGGATTGGACTCTTCTATAACTTCCTCCATTTAGAAAAATCAGCAATAATGATACCATAGGAACTTCACTGGGGTGAGAGTCTTCCAAAAGAGAACACCCTCCTGATATTATAATAATATGTGGGAAAAGGTGAAGTGATGCTACCTAGGGAACAGTCTGATAAGAGTCAGGTATATAGATGGCAGAGAAAGAGGCTCAGAAGGGACCCTCTCTAGTACCTCGAGTTGTAAAGGAGAAGATGGAAAAATTCTACATACAAACTTACAAAGTTTTGTTAATGTAGCTTTACGATAAAGTAGAATTTGGTTCTGTTTCCTGTCAGATAAGGCTTATGGGCACCAAGTATTCTAACAACTCTTACTGGTAACCAATGGTCAGGATCCTTGATTGTTGACTTATGGGCACAGTTTGTTCTTCTGATAAGTGTTCCAAATGGCTTCCTGATTTTTGCAATAAATCAGAGGTCTCCAAACTTGACAACTTTTGAATTTGTGGACTTTAACTCCCAGAATTCCTCAGCTAGTCATGCTGGCTGGGCAATTATGGGAGTTGAAGTCCACAAGTAATAGATCAACTTGCCTCAAGGCAGACATATCTTTGACTTTATATTCACTATGGTTTTAAGAAAGAACAAGAAGTCTATCCACCCTCTTTGAGCAATTGACAATTCATACAAAAATCAGCAGGGAGTTGAACTGGCATATATAGCGCTTTTATCTTTTGTCTTTTTATACTTTTTTGGAAACACTAAAAGATAATACATTCATCAACAAATTCATTAACCCCAGCCTATTGTTAGGCAGAAAGTTTCAGACCTGTACTAAATAGTCTAAGCTTTGGGAAAGGTTTTTGTTTTTTTTACAAAAATCAGCACAATGATTCACTCAATGAAAGGGTCTGCTGATGTCGCTCTGACTCTTAGAAATCATTTATGTTCCCAGAGGAAAACTGCCAGAACTCTTCCTCCCACTTTTTATGAGATAATTATTTATTTGTTTCCTTAATTGGCTAATTAAGCCTGCATTGTGGCATCTTGTAGCAAACTATTCAATATAATTGTTAATGAGTAGGTTTGTATTCTGTTGACGAGAATACAAATGTAGGCTGTGCCTTGTGTTAAGAGGTTTGTGAGAGGTTCAGTCTGCTAATTATTAGCTATTTTAATGTAGTGTGAACATTCTAAGAATACAGGAAGCTTGACTTCTGGAAACTGGAAATTAACAGGATGCCAAAAATATTTCAAGATTCCTATCAAGCTATGCTGAGATCAGATCCTCGGGGGTTATTTTTTATTTATTCTTGTTATATAAAGTAAACATTCTTATGTAGGAGCTTGACGACAGTAACAGTGTCCCACTCTCTCTCACACACACACAAATACACACACACACACACACACACACACACACGTAAGTGTGGTGTCAGGGTTCCAAGTAATAACTCCATAGAAAGCAGAACTCCAAGGCAGACAATTTCCTCAAACAACAATTTTATTGGAGATATCATATTGGCAGAAACTGGTGAAAAGTGACTCTGAAAGTTCTTGTGGTTTTTACTTGATTAAAAAGTGAAAGTTCCCCCTTTTCCCAAACAAACAATCACATTGTCCAATCAAGGTGCTGTCTGGTTGCCTCAATATGGCGTTCTTCCTCTTTCCAGCTACCTGTTGGAATGTCCTTGGTTCCCACAAGAAACTATTTTGTTTTGGCTACAAACCCCCATCTAACCATGTCCCTCTCCCTATACCTTCTTCACACTGTGGCAACCCCAAAGCCTCCAAAATGGCTCCAGCCATGTTCACTTTAGAGTTGACATGTGATTTAGAGTGTTTATTGATGTCCCCCAGCAATCCCCTTCACCCAGCCTCAGAACTGTCCCAAATAAATCCAATCACAAGCAGGCGAAGTTTAGTCTACAAGGCAATGACCAATAGTTCAAAAAAAAAAAATGGAAAGTTGCTCCAACAAATAAGTCCACCAAACAAATATAAACCCACCAAGCCAAATTGAAATACATCCATGAGAGCTCTCTTGGCAAGAGAAGTTCAGAGTCTCCAAAGCACAGTCAAGCAGAAAGCACAAGGAATAAACACACAGCCATAAACCAAACACAGTGTTTCCAGCAGGATCTCCTTCTGCCTGGCATGATAAATAGCTTTCCAGTGCAGCCCATCAAGATGGGCTGGGCCTTCTTCCATGTAATCTGGGAGATCTTCACTGCTCTTGTCTTTTCTCTGCCCTGCATACAAGCTGTCTCCAGCGAAAGCCTCCTGTAAATCTCTGTCAGCCAGCCATTCAGAGTCATTAATTAACCTAGTTCCTGACATTTCAGGAATGAGCTCGTTTTCCCTCAGGCTGACTTCTGAGGAATAATCAGGGGTGTCATCCAAGGGAGACATCACATAAACTTTTGGATCATGACAATGGAGGATTGTATTTGAAGACCAACCAAAACCTTTGTTTCATTAAGCAGTAATTGGCCCACTTGAAGAAAGATGGAAATTCCCATATTAGGGGCCTTAACTGAAAGAGTAGGTTCTAATTTACAAAGATGCATAAGGCTTGTCTACTTTTAGGCCCATCCAGGTGGAATAAAACCTGTTCAGGGCACATCTCCTGATGTAAATTATTGATGGTTTCCCATTAGGGGGAAGTTAAAAGTATGGATCATAATTACTTTTCATCTATGCTCCATTTTACGAACTTGAAAATGTTCTGCATCTACTCTGAAGATTTTCAGGAAGTTGATCAAACTCTTTTGGGACAATGATGGGCTTGGGGTCATAGTAGCATGGCATAGGGAATTTTATATTTTGTTTTTGTTGGTATTAAATCATGGAGAGATCTTGTTGACATGTACTAATATTTATTGATGAAGAACATCTATGTAGACAAGCAAAGATGCCTGCTCAGGAGGTGTACAGATTGTGATCTTATTGAACCTGGCTTCCACATGTCTGCATAATGACACAGTTGCATGGAACATAACTGTGTAAAGTCTAGTGTGTCAAAACTATTGTGTAAAGTTATCATTCTAGTGTGGCTGAATTACCAGTCTCGGCCACTCAGGTCATGAGGAAGAACTTGGGAGATATTTGTTCCTTAGCATCTAAAAGGGCACACATGTGCCACTTTGGTGCAGACAGTACACTCTAATTTTGTAATCTATGAACCTGAAAATTAGATGCCACTTACCATGTGGTTGGTAGCTTTGGCCATATGACACTGTTGATTGTACTTCTCCCTGTTAGGGGGATGAGAGTTATCAACATAGATCTAATTTCCAAAAAATGTGTTAGTTTTCATACACTGTTCTAACCTTGTACCTTTTCATTTTGTATTGACATGCCAGCTATTTTCTCAAAGAAAAAAAACCTTGTTTATTATTACAGACCTTATAATCACAATAGGTTTATCTTTAGCTGCATTCATTTATGTGTTCAAAGAAACATTGGCTGGCAATTGTAATCTACATTTCTCAGGCTTTTATTGTCTCCCTTTTAACCTGATTTTGATAACTAGAATGAGAAAAGTCACAGATAATACACTCAGAGTGAAAGGGTAAAGGGAAACTAGAGGCCCACTTATAGCAAAAATAAGGTAAAGCTGTTCCGTATTAAGCCGGCTTGAAGACCTGCATTCCTATTGGTCCAGAAAAGCTGGACCGTCGTTGGACGCTTAAAACACCCCTGATTGGCTCGTATAGGGTTTGCCGCGATTGGCTACAACCAAGCGCGGCAAACTCAAAGAACTGTCATTGGCTGCCTAGCCGCGGCCAGCGCTATAAAAAGAGCTGCCGCGGCTAGGGCTTTCATCTCAGAATTCTTCCTACTTAATAAAGAGCTGTTTGTTCATGACTCAAGCCTCGTTCTTGTGGGACCCACCGACCATACTTAACAAAAGCTATCATAGAAAAAATACAAGTCTATACTTTATGTTGAAGTAAAAGAGAATCAGCCTGTAATGGTCTAAATATTTAGTTGTTTCTCTTGATTCTGCTTTTTTTTTTAAAGAAAAGGGAAGCCACAGGCAACACACTCTCTGGTTGCTTCTATAGAGCCATGTCAGTATAATCTGTGTTCTTGTCCAACTTCAAACCTTAGTCAAAAATCCATTCATACATTTAATTATTTTGTAACTCAATGAGTTACAGTCACAACCATAAACTATCCACAATGCAATTTAAAGTATATAAGAAGAAACAGTAAGCACTGCCAACATTTAAACCAAATTATAAAATTACCAGCCCAAAAGCAATGAAAATAGAAGGCATCATCTATAAGTCAAGCTAGTGACATCTATAAATCAGCAACTCTGTTTTTAATAATTCCCTGAAGCCTAAAAGATAGGAGCTAATTGGATTTCAGAGGTAGGACGTTCCATCACATCAGCGCTACTAAAGAGAAATGACATTTGCAGGACTGCATCCCCTTAATTGCTTGCAGATAAACATATCTTTTGGAGATGGTGTTAGCATTCCCCAATGGTTGTATCACTTCATTGGCATGCCAGACCACTCATGCCTGCCTTAGAAGAACCCTGCTCCTTACAAGTCACTATAATGTCTGAATTAAGTACAAAATATATTTTTTTAAAAAAACTCAGAAGAATGCAAAGGGAAAAACCAACCCAATTTATGGGAAAAATAAATAGAATTGAGGATGAGTATCCCCCGCAGAAAGATGGTATCCCTTATGCTAGTTTTTACACCTAGTTACTAAAGCATCTGTTACAAATTACAGTACAACTATATCTGAATTGCTGATCTCATCCGAAATGGCATTTTCTATTTTTCCACTGAAAAATAAGAGATTTACCAGAAAATGTAAGTATTCCACTAACTTGTATTCATGGTGTCTCAGAAGATATATGTGGCTGCATTTTTTTTAATCTCAAGAGAGCAGTTATTCGCTCAACAATTTTGCATAGCCTCTGCTCATAGTCACCCATGTCCTAGTCACCTCTTGGATGATCTGTTGCAAGGTGCTCTACATGAAGCTGCTTTGAGAGATAGTTTGGAAACTTTAGCTGGTGCAAACTGTGGCCATGTGGACAGTGATATGTGCCTCTAAAATACCACATATTACATCTCTGCTCCATGAACTACATTGGTTATCAGTTTGCTTCCAGGAGCAATTCAATATACTGGTTTTGACCTCTAAAGCATTTTGTGTCCTGGAGCCAAGTTATATGAGGAGCCTCCTGCACCTGATTACATCGGTCCATCCCATTAGGTTCAGTAGAAGAGGTGCATTGTGAGTCCCATGTGCTCAGGATTTGCATTTAGAGGGACTCAGGAAATGGGACTTTTCTGCTATGGCACCTTCCCTGTGGAACATCATCCCCACCCCGCACCCCTTGGTGACCCCAGCTCTGCTGACCTTCTGGAAATTCCTTAAAACCCAACTATGCCAACAAGTGTAGGGGATGCAAGGTGATGGTGAATTACTGAGAAAGCTAAATGGAATGCATGAATAGCCATGAGGAGAGAGCAGGAGATTTACTGCCTAAGAAAGAATGAGACGGGAAGGGCAAGAGCCCACAATCACTTAACAATCAGAAAAAAGAAACTTGGGAAAGAGCCGCTTTAATGGATCAGGTAGTTAAAACTGCAGGCGGGTAGGTTGTACATTCAGGCTTGCAAGGTTCTATTAATCTAGCCTTACAATAATGTAGAATTCATTCATCTGGTCCTGTCCCCTGTCTGATTTACCTGGAAGGACTGACATCAATCGTGCACCTTAGCTTTTCTTCTTGGAAGATGGAGGATGATCTCATATTGATATTTGTTGATGGTTATGGATTCTGTCTATAGGAAAGAAAGAGAAGTAGAATGGAATGCTCCACTGATTTATGAATTTGGAAAAATCTCCTCAGTGTCTTAGAAGATTTTTCTCACTGACAAGAGTTTATGATTTTATTAAAGCCTCAATGTCATCTGATATGTGCTAAGCACAGCTAAATCTGAACCTAGATTTAGCAGACCTCTGTTAATTTCCAGGGGATAATTAATTTCCCGGGGATCAAATGCTTTAAAGTTCTTTTCTTAATAGCATGAGTTAACTAATTTAACTTGCATTATAAACTCAATAAACTGAAAACTATCAAAAGAATATGCCCTCTTCAAGAAGAGCATTGCAGGTAAAGTAAAAATGATTCTATATATCAAAAGAGGCTATTATCTTTTCACAGAATAATATGCCCTTTTCCCCATAGAATGCTTTATTGGAGCTTATCCAAACTATGAAAATGAGCTTTTTGTAATCAAAAGCTCATTCAAATTGTAATGGAATGATGAACTTTGAATTACCTCTGTTAATTCAGAAAATTTTTTTAAATATTTGACTCCATCCATTTATGTTTCACCTTTGCAGCTATAATATGGGTACAATGAAAATAAAATACGGTAAAGACTTAAGGACTAGAACGCTTTAAATATTTAAAAGTAAACTGAATAAGTATTATTCATATTAATAGATATTTTGGAGTGCAAGTTGTAACTGCAAGTTTTCAGAGGACAAATTTTACCATTAAGATCCAGTAATGAATTAATTTTTAATAAGGCAGTGATGGTGTTAGCTTTGAAAGTTATTTGTTGTTTTCTTTTTTTTTTTTAGGATGCTTAAAATTTGCATAAATCCTCATCAGATAATTAAGCAGCATTAATTACTTCCTACAAGAAAGAGTTCTTATTTTATAATTAGGGAAAATTTTGTCATTATTATTTTTTGCCATTACAGCAGGTACCTTACATAGTGTGTGCTGCTGATATTAAGTGGTAGTATGAGTTTTCTAGTAATAAAAAACACTAAGAAAGCAATTTTTACATGTTTGTGGTGCCTCTTAAATCAGTGGCTTCCAATTATACGTACAATGGTGGAAGTTTCTAATCCTATGCCAGGATTCCGACCAGTGCCTTAACGCAATTAAGAGTCTCAAGCCATCTGGCAATAGAAATCCAGTCTTTTATTAGGAGCACCATGTCATCATTACCTAGGTGAAGCCAACTCTGACTTCACCCCCTTCAAGGCCTTGCCTCTGACCCTGTTTCCCACTCCCTTCAAAGTGACCCTGGTCACATTCTCCAATGAAGTAATTTTGCAGATTGTAGAAGTCACTCCCTCTAGGCATTGCTGGTATCCACGAAGATGGCCTTGACTTGCTCAGCCCAAATGCATCTTGTTATGACTGAGAAGTAAATTCCTTGGTACAGCTGTGAGGCACGATTTCCCATGCCCCTGTCTATGGCAACTCAGAAGCAGGTCAGGAAAGCTTCACAAGTTGACATCCTACACATGTTCTCTCTTTTTTGGAATTTTTAAGGAGATCCAGATTTGGCAATGCTGTACTAATGCCATTAATATGGCATTTAAATTAAGTTAAATCTTTAAGTTAAATATCTACAGAGATTCTCAGTCATCCAGGTCATGGTTGTCCCAAAGATGCTTTTTCAAGAAGCAACTGGACTTTTTTGTTTTTCTTTGAAGACGTTTCTCTTCTCATCCAAGAAACTTCTTCAGCTCTGAAAGAAGTTGAAAGAGCTGAAGAAACTTCTTGGATGAGAAGCGAAGCATCTTCAAAGAAAAACAAGAAAGTCCAGCTGGGACTTTAAGTTAAATAGTAGAGGGGAAAGATAAAAAGCAAGAGATTAAAAAACTTGTTTTCAGTGCAGCAAAAACAAAGAGAGCTATAACCTCAACTTTTTACTTTTACCTAATTAGTAAATATTGGCCATTTCTATAACAACAAACTAATCTACTCAGCAAAACCCAAAGTCAAAAATGCATTTTTCCTTTCTGTTGAAAATACAAAGTCTAGAAGGGTCTCCAAGTATTATTATTATATATCATTATATATCATTATATATACAAACACACATACACACACACAAAAACAAAGTTCCAATTTTTTTCCGAAGGTCTTCATCCAATAATCCTAAAATAAAAATTTCTGGGTTCAGTTTTATGTTTATTTTAAGTATCTTCCAAATTAAATCATAAATATGGCCCCAATATTACTTTGCTTTATCTCAAGTCCCCAAATCCATGATAAAAAGTGCCTTCTTTACAAATACATTTCAAACAGACATTTTAAACACCTTTATACATCTTTAACTGTTTATCAGGTGTTAAGTACTGATGGTATATTATTTTATAGAAATTATCTTTCAGATTACTGTTCAGTGTAAATTTCAGTCCACTGCACATATTTTCCCACTGCTCAAGCATTAGATTGCAACCAAAATATTTTGCCTATTGAATCATGTGGGTTTTTAACATATTTAATTTTCAGGTACAGCTTCAATACTTTCTAAACCTTGGAAATAATCATCATTATCACACAATACAATTCAAATTCAGTTGTTACACATTCAAAACCGTGACTTTTTAAAAATTAAATCTTTCTGCCAGTTATACTGTGAAAATGTGAGCCAGTAACAGACACACTCTTTTCACTCCAATTATTTTTTCAACCTGCTCATGCTTTACCAGTTTGTTAAGAAATGCCATAGAAAACTTTGTTGAATAATTCAGAGAACCGGCAAATACCACCTCTGACTGGCCCTGCTCCGATCTGTTCTCTGCCTCCCGAGTCCCAGTTGATCAGCTGGGTCTTCTTTTATTGCTCTGCACAGGAGAATGGAGCTGGAAAGCAGGTTAGTGGGGTGGGGAGGGAATGGGATTTTGCAGTAACCTTCCCCAAGGGGTGGGGAGGGAATGGAGATTTTACCATATCCTTCCCCTGCCAAGCCCGCCAAGCCATGCCCAAGAAGCCATGCCCACAGAACCAGTAGTAAAAAAAATGAATTCCACCCACCATTGAATCCCATAAATAGCAATAGCACCTAGATTTATCACAGTGCTTTACAGCTCTCTTTGAGTGGTTTATAGAGTCAGCATTTTGCCCTCAACAATCTGAGTTCTCATTTCACCAACCTTGGAAAGATTGAAGGTTGAGTTAAACTTGAGCCAATCAGGATTGAATGTGGGAATGCAGAGTTAGCCTGAAATACTCTATTCTAACCACTGTGATAAGGATAAGGTAGGAAATCATAACCCCTCTCGTCCCAAAATCATCTGGTTTTTATACAACCTGGCCCTGCCTTTCAGTTTTTGGATAATGGCTGCTGTCATCCTCTCTCTGCTAGGGGAATGCTTTTATGCGCCCACCCCCCTGAACTTCAGCATGTGAAATAAACAGGATCACCACAGCTTAGAGAAATTCTTGCCAGAAAACATTATAAAATGAAATAGAATAGAATGTCCCAATTCTTTCCTGCAACTTCTCCTTTGGGATTTCAAGAGATTGACTCCAATCTACCTCCCATTGGAGTTCCTCAGAACTTGCTCTTCTGAAATCCAATTCAACTTGGCTTTTCTCTTTTCCTGAATGTCAAAACACAGTACCTGTCACCTTTACTTTTTCTTTCCCATAGATGAGGATCAGATCTAAGATGGAAAACCCACTTGCTCCGTCTTAGTAATAATTTAACACCTCTACATATAGAATATGGAATAGTATTCCTTCTGTCATTAATGCCCACTACTAAGAGGAGATTAGAAAAGGGCAAAAAATAAATGCATTTCCAGAATCTGTATGCTTTTTAGTTCTGTCTTTAAAAAAACTGATCATAGGAAATAATATTTTAAAAGGGCCAGTATCAATAAAACACCATTTCTTATCTTTTCTCTATTACTTTTCTTAATTGTTTTCTTAAAATCACAGTTAATATCTACATAAAGATGATAAATGATGAATGTTTGATAATAGTTTTATCTACCCAGCATGTTTTCATAGTACTGATACCCTAAACTTGTCCCATTTTTATTTTCCTAGTAGAAAAGAAAAACTATAACTCACACCCATTCTCTCTTCTTCTTCTGCTCTGACCTTTATTCCCTTCTAGTTTCTCTCATATATATAAAGAAAATGGCATCATTTTCAAATTTATACCATTTATGAATCAGCCACCATTTATGTATTGATGCTTAGTAGGCAGGACTATATCATGAATCCTGGGTAGGGGCCACTTGATTAATCAAAGTTTTTGGAAAAAGTTCAACATATGACTTGTGGGGAGGGAAATCTTTTTCACCCATACAGCTGTATTTTTTTCCTACTCTGCCAGTAGAGCCAAGAATTCTTATTCCTTTCAAACTATCTTCTATCTTACTAAGCATCAAAACCTTCCTATCCATGCTGGTTACTCAAACGGGCAAAATTAAAAATAGAAATGAGAAATCAAAAGGCAAAAGCACAAATGAAAAATACCACAGAGAAATAAAGAAACAGGGAGCCCAGCTGTAGTTTTCAAGATATACCAAGCTCCCTTTCCTAGCAGTAAAAAAATTAGTAAGCAGCTACCCCACATAAAAGTCACATCCAGCAAAAAAAATAAAAATAAAACTACAACTAAATATGTTCATACAGTATTTCAAAGAAAATTTTGTGCAGAGTCTAAAATATCCATGGGGAAAATGCATAGGACCTGCATATGTCATAAAGTGGAAAATAAGCAAAGCTGCATCTTTCCTTTCTTCTTCCTTTCCCTTCTCTTCCTCCTTTCCTTTCCCACCCAACAAATAAAATGACATCATGAAACATTTTTTTAAAATTACCTGAAAGCAACCAGAAAACAACATCACAAAGGAATGTAATTTAAAAGAGCCTCTTAAAATAACAGAAAATAAATGAGATTCTATAAAACCTGGACCTCCAACATCATGTATGATTCCCCCTTATGTAACAAAGGCTGTCCATGGATCTCTCTGGATATAGCTCCCCATCTTTGTTTGAGAGTACACCAAGGAAACTGGATGCCACTGCTTAGTAGTACAGCGCATAGTTTATCTGTTAAAAGGCACAAGTACAAACCCTGGTATCTTCAGGTTTGTTTCTTCAGCATAGACACTGTGAAGCCTCTGAGATTCTGAAGAGTAACAAACCATCAGGAATATATTAATACACAAGCCACAACACCTTGCATTTGTCAACTAATTTTTAACAGGTTTAATTATTTTTGCTTCCTTAAAAATGATTTTTCTAAACACTTTCAATTCAAAAATTTTAATTCTAACATTTGAATTTTTATATACCATTTTATAGTTTGATGTGTTATTGTACAATACCCAGATTTCTCTCTGTGAGAGAGATGGCTGGTTCAGAAATATAATAAATATAAAAAATGAAATAAATAAAATAAAATATAAATTCATCTTCTATAATCCAGTTCCATATATTATTATGGAAGGACAAGTTAACTAGGGACTCAAAGTAGATCAATGTGGTATTTTAAGAATACATCAAAGTTGGCTTATATAAAGAGTAGCCTTGGTTAGTCTTCTCATTCAAGCAGAATATAGGCTGGTAGGTTTGGTCCCTTCTATGCCTCTACCTTTCCCTGGGAAAGAAGGCACATTTCCAGATAATGCTGGACTAAAGACATCCACTATTCTCGCTGTCCAATAAGAATATTCTTGGGTGTAAAGATAGTGGCTAATATTTTGCTTTGCACCTCGTGGCCTTCTAGCTATCTATTTACCTAACCTTTTTTTTCCAGTCTATCTATCTAGTAAGATCTTAATGGTGCTTGAAGGTCTTCAAGCTGGATGCTCATACTTATATTGATGGTTAAGGAAACCATTCTAGAATCTTGGGGTTGCATCTATAAATCTTTTGTTAAGACAGATTATATTAAGTCAGCTGCCCTTAGTTCATGCCTCTCTAAATTTAGCATCCCCATATCACAAAATTTTGCTAGCCAGGCAAAGAGGCATAAAGTGATGATAGGGAATATAGTGGTGGCTTCATTACTGCCCATTCAGTACCTACCATAGCATCTGGATTGGTCTCTAATATGTCTTAAATGACTTTATTGGAGAAGATTTTTAAAAAGCAATTGAACTCAAAAAATTGATGACCCATCATGGTTTAATACCGACAGCAGCATACAGGAAGAGTAATCCCACATCTGGACAAACATGTCAGTCTAGTTTATGATTTGAAACCTGTTCAGTTTTGATCCACTTAACTTAGAATTTTGTGTTCTTAAGTCATTCCTATTAATATTTCTTAAAATTACTGAATTCTATTCTAGATATCTTTATCATTTTATCTATTTGCAATTCTCAGCCCAATTAAGGAGCTATTGTTTCTCTTATCTAATTTGATAGTAAGTACCAAGTAGCCAAATCTGTGAAATTTCATTTACATCATTAATAGTGCTAAATAATATTGTATCTTCACAGTTTGCAAATATTTCCCTGAATAACCAACCAGCTGTCCAAATATTGACAAATTAAGCCTATATCTCTCCACATACAAAAGAGCATATTTTTGACATCCCTGCTTTTGGTGAAATTTTGCTGAAATTCTTTAGAAAAGTTCAGTATCATTTTATGTATCATAGAACTGACAATGGATCACTTCAGTGTATAGTGTCTGGAGGCAGATAATTAATATGTGAGAAATCTGAAACAAGCATTCAACTGCCAATTAAATTGATGCTGTGTTAGAGCTTATATGGATGGTTCCAATGCAATTTCATTCATTCAGGCTGTAACAAGTTGTTTAACATTCTTTAATTGGATTGAGCATACACCTAAAATCATCTCCTGCACTCCAACTAGGGTACCTCTATGAATTGCAAAAAGTAACACATTTACAGGGCCATCCATGGCAATGCCCATTAAATCTCTCAAAGAGATACCTAAGCTTCATAGTGCCAAGTGCCTCAAAATCCTCCCTCTTTGGAGAGCAGTCAAATCAGACAAATAGCCAAGCAAAAGCATACAAACTGAATAAGAAACAAGCAGAGAAAAATTCAAAGTCAACTTTCTGTTGGAGTCAAATTCTGAAATCCAGCAACGAAGACTAGCCAAAGCTTACCAAACTGAGTGAGAAAGATAGACATGATTCTTCCCAGATGTAAAATTTGGATAGTCCTTTAAGTTTATTATCAATTAGTGACACAGATGAGAACCAACTATCATAATAACATCACTTCACAGAATTGTCAGTACTTGGAGATCCTATGCCCATTATTGAGCTGTTTGTGTTCCACTATTATTTATTTTTCAGGATGTCCTAGCTGGCAATACCTTTTGTAATCCTTTCACTGGCTATTAATGATAAATTTTGTGTTGCAATATGTACTATCAGGATGCAAAATAAATGTGATGAAAGTTGAAGGAAAAGAAGACCTGAACATCCATTTGAGAAGCAAGTATAGTGGGTTAGATGGTAAAGTCCCTCTTCCAGGCAGATAAAAAATACAACTTTTTTCAATCTTGATAACTTCTTGTTGCCTTCAAAGCAACTTAATTTTGGTTTCTCTGAGTAAGCTTTCACTTCGTCATGCTGAAATTTCAGACTGGGCTCCATTACTTGGCTCATTTTGAGATCACTTCTTTTAAACAATGGTCCAACTTAGCATCTTTATGATCAGTAGATAGGTTGCTGCATTTCTCAATATCTGTATTCAAAACAATACATCACTACAAGCTTTTTCAAGCTCAGTCTATTAATCCCCTGTTGACAATAGGCAGACTTCTCACTTCGTATCATTTTTTAACTTCCTGAAATAAAGTGTTCCATCATATGTGTTTCAGGCTACATAAGGAGAAAAGAAGGAGAAAAGAAACAGAATATTAACTTCATATTCAACTTACTTCTTTTCCATTAAACAATAATATATCCTCTAAGCACAAAAAGGTTACATATCTTACCTTTAATTAAAAAATATTAAACAAGCAATGTTACGTTCTAGTTCAAGGCATGATCAGGATGGAGAGTGAAATAGCAAAGTACAAGTTCAGTACAATTCACCCACAATATCATTATAGACCAACAGATAAATAATTGGAAAGAAAATAGAGTCAGGCTTGCTTCATGGTTTTATCCTCTTCCTCTTGGCTAAAGAGTAGATCTTCACAAATCCTATAAAAGAAATGTTTCTCGAAGTATAGGAGGAGGCAAAAAAAAAAAAAACCCTCCCCAATGCTTTAGAAATAAAGACTTTGTATCTTTATCCAGTCTCACATAGTTACTTCATAATCTGCTTCAAGCTGTCACCACATCTATTTACATAGGAGGACATTGAAACAGCTGGTAGAATCAGTTGTAAAAGTCTAAAAAAAGAGACTCGGCTGCTTTAATGCCTCCAAGAGAGATTATTTTATATCTGCTTCCATAATAGGTGGGTGGTGCTGCTCCCAGTTCTCAGTGCTCTGAATTCTAGTGGAAAATCAAATCAGCACCATCAAGCTCAAACTCAAATTCAAGAGAAGGGAATAAGTCCACAAGCAAGTTGTTTCTTGTGAAAATAAATGTCAGTGCCCCAGGAAGAACTGCATTCATGTCTCAGCATCTGAAAGTGGGTATAATAATAACATGTATTACATTCCCTGTGCATAAGAACTAGAATGAAATGACAACTTTAAATAATCTATTACATAGCTTTTGGGAATCAATCTGGGGAAGAAAGACTAGGTAGAAATATCTGAGCAATCATTTTATTTCACCCTCCCGTAAAAACAGACTCCTTCCCACTTTAATATATATATATTTAAAATATTCCATTTGCCTTCATCTTTAATCCTCAAAGCTATGCAGTTTATCTTTGTTTCCTCTTCATTTTACAACCTGAAGGACATCTTGAGTTAAAGGCTTGCATGTTAACTTGCAGACTAAATTTGTTAGAATTGATGGTGAGACAAGGCCAGAATCATTTTTCATTGAAAGAAGAACAAAACAACTATAGTTTTATGAACAACTCATGTTTGCATTTAGCTTAGAATTGGCTATGAGGAAGAATGCTTTATCTCCCCTTCTAAAAGTTCCTTGTAATTCTATACTTATAAGGAAAGCTATCTGATCAATTTTCAAGAATGCCAATCTGCTTTTACCATTCTTTACTCTGAAGATTTTTCTGATCTATTTTCAAATCACACCTGAGTTCCCTGAAACAGACTGATGTTCCTTCTTTTAGATATACTTACCCTCAAACATGTCAGGCTTTGCCACCAAATATCATCTGCATCCCCAGAAACTTTTTTTTTGGCAGAACCCAATGCTAGTATCTACCACATATGAATCTCTCATTCAACCATAAATAAAACAAGTCACATTTGAGAGCCTCTGTGCATACTTGCTTCAAAGGGAACCTTAACTTTCTCCCTTTCAAAGCAGGCTGTTTGAAAATCTTGATAACAGAGATGAGAAGAAGAAAAAAATAATTACTTGACTGGAAGTTACAAATGCATGCTTAGATTAGGCATACATCTTTAAAGTAATTGTACCTAATGAAGCTTTAAAGAAGTTATACAGTGCTTGTCACATGCATTTCTAGTGCAGACAATAAAATTTAAATAATGATGGCGAGTACTATTTGGTCATGTAGATAGTAAGTATCAAAAGTAATCAAAAGTTATGTCGTAGCTGCTTAGAATAAATAATATTGTTCCTAACTTACATTGCCATAAAAATGCAAGCATATAAATCAGTATCATTGCCCTATGAGCCTAGTTTTTTTTTGAAAGGATTTATCAATAGCTTAAAATGGGGATTATCCCATTTTACTGACCTTGGAAGGATGGAAGGATGAGCCAACCTTGAGCCAGTCACAATCAAACACCTGGCAGTGAGCAGTGAGTTTACCTGCAATACTGCATTCTAACCACTGCACCACCATCTTAGCCAAAATAGTTTCAATTTTCTTTAAATACCATCATATCAAAGGTCTTTTCCATATCTAACAAGATCACTTTGCCATGGCCATCTCACTGCTGGACCAGAGTTATTACACAAATACCAAAGAAATGGTGGAATAGAATCATTTAAGAAAAAATGCAAAAGGAGGGACTGAATGGAATGTGAATGGCAAAAATTAAAATAATTTATTTTAAATAATTAAATAGAACTGTTAAATGGTTCCACGGTGAGTTGTCCTGCAGAGAGTTGGCCATGATGAGTTGGCAAGTTGTCCCATTCCCATTTATAAAGGCTGCAAAATGTTTACTAGCCTTCCTAAATACATGAAATCAACCTAATAAAAAAAGTTAGGAAATTTTTTTTTCAAAATCATATCTGTAATCTTGTTACAATACAGGAGCAAAAAAAACTCAAATAACAATCAATAACTCATTCCTTTTTTCACAAATGTCATAGTATGTATTATTTTCTGAAAACATAAAGGTACAATTAGATTGGCAGTTTGATAATGAGTATCTTAATCTCAAGTAATGAGAATTTAAAACATGACTTTATTTCTCAACAACTTTGACCTAGTATTATAAAGTAGATTAGAAAACTAAATAAATAAATAGCTCATTTATACTTAAGAAACATTACATATTTTCTCCCAAACTTCCTTAATGGTAAAACTTTATTATTGTTGCTTCAATTGAGAATAATTACCTAGGCTGTCTATGTTAACTCCCAATAACTTTGTTTTATGCAATTCAGTAAAAACACAGGGATCATAGACAGAGTTACAATTTAGCAACCATAACAACTTTATACAGTTCTGGTATAGGATGTCTTGCATATGTTATTTATTTTATGTAAATAAAAACAATTAAAGATTCCTTACTATTATTTTCCATTTTTCTTTGATTCAAGGATTTTTTTCTTTTTCAATCTATTTTTTAAGTTTTTAAATATTTTTATTAAAAGTTTTTTAAAGAAAAAATACAGATAGATAAAAAAATACAAATAGAAATAAACAGTGGGGAAAAAGGAAAAAAGAAAGGTAGAGGAGAAAGAAAGGGGGAGGGAAACATCAGTGACTTCCAACCTTTTTTCAGTGCAGTGAGATATATATTGAAATTGTAATACCACTTTTTAGTTATGCCAAATAATAACTACTAGTCATTTCTATAGTGATAGGCCATTTAATTGTTAGAACCCAAAGTCAAATTTTCATTTTTTCCCCCTCTTTCACCAAGAAAGTCCAGAAAGATTCCAAATAACCACAAAATTATTTTGATTCTTGTCTCTAATAGTTAACTTCACCAACTCCATTTGTTTCAGTTCAGGTTTTTTATTCTTAAATTTTTCCCTGGTGAAGTATAAGACACAATATGGTCGTTGGATAACTAATACCAAACAATAAGTATTGCAGCAGGGAAACCATGGTGGGAGAAGGATGTATCTGTGTCACCTATTAGTAAGCATCCCAGAAGGCACCTTCATTATGGGCAATACAAGAATGGAAGAGGATGACCTTAGCATGATCCAGCAGTGCTGTTTCTAACCTTAATAATGTCTGGAAAGATTAATGGTCCCAGGTACCTTTTTGTAGCCTGACCATCTGGTTTTAAGCTGCCTTGCTCTGGTTGGATAAAATTGAACAGAATTAGATGTGATACTGGAAGAAGAGCCTCTATCCTATATCAACGAGGATGGAAAGAATTCTCTTGTGATTGTGGTGCTGATATGCAAAACATATTGTGCAACATTGCCTATGATGTATGTTTTCTAATTCCCTAGGTGATCTGCAGAAGATTCCTAGAAGATCCCTAGAAGAATACCAGAGATGATCACCTGGATAGCTGAATTGGACATCCAGTTATGAGGCCACTGCCATATCCTCATTAAATGTTTGTATATAATTATACAAAATTGTATAATTATGTGGATTGTGTGTATGTTTTCACATTTCTTTTGTCATGTTCTCCTAAATAATAATAAATAATAGTGCAAGAATCCAGATTAAAACATCTCCAACTGGTACTTGTTGAGCCTCCACTCAAATAAATCCAATGAAGGAAAGGCAATACTCTTTGGGGAATTAGTTTTACTCAAACCTGCTCTTATTCTTAGTGAGGTTTTTTAATATATATTAATGCAGAGTCCAGCTCTGTAACATCATTATTCTAGGTCTAACTTTCTTCTATGGGCTATTTCTTGAGTACTTTATCACCCCTTAATAATCTTTCATTAGGGTGAAACAAACTTGAATCCTTCGTTCTTCTCCATATTCCTTAGCTTCTACTCCCCTTATCATTTTTATTGCCACTTTTTGAATTTGTTCCAATATCTCTAAAGTCTTCTTTCAGTGTATGCCTGGAACTGGGCACAATACTTAAAATATGGTATGACCAGTATATTTCTTAACTTATAACTGAAGTAATAGGAAATCTCCTGTTATATTTTTGAACACCTTTGCACAAGAGGCTACATAAAGCAAAAAACAAATTGTCTTAGATCATGTATCATCCTAAGTTACCTTTTAATGATGGTTTATTGAACAAGGAATAAAACTGGGTTCACATATAACACTAAACTACAAATTAGGTTATACAACTACAAGGGTTGGTTTACATATCATAATAAACCACATTATAATATAATTCAATGTATGAACTTGCTTATAGAATAGTAGGAGACAGCTGGGATAAGGAATTGGATACATGATGGTCATCTGAATTTGCTGACTCCTGACCAG
Organism: Pseudonaja textilis; assembly: GCF_049901715.1. NCBI lineage: Eukaryota > Metazoa > Chordata > Lepidosauria > Squamata > Elapidae > Pseudonaja > Pseudonaja textilis. Next base: position 180,035,544 of record NC_141990.1, on the reverse strand, counting down.
CCAGGTTATTCTGTGCCATGGAATTCCACTTATTGTATAAAAAACAGGGTGTTGAGATAACATTCAAAATATCTTTACTAACAAAAAAATCTTGCTTTAAGATTCTTTGTAAGTAAAGTTAAAGACATTTTATTTGCCTGAAAATTAATATCTTTTATACCCACTAATTTTATCTCAAAAATATTACACTAGGAAGAAGATTAAATAAAGTAATTCCAAGAAGTGTGTGAATTATGGTGTGGATGAATGGATGGAAGGGTAGATGTTTTTATCTTCTTTGCCCCCTCAAATGCTATTGTGTAACAGAAATATAAACACTCCAAGCTTCCTCTATATTCTACTGTTAAGCAGCATTTATTATGTTATGATTCATAATTCATACTATGGAGGAAATTTATTCATGCCTACTACTTATTAGGAAGACAAGGGGAAATAATTAAATCCTTCAGTTTCAGAGTTTGCACAATGATGTATTTATTCCATTACTGCTTATTATGTTACAGCAGCAAGCTCATTAATATTGAATCTTCAGCCCAATTTATTATTTGAAAAAAATATATTTTCCATTAGGATCAATTTTGACAACATGATAAGCATATTTTTCTTCTAAATGTTGGATTTAAGGAAGTGGCTCTCAGGTTTTCTCCCTAAAAAACTCCTAAATCAGTTTTTTTTTTTCCTTTTAAAGGGAAATGATCTGTCACTGAATTGTAGTCTTCTGGATGCATTGTAAACCAAATGTTACAGTCTTTAGATTTACAAGATTTTTGTTTTGGCTTTCACAAAACATGGAAAGCTACCAACCAGAGTTCCCAAAGTGGCAAAAATATCATCAGTAATCATTTATTGGGTATCATCTACTACGCAATATATCAACATTGTATATCATTACAAAATACAAAAAAAAATTATATGGTGTCACTTAATAAGTAGGTAAGTAGTTTAAATGATTTAGCCATGCCAATATGCAGTAGGAGACAATGATGTCTCTATCTTGAAAATTCTGAATAACAGAAACATACAGTAATTGAACCAAAACATGAATATTTTAGGCCAATTATTTTTGACATGAGAATTATTAGTTTTTTGATATAAAGAAGTAGAACATGAAAAGGAAGGCAGAGTTAGGGAAAATTCAGGGCTATCTATGGTTAGTTGAAGCTATACTTGGGTATTACTGAATCAGTCAAGCCAAAAGACCTATACAGGGAACTGTGTGCTGATATTGATAGAAGTTATGGCTAAATCATTATGTTCTTCTTTTCATGACTCAGCATAAGTTGCCGTGAACAAGGCACACAAAAGCACCTATTTTCTTCTATATGATTGTGCATCTGACTTTGGTGCTCAACAGTCAAGATATTCTAGTTTGTACATGTTTATTACATTATTCAGGCAAGTGCATTGAGTTTCATTAAACTACAAGGTAAGAGAAAAACAATAACAGTCCTATATTTAAATCAGCTTTGACTTATTAGAAATTTGGACACAGATCTAAACACATTAGATCAGATTTTATTTTTATTTGTTAGCAGCTCTAAATCAGTCTTGATAATGTTGCAATGATAAGCCAAGCTATATAAGGAATAACATATATTTAATTTTAAAGTTTGAGCATATTTGTTGTGAAGATGGAAAAAAAAAACCCACTCCCACCAGATCAAAGTGGGAGGCAGAACGCTAGGCAACCAATATACAGTATTTGCCTTTCAAGAGATTACACAGCTCAGCTGTAATAGAATTTATAAAGAAAATGGATAAGCAAATACCCACATAGACATATTTCCACAGCAACATGACTTTTCAAGATAATACTGATGTAAAACACAAAAAAACAAGTCAGTTAGCAATAATAATAAAATTAATAATAAAAATAAACTTACTTTATAATTAAACTATATAATTAGATGCTTATATACATAAATATACACAAATAAATATTTTAATATCATTGAAAACAACTTTATAAAATAAAAGTTTTCTTGAGAATTAAAAATAAACCCATCATATGCAAATCCATATTTTTAAAAAGATCTTGCTTATTTCTTTATTGCAGCCAGACTTTTTTTAAATGTACTTGAAGACATACAGGTATTATATTTTCATTTTTTAAAGTGAGGGTAAGATTGACATGTTTCTTTTTTTACTGTTTTTGAAAGGAAAGACAAATACAGGAAATGACTGTGTCAGATTAATGGGATGGTATGGGGAATCCAATAGATTTTGTAACAGTCAACCCACATACTTTACTACATGCTGTTGGGTATAACATTGATACACCAACTAAGTTTGGGTGAATAAATATATAAAACCAAGGTTTGGGTGTTTGTAACTTGTAGCTTTAAGCACCAAACTGCTTGTAATTAACTAATTAAGGGTGCGGTTACAAACGGCAATAAAAGGCAGTAAGAGAAACGTAACCTTTCTCTGCTTGTTTTGTCTGCTTACTACTGTTTGTTTGCTACTGTTTGCTACAACTGTTTGAATACCTGAACGAAAGGACTATTTCATTGATGTGCTGATATCCTGTGAATACTCAGCGTTGTCTTCAAAAGGAAAGGTATCAGAGGAGAAGATATCTTTACAAGCAGATAAGGATATAGAACTGACTAGTAAATGGACTAAGTTACTGAATGGATATATTTGTGAATGACATATGGACTGATTGACAATGTTTAAACTCTAATTGGATTAAACAACTATTTAAACTAAAAAAAACAGTGTTTGTCATCAGTGTGTGTAAACTCTAGGGCCCTTCCTCTCTCATTTGGCTGCCTGGCTTGACTGCTGCTGCACATTCTGTTTGGGGGTTTGTCCCCAATCACTAACACATGCAATTATTTAAACTCTCCAAATCCAGCCCTTTGCCAGAGTTGCTACAAACTTCAGTCAGAATACTATTCCTTGACTCAAATGAGATAACAGATAGTCCTCAACTTAAAACAATTCATTTAGTGACTGTTCAAATTTACAAATGACTAATGACCATTACTTGTTTCACTTGTAGTGAAACAAGTGACTAATGACCTTGTTTTCACAGTTACAACCTTTGCAGCATCCTCATAATCATGTGATCAAATTTCAGATGCTTGGCAATTGGTTCATACTTATGACCATTGCTATGTCCCAAGATCATGTGATCAGCTTTTGTGATCTTCTGACAAGCAAAGTCAATGGGGAAAGCCAGATTTACTTAACAACCAAGTAAGTAATTTATCAATTGTAGTGATTTACTTAACAACTGTGGCAAGAAAGGTCATAAATTGGGGGGAAACTCACTGAATGTCTCCCTTAACAACAGAAATTTTGGGCTCAATTGTGCCCATAAGTCAAGGACTAACTGTATTTTAAACTGCACTTAAAGTACAGTACAATAATAGTCAGAACACTGGTGGGCTGTTAGATGCTTGGTCAGAAAACCTTCCCTGAAATAGTGTCAAAGCAAAAGAAATCTCCTTCCATCCATGTGCTTGGTCCATATCTAGGAACATCTTCCTAGAGGTGTGTATCAAAATGTTATCCCTATACTCACACAGCTAAACCCCTCTCCTTATTAACATCTGCAGCTCACTTTGTATACCTCTATAAATTAATTAAATTTCTTCCTTGTTGTAATCTCATAATTTCTCTTTCATCATGATTTCCTCTGCAGATCAGATTATCTGGTCAGAATTCTGCACAAGGTCCAAATAATGAAACTGAATGAAGAGAATACGAGGTTCTGAAACCATCAAGTTGCTTTGTATTCAGAATGATTGTACATCAAACTGATCAGCCTGCTTGGAAAAAAAATTGCCAGGAAGGCATCACTTATGTTCCCTCACCTCCTGTCTTGTGACTCCAGGGGGGGTCACACCTCATATTTTGAAAAACAGTGGTCTAGACCAATTTAACCAAATCAATTTATAACAACATATAAATCCTTTTCTGAAATGTGATTAACCATATTTTACAAAGCAAATTCACAAACTACATTTTGACCTGAAAGCGTTTACGCTTTTAAATATTAAGATATGTACGGTTTTTGTAAAATAATGTGCAGAAAAGAAAAGACTGCATAGGCATTATGGGTTGTTGTTTTTTTCACAAAAGAAAAACACTCAACTTGAAAAGAACAAGTCAAAAATATTGGGCTTGTCCATCAGTTTGTTTTATGATATCATCCTTTGACTGCGGAGGGAATTTAAGTGCTACATTAACTGAAGTACAGAGAAGGAAACCTATTAAATCAAATAATAATATGACAACTTAATAAAGTAGAGCCATGAGAATGAAAGGCAAATGATGGGAATAATAGAATATGGAATAAGTGAAGATGAGAAAGGGAGGGAAAATAAGAGAAATGGTTTTACATGAACGACAAGGTACAAAATACAGACAATGGAATTTAAGTAAAAGACTGATGAAAACATCTGAAGCATCTGTGACATATTGCTACAAAAGCATCAAGCTAAAAATAATGCTCTCAAATTAAAGATGTAACAAGTTGTCTCTTTTAAAAAATCATTAAATAAACAGCAAGCAAGACAAAAAGTCAACTTCAGAGGAAATTCTTTGTCCAAAAGTTATGGGGGGTGGGGTGGGGTGGGGGAACTAGTGCTGAGAAACTGAAATTAATTGTCTTCCAATATCATTCTTAGCATGAGTGTTTGTGTGTCTGTGCCTTCGCTCTTGAGTCCCACCAGCTGCCTGAAGAAGTCTGCAGTTTTCTTGGCAAGATTTTCAGAAGACGCTTCCCTTTGCCTCCTTCCTAGAGTTGAAAGTCACACAGATGTTTCATGCTGTTAGCCCCTTTGAGGTAGTTCAAAAAAAGAAGTACAACCAGGGCTATGACCACTGTCTTTAATGTAAGTCCACATTAAATATAAGCTTGCAAAACTGAAACTATTTCTCTCTTCCTCTCTTTTTAAAAACACAAGGAAGGGTCCCTTCTGAAATGCTTCCAATGCTTCTCCTTCAAATAATTAAGAAGTGTTTTTCCCTTCAGTCACGTTCCCTACTTTGAGTTATTGATACAATAATAAATGTGGGATAAAAATGAAATAAATAAAATAACTATAAAAGGAGGGTGAACAATAGCAAAACAAGCAGACCCAATGCAAGATGGTGTTTAAATCTCAGGGGGAAAGTTGTTTTGAAGGAAGGTAATCTGCCTCGAGCAATTAAAACTAACATAAAACAACAACTACTCCCAAAATAAGAAATGTTACAGGAATAAACAAGGATTAAAAGGGAGAATGAAAAACATGGAAAACTACTCACAAGACTGAAAACAGAGGATATCTGGAACTATACTGTAGCTTAAGACATTTAGACTAAACATCTGTAGCTTAGACATCTAGGCTAAACTAGACACATACTACAGCAAGGATAACAAGATTTGAAGAACAACATTCCCCCTGAGATTCAGATAGCCCTGACTCAATGGCCTCCTGCATGGTTTTTGAAAACCTAGTTACTCTCTTGGGCAGAGTGTGGAATGAATTCATCCAGAAATATCAGATTGTAAAGGAAGACACTATGTAAACTTCAGTGAGCCTTAAGCAAGAAAGCCAATTTGGTGTAAGTGGTTAAAGCAGAGGTCCCAGGTCCCAGTACTGGGCCACAGCCTAATGGGAACTGGGTCACGCAAGCAGCAGGCAAGTGCACAAATGCAAAAGGCTGCATTTGATCAGGCAGCACATGCACATACTCGTCCCCTCTCCGCCACTGCCAAACCACCAGTCTACAGAGTTGGGCTAAAGCATCAGATTAGAATCTGGGAAACTGTGTCTTTTAGTCCTGCGTTAGGTACCCAATCAATTAGGTGATCTTGGGCCAGTCCGTCTCTCTCAATCCTAGGGAGAAGGCAATGTGAAGCCCTCCCAAAATTTTGCCAGGTAAACTTCAGGGACTAGTCCAGGCAATTACCATGATCTACATTGCCTCAAAGGCCCTTTTAAAATAGCTTCGGTTATACTGTTTTTTTTCCATGACCAAATTAACTTTTTTGCTTATCTACATTTATGTCTGACAGAAAACCCCTAATAGACTTTTTGCATAAAATAGAAAAAATACACTTAGGATTTGTGCTTTTGAGAGAAGGCAATTTGGATGACATTTTGATAGCTGTAATCTGAGTTCTGCCAGGTTACAGGCAAATTTTGGGTGGACTGTTTTTTCAGTTTTTCACTATGCAATCAGGAGGCTCTCAAACTTCCTCCTAAGTAATTAAATCTCCAGGGAAAACTTCTGAGAAAACACTGTCTCAGGGACATTTTTCAGATCAAGACATCCAAATCAATATCTAGTATGGTTGAACCTGTGGCATAGCTCTCATTTCCTTCAGTGCATGCAAGGTCCATAACCACATGAAGGCAGGGGTGGGATTCTACTGGTTCTGTCTGGCTCTGTAGAACCAGTAGCTCTGAAGAGCAGCAGACACAGAACTGGTTCTGTGTCTGCGGAGGGCGGAGCTGGCATCGTGACAATACGGCATGCGATCTTGGAGGTCTGAGATCGCTGCCGATATCTTTGCTCCTGGACAGTCCAAATGGATCTAAACCATCCTGAAGAGATGGTGAATGTAAAGAACGCATCCTGTTGATCCCAGGGATACCACAAAGTCCCTGGTAGATTCAGGAGAAGCTCTTCTTGTCAGCGGCAAAGAGGCACCCATTAAAGCTGCTGAAGTTGGGACAGCTCTGAAATGGAAGAGAACAGAAAGAGAGTGTGTGCCAGTTTGGTGAGAACTTTTTTTTTTATTCTAAGATCTGAAAGAACACCCTAAGGAAAAGAAAGAATCTGTAAAAGTTTTGACAGAAGTGATTAAGCATCGATTTTAAACAGGAATGTCAAAGTAATGTGGTTTTTTTCTCATTACTGGATTTTTTATATATGATCTTGTATTTTGAAACTGGACTGGTTTTTTCGTTTATATCTATTTTTTTCTTCTCCTTTTTGATTTTGTGATATTTTAGGCTAGAGGCTCCCTTTAGTTATTTCATTTTTTAAAAAAATATCTTTTTCTTTTTCTTATTAATTCTTATTATATCCTGCTCAGAGAAGGAGGGGAAAGTGAGAGTAAAGAAACTTAGTAACACTGCCAACTAGAGGCTTGAAAATATTCTATTTCCCTGTGACCAGACAAAGCTGAGAAAGAACTGAGACTCTTTTTCAGGGATTTGATAAGATAGAGGGAAGAGCATGGGAGAGTATTATTGCAGGTACTCTTCTGGGTTTCTATCAACAGCTGGAGTCTGGTGTTGAAACTTGGGGGGAGGAGGTGATAAGTTTTTGGAGAAGAGAGCTATAATAAGAGCCTTGGATAATTAAACAAAGTGCAGTGTGCCCTTTTTACTTTTTCTAAGTTGTGCTATCCCTCCTCACTAGCTTTATTGTATTTCTTTTTATCTTTTTTTTTTTTTGTCTGTGTAAGAACTATATGGGTTTTTGGCTTTGTTGGAGCTTGTCTTTGTTTTTCTTTTTTTCTTTGGAAGTCCAATCTCTATGTTTGCTTTTTATTTTAAAGGAAAAGCCTTAAAAGTCTTTTTTTTCCTTTCCTGGTATTTTTGTTTTTTCATCTACCTTTCTGGTTTATTCTTATGTACTTTTTTCTATTTGAGACCTTTCAATTGGATTAAGGTGTTGAAGAACCTGAAGAATTTTTCCTTTTCCTTTTTTTTTCTTTTTTTTAAGCCTTTTTTTCATCTAGCTATTGATTGGATTAAGGTATGAAAGAACCTGAAGAAATTTTGTCCTCCCTTCCTTTTTCTTTTTTTTATTATTATTATTGGGCTTCTTTTTTCTACTATTTTTATTTTGAACTATAATTGGTTACTTCACAATTGGATTAAGATTTAGAAGAACCTGAAGATTTGAATTGCTTAAAATGAGTAGGAAATTTACAGTTCCTGGTTCTTCAACTTCTACTTCTTCCTCTCCACCATTTGGAGGACAACGTTCAATACAGACAATGTTAAAGCAAGAAAAAGTGACTCTGCAGATGATTATGCAAGGAATTCAAAATATTCAAGAAAGATCAGAGAATATTGAAAAGAGAATAGAGAACATTGAACAAAGAACAGAGAACTTTGAACAAAGAACAGAGAACATTGAACAAAGAACAGGGAAAACTGATGAAAAAGTGGAGAACATCCAACAAATGATGTTGAAGTATGATGAGAAATTCCAAAAAATTGAAGAAGAAGATAAACAAAGATATAAGAAGATTGGAGATATTGATAATAGATTAATGATGGTTGAACAAGATAAAAGTGGTATGTTGAGATGGGAGATGGATAGATCAGAATTCTATCGTAGATTCCAAAACGTAGAGGAAGAAAAAGGACAAAACTTAGCTGAGATAATGATAGAAATACTGGCTGAAGCTTTGGAAATGACTCAAGAGAAGATGATGGATGGAATAGTTGAGGTTTATCGAGTTTTCACAAGATATGAGATGAGAAATAGCTTACCAAGAGAAGTTCACATTAGATTTACAAAGAAAGCCATTAAAACACAAATATTGCAAGTGGCAAAAGAGAAAACATTGAAATACAAAGACAAGGAGATTGTGGTCTTGAAACAAATACCCAGAAGAGTGAGAGAGATGAGAAGAGAATACCGATTCCTGAATAAAATGCTACTTTAAAAAGAGGTGAATTATAGATGGCTGATTTCAGAAGGTTTAATGTTCACATTGCAAGAACAGAGACATAGAATTGACTCAACTGAGAAAGTGGAATTATTTTATACAGAATTTTTTGGAGGGAAAGAGGAAGTGGCAGAAAAAGAGATCTCACTAATTGAATTCCAAGAGGACTGCCAAATGGCGACTGAAAAAGAAGAAGGTGCAGTAGGTGGAAAGGTGGAAGCCAAAGAACAATGTGAACTAAGATCTACGAGAGCTGCTAAACCTAACTATAAAATATAACCATGGAAGAGAAAAAATTGATTACAATTAATATAAATGGACTTAACTCAGCCATTAAAAAAAGGAAAACCTTTCACAAATTAGAGAAATTAAAATTTGATATAATTTGTCTATAAGAAGTACATATTAAAGAACAATATGAACAATTGTTGGTCCAGCCAAAATTAGGGAAAATATTTACTTTTTTGACTCAATGTAAGAAAAGAGGAGTGGTTTTATATATTAAAGAGACTACCCCAGCAAAATTGATCTATACCAATGATGATGGAAGAATACTAATGGTGGAAATAATGGACAATAATACAAAAACACTCCTGATTGCAATTTATGCTCTAAATGACAAACAAGAAGAATTCTATAAAAAATTACATATGAAAATAATCGAACTGGACTATGCCAATATAGTTATGATGGGAGATTTTAATGGAATTGTAGACAATAAATTGGACTATATAGCAAAGAAAACAATAAACCGAAACAGAAAGACGCTCCCTAAATCTTTTCTTTTAAATGGTAGATGAAATAAACTTAAAAGATACATGGAGAGAAGAAATGCTAAAACTAAACAATATACCTTCTATTCAAATAGACACCTATCATGGTCCAGAATAGATATGATATGGATGTCAACAGAATTAATAACTAACATTCAAAAAATAAATATTGAAACAAGTATTTGGGCAGATCACAATCCAATGACAATTAAATGGAAAGGACAAAAAAGAAGATCTAGATGGACGTTAAATAATACTATTTTAAAGGGAAAAGACTTCACACAGTGAATGGAAAAGAATTGCCTTTTTTCTTTAGAGAAAACAAAAAAGAAGATACGTCAATTTAGAATGTATGGGATACAATGAAGGCATATGTTAGAGGCTTGGTAATAGACTATATAAGGAAAAGGAATATTATGAAAAGACTAGCCTCTAAGGCCCTAGAGGATGAGCATAAAAGACTTGAAAAAGAGCTACAGAAAATGACTCAGAAAAAGGACATCAAGTTAAAAATGGATATAATTAAACACAAAATGGGTCAAATAGAAAAAGAAGAATTAGCACAGAAAATTAGTGGTGCTAAATAGAACTACTTTGAAGATGCAAACAAACCAGGTAGATGGTTAGCATACAAATTAAGAAAGGAGAAAGAATCAAGGAAAATATTGCAATTAATAGATGACCAAGGCCAAGTTTGCCATGGTAGCAAAGAGAAGAAGGAAATCATTGGAGACTTCTATGGGAAATTATATATGCAAGAGAATATTGATGAGGAAAGAGTTAAACAGTACTTACAGAATGCTAATTTACCTCAGATACCTAAAGAGACTGAAAAAATGTTAGAAAGCAATATAACAATGATGGAGTTAACTGAAGCACTCAAGAAGCAAAATAATGGAAAGGCACCAGGCCAAGATGGACTTCTGGCAGAATTTTATAAAACATTACAAGAATCGTTGAATCTTCCATTGCTAGAAGTTATGAATGAAGTTATGTTAAAGAAGAAGATACCTAAATCATGGTCAGAAGCCTATATTACACTTATTCCAAAAGAGGAGGCCGACCCATTAGAAAATTAAGAACTATAGACTATTTCTCTACTAAATGCAGATTATAAAATCTTTGCTTCAATATTGGCAGAAAGACCTAAAAAATATTTAAATAATTTTATCCATCCTGATCAAAATGGATTTCTGCCAAAGAGACAAATTAAAGACAATATGAGAGTAATCTTGGACACCTTGGAATACTACGAGGCACATCCTGAAAAACAAATGGCTCTGATATTTCTAGATGCACAGAAGGCATCTGATAATGTGAATTGGCGATTCATGTTATTACTGTTGGAACAGATGGGTTTTGCTAGAAAATTTATTCAAGCAATAGAAGCTATATACTATAAGCAGACAGCAAAGGTAATGATAGAGGGAGAACTGACAGACTCTATCAATATAAGAAAAGGAACAAGACAAGAGTGCCCACTATCACCTTTGTTATTTGTATTGACTTTGGAAGTGCTAAACAGAAATATTAGAGATGAAAAGAATATAAAAGGAATGAAAATCAAAAAGGAAGAATTTAAGCTGCAAGCATTTGCAGATGATCTGGTTTTCATCTTAGAAGACCCTTTAGAAACAGCATCAAAATTGATAGAAAAGATTGAGACATTTGGAAAGATGGCTGGTTTGAAAATAAATAAAGATAAGACAAAGATCTTGACAAAGAATATGCTATTAAGACAAAAGGAAGAACTGGCAGACCTATTGAAAATTCAGGTCATGAATAAGATTAAGTACTTGGAGATATATTTGACAGCAAGATGTAGTACATTAAAAGAGAATAATTATATCAAACTTAAACAGCAGATAGCGCTAGATTTGGCAAAATGGGAAAATTTACAACTGTCACTAATAGGGAGAATTTCAACAATCAAGATGAATATATTACCCAGAATTTTATATTTGTTTCAAACAGTTCCAATTAGGCTTGGAAAAGATTACTTTGAAGATTTAAATAAAATTGTGTTGAAATATATATAGCAAGGTAAGAAAGCGAGAATAAAGTTAAAACTTCTGCAAGATGCTAGAATTATTGGAGGATTTGGTTTGCCTAATTGGGAGTTGTACTACTAAGCTACAAATTTGATGGGGGTTAAGGAATGGATAACACTAAGAAATACTAGATTGTTGACATTAGAAGGACATGATTTCTTGTTGGGGTGGCATGCTTTTTATGGTATAAAGGAACTAAAACACGGGGCTATTTTAGAAGACATTATATACAGGAGTCTCTGTGGTTAAACTGGGAGAAGATTAAAAGACAATGTTATTTGAAAATTCCAGTCTGGTTATCGACTATTGAAGCATTTTCTTATCCTATAATATACAAAAAAGATCGAACAGTTAGATATGGTGAAATACTGAATGAAAAGGGTGAACTTAAATCTATGCAAAAACTAGAGGAACAAGGTATAAAGATGAATTGGTTTTCATATGCGCAAATACATTCAAGGTATGATAAAGATTCTAAAACAGAAGGTTTCTAGGATAAACTGACTGACTTAGATAAGATTTTGACAGGTACTGATGAAAAGGTGATTTAAAAAATTGTATGGATATTTATTAGAAATTAAACTAGAAGCAGAACAAGTTAAAGAAACTATGATTGCTTGGGGGAAGAATTTTGGATATGGGATTGATTTAGAGAAATGGCAAAAAATGTGGTCTCAAAATTATAAAATGACAATGTCAACAGCATATAAAGAAAATTTGTATAAGATGTTTTACAGCTGGCATTTTCCCCCCGACAAGAATAGCAAGAATGTTCAAGAATAAATCCGAAAAATGTTGGAAATGTCATCAGACACCTGGCTCATATTACCATATGTGGTGGACTTGTGCGGATGCTAAAAAATACTGGACTTAAAACTGGAAAAACTGGTTGGAAAAAATGACAAAAACTATATAGACTTGAAACCAGAGATATTTTTATTGGGAATTTTACCTGAAATATATAGTAAAGACTTGAAATACCTGATTGTAAATGTATTGACAGCGGCCAGGATTGTATTTGCTAAAAACTGGAAAAATGAGAAAATACTATCACATGGCACAGCTGTGGTTGAAAAAGCAGGAAAAAAGTGCCTTTTCAAATGCTGCGCACCTGCGCGCAGCACTGCTCTGCTGTTCAGGCAACACAGCTGACGACATTTCACAAGTGCGTGCAGCAAAACATAAATCACCAAATCAGTAGTTACACCGGTTGGATCCCACCCCTGCATGAAGGTAATGCCTCACTGGGGGTTGAGGAGGAGGAGGAGGAGGAGGAGGAGGAAGAGGAGGAGGAGGAGGAGGAGGAAAAGAGGAAGAGATATGACAATGGACAATATGTGTCTCTGTGTTTGGGGGGGAAAGGTGGGAAAGAAATAGCATTGTTGATTCTCCATGAGGAAGCAAAGAAAGGAAGTGATTTCCTAGAAGTCTGAACTGGAAGTCCCAATACTGGAAATGATAGAAGAGCTATTTGGAATAGGTATAGCAAGTGTGACCAAATTTGGACTGAAAAAAAATCAAATGATCATTAGGTGGCAGCAAGGAGACCTTACAACTGCTTTCTGGGGGTTTTCTGAATGGTTCTATCCCACAACAGCCATTGTGAAAAACTTTCAGGAATTGCTTTACTTCAGATTTTGCTAAAGCATATCTCAAAGACTGGATCCTGCTTACCAGGCATAGATATTTTTAGAAAGCAGGGAAAAAAATTTTTTTTACTCCCTCCCAGAGTTCTAAAAGAACTTTTGATGTCCCTCTAATACAGTGATTCCCAAACTTTTTCAGTCCACCACCCCCTTGGTACTACAAATTCATCCTCAATGCCTCCAACCCAGGGGCGGGATTCAAATTTCTGTGGGCATGGCCTAATTTGAGGGTGTGGTTTCCTGGTAACGTGATTGGGTGTCTGTGGCTTTCTGGTCACATGACTTGGGGGCGTGGCTTGCTGGTCATGTGACTGGGGGCGTGGCTTGCTGGTCACATGACTGGGTGAGCGTGGTTTGGTGACTGGCAAACCAAATATAAGTGGTCCTCAGTTAATGGTCGGTTGCTTAGCAAGTGTTCTAATTTATGACTGGCCTCCCCAGAGCTCCTTGACCTGTTTTGGGAGTTTTGACAGCCATGGACACACATATACACATACTCCCTTCCAACCTTGCTGGAGCAGGTCCTTAGACTAGAATCGGCAAAGCATCGCTGATTAGATTCTAGTAGTGAATAAAACCTAATCAGAGATGCTTTGCCAATTCTTGTTGATTTGTTTTATTTGTATTTCTTTATTTTATGTTGCTGAATTGCATTGACATGTGTGTCCCTTCTTGTGCACAACCCAGAAGCTTTTGTGATTCTTTGCAGCAAAAATTACCAACCTCTGGCTTTGATCTACTTTTCAAATGTGCCGGCACTGCCACATTCTAGGTACCGGCCCCTCAGGTCCACCCCATTGAGCCCGCTGCACTGGAGGGACCTGCCCAAGCAAGTCAAGTCAATGGGGTGAGCCTGAGAGGGAAAGAGAGAGAGATAAAAGAGAGAGAGAGAAAGAGAGAAGGAAGAAAAGAAAGAGAAAAGGGAAAGAAAGAAAAAGGGACAAAGAAAGGGGGATGGAGGAATGGAGAGGGAGGGGGAGAGAGGGAGGGAGGGAGGGAGAGCGAGAGAGAGCTGATGCATCAGATTGAAATGAGACCTAGTTTAGAGGCCCTTTTCCACATTGAAACATCTTTGCCAGCATCTTTGCCAGCACATTGAAATATCTTTGGCTTCTAAGGTGTTATGGACGAAACATGGCCAAGACTATCAGGAAGCTCTCACATTTTGTTGAGGCTTTAACCTGGATCCATTGGACCAGACCTCCACCCTAAAAAATTACTTTTCCCCAATGTATTACAGTGCCAATTCTGAAGAAGGCAAAACCAAAATGTATTGGTAAATTACGAGAACACACACACACACACTCCCTTCTAACCCTGCTGGAGCAGGTGATTGGACTAGAATAGATATCTCATTATCTTTCTTCTCCCTCCCTCCCTCCTTCTTTATTTCTTTTTCTTTCTGTCCCTTCCTTCCATCTCCCCTCTTTCTTTGTCCCTTTCTTTCTCTTTTCTCTTTCTCTTCTTCCTTCCTTCTTTCTCTCTCTCTCTCTCTCTTTCCTCTCTCTTTCCCTCTCTCAGGCTCACCCCATTGACTTTGTGCACCACTCTGTTCAGAGTTGCTTGGGCAGGTGCCTCTGGTGCAAGGGGCTCAATGGGGTGGAATGTGGCGGCGGCGGGATGTTTGAAAAGGAGAGCAGAGCCACTCTGGCTTTGTTCTCCTATTCCCAACACTGCATTCAGGGCAGAGCTCCTTGCACCAGAGTGTGCAAGTCAATGGGATGATCCTGCAGGGCCTTGCCTCAAACGCGGTGGTGGCAGGATTTTTTCTCACCCCTGAATTGTGCCCTGCTGCTCACCTCCAGCATCCCCCGGCCCCTCTTAGTGCCCCCCTGCCAGCCCCCTTGCCTCTCAGCACACCCTAAGGCAACCCACTGCCCCCCAGGGGGTGGTACCACCCACTTTGGGAACCACTGCTTTAATTCACTAATCATCGGAAGTCTACGGAGATTCTCAGTCATCCAGATCATGATTGTCCCAATGGTACTTTTTCGAGAGGCAACTGGACTTTCTGGGGTTTTTTTTGAAGATGTTTCACTTCTCATCCAGGAAGCTTCTTCAGCTCTGAAAGAAGCTGGAAGAGTTGAAGAAATTTTTGGGTGAGAAGCTAAACATTTTCAAAGAAAAACCAGAAAGTACAGTTGCTTCTTGAAAAAGCACCTTTGGGGTAATCATGGGAAGCCATGCATGTGGAAACCACATTATTGTTGTTAGAATATTGCCTGAATTGTATAGTATGGTTTGTCATTGGCTGGAAAAACAGAAATCTTAACATGACATGGGTTTGGAAGTCATGGTTTCTACTTTTCATTCTTTGATATTAGAAGAAAGCTATAGTTACACTTACTGTTCTGTCTCCAAAAGGAATATATGAAGCAGACTGTGGTGATTAAGAATATCTTTACATTACAGTTTACCTGTTATTTTGGGATTAAAATCAAGGTTTGGACTACTGAAATGATGGTTAGCACAGCACATGATTTGGTACACTATAAAATAAAATATTCTTATTTTAAGTGGGATTTCCAGTTGGATAAACATGTTTACCAAGCAAACACTAAGGACACAAATGTGTCTGAAAATTCTTACTATCTGGGAGGAGTCACCAGTCAACTCTATTGCACTCTGTGCTTCAAACTGCTGTTGATATGTGGCAGAGTTAGGTAAGGCAATTACTAATTTACCTTCAGAGGAGAGCACTCCTGCTGAGGTATTCTACAGAGATGTTCTGACAAATAAGTCAAGTGACAAGCATTGCTCCTCTCTGGATGCAATGAGATTTCTGGAGTCAAGCCTGGGTTTTTTTTTCCCAGCTCTTAGCAAAGCATTGAAGACAACCAGCTTATGGATACACACAGTGGCAAGTGATTACTTGGTAAGAGTTGTCACCGGTTCAAATACTACAACCAATTTCTGAAAAATTATCTCTCTGATTCTTAAGTGCAGAAGGAAGAGGAGGAGGAGGAGATGATTTTGGTGGTGAATTCTAAGGACATTTATGAGGTTGCATCAGCTAATTTTTGAACTTCACTAAGGCTATAATTCTCATGCATCATTTACTGAGACACAATAGGATTTTCTTCTGATTAGATATCTCTAATCAGAGTCTGCACCACCAGGCTGCAATTCTAGCCCTTCTGCAAGCGGCTGAGCTCCACAGGAATCCCTGGGATTTATTTCATGCCTAGGATTGCACTGAAAGACTTTTGGTGACTCTCCTATAATTCAGTTAGCTAAAAGGCAATCATAATGATGACACTGCTGTTTTCTGCTGCCACCCTGCTTATTAGAGTTTCAGATTTCTAAACCTCAAATAATGAATACATTGTAGGAAATCCTAATTAGGATACAGATATTGCTTAGGCAGAAAAAGCAGATTAAATAATAATTAGTTAGTAGAAGTTATTCATTCTGCTAAGCAGACAGCATGGTTTCTTTTTAAAGAAAAACTAGTAAGAAGCAAGGTCTATGAACATAGGCACAGATAATGACAGATCTGTGGCAAGTGTCTGGTAGGCTGGAATGGATTTGGGTTAAAATAATTACATTGTCATAGGGCTTACTATAGGGTAAGGAAAAAAAACAGGATTTAGAGTTTATATTTGTCTCATAAAGACCCTTGGATTAGTCAGTGTGACGTTTAAAAATATAATTTACATATTTGCTGGATCACAATTGTTCAAACTGATTGATTTGATCTATATCCTGATTTCTGCTACATTATACTTTCAAGGCACATATTTAAATATAATTGAATAATTAAACCAATTAAAATAATGATGAAATAAATGCCAAAATCATTTGGTATTTATTTTGAAAATCCTAGTGAAAGACAGTAACAAAACATTGGCAGCTAAACAGCAAGCTAGGAAAACAGACCCCTGCCAAAAATATGCTTACAGGGGGAGTTTGGAATGGGACAACTAGGCATGGCCAGCTTGATGTGGCCAGCTTATCACTGTCAACCCACTGCCACCAAGTCACCAGAGGACATATGGGGACTCGCTGTGGGGACAACACACTGTAGACAGCCAGAGAAAGAATGAGTGAGTGGGCAGAGTGCAGAGAGTGGCAGTGGCCACGGGGGATTCACATTTTCACACCCCCACCATTGGTCCTGCTGAGCTCCAGGACAAAGGGGTCAGGGTGGCTGGGGCAGGAGGCATCCCATTTTCACACACACACACACACACATACACACATACACCACTACTCTGTGTTCTGCCCATCTGCTCACTTATCTGCCCATCCAGATCTCCCTCTGGCTTCCTTTGGTGAGTTGCCCCGACAGCTAGTTGGCCGTGTGGAATTGGCTATGGCAACGTGGTGGCAGTGAGTTGGCAGAGGAGATTTGGTGGTGGTGAGCTGGCATCAGTGACTGTCTAGACACAGGGAGTTATGCTACTCTCAAAGAAGAACGTTCCATCACAAATTTCTTTTCCACATGCCAGAAACATTTTTTTTTAATGGGAAAGGTGGTTCTTCAGATTGTCCTGATTCCTAGGCAAGGAAGAAATATATTTTAAAAACTGTCTGTTATGAGTACTATTCTTCTGTGATAGAATAAAGATACAGTTTCTAGCCATATTCATTTTTGTCTAAATGGGAACCTGGCAGGGTTCCTCTCCTCTTGATTTCAAGCATTTCCCTTTCCCTTTTTCCCTTCAAGATAAGATAAGATAAGATAAGAAAAACTTAGTACATTGTACAAGTACAATGAAACTGTGGATGCACCCCAGCAACTGTTCGCAATACAATAAAACCAGAGCACTTAAAGATGAAGATAAGAAAAATAGAGTACCCGCGTCTCCATTTGCAATTAATGAGTACAATATCTATGAATATACACAAAATATACATCCAACACTGACTGTGACGCTTTGCCAAGTGGAATACACAAGAGATGGATTGTACTGTAATATGTTATTATACATCTGAATGAGGTATTGCGATTTCATATGTTTTCACATCTTAATAAGGTAGTGACTATGTATTTATTTGCAGTTCAGATGGCCCAGGGAAAGAAACTATTTGTTAGTCTAGTGGTGTGGGATTTTATTGACCTAAAGCACCATCCAGATGGCAGCAGGTCAAAAAAATAATTGCCAGGGTGTGAGGGGCTTCTATGATGGCCTTGATTCTGCTTTGACAACGGGACCTGGCTAAGTCTTCCAGGGAGGGCAGGGGGCAACCAATGATCTTTTGAGCTATGTTTATCACCCTCTGTACAGTTTTCCTGTCCTCAGCTCAGAAGCCTGCATACCACACACCCAGACAGTATGTCAGAGTGCTCTCCACAGAGGCTTTATAGAAAGCCAGCAACAGCTTCTTATCCATATTGTTTTTCCTGAGAACCCGCAGGAAGTGCAGCTTCTGCTGAGCCTTCTTCACTATGGCCTTGGTGTTAGGGGACCAGGAGATATCAGGTGAAATATGGATGCCATGGAATCCGATCATAGGGACAGTTTCTACTCATTCTCCATTGATGATGAGTGGGGTGTGGTCTTGTCCATGTTTTCTGAAGTCCATAATCAGTTCTTTGGTCTTATGGACATTCAGTGACAGATTGTTCTGTGAACACCATACAGACAGGTTCTCTATTTCTGCCCTATATGCCATCTCATCCTCTTCAGAGATGAGACCAATCACGGTCGTATCATCCACAAACGATAGTGTTTGTTGTGTGGCTTGGTGAGCAGTCAAAGGTGTACAAGGCATATAGCAGGGGGCTCAAGACACAACTCTGGGGGGGAACCAGTATTGAGTGTAATAGTGAAAGAAAAGTGGGGGTCAAGTCTAACAGACTATGGTCTGTTTGTCAAAAAGTTCTTAATCCAGGAGCACGTGGGGGTGGGGACCTGCAGATTATACAGTTTGGTTACTAGTGTATCTAGGATGATAGTGTTAAACACAGAGCTGTAGTCCACAAAGAGCATCCTCACATAGCTCTGTTGGTTCTCCAGATGACTCGGAGCTCTATGAAGTGTGATGGCCACAGCATCCTCTGTAGATTGGTTTGCTCTATAAGCAAAC
Organism: Pseudonaja textilis; assembly: GCF_049901715.1. Taxonomy (NCBI): domain Eukaryota; kingdom Metazoa; phylum Chordata; class Lepidosauria; order Squamata; family Elapidae; genus Pseudonaja; species Pseudonaja textilis. The sequence goes on along the minus strand of NC_141990.1, from coordinate 180,016,406 downwards.
TGTTGTTGATCAAAGGAGGGCAGGAGGCAGTCTCTGATGTGCTGTGAAACTAGTCACTCAAAAACCTTCATAATGGAGCTTGTTAACGCTATGGGCCTATAGTCATTGAGAGTGTTTATATTTGTTTTTGGGGGAACGGGGATGATGGTTGCAGCCTTCAGGCATTGTGGGATGATGGCATGTGTTAAAGATAGATTGAACAGCTCTGTAAGTATTTCTGCCAACTGGTCAGCACACGCTTTAACTACTGCACCAGGAATGCCATCAGGCCCTGCAGTTTTCCTGGGATTTACTGCTCTCAGTGTTTTTCTCACCTCATGAACCTGAAGAGAAAGAGGTGCAGTGTCGTGGTCCTTGTGAGGCAGTATGTCCAGGTTCTTGGTGGTCTCAAAGTGTGTGAAAAAGCTGTTTAGCTCCTCTGCCAGAGTGCTACTGCTCTCACTGTTTGTTGGGCCCTGGCCTTTATAGTTGGTCAGGGCCTGTATTCCCCTCCACATCTGCCGTGGGTCACTGTCAGTAAAGTGGCCCTCGACCTTCCTCCTATACATCTCCTTAGCATGTTTGATGGCCCTTCTCAGCTCAGCTCTGGCAGTGCTGTACTGTGAGGTGTCACCTGCTCTGAAAGCCAGGTCACGGACCCTGATCAGAGTCTGGATTTCACTGGTCATCCAGGGTTTCCTGTTTGGGAAGGTCCGTATGCATTTGTCCACAGTGACATTTTCTACACAGGTCTTCATGTAGAAAAGCAGTCTCTGTGTATAACTCGAAGTCCTGTTGTTTGAAGATGCTCCAATCTGTGTGGGCAAAACAATCCTGAAGCTGGGAGAGGGCATTTTCAGGCAAGCATCTAATAGTTTGACTGCTAGGTTTTGTTCTCTTCCTAAGAGGAGTGTAGACTGGTAGTAAAAGCAGGGTGAAATGGTCTGATTGTCCTAAATGGGGAAGAGGTTTTGCTCTATAAGCATGCTTAATATTTGAGTACACATGATCAAGTGTGTTTTTTCCCCTGGTTGGGCACTTAACATGTTGGTAAAGTTTGGGGAGCACAGCTTTTAGGCATGCTCTGTTGAAATCCCCAGCAATGATGTGAACGCCCTCAGGATGAACCCTCTGTTGCGTGGTAATTATGTCTTGAAGGTGATTGAGCCCCATGCTAACATTAGCATCTGGAGGTAAATATACAGCAGTGATGGTAACTACTGTTAGCTCCCGTGGCAGATAAAACGGTCTACACTGAACAGTCATGGCCTCTAAATCTGGTGAGCAATGGCTGTTTGTTATTTTGCTGTCTGTGCACCAGTCTTTACGTACATAAATAATTAGGCCTCCTCCCCTTCTCTTACCGGAGACTACATTGTGATCTTGATGGTGCAAGGTCTGATCCGCTAGCTCCACTGTAGCATCAGGGATTTGCAGGTGCATCCAGGATTCTGTGACGATTAGTAGACAGCACTCACAAATTGTGTGATTGTGGGAGAACTGCAGCTGAAGTTCATCCACTTTGTTTACGAGGGATCTGGCATTTGTGAGGAACATAGATGGTAATGGGGGTTTCTGTGGTCTCTTCCTCAATTGGGTTAACAGACCCACTCTGCATCCCCGCTTCTGTTTTCTCTCCCTATGCTGTCTTCTACGCTTGCTTAATCCAACAACAATCCACGGAGCTCCCAGAGATTTTGCTAGCTCCAATGGGATATTGTGGGATTCTGTATAAGCATAGGTGACTTCAGTTTTGAGTTGCTGTCCTATACTTATCAGGTCTTCTGGACAGTACGTTAATCCATTGCAGGATGGAGTGAAATGCAGGAACAAAAAGAAGTAAAAACACAAAAAGAAGAACAGGAGCATTGAGCTGCTGTGACCATGAGTGCTGCCATCTTGTGGCCTGTGTAATCCACAAGAAGTAAACATTTTTTCTAATCCAAATTCTGCTGTCTTTTTCACTTTTTTACCTTTGCAGATATTATTATCTATTAGACTTTTAAACTTGTCTTTATTATTTTTATAAATAACTCAGCAGTGAACCTTCCTCCTCCTATTTTCCCCACAAAACCCTGTCAGGTGGGCTGGACCAAGAGAGATGGACTGGCCCAGAGACACCCAGCCAACTTTCAAGACTAAGGAGGGACTTGAATTCATGGTCTCTTGCTTTCTAGCCTGGTGCCTTAACCACTAAACCAAACTGGCTCTCTTGTATTATAGCTGCAAATGTCATCAAATGAATTTTTAAAAAACATTGTTTGTCTATTATCTAGAGACCCATCTTTAAATATATGCATTGAAAACCAGTTCATTTTACTGTCTATATTAGTAGGGCTATGTTCTCAATCATTTTGTTTTAAAGATCTTTTTAAAGTTATGTTTGGAATTATCCTGATAGGGAGATTTTGTATGCAACATTTCCTGATATATCTATTTGTAGAAATACTTCCTAAAACTGCTTTTCCAGAAAAAAAAATATTTGGGATTTTTGTTTGTTTATGTTATTTATCTTTTTTAAGACAGGATTTTTTTAAAAAAATTATCAGACGAATCCTAGGGAGAATCTGCCTGAGACCATCCCAGATGGGAAAAATACTCTTCAAAACAGCTGCGTTGTGCTTCCCTGGACTGGAATATACTGAATTTATCTGAAAGGAAATACAGCGGTGGAAGCTGATGAAGCTTTCTTTTTCTCCCAAACTAATGTTCTTTTGGGAAGGCTATATTAAATTTGTGGTGGCCTGGTTAAACATATGTGGAGCCATGAATAAAAGCAATATTGTGGTTGGCGTCTACTAATAAATGCCTAAACAAGCAGAAGATAGAAATGAACTTTCAATCAGAAGATGAAAGCAAACTTTCAGATTGATCTAACTTGCATGAGACGTATCAATGAGAGACTTTAATTACCATCACATATAGTGAGAGACAATTCGGCTGAGCGTGTTTCTCCCCAGGTAAATGCTGACTTGTTTTGCAGATAACTTTCTTCTTCAAAGGATAGGGGAAGGCACAAGAGGATCAGCTAACTTTGATAGAAATAGTCAGCAGAGAAGAGTTGACAAAGTGGAAAATACAGAAACACCAGGGAGAAATGACAGTGCAATGCTGGCATTCTTAGTCTGAGTTTTCAGAAAAAGTGAACTAACATAGAGTGTTGGCAAACTTCTCCACTCCAGTAAGATGTATGTATATTATAGTGTAGTATAATGTAGTATGGACTCAACTCGACTTGACTCTACTCTACTATACTCTACTCTACACACTCTTCTTATATTGCCTTCAAGTGAATGTTGCGACTATATGAACTATAGTTCCTGCAGTTTTATTGGCAAGATTTTTCAAAAGTGGTTTGCCATTGCCTTCTTCTTAGGGCTGAAGAATGTGACTGGCCCATGCTTACCCTACCATGCTCGCCTTTGTGCCTAAAATAGAAGTAGAGCTCACAGTCCCCTAGTTTTATATTTTATAGTTTGATGCCTTAACCCATACACCATGCTGGCTCTGGTTTTATGCAATTAAGCAACAAAATATATTTTGCAGCACAATAATCCTTTCATATGATAGATAGATAGATAGATAGATAGATAGATAGATAGATAGATAGATAGAGTGCTGTGAATGATTTTGAACTGAGAACAGGGTTAATATATTAGAGGCATCAGCCTTATTTGAATGATTTCAAAATTCCCACAAATGAGTTCAATCTTTGCCAAGAATATAGCTCTACTATAAACATTTACTGGTGGGGTGGTCTGCTTGTAATTCAGTGAGAAACAAATTAGAGTTTTGGCAGAAAGATGCCGGCAGAATCCATCTCATAAAGAAATATGTAGCAAATTTATTTTATGGTGCAACAAAAATCCTACCTCTTCACTTTGCTACGTCATTGTTCCCATTGTTGCATCCCCAGATGCTGGGATTCTTCTCTGCTCTACCCACATCAGGAAAAACAAAAAGTTAAGTCCAGCAACATCTAGAAACATGTTTAGAAACTAGTTATATTTATTAAAAGGATCCTAGATCAATTATGGATTGTCTCAAAAAAGTACTTCCCTGATGTCCAGATTGTGCAAGTGGAGGATGCAACAAACTGTTTACACTGCAAGAGGCAGCTGGATAATTAGAAATTCAATGAATTTGGTCCAAGCTGCATGACAATAACTATTTCACTCAATTGGTTGAAAATAGAAATGCTTTAAAAACAATAATGATATGTTTGTTCTCTTGGAAGGTTTGGGGTTCTGCTTCTATAAGGCTATGATTCAAAGTTTCAAACTGTAGAAAACAGTAGGAAAAACAACTTTTATATTAAAACAAGGAAACAGACCCAAATAATGAAATCACCATAGGGATGACTTCTCAGCATGACCCCAGATGTTAAGTATCACCTTAATTTCAGGGAGCTCTGCCTACTACTGTGACCCAAGGCAAGGCTTTATCTAAATGCACAGAATGACTGAACCTGGAATTGAGTGGGAGAGCAAAGAACATCATGAGGGGCAGCCATAGTAATGTGTTTACAGCTTCTGTAAAGCAATATTATTGCCATGCAGCCGTTTAATCCTGACAGCCTGGAATGCTTTAGAAGCATATCTACCTTCAGTGTCTCCCGGAGCCAGCTGATTTCACTCCAGCAACCATGGGGAATACAACACAAGGAATATAACTAATTTTAACACTTTCGTGGGCATCCCCTTCTGAGATAGAAATGTAAGCAGTGTGAACAGTCCCTATTCCTAGACATACTAGGAATACAGGCACAAATAATATATCCTACTTTCATATAAGATGCCGATAGGGGTGTCTCTAAGCCAATGATGGTTTTCCAGAATCAACAACTTCTCACAAGGGATGAGTGAGAGGCAGGTTCAAATGTGGCACTAATGGGCAGAGATCTAAAGACCTGGAGATCAGAAAGTTATCTTCAAGATGCAGATGCCATATTCCCAAGTCTTTTTCCTTCCATTGTTTCCATTCTTACTCATCCCCCTCCAAAGGGGTAACAATTTACTAAACAGGTGGAGCAGGGAGGAAAGTGGGGGAAGCAGTGGTACTATTCCACTGATTTGGTCCAGTTCTGGCATACTGGTAGCAGCAAAGATCAGCAGAGACCAAACCAGTTCTCTGCTGTTAGGCCCACCTGCCTGCCTGGGCTCCCATACTGACCTTTATTCCCTGCTTTTGAAGCGCAGCAGATTGCCACGCCTCAGCTGTTGAAGCTACAGGGAGAGTGCTGGATTGCAGGAGTTGAGTAGGAAAGCCTCTACGCATGCACAAAGTGTGTGCTTGGCACTCATGCGCAAAGCACGCCCACCAAGCCACGCCCACCAAACCGGTGGTAAACTACTTTGAAACCCACCACTGGGGGGAACGTCAATAGCAATAGCACTTAGCACTTAGACTTATATACTGCTTTACAGTGCTTTACAGTCCTCTGTAAGTGGTTTACAGAGTCAGCATATTGCCCCCAACAATCTGGGTCGTCATTTTACCCACCTCGGAAGGATGGAAGGCTGAGTCAACGTGAGTCAAATAACAAGTTGAATGTGAAATAGGATCCTGATGGTTGCACAGACAGAATGATGCAGGTGGTGCTAATTGATTACCAAGATAACCTACAGAATTCTATGGTCAATTGTTACATTGCAAGATCCAATCTGGGATGGTCACCAGGAAATGTCCCGGTGACTGACCTAGATTGGATCTTGCAACATTATCCTGGTACACATAAATTTATCTTCATTGAGTTCTTACCTCTTTGAATTACTTTGGCATTATCTCTCCATGTGATAACACAAAGGTATATACAAAGTACAATTATACAAAGTTGTTTAAAAGCACATACATCTAATAAAGAAATTTAGCTTAAAGTCACTCACAAATAAACAATGCACTTTAATAGTTGTATCAGTATGAGGAAATGCAAAGCAAAGCTAGTTTAAAATCCTTCTAATACCAACCATCATTTTGAATATTTCAAATGTGAAACCGCGTCTCAAGAGGTTTGCTTCCATGTCAAAACAAGGAAGGCATCCAGAAGCAAAGCAGCAATCAATGTGGCTCACAAAGTAGAGATGCTACATGAGCACACAGATGTCCATCACTGCCTATGCCACTGCATTCTGGACTAGCTGAAGCTTTCAAATGGTCTCAAGCCCTATATTGTAGTAGTCAAGACATGAGGGTACTAGGGCATGACTGACTGTCTGAAGGGCTCTCTGTTCTAGGAAACAGTGGCACACCAGATGAAGTGGGGAAATATCTTCCTGGCCAGAGCTACCACCTGCTCCTTGAACAAAAGGTGTGTGTTCAGGAAAGTCCCAAAATTGCACACCATCCTTTACAGGGAAAGTGCAACCCATCCAAAGTCAAAGTTGGAATATCCCCAGATCACATTCAAATTTCCCAAATCATTCTCTTTTTTTACACAAATTTCACAGGGGTGGACTTCAAATTTTTTAGCAAGGGGCTCCCTGCCCTAATGACTGGCTGGGTGGGCATGGCTGGGTAGCATGGCTAAGTAGTCATGTGATTGGGTGGTCATATGACTAGGTGGGTGTACCCAACTCTCCATTGCTTCTTTGTCCTAATTGTTTAAAAAAAGATATATATCAAAAAGTTGTTTATTATTTTGTGCATTTAATACTTAAATAAAAGACTGGGTGAAACCAGGCTTAATATCAGTGACTATGAGAGGGATCTTGGAGTCTGTAGAGTTTCTGGTGAATTACGTAATTCTTATTATTTGGGAATTAATGCCATTGGAGGCTAGTGGCTCTGTTATCTGGTTTTCTCAATGGCTCTCCCTCACAACCACTGAGCTTGCAACACTTCAAGTGTGAAATGCTCTTGGCTGAACACCCAGAAGTTCAATTAAGCTTACTAAGAGCTTTCCCTTGCTGCTTGTCTTTCTGAGGTTATTGGGGGCTCTCCGAACCCTGCAGAGTCTTAGCTTGGGGTTCTTCTGAGCCCCTGTGAGCCCCAGCAGCCTATCCCTGAAATTTCCCCATGTCATTTTATATGTATAGTTTAAAGCATTTTTTATATCTACTATATCATTTTAAAAACAAAGCATAATAGTTTGTGTTCAGAAACATTCACTGACTTCCAGATGCATGTGGGGAACAGAAGCTTCCATTCTCCCCATTTCAATTTGTATTCATGGCCTGCTGAAAGTATGAAATCTAAATGTCTCTTCAATGCCCAAGGTGCAGCATTACTGCACAGCAGTGCTACTTTGGGAACATCAGAGAAGGATAAAACATTTTACTCTATCTCTTGATGCAGTCACTGCAAGCATTTTGAGCACCAAAGTATAATGGGGAAAAGATCTTTCTGAAAACTAAGCCAGTAAAGAACAAGCAGCATCACTGGATTAGGCTATGGGATGAAAAGATTTGAGAGCAATTGAGGAAAATACTTCTCTTTTCATTCTACTCCATGTACCAAATAGAAAGGAATCTTCATTAAGCACACCAGGTAAGGATTAAACAAGCTTTCCTGGCCTGATGCCTTCCAGAGGTCTAAGGAGTAGAAATCTCCATTCAAGCAGGGGCAAGTCCTGCTAACTGGATGTTCTAAGAGTCAGAATTCTGACATATTTGAAAGAGTATCAGTCTGGAGAAGGTTGCTATAAATGAAAAGACTACTAATAAAAATAACAGGTTAAGAAGGTTGATGGCTATCCATAGCCAAAAATATGTAGGTGAAGGGCATTGCTCAACCTAGATTATTTCATTACTACACAACTAAAACTCTTGTATTTTTAAGTGGGAGAAATGATGGACCGTAGGGGAACATTTTGTCAACAAAGTTACTAAAATGGGTTAACTTACAGTATGCTGCAACCCTTTACCCCCGAGGGAAGGAAATTTGGGGAAGTTGTGGTACTTCAGGGCCACTGCCCCTTCAGCACCACCAGTGTGTTGCTGTAGTCATGTGATTCTCATTTTTAACATTGCCTGAGAACTTCCTGGGAATTCTTGCCTAATCCCTTGCTCTCTCTTCCATCCAGCAACAGTCACTTGCCTGACTGCAGGGAGGAAGCTTCCCACAAGGAAATTAAATGGAGAAACCAACAGCAAGTTGGAAGTCACACTCCCATTGATAATTTTGCCTGCCCAAAGTCATTCTGTTTCTCTGTCTAGCAAAGGAAATGTCTGTGAAATGATGATTCAACAGGACACAGATTGTCTACTATTACATCTAGTACCCAATGGGATGTAGGTTGTCTAGAAGGAGACCAGATTTGAGGGACTACTATATTCATTTTCTAAGACTGAGCCTTTAACTCTGGAATATAATATTCTCTCTCTCTCTCTCTCTCTCTCTCTCTCTCTCTCTCTCTCTCTCTCTCTCCACACACACACACACACACACACACACAATGTGATTCATTACCCCTGCAGTGTCTTCCATTCTGCTGCTTTCAAGGTCTCAGTAGACTATTATAGTAAAAGGCACCCCTACACACAGCAATTTTTCTCTCACAGCATGGAGACTGTGGTTTGAAATAAGGAAGTTATATTCATAGGCAATAAGGTTACAGGTGAAGGAGGGAGGATAAAACGCCCAATAGTATCTGTTTCATCAACCTTTTTCTTCCACACATGTCCTTTTGATATAGATCTGAAGGGAGGCATCTTTTTCATTTTAAAATAATTCCTATCCCCATAGAAAGAAAAGCAGCAGACATAAAAAAAAATGTATCTGTCATTAAAAGAAATATTTCAATGAGACAAAATTGTGCAAATTTTAAAAGAGATCATTGTTTTTTGGCTATCCCTGATAATGTTCATTCCTGTCTCCTTTTGGAATGAAAGAACTTGCTGCATGTATTATATCCACCAAGGTTTTATGGCTCAGGTCCAAGAATCCCTGAATGTAGTTGTGTTCTATGCCAAGCAATTGTCACATTAGGGGCAGGTGAATGCTTGTGATTCTGATTTAATGGATGAATACATGTATGGATGTTCTGTGCAACTGCCTTCTTTCCGACCACCATTAAAATATTGTAAACTCTGTAATAGAAAGGCTCTCAATAAATATGAATTTCATTCTTTCTTTTCTTGTTATACAACTTAATAATTATGAAAAAATAGAAGAATATCCACTGTGACCGAGAAAAGTCAGATCCATAACCATTTCCCCCCATTTAGGGAAGTCATTCCACGTTTTTTCTCCTTCTCCATAGTTTTCTGCAGATTCTCCTGACTATTTTTCATCAACCTGTGATTTCTTAGCATTTTTAGCCCCCATTAGGGTCTTCTGTGAGTAGCGATAGGTAGGTGGGGGTAATGTTGCTTCTGAACATCGAAGAGTTCCTGCAGATATTGCTGACGTGTTTTCCCCTTTTGTTTTTGTGGCCCATTTTTGCTTAAATTGCCACTGACATTCATCACCTAAGTTTGCTGCTTATTATCTTGGAATCTTCTTTTACAGTGATTCTCTTCAACTGATACTCAACCCAAGTCTTCTTTTATGTATTCATTTGTTTGAAATAATATTCAAGATTGCTGTCCGGAAGGTCTTGGGTGGGTTACAATTCATGCCCACAACGAGTTATAAATGTAAAACCAAGTAAAAGTATTAATAAAATCAGTAATAAAAAGGTAAAAATTCAATATACTGTTTAAAAGACATAACAGGGAGACACAATAATTGTGTCAAAAATAGTCAGGCTATGGGTGATACATCTAAAATGCAAGAGGAAAAGGCTGGTTTTCTCCTGGTGTGAAAGCCAGAAAACGTTCTATCTGGGCCTCTAGGGGAAAGGCCTTCCAAAGTCAGGTAGCCACAACAGATAAATCTTTGTTCTGTACTCCTATACTGCATATCTTTCTTAGCTGGGACATATGGAGGATTGCACAGGCATCACAAATCTTAACTTTCAAACAGATACATATTGGGATAGAACTTGTATCAGAATCTTAACTTCTTTGATAAATCCATGAAGCCCAACAGAGGTGGTATTCAGCAGGTTCTGACCAGCTCTGGAGAATCGGTAGCGGAAATTTTGAGTAGTTCGGAGAACCGGCAAATACCACCTCTGACTGGAGATTTTATAGTATCCTTCCCCTGCCACGCCCACCAAGCCATGCCCACAGAACCAGTAGTAAAAAAAAAATCGAATCCCACCACTGAAGCCCAACCAATAACACAACTTCCTGGAAGCTTCTACGTTGACTTTGCTAGTTGGAAGCCAATTGTGAAGGCTGTAAATAGTGAACACATGTCCATGGGATATTGTGATGTCATAAATGTGAGCCAGTCACTGAGCAAGTGACTGATCATGTGATTGAAAGGAGGCTGCAACGTCTGGCACTTTGAGGGCTAGACATAAGTACCATTCATTCAACACTATTGTAAGTTTAAATTATTGCTGTAGTGATTGCTAAGACCTCACCTGTAATTCAGGCTCTAAAGATAAAAGCCCTAGTAAGCAATGGCTAGAATAAAAATGAGAAAAACTCAGAATGCATAATTGAGCATACACAGCAATGAGGCTAGTCGAGAAACTTTTCTTCTCTGCCTCCATTGCATCTTCTTAGTGTCACTTAGCAGAGGGTTATTGTTGTTTTTTTCTGAGATGAGGAAACCGTTGCAATCTGGTGCAAAGAAACTGGTGTCTATAACCTTGGCACCATGCTATGAGAAATTTACAAGTCATTTTGAATTTAAAGTTGCTTGCCACAACTTGGATTCCACAGTTAATGCAATTCCAGAATGCAAGGGTCAAGAGCAACATCTTGACTTGCTTTATTAGATTTTTAAGTTGTTGAGACCTGTGGAAATAGATCCTTCTTGGCTTATGAAATTTAATAGAGAGAGGCTCATATTGGCATCGTTTTGGTACCAAGTGAATATATTTCTATTTTTCCATGCATTTTAATTGTCTTTTAATTGCATTTTTATTAATATTACTTTTGATTTTTATGGCCCCCCTTGGTAGTGCCTAACTTGTATGGTGCTTTCAATTAGCATTATAATTGATTTTATTGTATAAATCTTGAATCAAATTACATCTTTTAGTGTGTTTTATGATAAACCATCCAGAGGGCTGTCACTATTGGTGGTTTAAAAATTTAAATCAATAAATAAAATATGCAACTTCTGGATCATCTTCAAGGACAGATTCACTTATAGCACATTTCAGGACTTGAGACAGGAACTTACCTGAACATGAGATACTGCAGCTAGTCTAGGAAAGATTCCAGGCGTGAGACCAAGCAAAGTTGATTGAAGGCTGTTCAAGGCACCAGGGCTCTGAGCTCAGGTAAGTGGAGTCAGGTAAATTCAGGACTACAGCCAGACTTGTATATCTGCTTCTTCAGGGAAAATGAAGGAAGGAGATGGGTGGGCTAGAAGCATTAAATAAGTAAGTAAGTAAGTAAGTGCCCCAATTGATATATGGGATGGGAAAGAGGGTAAATCATAAATTGTGCATCATGATGCTGAGATATAATGCTCATACCTTCTTTACTTACATCAGAAAGTCATATGCATTGCTCATGTCATGATGTGCTCATGTCATGATGTGATCATTTTGGCAAAACTCCAGTGGTTACAGATATCCATTACTCTTGTCCAGTATTGTTAAGGGATACAACTCCCATAATGGCTAATTTTGAATGTTTTTTTTTAAATGGCAGACACAAACAAAGCAACTCCATCTTGAAAATTTAGATCACATATTACAAAGACACTTGAATATCATAAGCACTAAATTAGATAATGGAATAGTCCTTAAAAGCAGCACACCTGAAACACCAACACCTAATTTACAAAAGCAGTAGAAATTTCTCAAGGGGATTGAGATCATGTAATGGTTATAATGTCAGTAATTCATTTTTATTGGTCCTTGAATATTGCAAAGCAACCTAAAACTATTGTACAGATTATTCTGTTTATTTTATTTGTCTTATCATATGGCAAGAGAACTATAAAAGAAGTTTCTTTAAATACATTGATATTTGCTTTCTGAGCTTTCATATCCCTAGATAGTGCCTCAGGCACAAATCTGGGGCAAAATGTTCGCAACTATCATACTGTAGAAAATCACAAAAGAGAAATGAATGATCACAGCTTTTCCAGGCCTTATGTTATTGAAAATATATGCTTAGCATTCTGCCAATTAAAATTCCCTTCAAAGCAAACAAATGAGTGGTGATTTGAAAAACTTGTGAAGTTCTTGCTTTGGGATGAGTCCCAATGAGGGTAACACTGTGGTTTAGTGATGAATGAGTTATTTCAGGATTATAGTTTCCAATGACTAAAAACATTTTCAGGCCTCAGTTCTATGCATATTTTGCCAAGATACGTGGCTTACAGAATGGAACTGCTTAGACCTAGGCTACATTAGAATCAGCAAAGCAAATGGCTAAGGCTTTTCAAAAGGATCTCGTATTATTTGCAACAAGGCTTTTCTACAGGAACTGGTTTAAGATATCCCTTTCTGGATTTCAACCTTTTCCTTTTCCTCTGTTCTGTTCATGATTATAGCTAGATGTTCTTTCTGTACAAAATTTATCACAGCCCTTGATTGGTGGATCACTTTTCTTTTGTAGTCATTCAAGGAAGGAAGGAAGGAAGGAAGGAAGGGAAGGAAGGATTATTAAGCCTCATCAAGATATCATTAGGCCTAATATCATTTTACCACAATCCTGAAGAGAATATGCTGATTATATCTCATCACAATCTATATCAGGAATGACTTTTTCATTAAACCCATGCCATGTGACTATAAAATAAAAATAAAATAATTAAAGTTTTTAACATGTTTCCGTTCTGCATGTATGTTTTAAGATACTCAAGCCTTATAGATCAATGGTGGCTAACCTTTTTGGGCTCCTGTGCTGATAATTGTGCTCACACTCACGTTCCAGCACCCAGAAGGCAATGTGCTGGATCCCCTCCATGCCTCCTGTGCATGCACGTATGACCCCCCCCCCACGCCACATGATTCTGCACATGTGTGAATGACCCCCCCTGTGTACGCCCTGCATCTCTGTGCATGCACACACATCTCATGTGTGTCCCTGCCACCTGTGCATGCACGCCAGATAGCCAACAATCAGCTGGCGGGCGGGCAGCGTGTGCCTATGCAGAGTAGACCTGCTCTGGGTGAGGGCTCATGTGCCAGCAGTAATGGCTCTGCATGCCACTTCTGGCACATATGCCATAGGTTCGCCATCATGGTTATATTTTAACTAATTCTACAGTTTACAGTGATTTTTGTCAAGTACAGGTAGTCCCTAACTTACAACCCTTTGTTTAGTGACTGTTTGAAGTCATCAGTGGAAAAAAAAGTGAGTTATGACCATTTTTCATACAACTATTGCAGCATCCACATGGTCATGTGATCGAAATTTGGATTCCTTGGCAACTTTCTCATAAATATGATGGCTGCAGTATCCCAGAGTCATGTAATCACCTTTTATAATCTTCTGCCAAGCAAAGTCAATGGGGAAACTAGATTTACTTAAAAAACGTGTTAAACTTAGCAACTGCAGTGATTCACTTAACAATTGATTGGCAGGAAAGGTTGTAAAATGGTGCAAAACTCATTTAACATCCGTCTTTCCTCAGGAACATAAATTTGGGGCTGAGCTATGGTTGTGAGTTAAGGACTATTTGTATGTCAGTTATATGTGAAATTTTGCTCAGTTTTGTTAAGCACAATGAGAAAGTTCTACTCTATTTGTTAATTTATATATGGGATTTCTTCACTGGTTTTCAAAGTTATGTGCCCCAAATGTCAACATGGAAAGGTTCTGTTTTAAAATATATTTAACAAGAATGGATTTTGTCTCTGTTTTTGATTTTTTCTTTTTACAGTGGTATTTAGTCCTCTATTCAGTTTGATCGTAGAAGCGCCGTGTGCATAACCCTCAAATATTCTAAACCTTAGGAAATTATTCTTCATCTACATTTATACCTAAAGCTTGTATATCCTTCTATTCAAAGCAGCTAGGATCTGTCAGCTGCATATTCTTTTAGTAAATTAGTGCCCTGATTTATTAAACAGCATCTTAAAAGTTGGGTTGATGTAATACTTTCTTTATATTTGTCACCTTTTCAAATAATGGGCAACACTTTCTTCCAAGAGGAAGAATGAGCAAATGGAATGTTCTCCAGTCTGTTGCTCATAGTACACAGAAAATGTCATTATTTGCATTACTCAGCCTATAATTGGTTTCACCTGACTCTTTTGAAATGCTATCAGAGTGGCAATAATCCAAGTTGAATGTAGTATGTAAATTAATTAAGGGACCTTTGTTATTATATATTGTAACTGACTACATCAGAGCTCTTGCCTCCCTCAGGCATAGCAGTAGAGAAACAGCTGGTCATCTTTTCACCTTAAGAAGGAAAGTGGTGTTTGATAATGAAATCTTGATCACCTACCATCTGCCTGCTAATGTTCAAGCAGACCTGGTATAATTCGTCAATCTGCTCTATTCTAAGAGGAAAAAGGAAAGTTGGGCATCTAGTTTTATTAATATTTACTCAGAAAGATGATCCATGATGTTCAATGGAGTTGCACTCTAGTTAGCACACAAGCAAAGTCATCAATAGCAATCCTATAGATGTTTACAGAAGTAAAACCCCTTGAATTATTGAGACATACATCCAAGAGTGTTTCATCCCATCTGAACTCTGTGTAGAGTTAACTTTATTGAAATGTATTGTTTTAAGGCATAGAAAATACAGTGAAACTTCATTCTGCTTGAGTGTTTGTGAGAAGGGGGCACCCATTATTTTGGAACTTCGGTTCAACCAAAAAGTACATAAATTTGCACTGTTTGCATAATATAACTGCACAAATCACATCATTTGCATCAATTTACATAAGGTGCCTAAATGGAAGCCTTATGCAAATGCAAATTATGCAATTCACCTTTACTTCTTTAATTATAAAATTTGTCTGGCTGCCCATTTTAAATACATAATTCTGGTGGCTAACAAACCAGGTCACAAGACAAACAATACAGAACTACCAAAAAACAAATACAGTTAAAATAATCAAACAAGAACCAAGCCATCGCATAGCCTACTTACAATACAAATACACATATATTGGATTCTTCTAAAATGCTGGTTGTGTTGTATGGGAGAAAAGTCTTTATAGCCTTCTGGAATGACAAGGGGGTCTGGACCCCTTAAGTCTCAGAAAAAGAAAAGGATGTTTTATAGGGAAGGTGCCACAATAGAGAAGGCATGCCTCCTCAGTCCCATAAGATGATACTGTTTGAAAGAGGGACCTACAGCAGGCTCACATTGTTGGATGTGGCAAGAAAGGCAGAGACTCTCAAGGTAAATAACTTGGCTATGTGCCATGCCCAGCTCCTTGAATTCTCCCTGGAATCATAATGGAAGCCAGTGCAGCTCATGGAGAAGTGACCTCATGCAGGTACATTTTGATTCATTAAAAACTTCACACAATACTGAATCCTGGATCAATGGAAGCTTCTGAGTATTCTTCAAAGCTAATCCCATATATAGTGCATGGCAATAATGTAGTCAGGAAGTGACTAAAGTGTAATTCATGTCATTTCAACAATGACATTACACTATAAAAATTCTGCAAATGCAATCTTTTATGGAATTAGGGCACATTTATAATAAGCTTGCACCCCTATGTGATCTTATATGAATATATGCAGTTCCCCAAACAGCTGAAATCTTATTCAGAAGATTTTACAATGGTGTTCATGCCTGAAATAATATAATATCCTACACAACAACTCTAAACCATGCAAAAGATTTCAGCCAATTTTTAATATAGAGTATAATACTTACTTTTTTGATATGTAGGTTCTGTAGATACCATCTAGAATAGCCATCTATATTGCTGAGAATATACAATCTTGGTCTAATTTTACCATTATTTTAAATGTTATTGATAAGTTATTTATTTCCAGACAACATATTTGGGTTTCTGGTGTGAAAGAATAAAACAAAAAATTAGTTCTGGTGTGAAAGAATAAAACAAAAAATTATATTACAGAATGATTGCAGAGAAAATGGAGTAATGTTTTCTTTTTTGTTGAATTGTAGTCTGAATAGTGTAGAATAGTATATTGTGTATAATACAGTAGTAGACATTTAGAGTTATTTGTTGGAATTGATCTGTGAAACAGTTACTACTGCATGAAGTAAGAATTGATCTCTGTTCTAATTGTTATAGTTCTTTTTACTGTAGATTGTAACTCTGGAATTTAATGCAGCTTTTATATATTTTTTAATGTTTTAGTGATCTTGCTTTGCTGTAACTCTATTACTGCAATATGGAACCTCCATATTTCAGTTTAACAGGCAGCTAACTCATTGTATTTATGATACAATGAGAAATGATACAAAGTACATCAAACCATCTAACATGATAGAGAGATAAACAGATGCTTTATTTTGGCCATTGACCAGTAAAAGTACATTCAATAAAATGAATGACCCAAAACTATCCCCTAACAACCAGAACTATTGGCAACCACTTGTGGGCAAAGCTTACACATAATGTAGCAAAATTCTGCCACTTTTAGAGAAATATATTTATTTTAATCATTTAACAGAAAGTGAAAATAAGAATTTCCGGAGTGCCCTGGAAATTTCACCTAACCTGTTCATTAGGGATGGCAACCTTTTTGCACTGAGGAAGAAGTATGCTTTTCTTTAAAGAGATCACTTTTAGGGGGAAGAGCAGTGGGGGATAATAACAAAATAGAGCTACTTGAGCTTTAAATAATAGTTGTGAGGATGAACTTTACCTTAAAGAACTTCATTAAAGGTGCTTCCCATCCTTATCTTAGGCCTTAGTTTGTTCTTTTTCTAGTTGAAAAATTACCTCACTGAAAAAGGTCAAGTGGCCATCAAATGCCAGCAGTTTGTTCCTTAGAAACTCCAGAGGTTCCAAAAGCACAGACTGTGGAGCCCCTACCTCAGCTGTGACTTTTCACCTTCAGTGTAGCTTTTTCTCTGTTCTGAGGACCAAATGCATTACAGCTGAAAGTGTGGATGTTGTTGTTTTTTCTTCCTTTTTCCATATTTCTAGGGCAGAAAACAAAATTGCAGCTCTTGAGTCACAAAGCAAATTCTTCAACCAGGGCTCCTTCCAGGCAGTTGAGGAAAGGAAAATGGAGAGTGACTAGGACACCCCAAACACTCCACCCCATCTAAAGTGATTTCTTCTTCATCATCATCATCTTCTTTTAATGACACCATAATCCCTTGTAGGGTGGAGACTGGGCAACTGAATGGAACTAGCAGAGTGTTTAATGGTTTAAAGTGATTTCCTCTTGTAATGGGTTAAGTCAGGACTGTCAAACTTGCGGCCTGTGGGCCGGGTGTGTCACATGCTGGCCACAACCACTCCTGGTTTAGCAAAGGGGAAAAAAATATCATGTGATACCACCATGATGATATGAGTTTGATACCCCTGGATTAAGTGAAAGAGCACTTGACAAAATATTTTTTAAAAGAATAAAGGGTTTAATCACTCACCCTTACAGGGCAAGAGAGAGGGAAGCATTTCCCCCAAGATTGCAGTGTCATAAATATCTCAACTCCCCTGTCATCGGGAATGGGAAACACCAGTCTTTACTGAGATGAACTTCCAACACATTTAAGAAAAGGTCTGGTCTCAAGCAGGATCAGACCAAAGAGAATCTGTTCATATGTCAAAGGTAACAAATCTGCAATTTTTCTCTTTAGAGATTGCAGGAATCCTTCAGAATTCTTTCTGTTTTTTTTTCCCCCTCAAGGCTAGGAGAACTGTTAAAACGCCTAATCAAATCTTCCACTCCCGTAATAGAGCTCAAGCTTCTCTACTTTGGCAGGGCTTGATTAATCCATTCCATAACGGTAAAAACAATGGACCTTGAATTAAGTGTATGACACATAAATTTTGCACCATATTGGTATGAGGAGTATTAATGCATCATTAATACCTTGGCGGATCAGATAGCAGCCATTTTGCTGATGAGTTAATGTAGCTCCAAGCATGATACCACATCTACTTTTGGAAATGCTGTCTGTGGCATTCCTGCCCAAATGGTTGTAAAATGAGAAGGAAGGAAGGAAGGAAGGAAGGAAGGAAGGAAGGAAGGAAGGACCCAGAATTTGCTCATGTGCATTCAGATAACAGATCTATTTCTTTCTGCTCCCTATTCAGTGTCTCCATAATTTGCAGGCCTAAAAGTGGGATTTTTATGTGCAAAGTGAAACAGCTCAAAAGATTTGAGGAAGGGCTGTCGAGAATACATAACACAGTAGTTGTAGGAAAAGGTACATATCCATTTCACCCCTTCTTCATGAACCATCTATGCTTTTGGAAAGGAAGAAACATTTAACCCTTAAATGGCCATCACATTTATCCATTTTCCTGAAATGTGGCAAAACGATAGTGGCAGAACAGAAAAACAACCAGCATTGATTTGAAGGAACACTTTTAAAAAGCTGCAATAATGTACAATTCACCAGCTGTAGTATTTGACACTGGCTTTATATTACTGGTTTTTGTCATTAAAATTCAACCTTAGGAGATTCATCTTTTTTATATGTGGAATTTGAAATGTTTTACTTGCAGGGGGAAAAAACTTATTATCAAACTTAAGGAATGCAAAAATTAATGGAATGATATTCCTGAAGATATACAAGGAGACTATGGTAGGGCAATCTGTGGGAAAAAGAAAAGAATCATCAATTCAACCATCTATCATCACCCAGTCATTTGTCTATCTTGATATAATGATTATGTCTCAGGAACATGTTACTTAAAGTATCATTGCTGGGGAAGCCTCAACAGCATTGTTGAGAGAAAAGGAATGGACCATTTATTTAATTAATTAAACAGCACAAAAAACTCATGAATGGAACATAAAGAATTTTAAAAAATCAAGAATATTCAATAACCAAAGCAGCATAATGATGGCAAAGAGTAGGGCTTCTACTGAAGTATGAAAAATAGTTATATCCAAGATTTTTTCTCCTGATACCTGAATGATGACTGAATTCCAATGAAATTCACCTTTGTAAGGTATAAATTAATGCTAGATGTTGCAGCAAGCCAAGGGAGATGACAGCTGCTCTTTTATGCCTTACCTATGCTCGTCGCAAAAATATCTGGCAAATCAATATGGTTGGGTTATTGGAACAACTGAGTCTGATCCAGCTAGTCTCTTCCTTTATTTTATGTGACACACATCATACTTAGCAGAATGTAACAGCTTCAGCAAGATTATAGGCTATACTGGTAGTTTCACTGTATTTTTTTTTAAATATAGCCAGTAGCTATGCCATTTCTGTACTTTATTGTGAAATAATGAATAACTCAAAATCACCTACAGTATTTGGAATTGAGGAGTAACTTCCTAACAGTAAGAATTAAGGAGAAGCTTCCTCACAGGGAGAACAATCAACCAGTGGAACAGTTTGCCTACAGAGGTTGTGTGTGCTTCATCATTGGAGGTTTTTAAGAAGGGGCTGATAGTCACTTGTCAAAAATGATATAGATCCTCCTGATTGAGCAGGGGATTGGAATTAGAAAACCTCCAAGATCCATTCCAGCTCTGTTCTGATTGAAGTACTTATCTTTATAGAAAAATGAGATTTGGAATGCAGGTCTTAAATACGGATGTGTAGACCCTTCTTGTCTCCCCCAGAATCTGGCACATTTCCTGGCACAAACAGCTTTTTAGAAAAGCTGAGAAGATCCTGATATGCCCTCAGGTGTTGTCAGTGCTTTGAGGTAGTCCGGATAAGAAGCACAAGCCATAAATATTAACACTACCTTTGCTGTAAGGTTACAGTAAAAGAATCTTGCATGTCTGAAAATATTTCTCCCCTCCTTTCCATTTACACACCAGAAAACTAGAGAGGTCCCCTCTGAAATACTTCCCACATCCCTTCTGCAATCTTTATCCCAAAGCATTTTCTCTTTTCTGTCACTTCTTCCTGGACTGCCACTGTGACATGATGTCATGGTTATTCCAGAAAGCACAAGAAAGTATTTCTTACAATGGACTCTTGGGAATCTTGTATACAGTATATTTTTTTAAAAAGTCCAGTCTTCCAATTATTTTAAAAATATGTATTCTTTGATGGAATAATAAATGGTTGTGGCTAGCATTCAATTTTTATAGATTGTTCTGAGGCATCCATAACATTAATCTGGATTTAGATTTAGGGATGGGGAGATGGAGTAATCACAAATTGAGTTTTTGACTATACAACAGCATGGCTGGGAAACTTATTTACAGTTGGGAGTTTTCATTTTATTTACTTTACTATCTCAGGAACAGGAGTTGGGTGGTGACATGTAAGGAAATAGATATTTTAATATTTGTGGGGGAGGGGTTGAACTTTCCTTCTCAGTGCATTTTCATTTAAAAAATATCCAGGAGTTTAATGTTTTACTATGAAAATTCAATGCTACAATCAGGCATATAGGGGTGGGGGATGACAAAGAATTGCAAAATGGGGGTGATGAACTGCACAGTAAGATGCTCAGCCTTATGCCACATTAAACTAGCTCCTGCTCTAAAATAAACGATGAAGACAGAATTCCGTTCCTGAAAAACACTCTATTGAACTATGTAGACAGGCAGAAAACTGCATTACACATTTTATTGACCGCATAGCTTTACCATTCTATTAAAGTCGAGACTACATCATACTTTAAATATACTAGTATAGTACCAAAAAATATTGCTGCTCTCGTGCTCTTCTTATAGGTTTTTCAGAGCCATATGATTGACCACAGGAGGAACCTTCCATAAAAGTGTACCCCCGAAAACAGTGCTGGATGAGATCAGGAATAAGTCTAGTACAGCTTCCTATTTCATCCTGTGGCTCCCCCTCCATCCATCAAAGTGCACCTATAAAAACAATGCTGGATGAGATCAGGTGCAGGTCTAGTCCAGCTTCATATTTTAGCATTGGTTGAGCAAAGGAAGAAATTTCTGCTGCTGCTAATTCAAGGAAAAAAATCTTTCCCATATCCTGATTACAGTTCAGAGACAGGCTTTTTGGATAGCAGTCTCCACGTTCTGGAACTTCCTCTTTGCAGAGATTTGGTCAGCTCCATCCCTCTGGGTTTTAGGGAAGCTGTCAAGATCTAACACAGAAGAGTATGCTATAAATGAAAAATGGGTTTGCAAATACATGACTGTTGTATTTTCTCATTAGCTGCCTAGATTCTTCATTAGGCAGCATACCAATGAGGTAAATAAAACAGAACCGTTTTCCTAATTCTCTATGGCCCCAAACTCTCAGGTAATTTATGTGAGCTATGCAGCTGGTATTTATATACATTCCCTCTTCTTCATTTGGAGGGATTTCCTTCAAAAAATAGCAAGCCAGTGGGTTGAAGTTGACTGAAAATGGCAGCAAAGCAGGGGAGGGATTCTACTGGTTTTGACAGGTTCTATAGAACCGGTTGTTACAATTCTGCACAATTTGGAGAACCAGCAAATCGTGCCCTGGCTGGCCCTGCCCCCTCTCCACCTGCCCCTCCTTTCCCCGCCCAGTCAGTCCTTATCACACATGTGTGACATCGTGCGCATGCCCGACATCGCTGACTGCATTTTCCCCCACCCAGTGACTCGTTTTCCCCCTCCTGATCATCAGCTGTTCTGACGATCAGCTGTGCCATGATCCCCCTCTCTGCCTTACTGCTTCACCCGGGAGGCTTCCCTGAGGCCTCAGGGAAGCCTCCTGCACCCCTCCATGCTTCGTTTTTTGCCTTTCTGGGCCTCAGGGATGCCTTCTGGAAGCAAAAACACCCCCAGGAGGCTTCCCTGAGGCCCAGGAGGCCCAAAAATGGAGCACGGGGGATGCTGGAAAAAAAAAAGCCACACCCACCCAGTCTTTATGACCATGTCCACCTAGCCACACCCACAGATCCGGTTGTTACAAAAATTGAATCCCACCTCTGCAGCAAAGCCTATTCCTTCCTCATTTTGGTTCTACCAGAAGAAACCTATCCCACAAAGAATATATTGAGGGGCAAGTAGGACTCACTTGTCCAGAAAGGTTGTTAGAAAGTCATTCTGAGCCTTTTCCCCTCTCTTTTCATTTTTCACTCTGGAAAAGCACAGGCTAAATTAAAGTAAGGCTACAGAATTAAGGTAGATGGCTAAGGTAGATGGCTAAGAATCTCAGACAGATTCTTATCAGTATGAGCTATTTTTCTTTTCCCCCAAAAGCTTAGACAGCACAGATAGAGAATGGAATGATCCATTAAGTAAATAACTAAAACATGAGTACAATATAAATAGTCTGTCTTCTGCTGTTGACATCTGTCATTTGTGTGTGCGTGTGTGTGTGTGTGTGTGTGTGTGTGTGTGCATATGTTGAGAAAGCAGCATAATTTATTTCCACAGCTATGTCAACCTTATGAAGTAGAAACAGTCTAGATGGGAATAAATCCTCCATTCTATTACATGCACATACACAAGAATGAGAATATAGAGATGCAAACTCTTCACTTTCCTTTATCATTTGATCAAGTTTCTCAATCAAAACTGTAAGGCTGCATTTTCACTATCATTAAGCTGTTTCTTCAGGCACATCAAATGGACTTCAAAGAAATCTGTCTCTCCCACACTAATGTAAGTGGGCAGGACTGCCTTAGTTATAAACAGACAGAAAGAGAGAAGAAACAGTTTCACATTTAGACTATTTTAAAAAAACTGGCTCATATTAAAGGAAAATATAAATTTGGCATTTTAGAAACAATTCATGGTCAATTTACTCCAAATTGATTGGGAGGAATAGAAATGCTTATTGAAAATCAGTCTGTCATCTCTAGTTGTGCTTTTTCTTTGAAACCTAACAGTAAGTACAGTAAGTACTGAGTAGCAGTAAGTATTGAGGACCAAATCAGTTCTGTGTAAGGTAGCAGGAAGTTAATATGGGGCTGTCATTAAAAAAATAATGTTAATTTTAAGATTCCTAGGCATGGAACTGTTTTCTGTGATAAATTACAATTGTGATATTTAGTAGTAAAGCTAGAGATATGATAATGTTGCTGTTTGGCGTGGATGCATGCCATTTAACTGTACTGAATGCATGGAGTCAGCTTTGCAGAGAAATACTTCCAGATATTGTGGCTGCTCACACAGTCAGCCAGATGTTTAGACTGAATTTATAATTTATATATATTTATACATTTATATCCACCTATTCATTTATATCCACCTATTGAGCCCTTCCTAAGGACCTGGGACCATGTTGTCGTTTGATGGCATTAAAGGTATTGTCACAGGAGTAAGCCGTTCCAAGTAAAATGGCCTTTTACAATTGACTGCTGCTATGAATACTTTTAATACCAACAGTCAATTGTAAAAGTCAGCTTTATAATACTTGGAACAGCTTAGCTCTTAATGGGATGAACCCCAGTTCCTTGCTCCAGCTCCTACCCACCTAGCAATTTGAAAGCATGCAAATGCAAGTAGATTAATAGGTACCACTTCAGTGGGAAGGTAACAGCCTCCCATTCACTTTTGGTGTATAGCCATGCTGGCCACATGAGTATGGAAATTGTCTTCAGACAATTTGGCTCCTTCAGCCAAGAAGCGGAGATGAGCATCATGCTCTAGAGCAGGGGTGGGATTCAAATTTTTAACAACTCTGGGCATGGCTTAATTGATGGGTGTGGTTTGGTGGTCATGTGACTGGGTGGGCGTGGCCAACTCAGCATCACCTCATGTCAAGGGGCGCTTGTCCTCACCAGGCCTCTCATGACAGTGGGGATGCTGCAACAGTCATAAGTGTTAAAATGATCATAAGTCACTTTTTTCAATGCCATTGTAACTTTGAATGGTCACTAAATAAACTGTTGTAAGTCAAGGATTACCTGCACAAAAATACAAAAATCTTCTTTGCTTGCAAAATGCTGCTCTAAATAGCAATCATTAGATTAAAAATACCTGCAAGCCGGAGTTACAAATCAGGCAGGGTGCCAGAGCACCTTGAGGAATGAAAATAGTTAAAATGCAGTGATAACTATCAAGCAGCCATTTCTTGCTCATAAAGTGAAACCCTTTAGCAGAGAGGTCATTTAAACTCTCCAGAAAGAGCACACCCAGGAAAAGCAACCCTTAGATCCATCTGCGCCACTTAAAGATACCAGCTGATCTCACTCATCTCACAAGATATCCTAAGGAAATCATCCAGACTTAAGCAAAGGACACATGACCCCCAGAAAGGCAGTAACAAAAATCAGTGCCAAGCTTACATCCTGCCTCTTGGAAGTATACCCCAAAAGGACAGTGCCAGATACTATTAAAGCAGTAAAGGAAGACCCTCCCCCTCCCCAGATAGAAAAAGAAACTAGGAGGCAGGAAAAAATTCAAACACAATACAAATAATTAAATCACAATAGTAGCTGTTGCTTGTTAAACCAATTACCAGAACAAATAGACACAGGAACTAGCCAGATTTCTCAACCCAGTTTCTTTTCAGGAACAGAGATTATTATTTTTTCCTTCCAAACAAAGCTGAATAGGAAAAATTATCGCATCAATAAACACAGGATTAAATGTCACCAAGGACAGAATTAAACTTCACCAAAAACCAGCTTTAGACCAAAACTCAGAAAGGGTATGTAAACTCATGTTTGAATGTCCCTCTTTCTAGTTAGCCAAGAAGCCTTGCTGAATGTCAGTCATCTTGGTTCCTTGTCATTAAAAAGCTTCTTTCCCAACTCTGCTTCATTATTCAATTATTTCTTCAAAGTGCTGATCATTGCATGCCGGCTGGAAGGGGAGTATTTCCTCCCAAAGCAGTGTAAAAAGCTTAAAACAACTCTTCCCTTTTAAGAAAGTATCAGGAAAGGGGGGGAAAAAACTTTCTTCGGAAACAATAAGTCTAGGCATACTGCCAAGAATGTAATAAGGGTGGGAAAAAAACAAAAGGAGATTTCTTCTAACTACCGGTTCTCCGAACTGCTTAGAAAGTTAACAAGGGGTTCTACAGAGCTGGTCAGAACCAGTAGAATCCCACCCCTGCCCTAGAGTCAGACATGACTGACAGGGAATCTTTTATCTTTATTATTGATATTATTGTTGTTGTTATTATTATTACATAAACATTATTTGTCTTCCTGCTTATGTACAGCCAATTACACTATGGAACCGCAGTATGAACACAGGAGCATTTTCCTAATCAGAGAGCTTAGCATTATGAGCCTGATGCCTGGCTTGCCAATAGCTATGACAATTAATTAGTTCTGCTGCTGGGCAAAGGTTGTAGAAGTGAAGCCATAGCTGCTTCCAGAAGCATTTGATCCAAAGCAATGGGCAAACTGGGAAATCAATTTCTCCTACTGCTGACCAGAATGACTTACAGGAGATTCAGCTAAAGGGCTGAATATACCAATATGAATAACCCTAACCCCCTCCCCTGCTCATTGAGTTTTATGACTTGTACTTTTGCTATTTTAATGACAAATGGGAGAATTTGATCTGGAATAAGGTGGACTTTTTCTTCCCCACAAACTAAAAGATGTCCATTCTGGCCCAGTCGGAGTTCCAACTTGTTTAATATTCTTTTTTCTGAAACTAGCTGCTTAGATCAGGAAGTACAAAGGTAATGGTTAGGAACGGGTGAGAAATTTATGCAGTTGGCACTGTAATGTCCACTGACCCAATCTGTACATCTAGCAAATAGCAGTATTTCTCAATTACCATTTTGCCAGTGGTGTTTTTATTCCCTCCCAAAAAGACAAATATGAGGGAAAGTGAAACTGGCCCAACAGTCATTCTTAACACATAAAAATGCTTTCCCTCATCTTTGTCACGAATGCTTCCAGCTATAAATCTGAAAGTAGGCTTCTATGCCTCTCCTATTGTCAATCTTATTATGTAGATCAGACCAGGAAACTGAACCCATAGGAATTCTACTGCATGGACACAAGCTCTGGTAACAGAACCTTGCAAATCTGTATGCATTTTCTCTCACCTCTTTCATTCTCCTGGGAACCAAAGGGAGCCAGTCTGAGTCTCTCTCCTGTTTTCTTACCTTCTGGGCTTAGCTCATGCTTCTTCTGCACCTTTTATCCAAACAGCTTTTGGAATCAGTGGTGGGATTCAAATTGTTTTACTACCAGTTCTGTGGGTATGGCTTGGTGGGCGTGACAGTGGAAGAATACTATAAAATCTCCAGTCAGAGATGGTATTTGCTGGTTCTTTGAACTACTCAAAATATCCGCTACCCATTCTCCAGAACTAGTCAGAACCTACTGAATACCACCTCTGTTTGGAAGCTTTCTCCTAGATTTCCCAAAGGTTTTTTTCAGGAGGCAACTGGACTTTCTTGTTTTTGTTTTTTTTCATTTGAAGACATTTCACTTCTCATCCAAGAAACTTCTTCAGCTCTGACAGGATAGCAATAGCAATAACACGTAGACTTACCGTGTTTCTCAGAAAATAAGGCCAGGTTTTATTTTCTTTTGATTCCCGAAAAAACAGCTAGGCCATCTTTTTGGGGGTGACTTAATTTCTCCCCCCCGTGCACCCTCACCTAGAGCACCCCACAGGCAGCCACACCTCACCACCAGCTGCTCCTAACGGCGATCATAGGGGAGCGTGGAGAGCTCCCTACTCCCGCCAAGCACCTTTGCTGCAGCCCAATATATGATGTTGGGTGCAGGCGGGGTCAGCGGGTGTGTGGCAGCAGTGTGGATGTCGACCTCACTGGCAGTGGGGCACTTTGCATCACGCCCACCGCTGTTGCTTCCTCCACTGCTGTTGCTTTCCCTTTTGCCCGTGCACTGCCATGTTTGGAGTGCTGCGCATTCCTCCACCAGCAGTGTTTCAGCCATGTCTCAAGCGGGGAAGCTATAGCTTCCACGGTTGCCACTGGTGCTGGCACCTCTCTCTCCAGCGCCGTCTCTAACAACAGCAGCAGTGGTGAGACAGACCCCGCTGCCAACGAGAATCGCCTGCCCTTCCGCAGGGGCATCACTTTGACTGAGCTCTCTGCGCTCCACCATGATCAGCCATTAGGAGTGGCTGGTGGTGAGGCATGGCTGCCCGCGGGGTGCTACTAATGGCAAGTTCACCCCCGCTCCCCCAATTTCACATGTTTTAAACTAGGCCTAAATTTGGGGGGAGGGGCTTAATTTCACCTTATGCCTAGAAAACATGCTGGGTCTTCCTATTGGGAGGGCCGTATTGTTGGAGAAACATGGTATATACTGCTCTATAGTGCTTTATAGTCCTCTCTAAGTGGTTTAGAGAATCAGCATATTGCTCCCAACAATCTGGGTCATCATTTTACCCATCCCAGAAGGATGGAAGACTGAGTCAACCTTGAGCCCTTGAGTGGGATTTGAACTGCCAAATTGCAGGCATCTAATTACCAGTAGAGTGGGGAATGGAAGGATTTATACTTTATTTTCCTGTCAGAGCTGAAGAAGCTTCTTGGGTGAGAAGCGAAACATCTTTAAAAGGAATAAACAACAACAAGAAAGTCCAATTGTCTCCTGAAAAAGCACTTTTGGGATAACCATGACCTGGATGACTGGGAATGTCTACAGACCTTCTCATAGGTCTCCCTCATGTGTCCCTTAGCTAGCAGGAGAAGGAAAAGCTAAGTTAAACTCCCTGAAGCTTAGCACTGGCTCCCCACAGGGCTTTGTGCTCAGTCCCTACCTGTACTCACTGTACACACAGTGTATTGTCTGACCCATCCACTGTGATCATGAAGTTCTCAGATGATACTACCATATTGGGTCTCATTACAGGTGGAGGCGAAACAGCGTATGGAGGGGAGCTTCAAAAATTATCCTCATGGTGCCTAGACATCAGCAAGACAAAGGAGATGGTGTTAGACTTCCAGAAGAAGAAAGAGGAACCCACCCCACTTTAAATTGAGGGGGGCTGTGTGGAGAGTTTCCTCCTTTAAATTCCCGGGAGTCTACCTCAGCAAAGATCTTACCTGGAAAGTCAACACAACCCAGGTGGCCAGAAAGGCCCAATAGAGACTCCATTTCCTTAGGGTCTTTAAAAAGAATAAAGTGGAACAACAACCGATGACCTCCTTTTACTCCTTTCACAATCGAAAGCATCCTCACATATTGCATTATGGTGTGATATGCTGGTTTGACAGCCCCAGATAGAAAGACATTACAGAGGGTGGTGAGCACAGCACAAAACATCGTGGGCTGTTCACTGATACCACTAGATGACATCACTAGGACTCAATGCCTTAGAAGAGTGAGGGAAATTCTCAGGGATGACTCACATCCCAGTCAGCACTTCTTTACTCTCCTACCATCAGGTAGGAGATATAGAAGCATAGCCAGCCACACCATAACTCTCTGCTGCTCTTGCTCGACGTGAGCTACCTAGCAACATACTCTTCTCACCTGATGGGGCTGCAAACAGTTCAAAACTGGTCTCTCAACTAAACCCATCTATTGTATTTAACTGGCGATGTTTTGCAGCACTGAGAAGGAAAAGGCCCCCACCTTTTCCCTCCCAGTCAGCAGGAACCAATGTATCAACCTGCCCATGTACCTCATGCAGAGCTGTTTGTTTCCATGACAGCATTTCAGTGTTCAGAAGAACTGCAGGGCTCTAACCCAACAAAAGTTCTCTCTCGGTGGTCCATGTTTCCATTATGATTGAGCACAGAGAAAAGAGGAATTTGCCCTTGGTAAAATGTGAAGACTAGAGACTTTGGAATCTAAAGCCTCTGGTTTGCCCGCTAATTGTATTCAGCAGTCCGCATATTAATTAAGACAGTGGACTATGTCCTTCAGTGGAGAAAATGACCCCATTCAAATCTAGGCTGAAAATTGGGGATAGGAGCATCACAGAGTGTGAGTCACAGATGCAAAGCTCTGGGTTTGGGGTCTTTTTTTTCTAATTTAAGGTATCCATGCATAGCCTCCAAAACAGATAATTTTTCTCCCCAAAACTTGCAGAAGAATGCCTAGAATAGCCATATATACCTATATAGACATATATACCTGGGCAAGGAAAACTCTGAACCAATCATTGTATTGCCAGCTCCATTTACTGCCTACGTGATAATGCTCAGCTTGTTTCCTCTTTTTATGATTCTTTATCTTTAAACTGGACTTGGAGTTAAAATTACACACACACACACACACACACACACACACACACACACGGAGGGGGGAGTCAATTTGTACAGGTATTCCTAGACTTACAACTGTAATTGAGCTCAGAATTACAGCCATAAGCCATGGTGACCATTAAGCAGGTTCATACATCATCATGTTGATTTGATGACTTGTTTTGTGGAACTTGTTAAGTGGATAATGGAATCATTGAGTGAATATGTTTTTACCTATGTCATTTTTTTTGCCAAAAAACCAGAAGTAAATACTCCAAGCCAGCAAAAAAAAAAAAAAAGAAAGAAAGAAAAATTGCTGAAAATTGCAGTCGTGTAATCGTGGTGGGTGTACGACTATCAAAACCTTGATAGTGGGCCATAAGCAGTGGTGGGATTCAGTCAGTTTGCACTGGTTCAAGTGAACCAGTTGTTAAATTACACACACACACACACATGCTATCAAAGTGGGATCCTGGGCACTGCATTGCAATTGAGAAATGGCTGGCATGATGGAAGGAGAAGGCCACTTTCCCTCTTTCTTCTCCTTGCTTCTCTTCCTTCCCACATGTGGGCTGCTCCATTTCCCATTTCTCCATTGCAGCACAGCACCCAGGATCCACTGGGAGGGGAGGGTAATTTAACAACCAGTTCACCCAGGGTCAGGTTGGCCATAGCAAGAGGTTCCTCCCACATGTGCAGTGGAGCTGGAGGATGGGAATGGGCCATATCTCCCACAACAGCCAACCTGACCCTGGGCAAACCAGTGGTTAAATTAATTGAATTCCACCACTGGCCATAAGTTGCTCTGGGGAGATCCATCATAAACTTGAATGGTCGCTAAGTGACCAATCGTTAAGGGAGGACTACCTATAATGGGATAGGATGGAAAATAAATCTGGAAAGTTCTGAAGAAAGCTCAGGTTGGTGGGAGGAAAAGCATAGCAATGGATGCAATGGATGACAATACAGTCAGTGCTCTATGTGGTCTGATTCTAGAATGCTAATTTTTTCAAAATTCCTTAGGATTTCATCATGTATACTGTTGCATACAGGTAGTCCTCAACTTACAACAGTTCTTTTAGTAACTGTTCAAAGTTCATTGAAAGTTCACGACTTATGGCTGTTTTATGATCATTGCAGCATCCCTGTGCTCCCATGATCAAAATTCAAATGCTTGGCAATTAACTCGTATTTATGACAGTTACAGTGTCCTGCAGGGTCATGTTATCTCCTTTTGTGACCTTCTAACAAGCAAACTCAATGGGGAAGTCAGATTCACATAATAACCGTGTTACTAATGTAACAGTTGCAGTGATTCACTGTGTCAAGAAAGGTTGTAAATGGAGCAAAATTCACTTAACAACTGTTTCACTTAGCAACATAAATTTTGGGCTCAGTTATAATCAGAAGTTGAGGACTACTGGTACTACATTTAGGCATACTGTATCCTGAATGCATGCATGTAACATTGTGGCAGGGAGTGGAGCATCTGATCTAATATTAAACAATGTTTTTGTTCTTGTTGTTGTTAATTTTCTAGGACTCTGTTCATAGGATTTGTATATTATACTTAATATACATCTGTATATATACATCTGTATAATATACAAATATATTACCTGTAATACCCAGAGAAGTATGAATAATGTATGCAAATCTGAGATCTAAAAAGGATTTTTTAAAACTATGATTTCAAACAGGGGGGTTAACTTTTTTTCATACCTACCCAACTCACACTTTTTTTTTCTCAAATCCATGAAGCTATTACCTACTCACAGCAGGAACTTTAAGAATATTGGCTTTTACTTCTATATGGAACAGTGGAAGAATTCAAATTAGAAAATCAGAATGAAGCTGACCTGTCTTCACTCATAACCTCAGTGAACCTACCTCTAAATCAACTAGCTATGGGTGTTTTCTTTCTGCCCTCCCTTTTTTTTTTTGAACCTCTAGTGAATCTGTTCATGCCTTTCCAGCATCACACTTAGCTTAGCCCAATAATTCCTAGAGAGCCCTGATGATGTATTCATCTACACACACACACTAACAGCTGTCAACCACACTTTGCACATGAACCACACATCTTCAGACTTGATTGTGTTTTTTTTTCTTATTTAAAATTTTCCCCATTAGAAGAACTAAAGTATTTGAAATGCCTTCATAGCTGCCTTTCCCACCCTCCTAAACAGACTTATAATCATGTGACTTGTCAACATGTATATTTATACCCTCCAGCTGAGGTCAAAACCATAGAGCCATTTGTAAAATTAATGATGGATAATAGAGAAGGGGGGAAACAGCTTTAAATGGTTTCATGATACCTTGTAACTGGCTACACTTTGGATCTGTTTGGCACAGTGTGCAGTTCAGAGTATTTTATTGTGAAAATTAAAGGTGTTGGAGCATATATTAAATGTTAATGGCTGCTTATACACCGCACTGAAATTTTCATTCTCAGCAGGTTATTCCACACAAGCACTATAAAAACCCATGCTTTTGGGCAAAAGCTACCATAAATTTACATTCCACCTTCAGCTTTGTTTCCCTTTTAAATTGAAAAGTAATTAAAGGGAGAAATATGGATAATTTGTTGCAGTGCCTTTGTCGACATGCTTGGTAGTTAATAAAAATGATGCATGCAATCTATAGCTGCGTCTCGGTCTATGAGGATAGCTTGATCTTTAGTGAAGGCTATAGTCTAGATTTCCCCAGGTGACAACTCAAATATATACAACAGGATTGCAATTCCACAGTACGCTTTGGACCGGATTGCTTTTTCCACAATGTTACCCTGATCGCTTCTTAATAATATGGTGGTGACCTTTAACATTGAAGCAAAACAAATCAGAAGCTCATAATAAAAGAGGTGGCTAAACTTGACTCTGCATCATTTTAAACTTTTAGAGAACAAGTCAGTTATAAGTTGCCCAGAGTTGCTTTCTTGTTCTAAATGTGGTGGAGAAAAGTTCTGAGGCTACAGTTGCACTTCACATTAATATTAGAGAATGTGAAAATCTGTTTCAATTAAGCTGGGGGAGTGGGGTGGAGAGGACAGTCATTTCATCACATGGTGCATTTGACATATGATAAAGCCCCTACTTAAGGGTGTCTGCAGCATTTGGGTCCAAAGAAGGAGAGGTGCTTAAGAGTGTTCATGCAGCAAGTACAGTAAGAGCAACCACATTAGATCTAAAGTATCTTTTTTCCTTTAAATCTGAAGACAGCACCTTGATTTTTAGTCTGCTCAGCAAGGGGGAATTAGATGAAGACATTGTTTCTATTTTGAATTAATTTCTAATATTGCATTCATTTACAGACTGCCTTTATTTTTTGAAATACAACAGCCTAAACAGACTTTTACAGCATCAGCATTTTCATTACCTAAATCAGTATTTCTTTATTGAGTGGCCAAGGAGACACTTCCAGTCCATTTTTAACTCCCTAGGCAAAACTCTGCAATTTTCTTGGCAAGATTTTGGAAGTGATTTGTCCTTATTTGCTCCATAGGTCTGAGAGAGGGACTGACCCAAAGTCACCTAGCTGTCTTCATGTCTAAGGCAGGACTAGAACTCACAGTCTCCCAGTTTCTTATCTAGTGCTTTAACCACTATAGCAAACTGGTTTTCCTAATTTTCTGGCTGGAGAATTCTGGGGTCAAAATCTACATATCTTAAAAGTTGTTAAGATTAAGAAACACTGTCCTAAACACTACAAAAGTTTAAAGCTGATACATCTTTGTTCTCCTAGGAGATAACTGCAAACCCTACAGTGCTCGCTCCAGATGATCAGTTGGACAATGCATAAAGGGCAGCCAATGAGTTCTCCTCCCTTCACTCTGAATAAAGGAGTTCCTGTAGATTTTACTCCACTAGTTATTGCCAACTATAGGGAGCAGTGCTCATCTCCGTTTCAAGGCTACTGACCCAGCAAAATCCGAAGATGTTTCCATGGCTATGTGGCCCGCATTATGTCACAGAGTTCTGTTATCTTCCCATTAAAGTGGTACTTATTTATCTACTTGCATTTGTGTGCTTTCAAACAGGTAGGTTAGCAGGAGCTGGGATCAGGATGGGAGCTCATCTCATTGTGTGAGCTTAGGTCTTGAATCTGGGCTGTCAGCTTTGTAGCTGACAAGTCCACTATCTTAACTGGTGAGCCACCATGTTGCTCCCATTGTTTGAATGTTTTGTAAAAAAAAAAAAAAAGAATCACCATAGTTAGCATTGGGAGGGCTAAGAAACCACCATGCCATCATTCTGTCCAACTAAATGCAAACCATCAATCAAATGTCCTCAACAGTTCTCAAAATTCTAATGGGAGGGAAAAGAGACTAAAAGTGGGACACAGAAGGTGTGTGATATGAGAAAATGACCTACTCTTAAGCTCCAATTGGAGCTGATCTCACTTAGAACATTGAATAATTCATGTTGCAGCACACTGACATATTTCCTTTCCAGTGGCATGGCTTCAGAGAGTACAACTCTAATCTAGAAGCAGCATCAAATTCCTCCCATGTGAAAGTGCTCAAACTCTCCCACCAGTCACTTTTGTTTGTTATGAACATTTTAGGCAAAGGAAAAAGTATTGCAGGTAGAGTTCAGTACTGTACATAAGGCAAAAAAGATTACAACAGATGGAACCAATAGTAAGTAAAGCCAATTGTCAGTGGAATCGCATTGTGTGAAGTTGCCAGTCTTCAAAAGGCAATTTGTTTCAAGTGTATAAATGCAGAACAGATTGTCCTGGCTTGTACTAAAACATATAAGCATTTCTGTATAGACCAGTTTTCTTTTAAATTTTATTAGAATTTTAAAACAGAATGAAAATTACCAAAAGTTGATATTTAAAATAGAGAAAGAGGAAAAAAGAAAGAAAGGATAAAAGAACAAAGAACAAAAATTAATGAAAGGGCTATGAAGAAGCGAGTTCCAATTTTTTTTATGGCAGTTATAAGTATTAATGAAAATTAACCTCTTACTCTATGATTAAATAATATTGTTTATATTTTTCTAAAATCTATTTTTATTCTAATCATCAAAAATAAATATCATTTCATTTTTTCCTGTTTTCTGCAAAAACTAATTTCCTCCCCTTTTTCCATTTCAAATTTTCTTATTTCACCCTTGTTAAACCCTTTGCCAAGTAATTTTAAAAATATAAGTCTATAAATCTTATTTTTATATTTCATCTTGACTCCCCCCCACAATGACACTTACCAAGAGGACTTGCCTGCTATAAACAACAATCTCTCTCAGGTTGTAAAGTAATTATTTCAAAATGTACTTAAGAAATAAGTTGGCAGATCAGATTGCCTTAAAGAGCTGCATAATCTCAATTGCCTAACATAGCTGCAAACAAAAACCCTACATACCCCACCCATTCCACATGCTGCACAAATTTCCATCTCTAGTTTACCTGTGGGAAGCAGTTATCTGGAGATCAAATGGACTGATTTTGTGCTTTTTCCTTCATCTAGAAAGATTTCAGTCTCCAAAGCTGGTCTTCTGGGCATCAACCATCCCTCATGAGCCACAGTGGTGCAGTGGTTAGAGGGCGATACTGCAGACTAATTTTTTTAAAGTTCCTTGCAATTCACTAAAGAAAAAAAGTTAATACAAATTTAACTTAACCCCTTCACCTAGATACCTTCTTGCATGGCAATCATACAAACGAATATATAATATTTTGCTACTAAACAGACAGCTGAGATAGTAAAGTTGCTTTTGGTTGAGTAGCCAAAATTGATGCTAGAAAGTAGAACTACTTTTGAATCAAATTGACATGTTTCCTAGTGTTTTTTCAAGGAGGTCTAGTATTTCCATCTTGATGATGTTCATTTCTTTTAGCTTACATGTAACTTCATGAAAATCTGAAGTTGCAAAACCAGGTAGAATTTTCAGTTTGGCTCCCGTTGGATGATAAGAGGTGAGAAACAGACAAAGAGGTCAAGACTCCAAATTTAGCTTTTATTTGCAGGTTGGAAGCTGGTTTAATCTTAAATTTGACTGATTTTTTTAAATCCTTGTTTAATTCAGATTGCTGAAGATTCACTCATGAGCAAATTTGTGTACAATGACTTTGAATAGTTTGCAGCAGTGATGGGATTTAAAATTTTTTACTACCAGTTCTGTGGGTGTGGCTTGGTGGACGTGGTGTGGCTTGGTGGGCATGGCTTGATGGGCATGGCAGGGGAAGGATACTGCAAAAATCTCATTCCCTTCCCTCCCCACCCCACTAACCTGCTTTCCAGCTCTGTTCTCCTGTGCAGGGAAACCAAAGAACACCCAGCCAATCAGCTGGGACTCGGGAGGCAAAGAATAGATGGGGCGGGGCCAGTCAGAGGTAGGATTTGCCGGTTCTCCAAACTACTCAAAATTTCCGCTACCAGTTCTCCAAAACTGGTCCAAACCTGATGAATACCACCTCTGGTTTATAGTAATTACAGTTTTATAAATCTATAAGTCCAGCTGTACTTCTAAAGAGTACTTTTATAGAATAATTTGAGGTGGTGGCTTGATCTTGGCCTCTTCAATAATCAAGATGTTTCTTTTTCCTCATCATCATGATTATGATTATCCCAATATTATTTTTATAACCTAAAATGATATACATAATGCTCCCACTTCATATTCTAATCCAGGGGTGTCAAACTCAAGGCCCATGGGCTGGATCTGGCCTGCAGGGTGCTTAGATCTTGCCTGTGGGGCCACACTGCAAACAGCGAAGGCACCTGTGGTGCTTCTGCCAGCAAAAACAGAGCTCAGGAGGGCTGTGGGTGGCCTTCCTGATCTCCATTTTCACTGGCAGCAGGTTGCAGGAGGCCACCACAGCCAAAAACAGAGCTCGGGAGCTTGTTTTTGCTGGCAGAGTGCTTGGGTCGCTGCAGGCACACCCAACATGAATTATGTCAAGCTGGCCTACCCATCCTGGCCACGCCCCCTCAGCCCCCCCAAAGTCAAACACAACCCTGATGTAGCCTTTAATGAAATTGAGTTTGACACCGCTGTTCTAATCTCTTTATTGACATGCACTGCATGTAAGACTGTCCTTGAAGTAGGCCTAGGAACTCTAGTTGCTGCAAACTATTCTAAGACACTGCATATACATTTGCTCATGAGTGAATTTCAAGTAATAACGGCATAAATACAAAGATTTTTTTTAGCTTAGGGTCAGATGAAGCACCAGCAACCTTATATACCTCCTCATCAGCAAACCCTAGTGGAGATATCCTTTTGAAGAAGCCAATTGTCATGAGAAATCACTATTCAATTCTCTGAAAACTGCCACATTATACATATTTTCCCATTGTAGAATTCCATCCTCACTTAGTTATATTCCATCTTTTTAAAGAAAAATACTTCATCTCAACTTTCATTTAAATGGATGCAGTTGTGATTTTCTTCTCTAATTTGATAGCATTTACTTTTTTTAGGCTTTATTTTTTTGTTTTAGTTTGGTTAAATTTGTACTGGGTTTATTATTCCTGCTTTTTAAAACAGGAATTTATTGCAACTTGTCTTTTTTCCTGAGGTACTGTATTTCCTTTTGAAATTGTTTTTTTTTTTAACTATGAGAAAGCAGGCCCCAAAATTATAAATAAATAAAAACAACATTACACTTCACACTCAGACTTCGGTATCAGCCAAATTTCAGTTGCTTGTTGAAAAACCTGTGCTTCAGTTAAATGTAAACTTAATGTTTTATCTTCTATGAAGCATATCCCAGGAGTCCAGTACATGACAGGAGATGTATCTCATATTCTTTCTTTTCTGCTTGAAAGAGCATTTGTTTTTTGCTCTTTCTTTTTACAACTATGAAATAGGCATGATAAAATAGTTCTAGTCCATTTGGCTTGTAGAAAAAAAAATTAGAGGAGTCAAGCCATTTATTGTTACTCCCTCAAACAACATCCTTATTTATATGATCACCTTGTTGTTTATAGATGCATAAAAACACTTCTTGTTTATTTAGTGTCATGTTAATTCCATCCTGCAAGACAAAAGAAATGCAAAAGTAGGAATGATTCTTAAGAACCATTTTAAAAAAGTGGAGAGGATGATACTTTTCTTTTAAAAAATGCTATACTATGGAAATTCTACCATAAATATATTTTGGCGTTATTGTTTAACATAGCTTGGAAACTTTTCATTCATTTTTTTCCAGCACAAAAGTATTCTGCCAGCTTTCCTCCCTAGCCAGGAAAATATTTGAAGGATGAACCTTGTTATCATAGTAGTTGTGCAAGTTATGAATTAAATATAAATCTGCCTTGTATGAAGAAGCAATAGAATCTGTGAAAGGTTTTTACAAAAAATATTAAGAAAGAGAACTATCTGTATTGTTACTTGAGCTGTAGTATGTTGTACTGCATCTGTGATGCTACAGTCACTAAGGTTATTTCATATTTATATTTCATATCTACAGTATGATAGAGCAAGAATCAGTCAAATACCATAAAGACCAAAAGTCATTCTAGCTCTTGTATGTCATTTTCTGTCATTAATTTAATATGAAAGTGTGATAACTGAGTATGCTTCCTCATGAGATTGTTAGTCCCAGAATATATTGATATGTATTGATTGATTTAATATTGATTTAATATTACTAAGACCCTGGTGGCCCAGTGATTAGAATGCAGTGTTCCTTGCTAATTCTCTCCACAATCCAGGATTCGATCCTGATGGGGCTCAAGGTTGACACAGCCTTCCTTCCTTCCAAGCAGGGGTGGGATTCTACCGGTTCTATCCACTTCTATAGAACCCCTTGTTAATTTTCTAAGCAGTTAGGAGAACTGGTAGTAAGAAGCAATCTCCTTTTGTTTTTTTCCACACTTATTACATTCTTGCCAGTGCACCTAGACTTCCTGTCTCCGGAGCTTGTGAGACTTGGCTTTCTTAAAGGGGAAGGGTTGTTTTAAGATTTTTACACTGGTGTTGGGAGGAAATACTTCCCTGGACTATCAGCACTTTGAAGAAATCATTGAATAATGAAGCAAAACTTTTAGTGACAGGGAACCAAGATGAGTGACATTCAGCAAGGCTTCTTGGTGAGCTAGAAAGATTTACATTCAAATGTGAGTTTACATACCCTTTCTGAGTTTTGGTCTAAAACTGGTTTTTAGTGAAGGTTAATTCTGTGCTTGGTGAAGTTTAATCCTGTGTTTATTGATGGGATAATTTTCCCTATTCAGCTTCAACAAGCAACAGTTATTGTTGTGATTTAATTATTTGTATTGTGTTTGAATTTTTTCCTGCCTTGTGGTTTCTTTTTCATCTGGGAAAGGGGCGTCTTCCTCACTGCTTTAGTACTATCTGGCACTGTCCTTTTGGGGTATACTTCCAAGAGGCAGGATGTAAGCTTGGCACTGATTTTTTTTTACTGCCTTTCTGGGGGGCATGTGACCTTTCCTTAAATCTGGATGATTTCCTTAGGATATCTTGTGAGGTGAGTAAGATCATCTGGTATCTTTAAGTAGTGCAAATGGATCTAAGGATTGCTTTTCCTGGGTCTGCTTTTTCTGGAGAGCTTAAATGACCTCTCTGCTAAAGGGTTTTACTTTATGAGCAAGAAATGGCTGTTTGATAGTTATCACTGCATTTTAACTATTTTCATTCCTCAAGGTGCTCTGGCACCCTGCTTGATTTGTGACTCCAGCTTGCAGGTATTTTTAATCTAATGATTGGTATTTAGGGCAGCTTTTTGCAAGCAAAGAAGCTTTTTGTATTTTTGTACAGGTAATCCTTGACTTACAATAGTTCATTTAGTGACTATTCAAAGTTACAATGGCACTGAAAAAAGTGACTTATGACCATTTTTCACACTTATGACCATTGCAGCATCCCCACTGTCATGAAAGGCCAGGCGAGGAGAAGCACTTCTTGACATGAGTGATGTCGAGTTGGCCATGCCCACTCAATCACATGACCACCAAGCCACACCCACAGAACCAGTTGTTAAAAAAACTGAATCCCACCCCTGCTTCCAAGATCAATAAAATGAGGATCCAGATTGTTGGGGGCAATATACTGACATTGTAAACCACTCAGAGGATGCTATAAAACACTAGGCATGATATACTGTAGAAGTCTAAATGCTATTGCCCTTTCTATTATTGCCTTACCTTGCAACTATTCAAGGATCAGAATTCTAAAAGCCAACAGTAAAGCCTTCATTATTAAATTAAAGCCAAAGTTAAAATTAATCTCTGTTGAGGTAATTCCCCATTAGGAGAAAGAGCGCATACAGGGAAATGTAGTGAGAGTAATGTTGAATAATACACACACAGCACACAGATACACTGTACAGTAAATGTAGGTACAATAAATGTAGGTAAATGTAGGTTGAACTTTAAGCAAAGTTCAAACACAGTCCAAGTCATTCATGGTTAAATCAGTCAGTTTTCAGTCCAGGGATAATCCAATAACAAAGTCCAGTATCAAAAACAGTTCAGTAACAGACTTACATCAAATCCAAGAATAACAATCAATTAGGAGGAACGGCAATACTCTCCAACAGAAGAAACACTTGGTCTCAGAATATTCTAACTTCTGGACAGTTCAATGTGATAATTGAAGTTAGAGATTTTTTTGCATCAGAGGACTCTACTTTCACATTAATGATATTAGTCTGCCATTGAGTTATGTATTGATAACATTTCTACCTGTCATTTCTTGTCAGATTAAACACATTCATTAATCCATTCTCTAATCCTTAAATCAAACTGATCCCTGTAGGGTGCTTTTTGGATCATTCAAAATATTTTCACATAGGTTGGCCAATTGCAAAACACCATGAGTGAAAGTCAAGCATATTGTCAATGAGAGTAGACTTTTAATCAGATCATCCAGGCACAGAATGTCTATGCTAAAGCAGTCAGCATAGCTGAGTGCTGGGGAATGGTGTGGGGGGATGGACATTGGAGAACTAAGATGTGCATACTGCATATCTCAGTTTATGTCCCCTCAAGTAGTTCAAAACCCTGAAGATCAATGTGGGAACTGTATGAAATTAATGAATTGGGAGGAGCAAAAG
This sequence comes from Pseudonaja textilis, assembly GCF_049901715.1. Classification (NCBI taxonomy): domain Eukaryota; kingdom Metazoa; phylum Chordata; class Lepidosauria; order Squamata; family Elapidae; genus Pseudonaja; species Pseudonaja textilis. Next base: position 179,976,305 of record NC_141990.1, on the reverse strand, counting down.
GAAGTGAGAGATACTGTTTTGACAGGGGACTGAGGAAACAACAACAAAAAAGTAGTTGACCTTTGGCCCTACAATAGAAGTGATATAAGAAAGAACTCCATCCACTTATAGTTATTAATATGAGTGAAACTATAAAATCAGGATATATGGGGAAACCAATTGGTATTTTATAAAATATTTGGCTTCTTTTATTATTTTAAAGATCTTAGGAAGCTATTAAGCTGGCTTATACTTTAGTCACATTTGCTGTCCCTCCTTGGAAAATTGCTGTCATTTTATAAAGGACACTTACAAACCTGTTGGTGCTGCATTTATCACTCACATCACCTGCACCTTATTGTAGTGTAGCCTCTGCAAATACATTTACATGCTGCAGAAAGGAAGAGATCTGTTGTGATTTTGGTACAGAAAGATTTTTTTAAAAGTACACTTACTGATGGTAATGTAGTGTAGAGTTTACCAGCAGAATTATAGCAATAGCACCTAGACTTATATACTTAGAGTGCTTTACAGCCCTCTCTAAGTGGTTTTGCAGAGTTGCCCCCAACAATCTAGATCCTCATTTTACCCACCTCAGAAGGATGGAAGGCTGAGTCAACCTTGAGCCCGGTGGGATTTGAACTGCCAAATTGCAGGCAGTCAATAGTCAGCAGAAGTGGCCTGTAGTACAGCACTCTAGCCACTGCACCACTGAGGCTCTAACTCCAATTATGTAGTTGTTTCAGATTAAAAATTGGGTTGTTGCGAGAAAAGAAGCATAGCCCTGTTTCCTTCTGCTATAACATTGGACATTAGCCTGAGGGGAGGGGGATATTAGTTATTCTCCTTACTTACTAAAGTTTTTGCAACTTTCTTTGAAAGTGATCATCCATCCAACCAACTGAACAAATTAGCCCCGCCAAACAACTCCCATCATCTCAATCACTATATCCATTTAGCTATAAAAATCAAAGAACTCATATTAATTTGTATCCTGAAGAGAAAAAGAAGGTTGACAGTTATTGCTTTAAAAATACAAAACTGAAATAAATGATTTCACTTGTGAAAACAAAGTATAGCCTGCTCATCACCGAAACAATAAGGTGGGAATATTGCCTCAGCAACCTAGTCTGAAGATGACAGCCCAGTATGCAAGACAGTTTTTTTGTCTTGCATACAAAAAAAACCCCTTTAAAATGAAACAATATAAACTACAAAAAGTTGTTCTGCCAGCATTTTAGCCTAGGAAGGGGAGGTTTTTCTTATTGCAGTTAATGGGCCAAATACAAAAATAAAATTAATTTGGCGAGCATTAAGTTGCTGAATTCACAAAAGCAAGATCTATGTTTAGAGGATCCTTAGAACATATTTCTTCATGGAACTACTTCCAAAAGAAAAAAAAAATTAAAGCCCAAAGCACTATTTACACAAAGATATACAAGTGACCTAACACAGAATTAACCAGAGGAAAAGAATGAGTGATGGCTATATTGGAAAGAAATCTTTCCAGGGTTAGGGTTGAATCAAGAATACAACATGCAGGCAGTGGCTTGCAGTTCCCTCTAAGGAAATTTCAGTGTAGACCTCAAAGGCCTAGTATGATTATATTTTTGTAGAAGCTCAATGGCGAGTAATTCTGCATCGAACACTGGAAATCCATTCATTCATTCATTCATTCACCTTGGATACTATTAAAACTACAGGGACCCACAGCAGTTTGCAATAACAAATCAGTAAAACAATAACAATGTTACTAAATAAACAAATGCCCATAAATATAAGTTATTAAATAAACAATAATAACAACAATACCAGATGAAGTCATCCCTAACCAAAGCAAAGTTTTGTTTACCACAGAATACTGTTTTTAATGAAGCAATCCTAGCTTCTGAGGAAAGACTATCCATGACAGGTAAGGCTACAACAGAAAGGCAGAACCACTAGCAGATTTTGTGTGTGTGTGTGTGTGTGTGTGTGTGTGTGTGTGTGAACATACATATATATATACACACACATGCACATACAAATAATGTATGTTAGGTTAGGCTAGGTTAGATTATACTGTATTATACTATACTATACTATACTATACTATACTATACTATACTATATTACACTACACTACACTACACTACACTACACTACACTACACTACACTACACTATACTATACTATATTATCATCACAAAATCTCCAGAACCATAAAGCCTACAAACTTGAAATTTGGCCCATATGTTCCTCTTGGCTTCTAAGTCCTCACTAAGAAAGGATTTTTCAAAATGACCATCAAAACATTAGTATTTCCTATTTTATTATTAACACACTCTGATCAGTGGTGGGATTCAATTTTTTCTTACTAATGGTTCTGTGGGTGTGGCTTGATGGGCGTGTCAGGTGAAGGATACTGTAAAATCTCTAGTCAGAAGTGGTATTTGTTGGTTCTCTGAACTACTCAAAATTTCCACTACTGGTTCTCCCGAACTGGTCAGAACCTGCTGAATACCACCTCTGGCTCTGATGCTAAGGAGTTCTACTCCCCCTCCCCATTTGAAAAGAAATCTCTTCCAAATGCAAAACACAAGCAAAGGAGAGGAGTTTCAGTTTCAGTTTTACTTTCACAGCAGCAAACAGCTTTACTACAGAACGGTTGAGCTAAGCCCAGGCTCCTTGCTGTCTCCTTTTGCTCACATAGCAATTACTATTTGAGTTTCCAAACAGCCCTCAATTCTATCACTCCCCACCTGAAAAGAAATATGTTCCAACTGCAATTCAGCTACGCCACACCCAGGCTCCTTACTGTCTCCTTCTTGCTCGCACAGCAAATACTGTTTCAGTTTCCAAACAGCCCTGAACTCTCTCACACACTGACAGGACGCTAGCCACATGAATACTGATGGATGCTGGTAGGCAGAGGCACAATTTTTCCCCTTATTTTCCTCCCCAAAAACTTTTCCTCCCCAAAATTCATATAGTTTCATAGTGAAGCACGGGTACCCTGCTAGCACACACACACACACACATATACACATACACACAGAGGATTGGGATTTTTTTCATTCAAATAACTCCTTTCAAATGCTTTTCTGCCCTCAAAGATATAGTCAAAACAATTCTATGATCAATTAAAATAGTGTGCCAAGAATGAGAGCCAAATAAAAGAAAATTATTCTTCTGATCATTCTAAAAATTCTCAAAAGTTCCTAAACAGAATCTGTCCCTCTTTTACAATGATAATAGAGACTTTAGGGTTCTATGCAGATATGAAAATGTCCACTTTTTCTGTGCAATCTAATCTGCTAACTCTATGGGAATTTCACAGAATTTAAGGAACTAGGTACAAATAGAAAGATCATACCATACCATCTACAACTGGGGATGATTTTGACACTGTGGGGATATGTGACACTGAATTATTTTGTTTTGCATGTAACTCCAACTTCCTTGGGAAATATGGTGTAATAGAAAAAATACAACAGAGTTTCACATCTCCCAGTCTGAACTGCTTACCCATAAAATTTTGGAAACTTTGAAATTAGAACATAAGAACTTTGCATTGAATTGTGCAAAGAGCAAATCTCCAGAAACTTCAGAGGAAAATAATAGAAAGCGACACAATTGCATTCAACTAAAATAAATATAGGATTTCACCTGAAATTTTCAAGCTCAGAGCTACAGATGATAACTAAGCTAAAGAACTGAAGCTTCTTAACGAAGATCTAGTTGTGATATATATGTTGCATAAAAGGAATCCAGTTTGAATGCTAAAAACCATGTGAGGACAGATTTTCATCACATTTCTGTGACAAAAAAAAATCTCCAAAGGAATACACATTTCAGCAAAATCTGGTATAAATTGAGTTTTATTTCTCCCTGACCCGAAGGAAAACATTGTACCCAAAGCTAATGTATTGATTAGAGTAATGTTTCAGATCTCACTGATTCTGCTATAATATTGCTAGTTTTGTCCTCTATGGTGCTTATATTTGTATACTCTATGAATACCTAATATTCAAAATAACTTACTGTTGAACACTGAAACCTTTACAAAGTTGACAGCTGAGAGGATAACATTTGCAGGTCCAAAACCTTTAATTTGTTTTTTATCTCTGTTATTAGCAGTAATAATAGCAATACTAATAATACTAGCTGATCATATAAAAGCATGGAGAAAAAAATATTGAATAATGGAGAAGTGAATCAATATTTTAATTAAAATATTACCAGCTAAAAATATAGAATACTTATTGCTGAGTCTCAGCACGTTTACAGATTTGATATTTGATTGCATTTATTTTTTCAGCTGATGAGATGCTAGTTCTAATATTAAACTAGTAGTCTTAATTAGTGCTATACATTACTTACCATCCGATGGAATGCATCCAATTCAAAGTACCTTTAAAGTCTTGATAGCAATAGCATTTAGACTTATATAACTGCTTCACAGTTCTTTATAGCCCTCTTTAAGTGGTTTGGGTGCAGTGCAAGCTACCTCATAACAAACTTGGCAATAGCAGTTTTGAACAATGAGCCTTCAGTAACCATGTCACTGTTCATAAACATAATAATGTGAAGAAAGGGCAAAAGATGGAATTGGAAACTCTCACAAGGTTCACAAAGTCACAAAAAAAGTGCCATTTCCACAGTTACAGGAGTTCCCTACCCAGCCCTTTTTCTCTAAAAGAAACTGTTGTTTTCAATAACAGCCTGATGAAACCTAGAGAAACAGAATGGCACACCATGCAGCCCCACTTAGCAGAAGCAGAGCAAATGGCACAGCTGTATTTGTAACTATTCAGCAGCCTGGATAAGCAGTGATCCAAACCCCCCTAAATGGCAAGGCTGTTGGTGGCAAAGTGTTTCTCCATTACCCAGCAGGGTTTTAGCTGCACAGCTCATGCTGATATTCACAGGTGAATGACTCCCTGGGTTTTACTTTGTGAAACGCTTCTAGTCACCGCATAATGAGATTACCCACAAATTACAAAAATCTGATCACAACCTCTATAACAAAGTCAATTTTTCCCACAATGTTTCAGCTATTGGGGTTCTAGGTCAGTTTTATTTTTTGGCATCCTGAGCCTGGCTACGTGAAGGAGTGTAAAAGACCCCCACCTCCCTGCTTCTCAATTAACCTCCCATTTGAAAATCAGCAAGCAGTTTTTCTCAGAAGTTGTTCCTTCCCGTGTGGGGCACCTGCTTAGTGGCCTGCAACTCATCAGTCTCACTAAATCTGCACCCACTGAAGCAAAGCTTTTCTTTGTCAGAATCTCGGCTGCAAAATGGATGCTTTATGCGCTAATGACAGTTAGCAGCAGGGCACAATGAACCAGCAGATGCTTTAATAAAAGCATTTAGATAGTCACCAGGGAGAAAATGACTAATATTCTGTTGCATGTTTTATCTTCTTGCATCAGAATCCAGCCTCATAGTAAATGTTACCCTTCTTCCCCTAGTCTCTCATTTTGTCTTTACTGTCTCAGAGAAATTGCTTTCCCATGCAAAATGCAGCCAATTATTTTTGCTTGACAGCAACACCTTCCTCTAGAAGTAGCAAAATCAACCCAGTCCTTTGTGAACATATACAGCAAACAAGTGAAGAAGTTTTAGCATGTGCAGAATGATGCAAGTGATCACGTACACGGAGTTGCCAACACCTGTATCCAAACCCCAGAAATTGGTTTGATCAAGGATTTGGAAGGGGTGAATGGTAGGAATGAATGAATCATTTTCCATTACAAGCAAAACTAAGTTGAGCTTCCAGTGGCACTTCTGTTGAAGATGGACTGAAGACCGTGATCATGCATGGCTTTGATCCATGCTTATTCTGTTAGAGAGTCCCAATGGGACCAGATCTATCTTGGACCCACCTCAGAGGGGTGGGGGAAAAGTGGGAGACTGCCAGCTGGGTCGAGGGGAGCTGCATCTCCCCTCCCTGGCTAGGTATACCTTGAAGACAGGCAATCTTAATGGCTGCCCTGAAGACAGGAAGCTTCCAGGACTTAAGTCTGTGCTGGAGCAGTGAGGCAGTGAGTGGTGTGTAACCAGGCAAAGGATTCTGGACTTTTTTGACACCCCGGAGAAACAGAAGGAAAGAGCCCTCGTTCAAGGGTGTGGTAGTGGTGAATGGAAAATATGAGGAAACTATAAGGTAAATAAAAAATTGGCCATAAAAGGACTATAACGGAATTAGAGACCAAATTTGGAATAAGTTACAAAAATTGGCATTAATTAGGCATTGGACAGAATGCTAGACTTGCCCAGAATTAACTACATTTAAAAGAGTTAATGGTTGAAAATTAGCAGAATTAATACAACTGGAAAGAAAAAAAAAGAACTTTGCAAAATGGAAAGCGATGTTGAGCACCACCTAATGGTTAAAGGTATCTTTTTGTCTTATGATTTCATGGAAAATTACTGGTCTTACAAATGTGTGAATGAGAAATGAAATGAAATAAAAGACTTTATTATAACAATAACCCTGGATGCACCAAAAAGGGGGGCGATTGCAGGAAAGGGACAAGTGAAGATAATATTTTGAGACTGTTTGGTGTTGAGTGTGACAAGGAGACAGTAGGATTAATAAGAGGAATTGAGAAAAATGTATATTTTTGGCAAGGATTAAAATAAAAGACTGACTTTTAATAAAATAGACTCAACTGATTAAATAAAATGGAAGAAATATGCAAAGAATTCAAACTGGAACTGCAAACTGTGAGAGGAAAGTTAAAAGAACGAATGGAACTATTGGACATGCTGGCAGAAAAAATAATGGTGATGCAGTTCACAGAAGAACAAAGAAAGTTCAAAGAGAAGTTAAAGGAAGAGGAAAGCAGCTTAGAAGAGCACAAAGAACAAGGGACATTGCCAAAAGACATGAAAGGAATTAAAATTAAGAAATTGATGATAGATGTAATAAATAAAAGGGAAAATATTCCCAAGATTAAATAAAAGAAGAAGCTGTATAAGAAGAAATTGCAAAAGAAAGAACAGGAAAGGGTGGGTGAAAAAATAAGTGATTGGAAGATGAAAATAAAAACAATACTAGAGGAAAAAAGAGGAGTTAGAAGGAAAGACCGGAAAAACTTTAAAAAGGGAAAGCTAGTCAAAATTACAAGAAACTACAAGGCTGAGAGATTTAGCAATAAAGATAATAGAAAGGGGGTTACCACATGGAAATGTATTTTTTTGGTTTTTTTGGGGGGGGGTTTGTTGTTTTTTTAGAAATATAGATTAGGAAAATTTGAACTTCAAAACCTATTGGGAATTACCTTAAGATTATTATATAATTATATATGAGAAAAATGATGATAGAGTAAAAGAAATTGTAACTACATATATACTGTATATACACTGCTCAAAAAAATAAAGGGAACACTTAAACAACACAATGTAACTCCAAGTCAATCACACTTCTGTGAAATCAAACTGTCCACTTAGGTAGCAACACTGATTGACAGTCAATTTCACATGCTGTTGTGCAAATGGAATAGACAACACGTGGAAAGCATAGACAGTTAGCAAGACATCCCCAGTAAAGGAGTGGTTCTGCAGGTGGTGACCACAGACCACTTCTCGGTTCCTATGCTTTCTGGCTGATGGTTTGGTCACTTTTGAATGCTGGTGGTGCTTTCACTCTAGTGGTAGCATGAGACGGAGTCTACAACCCACACAAGTGGCTCAGGTAGTGCAGCTCATCCAGGATGGCACATCAATGCGAGCGGTGGCAAGAAGGCTTGGTGGGTCTATCAGCGTAGTGTCCAGAGCATGGAGGCATTACCAGGAGACAGGCCAATACATCAGGAGATGTGGAAGAGGCCATAGGAGGGCAAAAACCCAGCATCAGGACCGCTACCTCCACCTTTGTGCAAGGAGGACAGGAGGAGCACTGCCGGAGCCCTACAAAAAGACCTCCAATGGGCCACAAATGTGTATGTGGCTGCTCAAATGGTCAGAAACAGGCTGCATGAGGGTGGTATGAGGGTCCAACGTCCACAGGTAGGGGTTGTGCTTACAGCCCAACACCATGTAACACCGTTTGGTATTTGCCAGAGAACACCAAGATTGGCAAATTCACCACTGGTGCCCTGTGCTCTTCACAGATGAAAGCAGGTTCACACTGAGCACATGTGACAGACATGACAGGGTCTGGAGATGCCATGGAGAACGTTCTGCTGCCTGCAACATCCTCCAGCATGAACGGTTTGGCAGTGGGTCAGTTATGGTGTGGCGTGGCATTTCTTTAGGGGGCCGCACAGTCCTCCATGTGCTCACCAGAGGTAGCCTGATTACCATTAGGTGCCAAGATGAGATCCTCAGACCCCTTGTGAGACTATATGCTGGTATGATTGGCCCTGGGTTCCTCCTAATGCAAGACAATGCTAGACCTCATGTGGCTGGGGTGTGTCAGCAGTTCCTGCAAGATGAAGCCATTGATGCTATGGCCTGGCCTGCCTATTCCCCAGACCTGAATCCAATTGAGCACATCTGGGGCATCATGTCTTGCTCCATCCACCAATGCCACGTTGCACCACATACTGTCAAGGAGTTGGGGGATGTTTTAGTCCAAGTGTGGGAGGAGATCCCTCAGGAGACCATCCGCCACCTCATCAGGAGCATTCCCAGATGTTGTAGGGAGGTCATACAGGCACTTGGAGGACACACACACTACTGAGCCTCATTTTAATTTGTTTTAAGGACATTACATCAAAGTTGGATCAGCCTGTAGTATTTTTTTCCACTTTAATTTTGAGTGTAACTCCAAATCCAAACCTCCATGGGTTGCTAAACTTGATTTGATAATTTTTGTGAGGAAGGCATATTAGAGCAGCCCCTGACAGGGAGTCAAGAGGAAGAATGTTGGCTTGATCCTAGGCAGCGTCGTAGGGAGAAATGTGAGCAGCAACGTAGGAGGCATGGGAGGATGAGAGAGTGAGCTGAGTCATTGAGCCACACCCCACAAGGGATAAAAGTGGGTGTGTTGTCAGCTGGAACTTTGTACGGGACAAAGTTGGTTCTTACTTCAGGTTTTCTTTGTGAATGATTTTTGTGGTCTGCCTTGTAATTTTCTGTAAGTAGCTTTTTACTTGTTATCAGTTCGAACTTGGCAGGCAGAGCGTGTTGGAATGCCAAGGATGTTATCAGTTCCAAAGAATTAACTCTGTGAAGTTCGAGCCAGCCTGCCTGCCTGTGTTTGTGTGAGTTTGTACTCTTTCATCTTTTGGAAAGAAGAAAGGTGAGACAGAACAGTAACTGATTATTCAAATGATATTAGAAAAACAAAGAATATGGTAAACTAAAAAATATGGTTTTTTCTTAATTGTATACATATTATATTAGACATGAAATAGAAAACGTAATTGATTATATAAAGGGTTTGAGAAAACAGAGAATATGGTAAACAAGAGAGGATTATATTGTAAAGTAAAGTATTTGCAATGAGATTATTATAATGATTAAAAACGAGGGGAATGAAAACTTAATAAAATTTCATAGGTAAACTTGGCTAAGTGGAAACAAAGAGAAAATATGAAATGGTTATATGAATATCTCTGGAATAAAAGTAAGATTTATTGTAGATTGGAGGATATACCATGTGGATCCTGAATGTAATTGATTATCAAGTTTTATTTTATTTTTATTCTTTTTTTGTTTATTATATATTATCTTTGAGAAAGCTAATGAAGATAACAATGTAAAATAAAATAGGTGGTAAGCTGAAAATGGAAATAATAGGGGATAAAGAATGGAAAATATGTGAGGATGAAATGTTTTTGATATTGAATTTATGAATTGAAATATGAAGTGAGAACTTATTCAAATATCAGTAGAATAGATAGTGCCAGGCTTTGATGAACTCATGAGCATGGTGGGTGGTAGTAAGGCTGATGATTTCTGTGTTGCTCCAGTTGAACTGATGCTGTTTGCTGTCAGTGTGAGTACAGATTGGGGATTATGGTGTTTGACTGCCAGCCGGTTTTCATGGACCCTGGTTTTTAATTGACCTGATGTTTGTCCAATGTATAATTGATTACAATTGTTACAGCTGATGTTGTAGATCACACTGTTTCTTTCACCCTTCTGCATCTTGTCTTTGATTCTGTATAATTCTTGAAAGAGTGTGGCTGTGGGTTTGTGGGCTATTGCTATATTTTGGAGAATTCTGGCTGTCATTTCTAAAATATCCACTGAAGATATTATCTAGCCTGGTAATGAAATGTTCAGAAACCAACCCACAAGCTCTGAGAACAAACCTTCACCCACTACTGGCATTTGTTAGCATTTGTTAGACATCTCTATCTGTTACATTACATTTAGTAAATGGAAGAGTTTGAAGGAATGTTGCAGACCTCATTGATTCTTCTACAATATTTCTAGTTTTGGTGTCTGTGATGATTTTATTTATATGCTCTATGAATATATAATAATCAGAAAAACTTACTGTTGAGCACTGAAACCTTTACAAAGATTATACTTAAGAGATTGACATTGTTGGTCCAAAGTCTTTAATTTGTCTTTACCTCTGTGGTTAGCAGTAACAATAGTAATAGTACTAGCTAGTCATATAAAGACATGGAGAAAAGACATTGGAGAACAGAGAGGTGAATCAATATTTCAATTAAAACACTATCAATTTAAAAAATGGATACATTGCTGAGTCTCAGTATGTTTTCAGGGTGAGATTTGATTATGTTTATTTTTCAGCTGATGAGATGTTAGTTCTAATATAAAACCAGTAGTCTTAATTACTGTTATACTGTTATACATTTCCTTCAGATGAAATGCTTCCAATTCAAAGTGCCTTTAAAGTCTTAAAACCTTGGGGCCAGATTAGCTAAAAGAGTACTTTTGTAGAGTACTCCTGTATGTACTTACCCAGACCTCACAATTATTAATGAAGGCTTTCTTCAGGTCCTCCACCAAAGGAGGTGAGATGTTGTTCTACAAGGGAAGAACTTTTTTCTATGGTGGCTGTTGAGGTAATTCCCCGTTAGGAGAATGAGCGCATACAGGGAGACGTATAGAGAGTAGTGTTGGAATTACACACAGAGCACACAGATACACTGTACAGTAAATGTAGGTTTTTTACTTCCAGAAAAGTTTAAGCAAAGTCCAAAATAAGCAATCCCAAGTCATTCACAAGTAAATCAGTCAGTTTTTCAATCCAGGGATAATCCAAATATCAAAGTCCAGTGTCAAAAAACACTTCAGTATCAGACTTACATTAAATTCAGTAATATCAGTCAATTAGAAGAAATGGAGCAACAGCAATATTTTCCAACAGAAGGAAACAGAGATACTCATTCAGACACACTCTCTTCTGAGACTCAGACTAAACAACCCAGGTTTCTGGCTCCATCTTATGGCTGTTTGAGAAACCACACCCAATTGCATGCTCTTGCATTCCCTTAAAGATATAGTACTAAAATGTTTATCCTGGTTTATATATTTCTAACCCAAATACCTGTTAGGTGACTTATATTCCTAACAGTGGCACTCCATTTATGGAATTCCCTCTCCAGACAAGCTCACATGATGCCCACATCATTTTGGTAGCAGCTGAAGACCTTTCTATTTTCCCAGTTTCCGTAGCTGTCTTTTAACTGTCCATATCATTTCAATCATTGAATGGCTATTTGCAACTACCTCATATGTCTAGTGGTGGTGTTTTTTAACCTTTTTATTTTGTGGGTTTTTTAAAATTTTCAATTCGATTTTAGTGTTGTGTTTCGCTGGTAGCAGGTGTGGACAGCAGGTGTCATGCTGAGCTCCATTCAAAATCCAAGAAAGACATACTTAGATTCTTTTAGTTAGAGAAAAGATATATTTTACTGGAAATGAAGTGGTAGCTACAATAGAATTCTAAATCTGAGGAATTAGACGTGTAAATCACGTATACAAAGTGATGGAAATGATCCCACCCCCAATAGTTCAAATGATTCTTCCAATTAAAAGTTGTGAATATGATCATGTGGACATCTTCAGGGGGTGATGAGGCCTCTATCCTTTGACCTTGGCATACTTTGATAAAAATTTGCAGCTGCGCAGAGAGAAGAAAGCTAAGCAAGAAATAGAAACCTAAGCAAGAATGTGCTCTCCCCCCCTCCCAGTTTATACAATGCCAGTATGTACCACCTCCAGCTCGCTTCCCATACTTATCCCCCCTACTCCCCCCATTACTTATGGCAGCTGAAAGAGGCGAAGCAAAGGTAGAAGATCTTGAAGGCTGACATTCCGCCCTCCTAGAAAAAAAGACGTTAGTCCTATAAGAGAAAGAAATGTAAAAGATACTAATTAATAATCAGGTACACAAAATGAACACATTTTAAGGTTTATCAGGATACTTGGTATGAAAGGCTTTGATCAACTTAGAGGCTCTAACATCTTTTTCATTGACCCATTCAGCTTGGGAAGAAGGGAAATATTTCCAAGCAACCAAATATTGGAGCCGACCCCTCCACCTGCGAGAGTCCAGAATTTCTTTAACTTCAAAATATTGTTCTCCCTCAATTAGCAATGGTATAGGAGGATCAGTCTGAGTTGGTCTTAGACTGGAAGTATGTTCTGGTTTTAACAAACTAACATGGAAGACTGGGTGAATTCGTCGAAGAGTTTTTGGTAATTTCAGCTGGACTGTCACAGGGTTAATAATCCGTTCTATCAAGAAAGGACCAACATACTTAGGACCAAGATTCTTTGACTTTTGAGTGGTTTGTAGATATCTGGTGGACAAAAAACCTTGTCCCCTACTTGATATGATTTCTGTGCAGTTCTCTTTTTATCTGCAAACTTCTTATGAGCTTGATGTGCCTCATCTAATGCTTTACGAGTAACTGGCCAATTAAGCTGGAGTTGCATTATCCATTCATCTAATGACCGAATGTTAGGCCTTTCATGAGGAAGTTCAGGTATGGGTACAAAATCTTGTCCTGACGCCATCTTGAATGGGGTGAATCCAGTACTGCTATATACAGAATTGTTATATGCCACTGGCAAATAGATCACTTCAGCAAATGGCAATAGATCAGCCCAATTATCCTGTTGATAATTTATGTAACATCTAAGATATTGTTCCAGTACGGCGTTAGTTCTCTCACAGGCCCCATTGGTTTGGGGATGGTGGGTGGAGCTTAAGCCCTGGGCGGAACCCATTAATTTCAGGAACTCTTTCCAAAAGTTCGAGGTAAACTGAACACCCCTATCCGAGATTATGTGCTCAGGAACCCCATGTAATCTATAGATATGCAAAATAAACAGTTTAGCCAACATTTTTGCAGATGGAATCTTGGAGCAAGGTATGAAATGTGCTTGTTTGGAGAACAAATCGGTTACCACCCAAATAACTGTGTTTCCCTCGCTTTCGGGTAATTCCACTATAAAGTCCATAGCGATTTCCTTCCACGGAGCCATTGGTCTAGCTACACTTTGTAACAATCCTGATGGCTTATCAGGAGGCCTCTTTGCTGATGCACAAATGGAACAGCTAGCCACATAAGTTTCAATGTCCTTCTTCAAAGTGGGCCACCAGAATTTCCGCTTAACCAAGTGTGGTGTTTTGACAAAACCAAAGTGGCCAGCAGCTTTAGAATCATGAGCTTGTTGCAATATTTGGCTCCTCAGTTTCTCTGGCACATATAACTTGGTTCCCACCCAGGCCAATCCATCTCTAACTGTACAGTTATTTGAATGAGCCAGGAACCAATCATCAAGTTTTAGAGCCTCTTTTAATTGTGCAGTCAAATCATTTGATAAATCCACTTCTTGCTTCTTCTTTTGAGCTCTAGTAACTACTGGGGCTGCTAGCTGTTTAGTTGAGACAATTGGCCGTATGATTTCCTGGTGAGGGCTATTATATTGAGGTAGTCTAGATAGAGCATCCGCCATGAAATTCCTCCCTCCTGGAATGTACTTCAATGAGAAATTAAACCGCTTAAAATACTGGGACCAGCGAACTTGTTTGGGGGACAGCTTCTGAGGTGTTTTTAAGGCCTCCAAGTTCTTATGATCAGTCCATACCTCAAACAGGTGTTTTGCTCCTTCCAAAAAATGTCTCCAGGTCAGTAGAGCACAAAGGACTGCAAAAGCCTCTTTTTCCCAGATGGCCCACCTTCTTTCGGTTTCAGATAGTTTACGGGAGATATATGCACAGGTTTGTAACATCCCTTTCTTGTTGATTTGAAGTAACACTGCTCCAACGGCCACATCACTTGCATCGGCTTGGATCATGAAAGGAGCATCCATGTCCGGGTGCTAAAGCACTGGTACAGCAGCAAACAGTTGTTTCAGCTTTTCAAAGGCCGCTTGACATTCCATGGACCATTCCAATGGCTTACTAGGCTGTGGCTTCACCTCCCCTTTTGTTTTTAAGAGATTTGTGATAGGCAGTGCTATCTTAGAGAAAGACAGGATAAATTGCCGGTAGAAATTGGCAAATCCCAAGAAACTCTGAAGTTGTTTTCTGGTGCGGGGGGGAGGCATTCCAACACAGCACGCACTTTCCCTGGGTCCATTTCTATTCCCTAATGTGAGATGCAATGTCCCAAATAGTCAATTTTCTCTTGATGGAACTCACATTTGGACAATTTGGCATACAACTTAGCGGCTCGGAGTTTCTCTAAAACTGACCGCACCAATTTCACATGTTCATCCCAAGTCTCCAGGTAGATAAGGATGTCATCAAGGTAAACCAGAACCCCCTTGTATAAATGTTCATGTAACACCTGATTGATCATCTGCATGAATACTGCTGGGGGGCCCTGTAGGCCAAATGGGAGAAGGTTGAATTGGAAACAACCCATCAGGCAGTTAAAAGCAGTTTTCCATTCATCTCCTCCCTTAATTTGAACTCAGTACACTTCTCTCAAGTCTAGCTTCGTAAAAAATTTTCCCTTGGCCAGGTGGGCCAGCATGTCCTTCATCAAGGGGAGGGGGTACACGTTTTCTACAGAAATCGCATTCATGTTTCTATAGTCAACCACCAAGCACATGGAGCCATCTTTCTTTTCACGGAACAACACTGGGGCCACTACCCGGGGTCTAGTGGGTTGGATGAAACCACGTTCCAAATTTTTATTGATGAACGACCGCAGCTCTTCTAATTCCCGTGGTGTCATCAAGTATAATTTCGGTTTCGGGAGCTTCACCCCGGGTAAAATTTCAATACTACAATCAGTTGACCGATGAGGGGGAAGCTCATCCGAGACTTTCTCACTGAATACTTCTTTTAAATCCCAATATTCCTCCAGAATTTTCTCCTCCCCCTTCAGGGTTTCGGTACCTGTGGAGGCTAACTCAACCAGATTCTGAAGCTTTGGCTGAGATCGCCCCTCCCCTTCGGGCCACTGGTTGGTACATAACCACAATAACCCCTTCCACCAGTTTACGTGGAGATTCCACTTCCAGAGCCAGGGTAATCCCAGTATTAGTGGTTGCTCCATCCCAGGGGCCACAATAAAACACAGGGTCTCTTTATGCTCTCCCATGGTCATTTCTATGGGTTCCGTTATGAAATGTGCAGGGCAGCCCCCCCACCACTGATCCATCCAATTGGCAAGAAACTATGGGTGTTTTTAAAGGTTTTAGTCTTAAGCCCATTTTCTCTACTACTCCCGTGTTGATTACACACCTTGTGCACCCAGAGTCTAATAAGGCTAGCATTTCCCCTTCAGCCCCCAATGTGGGTACCCTTAACTTCATTGGAATGGTCATAGGGCCCTTGTTTGGATTTACCAGGGAGTCATCTTCCGAATCAGATTCACTCTCTTCAGAGGAGGCCGGAGGTCCCAGCTCCTCTCCTTCTGGAGGGGCGACCTCTACAACCTCCCTCGTCTTTAGCGCCATTTCGCGAGGTTTCCCTGGGGTTTTTTCAGGCTTCTTCCAACTTGGCCCTGCAGTCCGCAGCCTGGTGACCTTCCTTCCCACATCGGAAGCAAGCAGTGGGTTTGAGTCTTGCCGCCATCCCTCCCTTTTGGGGCTTGAGGACTTCTTGAGGATGTGAGGGGGAGGGCTTTCTCCAACCAGAGCCCCCCCGGCATCTGTTTCAGGTTAGGTCAATTTCCACCTCTTCTGCCAACAAGTACCACATCTGCAAATCATTTGGGTCCCTTCTGGCAATGCATCTCTGGTATACATCTTCATTTAATCCATCTTTAAATGCTTCTATCAGGGCTCCCTGGGACCAGCCTCGGATATGACATGCCAGCTCTCTAAATTCCTGGGCGTAGTCAGCCACTGATCTCCTCCCTTGATTTATGGTCTTCATCCTGATCCTGGCCTTAAGTTCCACCAGTGGGTCCTCAAATCTTGCCCTCAGCGCAGTCATGAACTGATCATAATTCAACAGCTGGGGAGCATTATCATTATGCAATGTCACCATCCACTTTGCAGCTGTTCCCTCCAGAGCCCTGGTAACACATCTCACTTTGGCTGCTTCTGAGGAAAAATCCCTTCTGTATTCTTCCATACAGTTCCAAACTTGTGCTAGGAAAAACCCTAGCTCTTTGGGATCTCCCCCATATTTTACTTCCAATGGAGGCAATTTGGGAGCTCTATGTCTTCTAAGAATTACAACTCCTGCTGGGGGCCCCGGGGCTGCTGCTGGCTATTGCGCCAGCCCAGGTTGATTAATGGAGGTGGCTGCTCGGCTTCTTCTGGCTGGGGCTGTCTCCCCCTCTCCCTCTCCCTCATACCTTTGTGCAGCATCATTGAGGAGGTGCCTGGCTTGGTTCAGCAAAAAGTCTCTCCTTTCCCTCTCTTGCCATGGCTCCTCTCTACCATGCCGGCAGGTCCTCCGGATCCTTCCAGAAAACTTCCAATGACCACTTGGGCTTCACAGCTGGGTTCTCTTCCAGATCGTGCCTTGCTAATAATTCAGCTTCCCGTGCCCCCTCCAACAGCAAAGACTCTTGCCCCCCAATGGCGCCCAGGTCTTCTTGGTCACTAGTTGGAGATGACAAGAAGTTCAGACCCCTTTGGAAGAAATTGGATTATTTTCTCCGGGTGGGCTGGTAGAGTGAGATTCAGAATAATGTCATGCTCAGCGCCATTCAAAATCCAAGAAATACTTAGACTCTTTTAGTTAGAGAAAAGGTATATTTTACTGGAAATGAAGTGGTAGCTATAATAGAATTTTGAATCTGAGGAATTAGGCACGTAAATCACATATACAAAGTGATGGAAATGATCCCACCCCCAATAGTTCAAATGATTCTTCCAATTAAAAGTTGTGAATATGATCATGTGGACATCTTCAGGGGGTGATGAGGCCTCTGTCCGTTGACCTTGGCATACTTTGATTAAAATTTGCAGCTACGCAGAGAGAGGAAAGCTAATCAAGAAATAGAAACCTAAGCAAGAATGTGCTCTCCCCCTCACCTCAGTTTATACAATGCCAGTATGTACCACCTCCAGCTCACTTCCTGTACTTATCCCCCTCCTCCCCCCATTACTTATGGCAGCCGAAAGGTGCAAAGCAAAGGTAGAAGATCTTGAAGGCTGACAGCAGGGGTCTCTGATAGCAAGGACTCAGATGAGGGGACCACGTGACATGCAGGGATGGGGCCAGGACCTTCGGAGTCTGGCAGCAGTGACGCAGAGGACCCCAGGGAGCCTGTACCCAGTGCGTGTGCGTGCAGGACTGCTCAAAGGAAAGAGCACCTGGAGCAGCAAGGGCGACTCAGGAGTAAGGCTGGAATATGATGGCCTCTCCCATAAGGGATAAAAACCAGCCCTCGGGGATGAGTTCTTTGCAGGAAGCAAAGAAGTTCTTTAGACTCATAGTCCTCATTGAAGTCCTGCTTACTCCAGTTTGTTTTTGAAACTTCTGATGGTGGATATTTAATCAGTAATTAATCTTCTGTTTTTGGCAGCCTTTTGCAACCTTGAAAGGCCTTGCTTTTGATATCGGACAATTAGGTTTAGATGTCTCTTGGCTGGGAATGCACTGAATTCCCAGCACTGCACTAAAAATGGTTTGCTTTTATATACAGTTTGTGTTTATTTAATTTGAACAAGGCTTGGGTCAGAACATTTAGGCACCTTTCATAATAAATAGAAAGTTTCAGCTATTGGATGGTTTAAAATATTTTAAATAAATATGACGGTAAAGAGAAGGCCATTTTCAATTTAATTTTTATTTAATGGCAAAGATGAGTTGATCCCATGTTATGTCTTCAGCAGTGCTACCAATATTTCTGAATCCAATGACCAGGAGTAATAATGAACAGGGAAGGAAAAGAGAAAGTGAAATTAAGTTCTAACATTAAATGCAGATTCAATACTCATTGTGTAAGCTTATAAGCAAGCAAGAAGGCACAATGAGAGGTAAAACACCCAACCCCAGCAATACTAGCATTCCTTCATTCACCTGATAACTTATGAAAATAAAATTCTTCATGGAGATCACAAGCATCTCTATCTGCCAAAGTGTGACCCCAAAAGAACCCAAATGCTTGTAACCTTGTAAGGTTAATAACATAGTCTGTAAGACTTTGTCCCCCTTTTGAGATTTCTGACACCACATCTAAAGTGTTCAAGTGATAATGATAGGTTAGAGTTTGGAGAGCTCTGACAGAGCCATTCAAAGTCTTGGAATGTGAGCTTCACAGGATCATAAGAGCAGTGAGAGTTTTCAGAAAGCTGTATGACATTGCTAGAAACAGTAACTAGCAATGTATCTGCCCACTTTTCATGGAGAATGTCATTTGTCGCAAGCCATCATTCAATTCTCCCTAAATAAGAATCAGACTCCTTTAGTATGTCAGAAAAGTCTGCCATAGTCAGCCATAGTCATTGTGGTCATTACTCACTACTGTGCTGAGAATATCCTTCTGAACAAATGTCCTGCAGCTTTCCACTCTTCTGCTGTGAACTGTACCAAGCTAAACAAAATCCCTGTTTAGTCAATGCTGTAAAAGTTTTGATTCCTGCTAGAAGTCATCCTAAGGTTGGTACTCTGTGTGAGGTATGGTGCTTCAAAATCACCAGTAAGACCACTCGATGAGAACAGCTCTACTGAAAATTGCAGTAACAACAGATTCTGCTAGGAATCACATTGCTAAATCTGTGTCTGCATCTAAAATGATGTTGGGAAACCCTGCAGATCTCATGACCTCTGGCAATAAATGAAGAGCTGCTCCTTACCAAACTAACTTCTCAAGCCAGAATGTGCTATAATAGGTAGTTCTCATTTAATGGCCACAATTGAGGCTCCCAGTTCTATCATTAAGTGAAGCAGCTGCTAGGTGGGAATTCATGTGATTGTGCTTTCCTTTTCCCCATTCTTCCCTCCTTTGGAATATTCACCCTGAATGGGTGCTGACATACTTACGAAGAAAGGAATTAATGTCTGTATTTGGAGAGAAAGGGTTTACAAGAGAGTAAGTAGGTACAAAATGGGCATTGGTTCTAAAGTTTTTTTTTTCCAGCATTGTTATAGCTTTGAATATCAGCATTGCTGAACTAGGCAGTTCATAAGTAAAGTTTACCTGTAGACTTTATATCCATAAGAGGAAATCGTTACAATAGCATAAATATGACCATAGTTCTCTTATTGATCACCAAATTTCCCACCTCAACTCATTTAACCCAATTGATTTCATAACTATCCTTACTCAAATCTTGTAGTTCAAGACTCAAAGAGCTATATGATATGTTCAAGGAACAGTAAAGAGAAGAATGCAATGATTATGCAAATGTATAAATGTTTAAAATATGTTTCCTTACAACTGTACATTTAGCAAATAGAAGAGATGAAAAGTGTTGAAATAAAAAAGAGAATGACACCTCAGCAGGTTCTACAATCTAAGTAAATGGTTTCATTTCTGCCTTGAGGTATAGTTTGTGTAAGCAGTTATGGTACCGCATTTGTCTAAGTTGTAATAATGTATACATATAACCACCAGGATACAACCAACAATTGCTCCTCATAGTCCTTATGTTTTCTCTGAATGTGAAAGCTGTTTTTAATCTCAAGATCTGTAAGTACATTGTGAAAAATTTTTGTCACCTAATTACATTTTTAAGTATGTGCACCGAAATTCATGTTTTATTGTATACATTTTTATCGCAGGACAGGAAGCTATAATAAGCCACTGGAGAAGTAAATGAAATATGTCTGGCTTGGCTGGAGTTGCTTTATGATTTCTACAGTAGTTCTGGCATGCCATTCTTTGCACTCATTTATTGTGACTCAAAAGTTTACAGGCTTGGGATCATGTTTGTCTATATGGGCTTAAAGAAATCCTTTTGAGAAAGACACAGCAGAAAGCCCATATAAAATATTTTATTGAATTTTTCTATTTTTTAATTAAGAGTTTTAACCTTCACACCTTCACACTTGTATAAAAACACCTTTTATTTGCTAGGAATCTGGAGGATGCTTTTAATGGGTAAGGTAGCAAAGTCAATCAAATTGTAAATAGTTCTGTTTTGTTCCGTTTCAGAAAATGAAGAAAGTATGGCAGACATTCCTCCATTGTTTTTTTCAAAAAAGAAAGTATGGCATCGGGCTTGTGTGTATATGTGTGTGGGGTGTGTGTGTGTGTGTGTGTGCATTTGAGTAAATTTTTCTCTTCTTGTGACTTCCTGGAAAAGCCTCTATAGTTTTCAAGGATTTTGGATGAAGTTTACCTTTGTCTACTTTTTAGGGCTGAAAGAGAATTACTAGTTCAGGGTCACCTGCTGGTTTTGTGCCCAAGCCAAGGCAAGAGTTCATGGTCTCCTAGTTTCTAGACTGATGCCTTAATCATTATACCACACTGATTTTTCCTGATCATTTGAGGGGCTTCCTATTTTTTGTAACTGCTGCCTGTCCTGTATGAGTCAGCAGAGTTGCATGTTCTCTATGTTCTGTATATTCTGTATCAATTGAGCAATGCCCCTTATGGACTCAGGAACAATACTGTCTCTATCCTGGCACCTGCCATCTGGAATGAAATTATTCCAGAAATTATACAGCTCCCACTCTGACCTGATTCAGATGAAACATACTATGTGGCTGGTTTCATCAGGATGTTGGGTGAGGCTAAATGGCAGATCCCTTATGGGTTGTCTGATGTGTGAAATTATCATATTCTCAAGGTGGATTTGCATTTGTATGGTATGTTTTGTTTTAGTTTAAATGTGAGATATTGTATATTCAAAAGAATGGCAACAAGTGGGTAAAATAAATAATTAGACAAAGCTAAATACACAAAGAAAGAAAATGAATTTACCTGTGACAAAGATTAATTTTCTGTGAAAGCTTATTGTATTGATTATTGTATCTACTAAAAATAAAGGATTCCTCTGAAAATATATGAAAAAGTGTCTGTTGGGAGGTAAAAGAATGTGTGGCTGAGTGTGTTTCAGGTCAGAAGAAACCTGGATTATATTGCAATACAAAGCATGTCATCTATGTACTGGCATCCATAGTTGAGGTACAAATTCAAATGTCCAGAAATGTCATTATGATATACTTGCAATTTGTACCAGAGAGCCATGAAAGCATACCAATTGGAAATGTTTCCTTAATTGAATATGAAATTCAAAATATTTTTGATTTCGATCTGAATCATTTTTTCTTTTTTAAAAATGTGATACTTGCAATGGTGATGGAATAACCTTGGAAATACAATATAACTCCCCTAGTTACCTCACAAGTAGGTTGACTTCAAATTTTTAAAATCAATTTCAATATGAGAACATCAAAGTTCACTACCTGAATTTAAGAATTCTTATTTTCCTCCTTAGTCATCAATAATTAGAAAATGCTGGCGATCTAAATTCAAGCTGCACTGTGGCACCTCATCAACTTTGGATCACAAGGTGGCCCCTTTTGCATTGTCACCCTGTTCTTTCTTCCCGCAAACACTCTTGCAAGGAGCATGTATTCTTTTGGCTCTTCTCCTGATGGAAAGTAGGCAATTAGGTGTTAAATTTTGCCAATGCTTGTAATGGATTTCCTTTAACAAATTTCTTTTGTTGTTGTTGTTTAATTATAAAACCTGCTTCACTGATCTTTGCCCACATTTTATCAATAAGACAATACAGATAGTCCTTGTTTAGCAACTGCCCCGTTTCATAACCATTTGATGATATGATGAGGAAAAAAAAGTAACATTATGACCAATTCTTTCATTTATAACCTTCACAGGTCTTTAAAGCAAAGGAAAACTAAACTAAAATCATAGCAGAGTTGTAGTTTCTCTTAGTGACCTCCTCTCTTAATAACAGGCCCCAAGTTGCAGGCCCCAATTTTGCTCCCTAAGGAGGGAGGGCCAGGGTGGGATTCTACCAATTCAGACCAGTTCTATAGAACCAGTTGTTATGATTCTGCACAGTTCAGAGAACTGGCATTGTGTCCCTGGCTGGCCCCGCCCTTCTCCTCCCACCCCTCTCCTGTCTACCCAGTCAGTCCTTATTGCACATGTGCAACATTGTGTGTACGCCCAACATCACTGACTGCATTCTCCCCTGCCCTGTCACTCCTTAAGGTTTTTCTTTCTTCCCGACAATCAGCTGTTCCGACCTCAGGGAAGCCTTCTGGGAGCAAAACACCCCCCCACCCCAGGAGGCTTCCTTGAGGCCCAGCAGGCCAAAAAATGGAGTGCAGGGGGTGCTGCGTGCTCTGTTTTTTGCCTTCCTGGGCCTCAGGGAAGCTTCCTAGGAGCAAAAACACGCCCCCAGTAGGCTTCCCTGAGGCCCAGGAAGCCAAAAAGAGAGAGTATGGGGGTGGGGGGAGGTGCTGCACAAAAAAAGAAGCCATGTCCACCCAGTCACATGGCCATAGCCACCTATCCACACCCACAGAAACGATTATTAAAAAAAATCTGAATCCACTCCCAGGGAGGGCTACCTCCTGTAAAAGGCTATGAGAAATGTTGCAAGTTTTTTCAAGATGTTATGGTTCTAATCTGTGAGGTACCTGTCAAATCTGTGTATCTGTCATTTCTTCAGTGGAAGAAGAAAAAGGGGGGGAAGGCTGATAAAGAAATCCTTTCTTGATGCAACCTGAATATATTTAATCTTATATCGAATTTGTATAACCCACACATGATACAATGGAGGGAGAAAAGCCAGATGGCCAGTACTATCACCTCTGAGAGGCACGACCAGGAGATGAGAAGGTCATAAAAATTCCACAGTGAGATTGTACTTTGGTAATCTCTTGAATAGTTTGTTCTAAAAGGGGAGGGGGGAATAGGTATGCCCTGGGAAACTGTGAAAAGATCGTTCCTTACAAGAGGGATGGGGAAGAATTAACATACTGGCTTTTGTTTCACTAAATACACATCGAGATAAGGGGAGGGGTTCTAAACTCCCTTATGTATCCCTGTATGCCTGAGAGACCTCAGACGCTGCTTTGAACTCCTACAGGAATTGTCTCATCTCAATAAAGAATTCCTTTGTGATACGTTTGGATACGTTTTCAGAAGTTCATTCTAGTTGAGTGAATGGGAAAAGTTCTGTAGCCTGACAGTACCACAGCATTAAGGCAACGAAGGTAAGCAAGCTTTGCTGGCTGATGCTTTACTGTTTTACTGTAAGTGGCTATTGCCATTTGCAACCTTGGACATTTATTATTTGGAGTGTTTAATTGAACTTTGTTCTGCCTCCCAAATATACTGCCATGGAAACAGGTGGCCGTATAAATTGTTTAAATAAACAAAACAGATGATATGGTGTAAAACAAATTAAACCATTCTCAGAAGAGGAGGCACTTCCTTTAGCAAGCAGATCTATGAGGGCAGAGGATAAGGTGCTATAGGAAAGACAATCAAGAGATCATTTTGCCTTCGTTTGTGACAATCAAGAGAACTTAGGGGTCAGAGGCTCCAATTCTTCTTAATCACAAGGGGCAGTTCACTTTGCAAAAGGGGCATCATTATACCTTCCCTCCAATCTCACGAAGACCAAACATTACCTCAGGCTAAACACAGGCTTTTACAGTATGTCATGCAGCCAATACTGTACAGACAATTTGCTGGAGAGAGAAGGAGGGGAGGGAGAGAAGAACAAGGAGAGGAGGGAGAGAGGGAGGACAGGAGAGGACAGGACAAGAGAGGAGAGCAGTTTGATATAGCAGTTAAGGTACCAGGCTAGAAAGCAGGAGAAAGCTGGCTGAGTGACTTTAGGCCACTCTCTCTCTCTCTCTCAGCCCAACCCACCTCACAGGTTGTTGCTATGGGGAAAAAAGGTGGAGACTGTGTTGGATATATTTATCACCTTGGGTTATTTATACAAATAATAAAGGCAGGATATAAATAAAACAAAATAAAAATAAAATCAATGCTGGGAGAAGTATCTCCAGTCCATTTTCCTTCCAAGCCTTCATGCTCTTGTATCTGCAATAGCCCATCCCCTGACCAAATAAGATTGGTAGCAGCCTGGCCAGATGGATAATAGTAGTGAATATGACTGTGATATTACCTTGAGGGTTCACAAGGGTGCTGGTTCTGACTGCTTTAAATTAGCATGAATGTTCAAAGCCCATGTAAGGCAAAAAAAAGTTGATGCTTCCCTCTATCTAAAGTGTGACAGAGGCCCATGGATTTTTTTAAAAAAAAAATATGTTTGTTGTATTTAATGTGTTCTTTATAGTCTTTAAAGCTATAGACTATATTGAAAATCCCAGGGATAAATTTCATTAAACAAATACTGTAACATACAATGCTTAAGTAAAGAATTGTGATGGAGCAGTGGTTAGAATGCAGTATTGCAGGCTAATTCTGCCAACTGCCAGAAGTTCAATCCTGATTGATTCAAAGTTGACTCAGCTTTTCAACATTCCATGGTCAGTAAAATGAGAACCCAGATTGTTGAGGATAATATGCTGAAACTGTAAATCACTTAGAGAGGGATACACTATAAAGCGGTGTATAAGTCTAAGTACTATTACTATTAAGTGGCATAGAGTCTTTGATATATATCTAAAATGCATTGCAAATGTGGACTGGGTATTTTCTTGATCCTGTCTTCAGTAGGGTCAAAAATTTCTCACAGCATGTTGTGGTCTGCCAGAGGCCTGCAGAGCTGGCAGCAGAGGTGCACAGTAGGGAGGAACATGGGCCAGTCCTGGAATCTGGGGAGGGCTCAGACAAGGGAGCTGCATCCGGCACAGAGATGGGGCCAGAGCTGTCTTAGAATTATATGCTGACTCCGGAGCCTCCAGAATCTGATATCAGTGAGGCAAAGGAATAGGGGGAGCCTGTTCCCAGTGTGCACTTGTGCAGAATTGCCAGAAGGCAAAAACAGTTAAGACAAAAGGGGTGACTCAGGAATAAGGCTTGGAGATATTTGGCTCCTCCCATAAGACATAAAGAAGGAACAAAAGGACATGAGCCTTTGCAGGAAGTAACTTTGTTCTTTCTGGTTGCTTTAAACTCTGAAGCTCCGTGTTGACTTTGTGCTCCATTTGGCCTTGTACAGCTAATTGGGAGATAAAGGTGGGTGCTAATCAGCCTTATCCCAAAAAGACTGTGGCAGACTTCTATTGAGCTATTCACAAACCGTTTGGGACTCATTAAGGGCTGTGAATGCATATAATTCAGAGCTGTTGAACTAAAAAGAGGGTTTGGGGGACTAAGCATGTGATTGTTACTGTCAGAACACACCACTTCTGTATCAGCATTACAATTAAATGAGAATATCCAGTAGGAGAAATCTGCCACAGAAGTTGACGATTGCTTGACTACATAGACTTTGCTTTGAATAATCAAGAGCCATGGTTCTTTTAATACAGAGTTTAAGCACACATATTAATTGAAGTTGAGATCCCAATAAAGGATTCATGCCTTACAAATTAGCAAAAAAAAAAAAAAAAAGCCAAAGCCAAATATTCTGCTGTATTCTACAAACAACAGGCTGCAGTTTTCAAAAAGCAAAATTGGCAACTTTTGTCACCAGTTGTACAGGTTGACTAGGTTTTTGTAAAATAAAACACACACACAAAAACTACACAGCAATAAGAGCAAGTTGGATTCTCATATACATGAGGCAAAATCATCACATCCTATCACCTTGAACATAAAATAAGTACCAGTCTATTTGGGGCTCTTATATAGCTGAGTGCTTTGAGATGCACTTGATTATTTTTAATGTATCATGTATTGACCTGAAAAATGAGGATTGAGTTACAGTCATCAAATGACTCAAACTGGTAGACTTGCTTAATCACTTCAGAGTCATACTACTACAGAGAAAGCACTTGATTGCATTTGACTCATGTTTCCAGCATTTTATTCCTTGAACTTCTATAAAAACCTCATTATTATGTGCCTGATGTAAATTACAAATGCTTTTAATCAGAGATACGCTAAACTATCCAAACACATTTTCAATATGAAGGACGGCTGAATTATTCTAATAAAATGGGTAGACGATTTGGTTGTTTACATAGCTAAGTAAGTGAAAAACATTCAGCCTGATAGATATTTTCTAGGTCCTTTTACTAAATGACATTCTTCCTCTGAAACTGGATTGTAATAATTATAAAAAAAAACCCTGCAAAAGGAAACATATGCAAAAAACATCCTTTTTGACTGGAGGTAGCAAAAAATGAATGAAAATAAATTGGGTGGGTTTTGAATTAATGTGCGGAAAAATAATGGCAAAATTCTTAAACAGAATCATGTACTTCTGCACAATTAGGCTTCATAAAGCTATCAGAATAAAAAGCTCAAAAACATTCTAAAATGAAATACACTACGCAACTAAATTTAGGCACTTGGGATAAGGCTAGAAGGAAGCCTTTCTCAAGAAAATGATAAACATTTGTCCTTCTGAATTTGGCAAAGCTTCCAAGATTTAATCCTTTGGCAGAACCTGACAGTTTCAGCTAAGCCTTTTAAGGCTAACCTGTGTATTATGAAACTGTAGATTGGCTTCATTTTCAAATGTACAGGAGCCAAAACATTCACAAAAGCTTTATGTACAGGTCTGTTTGGATGTCTGCTCTTGAAATCTTTTGGTTTTAAGAAATACTAAAAGCTATTACAGATGATTCTAGAAGTGTCAGCTTTGAGAATGTGGAGCAGCAGCTCACAGAAAAGAATACTGGAAATGATTTTGATAGACCTTTTTATTTAAGACCAGAGATGGACTCCCAAAGCTTTTGCCAAATTCTAATTTTTAATATGACAGGGGAAAGGAAAAGTTATTAAGCATGTTTATAGTAATCCTCTTAATTATGTTTATTTTTAACGTAAATTAAACATAATTTATTTTTCTTCCTGGTTCTGTCCAATTTCTCAAATGCAGTGTCTAGTCATGTGCTTAAAATGCCAAGTACAGCCCTGCCTGGGGCCTCAAAGTAATTCAGTTTTACATTAGAAGAATATGTAGGAGTGGAAGGATAATTTTTCCTTCATGCCTTGAAGTACTTATTACTGTTGGTGTTAGTCCCAAGCCCACACACATGACAGTGAGATCCAATCAAGTCCAAGCCTTCATTTGCTAATGGACAGAATCTTACCAAACTAAAGTTATAAACTTTCTAAGCTTCTAGATATATCCTGAGAGATTCTAGCATGTACTTACCTTGAACTTCAGCATTCCTCCCCCACTCATCTCTGTGTAGTCTCTTGATCCAGGTCTCTTTCTGGGAAAGCTCTCAGTTGGCCAAATTGTCTCCCTCTGCACATTTCATCACAGTTGCCATAATCTAAGCAAGCCAACCAATTTGTGCGACTGGAAACCGCACTTAGGAGTTTGGGCAAACAACATCTTTACTTTGCTTTTGTTAGCTTTGTTGTTGTTGTTGTTGTTGTTGTTGTTGTTCCCTTGAGTCTATGAATTAGGAAATCTTTTTTGTTGTATCTTTCAGACTTTCACACCAGAAAATGCAGTATAATAAGTAGTAAGATTTCAGTATGACCCAGGTAATGATGAGCACCTCTAAAACTTTATTTAGCCGAACGAAAGAGTTTTAATGCATAACTTTCTTATCAAAATCAAGAGGATTTGTTCATTTGGGCAAGAAATTTTTCATTTGTGATGAATACAACTTGCTGCTCAGTGTCTTTTGTTGTGAAGATAGGAAAATATAATAATAAATAAATGTAATAATGTGCTTATATTTGCTTCATTCCAGGCTAATTATTGCAGGTAGTTAATGAGAGGTGAATTTTAATTTATTTGAGAGTAGCATATTTTATGTAAACTTTGTAGGATAAACTTACTTTTAAGTAGGCTTTTACAACATTTTACAACATTTGTGCAAGAGTAACATGGTTCTGGAGCAGCTGATCTTGGCAGGTCAATTTTAATCTTCACTTTGAGAAATGTATCCAGCCTTGTTAAATGCCATCTGTAGTTCCTTTCATTTACACTTGAAAACAAAGGTTTTGACAAGGGTTGGGTGTTTTGTTTTGTTTTTAACTTAGCTCATGATGATATTGATTATTAGAAAAGGACATAGGAAAACCTCATCTAAAAACAGAAGGATAGTGAGTGATAGCTGTCATTCAGTGTGCTGAGACAGAAAAGATGAAGGTAGCTAATAGAGTAAAACAATCAAAGAGAGGAGATTGGGCCAGATTATCTTCAGCATTTGTCACTTCTGCTGCTGCTTCCTCCTTTTGCTTGAGTGATAGTTCTTGGCTTTAGAACAGCACTGTGAGCAGCATCCGGCAGTTTTAAATGCTTTACATCCTTCCAATCTTCCAACTAATAACACTCTCATTAAGAATGTCCATCTTGAATTTATCCCAAATATATCACATGCCACTTTAGAAGTTTAGCAACCAGAGAAGAGATTCTATGGAAATGGAAAGGAAGTGTCACTAAGAGTGTTTTGGTGAAGTTACGATTATGTGCTAGCAATGGCGGAGGGGAGCATAGAAACCAATCTATTTTTGCTGTGCATATAGTGCTCTCCACATCAGTTCAAGTATAAATACAAAACAAAATTGGAGGAAGTAATATGCATTACTATAGGGTTGATTAGTTGTTGGGCATATGATATGTTAAGAGTTTCAGTGGGGGGGGGGGGAAACCAGTTTACTTCTTGTACTTTTCCAGTTCATGCAAAATTAAATTCAGTGGAAGAAATTACTTTAATATAAGAGCCTTGGTGGCACAGTGCTTAAAATGCAGTACTGCAGGCTACTTCTGCTGACTGCCGGCTGACTGCAATTTGGCAGTTCAATTCTCACTAGCTCAAGGTTGACTCAGCCTTCCATCCTTCTGAGGTCGGTAAAACAAGGACTCAGATTGTTGGGGGCAATAAGCTGACTCTGTAAATCGCTTAAAGAGGGCTACAAAGCATTAGGAAGTGGTATATAAGTCTAAGTGCTATTGGTATTACATTTCAGGCTCTTTTTCATTTTTTAAAGTCACAGACATTGCATTAATACAGTACTTGAATTTTTCATAAATGATGTCTGAAGGCATTATCACTTTGAACAGTTGCAAACAAATGATTGTAAGTCTAGGACTACTTGTACAAGATGCATCTGTATAACAAGATGCATCTTGTACAAGTAGTCCTAGACTTACAATCATTTGTTTGCAACTGTTCAAAGTGATAATGGCATTGAAAAAATGTAAGCTACAACCAGTTCTCATAATTATGACCATCACAGCATTCCCATAGTCACATGATCAAAATTTGGGTGGTTGGCAACTGACATGTATTTACAAAGGTTGTAATGCCCTAAAATCATGTGATCACCATTTGTGACCTTCTCAGTTGGCTACCAAAGAACAGAGTCAACACAGATTTGCTTAATGTCTACCTGATTCACTTAAAAACTGCAGTGATTTGCTGAACAACTGTGGCAAAAAGTTCATAAGATTGGCTGCAACTCCACAACTTGCTTAGCCACAGAAATTCTCACCATTGTGGCCATTAGTTGAGCAGTACTTATATATATCTGCATTTTATTATAGAATCCATTTCCTCACACATATCACATTCAGAAAGCAGCCCAACTACTTCAAATTTCTTCAGCATTGATATCTTATTCTAGATCACATTTGCAATTAAGGGAGTCGCTAAAAATTCCCTGTTAAAGGATGAACAAAGAATGTTATTAACATGGATGTTACAATATTATCCAGCAAATTATTTGCAAAATAAGCATAACAATCATAAACAGTTGATTTAAGATCCAGGAGGAATATCTAACAAGTTGACTGAAAGCATGACAAATTTTAATACAATAATCATGGTTTTCTGAGAAGCTGGTAAATTCCTGTTACATTGGGAACCTCATGACATAATGGTTTTGCTGTGCCTCTGCTGCTGCATTAGGAATGATTTTGTCATTTGTCTTAAAATACATGTTTGTAACTCAGATCTCTGTATGTACCAGGATTTATCGGTGGGGGGATCTGCTCAATAAGCAATAGGAAACAATATTGTTTTAAATAGGGGATTGCCATTTCTTTCAGATTAATAATGGTAGCATTCAAACAAGTTTCCAGATTGTAGTGATTTGAACAAAAGCCTCCTCAAATGGAATAATATGCATACATACATACATGCATGCATGCATACACACACACACACACACACACACACATGTATATTTTCTTAAGTTTTCACGGGTACTTACATGTATGGTATTCAGCTTTGTTTGAGTATTTTCCCACATCATTATAGTTGTGCTTTTAAAGTTGTAGCAACGTTTTGGCAGAAGCTCATGTGCCATCATCAGGCTTCTGTATTGTGTTCGTCTGATATATATATGTAGGTCTAGGTGTGTTCGGGTCTTTTCTCGTGTAAGATTAAGAGTATCTTGGCAACATTTCAGTGAGGTCCCACTCGCCATCCTCAGGCTGGTGCTTTCGGCTTCATGCCAGTGCAAGCAGTGTGTGATTGGAGCTGCCGTCTCTCTATATATATACTGGTGGGGCGGGCTGATGTGCTGGGCTGGTTGGCTGCTCTGCTGCCTCTTGATTGTTTGATGGAGTTGATGTTGGTATAATGGGCTGTGTGATGGCCTTGTGAGTTTTGTTGTGGAGATATCCTGGATCTTGTGCTGTAATCTCCTGGGTTGTTTGTTTTGTAGTGATCTTTTTTCCATTAGCCTCTTGTGTTTTAACGGCTTGGGTAATGGGTTGTGTGATGGGCTTGTGAGTTCTTTTTTTGTGATATCCTGGGTCCTGCATTGTAATCTCCTGGATCTTTTGTGTTTTGATCTCTTTTCCATTAGCCTCCTGTGTAGTAACGGCTTGGGTAATGGGTTGTGTGATGACCTTGTGAGATTTATTGCTGTGGTATCCTTGGTCTTGTGCTGTGATATCCTGGGTCATTTGCTGTGTTGAAACTTCTTGAGTTTTTGTGGTGTAATTTCCTGAGTTTTCTGATGTGATATCCTGAGCGGGTGGCTGTGATGTAACATTCTGGGTTTTAGTCTGGCTTCAAGTTTGGGGTCTGGGTCTGTGTTTTTGCATGTGTCAGCTTGTTTGGTTTTGGAGTCGGGGGTGCGACAGCTGGCGAAGCAGCCGTGGTCTGGTTTCTGGACGGTGGTTGTCCTTCGTTTATAGGATGGGCTTGAGTCTGGGTCTGATGAGGGGGATTGGCAGTAGTGTCCCATGTTGTTTTGGGTCTGGTGTCAGTTTTCATGGCTGGGACTCGTTTGTTGGTGAGGGCTAGCTTCCAGATGTCTGGTAGGAGGGAGGTATCATCCCGTCTATTCATGTTATGGGGGTGTTTCTCTATCTTGATGGCTTCCCTGATTATTATCTTGCTGGAGTGTTCAGTGTTGGATATTAATTTAGTTCCTTCAAAATTAATTTCATGTCCTGTGGCTTTAAGGTGCTGGAAGAGGGAGGAAGTATTTTCTTCTCTTCTGACTGCGGTTTTGTGTTCTGCGATGCATGCATTTATTCTCCTGTTGGTTTGTCCAATGTATGTGGCTGGGCAATTGTTGCATGGTATTTTATAAACTCCTTGGTTTTCTAGCTGGATCTTGTCTTTGGGGTTTCTTAGGATGTTGGCTATTTTTTGGTCAGTGCCAAATTCTGTCCTGATGTTGGGTTTGTGAAGAATTTTGCTGATTTTGTCTGTGGTGCCCTTGATGTAGGGGAGGAGTGCAATACCGTTGTCTTGTTCTGTGTCTGGGTTTTTGGGGGGTATCTCTTTTCGGATTAGATTAGTGAAAGTGTTTCTTTGGAATCCGTTGGAAATTAATACGTTAGTGAGGGTGTGTAGTTCGGTTCTCAGGTGGTCTTTGTCAGCTAGGCGCTTGGTTCAGGAGATGAGGGTCTTGGCTATGGAGTTGATCTGTGCAGGGTGCTGATGGGGTTGTGCATTTAGGTAGTGGTTGGTGTGTGTTTTTTTCCGGTAGGTGTGTCCTAGGGAGCCATTGGGTTTTTTGTAAATTAGAACGTCCAGGAAGGGAAGTTGGTTGTTGGTTTCTGTTTTCATGGTGAATTGTATTTTGGGGTGTAAGTTGTTAAGTTGTGTGAGGAAGTTGTCCAGTTTTTCTTTCCTGTGTGGCCAAATTACAAAAGTGTCATCTACATATCTGAGCCAGAGTTTGAGTTTGTGTTTGGATTTGTCTAGAGCATTGGTTTCAAAGTGTTCCATGTGTAGGTTAGCGATGACAGGTGAGAGGGATGATCCCATGGGTGCTCCTTCTATATGTTTGTATCTTTGTCCATTGTGGATGAAGTATGTGATGGTTAGGCAGTGGTTGGTCAGATCTAGGATGTATTTAGGGGGAGGTTAGGGTTAGGGTTAGGGTTAGCCATCGAAAACAAATACAACAAATCCGAACAAATCCGAACATATTCAACACCTGGGATTGGCTCAATGTTGGGCTGGACATTGGGAGGGGCTATGCTTGCAATAGTTTAACTTACCGTTTTGAGCAGGAAATCTCAAATCCTGCCCAGATCTCTTTTGCTATCCGTATCTTTCAATAAAAGTTCCTTTTGAAATGCTAAATGTATGAAGAGTTCTGCTTTCTTGAGAAGACCGGCGGTACCTTACCGAATCCAAATTTTGATCACATGACCATGGGATGCTGTAATGGTCATAAGTGTGAAAACTGGTCATAAGTCACTTTTTTCAGTGCCAGTGTAACTTCATATGGTCACTAATGTATGGTTGTAAGTTGAGGGCTACCTGTATTATTCTGGGTATAAGGAGTAGCAAAAATCCCTCCCACCCTCCCAACCCTGGTAGGGGGGAAAATCCAGCAGAATAATGGCATTAGGCCCCAAATGCCTCCTAGGTGCTCTATCTTGAACCGCTTTTTGAACAAAAGTAGACCTAGTCTGATGTTCAAAAGGAGGCCATTCCAAAGAGTGGCCACTTCTGTCACTTGCCCACCACAACAAAAGTAACTTGTGCTGCCTCCTGAAAACAGGACACTACAAGTTAGTCAATTTGAATAGATCAAGCTAGTTCAAGTAGGTAAACCCATTCCTGAAGAGAGCTTACTAACCCCAGCACTTTCAGTTGCAACCAGAGGCCCTTAGGAATATATTGAGTAAGCCAACCACATATCAAAAACATAATTGAACACTAGAATAATGAAACATTTAAAAAGATATAATAAACAATAACAGCTGAAGTACAGAATAAACTCTGCAATCTTACAAAACTCTTCTAAATTCATTTCTAGTGACAACAGTACCATCTATTGGACAATAGCTAGTTTGTTACCTTTGAAATATTCCTCTCCTTCAGGCAAAAGAAAGTCTGAATTTCAAATTTATTGAGTTTAGAATTGTATGCGTTCATTGATCATTATATGACATATTCATGCTAATGTAAATCTTTGGCTATCCTGGAAAAATGTAAAATTGCCTATGAAAATCTGACCTTCATTAAAAGTATGACCTTCATAATAGAATACCCAGATTCAAGACAACTTAGAATGAATAAAAACATTTAGGTTTCTGTTAGGATCATTCTTAACTTCTGTTTAATAATTTTGATATTGAAATGTCAGCAACACAATAAGAAGACTACTCCAGAAGATGTATCAGAAAGTGAAAGGTTGGTCTCCTCTTCCTCCTCCTCCTCCTCCTCCTCCTCCTCCTCTTCTTCTTCTTCCTCCTCCTCCTCCTCCTCCTCCTCCTCCTCCTCCTCCTCCTCCTCCTCCTCCTCCATGAGAAGAAACCAAGAGACCAAGACTGCATAGAAACATTTTTACACAGTTTGGTTCGCACCTTTTTGTGGCAGGGATGTCATTATTTTTACTTATATTCCCACTTTTACATTTCTTCCCCCCCCTCCCCCCAAAAAAGTCATTTGGACACAAGTATCAGATAAGACAGGAACCAATTAGACTAGTTTACAACAATCCTAGATCTAATCAGCAATTACAAATTTTAAAAAGTTAGAAAGCTATAATCAGCCTTCAATTCTTTTGGAAGAATTTGAAAACTTTATACACAAATCACACCTTAAACTCTCTTGCAACAGAGTATCTGGTCTCCTTTGTGGCAGAACCCAGTTTCCATTTTGTTCTGGTTTTTTTGCAGCTGTCAGATTTACTATTAAGTTTCTTTTAAACAAGAACCCACTCTAAGAATTTAATAAAAGTAGAAAAATCAATCTTTAAAAGTGCCAAAGAATGTACATCAGTATAAATGTTTTTAAGCAAAATCAGGATAGAGGTAGTAAAAGTATACGGTGACATATATCATGGGATAAAAAGATCTTTGTGGCCTATTTAAAAGCAGAAAGAATTGAGGCTTCTCATATTTTTTGGCATTATACAATTTCAGACTAGAAAAGTGCTTTCCTTAGAAATTATGTGCAGATGCTGGGAGAGAAAGGGAAGTAGAACCCATCCTTCTACCATCCTAGGAAAGCCAAATATCCCTAGAGAATGTTTTAATTTAGCTACATATTATTGGGACCCATTCATATGCTGCAGATTTATCACCAACTCAGGGTTATCAACTTTGAACCTTTACAAAAAGAGGTCATTCCAGAGCTGTAGACATGCTGGTATTCTAGGCAAAGTCATATTCTGCCACCCCTATGATTATATTTAACCCTTGAGCAGGTATGCAACTAGGAAAGATGATCAGATTTTACACTCGCATTGTGAATTTTCAAACTCTTTTCAGTTGTAGCACTCCATAAAATTTGGTGCCCTAGGTGACTGCATGGTTGTTTAAGTCAAGACTAGCCAGTATTTTACCAAAAGAGAACCAGTTTTGTATGCTGCGAGACCTTGGTCCAGTCCTTATTTCTCAGCCCTCGGGAGAAGGCAAGGACAATACATTTTTGACACCTTGCCAAGAAAACTTCAGGGACTTGTCACACAAACTCACACACAAAATCCAGCTTACCACATTTAGGGCTTCATATTATTTCTCTCTCCTTCCCCAACCACTCCCTACCACCTTTATCCTACAGAGAAGGAAAAAAAGTTTTTGAGAAGTTTTCGCAATTACATTCCTGCTTTGAATTTGGATTCCTCTTATCTGATCTTTGTCTTGGCTGTAGATCCTTGTCCTGTATTTTAAGGTTATTCTTATAGTCTATTATAGTTATTGGCAGGCTAGGGCAGAACAGCTGGACAGGCATCACCAGCTGTTGAAAGTGCAATAAACCATGAAAACCATTCTATCATGTTCTGAAAGCACTCTTTCTCTTGGTGGTTTTAAAGAAGAGATTGGATGAATGTAAGCTTGTACAATGAAGAACTTTCAAGCCACCTCTTTCCTGAATGGAATATGCACAGGGAGGCTAGCAAGACATCAGGTCATTTGGCCATTTGACCCTAGTAGCTCTTTCATTCTCCCTCCTATTGCAAAGGTACACCACAGGCACGGTATTCTAAACTCTGCTTTGCTTAATAGTATGTTTTCAAATATACTGACAAGTGAGGATCATAAACTTTTTTTAAGAAATAAATATAACTACCTTAGTTTTAGCATGGTTATTCTCACCCTAGGGGTTTCATTGCTCTCCAGAGAGATTTTAAAGCAGACATTTCAATTTCTACCCAAAACAATATCTTAGTGAATTGGCACTCACTACTCTCACTTTCCTTCTATTCTAAATTTCCAATATATCTGGAAAATTGAAGCAATAACCTATTGAGGACCAGGGAGATTCTGAAAGTGGTAGGAGAGAATGAATGAATTGTATATAGATTCAAACACTAACATGTCTAAATGAAAAATATATACAACAGTCCTAGGTTTTATGAGAATCCTTTCTTTTCCAATTATCAATCAGCTTTTGCCTTGATTTGCTTAGCTCAAGTCATACATTTACTTTGTAAGTACTGTATATATTAGATATTTTACATTATAGAATTTACTGCATCTTATTAAACTTTTCTTACTGGAGCATTGAAATATTATAATCCAGTAAGTGAATGGTGCCATATCTGTGTCCAACTTGGTGCCATATGTATTTATTTTGTATTGTTTTAATTGTTTTACATGTTCATGGATATATGCTGCCCAGAGTCACTTGTTGAGATGGGCAGCTATAGAAATTAAATATATACAGTAAATCAAATAAATAAGAGTATATTTGTATAGCACTCAGTCCCTCTGCCAGGAAGATAGACTGTTTTTAAATTTGATAACTAATACATAAAATCCAAAAGTAAGCAAGGTTCCTTGGATCTTGCCTGTCATTGACCCCCAAAACACAGCATAAAATAAAATAAAATGGCTGCAAGCTCTGCCAATGAAATAACAAGAGCTGCCACCCTCTTCTTCTTAGCAGGACCACAAACACAGGAAAAGAAGTAAAACCAGATAAAAACAAGCTATTTCACAGATAAAAAAGTACAAAAGAGTACAAAAGGAAAAGTACAACCATGGAAGAAGAAAGCAGAAACCAAAAGTCAAATGAAATAGAAGGAAAGAAGACATAAAAGGCAAAGAAGATACTGGTCTCTGGGAGGGGGTGGAAAAGTTCTTCCCAGGAACATGGAAGCTGAAACTGCATACAAAGCAGCTAGTGAAAAGTTTGGGTTGTCTTTCAATCCTGCAAGTTTGATTGGTTTAGGATCAGAGGAAAGTGCAGAAAATATGGGTATGTCCTTCCTGCTTCCCATAATATGAGGAAGACTGCCATTCTGAAACAGCTACCC
Source organism: Pseudonaja textilis (assembly GCF_049901715.1). NCBI lineage: Eukaryota > Metazoa > Chordata > Lepidosauria > Squamata > Elapidae > Pseudonaja > Pseudonaja textilis. The sequence goes on along the minus strand of NC_141990.1, from coordinate 179,939,322 downwards.
TACCCATAAAGAGGCTGCTTACCCATGTGAGGTTAGGTGATCCAGCATCCAGGGACATATGCTCTAGAATGAGACATAATATTTAATGTATATGAATACTATGTCAATATTATATTAATATATTAATAATGAATAGAATAGAACAGAACAGAATAGAATTATGCCCTTTCAGTTTAGGGGACAGAAATAATTCTAAGATGCTTGCCCTCATCTTTCAGAAAACCATATCTTTAGGCCAGTGCTAAAATACTGCCTCAATTCTAGTACATTAGGAAACCTATGATATCAGAACAGACTTTCAGAAAGTGTTGATAGATTCATTTTAATGACTCCCTTTAACAGTTTTAATGTTTTAATAATTTTGCCTATGGTCAAACACAGCAAGAGCTCTATTGAAAGTATCTATGTAAAATGTACATATGATGTATTTTCACACATGTATGTTTGATGTTAATCAAAAATGGCATCATGAATTTGTAGTCTCTTGGAATATCAATGACAGCAGGGCATAGGAGGACTAGAGGCAAAACATTACACTTTCTATGATCTTTACCAAAACATCTTTGCTTTTTAAGTCCTTAATCTAGATATTACAGCTGGAATTTATTTTGAATTTGTCAAATACTATGTATACTATTTTAGTAGTCTATATCAGCATTTCATTAAAAATCCATTCACCAATATTTTATTATAGAGGAAAAAATGTCTATATATGAGGCTTCCTGAAAAGTGAACCTAATCTGTTAGAAGCCAAAAGGATGTTTGTGGCGTTCGGAAAAGACTGAGCTGAAGTCTTCACTCTGGTCCATGTTTCCAGTGGGAACACGGACCGTTCCTATTGGCTGATGCCATTTGACAGCCGACTATAAAAGGGAGCTGTCAAACGGCATCAGCTGTTGTCCGCCAGCTGGCTGCCTTGTTAGTGCGGCAGCAGCAGCAACCCTTTATTGTTTCAATAAAGTAAAAGCTGAAGTTCGCTCCGAGTTTGCCTCAGATTATTCCGCCGCTCTACAACACTAGCGATGAAGGTAGGATCCCTATAAGAGGCAACCGGGCAAAGAATTGCTGAGCGAAGTCACTACAAAAAGAGCCGAAGTCACTACCAAGCTGAATGTCACTTTAAGAGCTACTGTCACTATTCACGAGTGCGAATTTCAACTTTCCTCGAAAGATCCGGCACCGCTGAGTCGAGATGACTGCGAACCCTGCATTCCTGCCTTTCAGACCGACAGCAGAGACATGGGAGTCTTACAGGAACCGATTTGACTATGTCCTAGATGCCATAGACCTTGCTGACATTTCCGACCACAGGAAAAAGTCCTACTTTTTAAGTTTTTACAGAGCCACAGTGTTTGACACTGCTACGGCATTATTGGCTCCACGTTCAATTAAGACTGTTCCATGGGAAGAATTGCAGGAAATTCTTTCCAACCACTATTCCCCTAAGCCATCCCAAATTGCCAGGCGTCATGCTTTTAGGAGACAGATTCAGGCTGAGGGAGAGACTATTAGTGGGTATATGGCTGCCCTATGAACAGCTGCATTGTGGGTTTAGAGACTATCTGGAAGACATGTTATTAGACCAACTAGTTTGTGGAGTCAGGGATTTAAGGCTACAAAGGCGTCTATTGGCTAAAAGAGATTTAACCCTTAAATTAGCAATTGAAGAGTCTCAAGCTGCTGAACTATCAGCACTTTCAGCAGCAGAAATTCAGGGAAATCCAATTAGCCAGGGCAGCTCAGCCATCCATTACAATGAAGCCTCCTCAGAAGAAGGCCATGAAGAGGCTAATGATGTAAATCACCTCAGGCAACAAAAAACCAGTCAAGGGGAAAACAGGCCAAACCCCAATCTACCTCCATGGCATCAGCCCATTTCTCTAAGCTGTGGGGGAAACCACCTCAGGGCATCCTGCAAGTTCAGGAATGCCGTTTGTCTAAAATGCCAAAGGAAGGGTCATTTAGCCAGGATCTGTCAAGCAGGAAAGACTTTTGCTCAAAAGCCTCAGACAACCCAACATTTCCAAAAACAAGTTGAAGACTGTTCTACCTGCTGTCAAGCCAAGCTGACTAACAAAGGCTCTAACAAAATTAGTGTTTTTGTTTCTATAGAAGGAAAACCTTGCAGGATGGAGGTTGACACAGGCTCAGCACTGTCCATCATCTCATGGAGCACCTTGAAACAACCACTTCCCAGAATGGCTGAGAAAAAGCTTCACGGCTGCCAGTTAACCCTACGTGACTACCAAGGCAGGACCATCCCAGTCATCGGAAAAGGCAAGTTTTTTGTACAATTTCAAAATTTTAAAGGTCATTTGCCCTTAGTGGTAGTGGATGGTGCCCTCCCTAGCCTGTTGGGATTAGACTGGTTCCCTGCCCTTGGCCTCCATATAAGCACAATCCACTCTATTACAAATGCTGAAGTGGACACCTTGTTTAATGACTATGCTGCTGTGTTCAGCGAGGGGCTGGGCTGTTATTCAGGAACCCCAATATCTTTCAACTTGGACCCTCAGGCAGTACCAATCCATTTAAAGCCTCGAAGGGTACCTTTTGCAGTCTGCCCCAAATTAGACATGGAGCTTGACAAATTAATTAAACAAGGTGTATTAGAGCCTGTGGACTTTGCAAAATGGGAAACCCCAATAGTGACACCCCTGAAGAAAGATGGGAGCATAAGAATCTGCGTGGATTACAAGACGTCATTGAACAAATATTTACAAATCAGCGTCTATCCAGTCCCTGTTATCCAGCACCTACTACATTCTTTTGAGCCAGGAACCATTTTTGCTAAATTAGACATGTCACAGGCCTATCAACAGTTCCCTGTTGATTACACAGCCGCTGAACTACAAACTATTGTAACGCACAGGGGTGCTTTCAAATGTAGGCACCTCCAATTTGGCATAAGTGTAGCTCCAGGAATTTTCCAATCCTTAATGGAAAGACTTCTTCAAGGATTACCGGGCATAGTTCCATATTTTGATGACATTTTAATATCTGCCCCTGACAAGCCTCAGTTACTGCAAAGAGTCGGAGGAGTCCTCAATCGTTTCAGACAGCATGGCCTTAAGTTAAAGAAAGACAAGTGCACTATTGCCACTCCACAGGTAGAATTTTTGGGATACAGAATTGACACCTCTGGTATTCACCCAATCGAATCCAAAGTAAGGGCTATTTACGAGGCACCCACGCCAACTAACAAAACTGAGCTCCACACCTTTTTAGGACTTCTTAACTTTTATGCTTCATTCTTGCCTCATAAAGCTTCTGTTGCAGAGCCTCTGCACAGACTCTTGGACAAGCAATCCCCCTGGCACTGGGGACCTAGGGAAGCCCATGCCTTCCATGCTGTCAAATCATTACTTACATCCAATGCTGTCCTGATACAATTTAATGAACATTTACCTTTAGTTTTAGCAGCAGATGCTTCTCCTTTTGGCATAGGTGCTGTTTTAAGTCATAGACTGCCTAACGGTTCTGAGGCACCCATTGCCTTTTTCTCCAGAACTTTTTCCCCAGCTGAGCACAATTACAGCCAAATTGACAAGGAGGCTTTGGCTACAGTTGCTTCTGTCAAAAAATTCCATGAGTTTCTATGGACACTATTTCGAGTTGATCACAGATCACAAGCCTCTGTTAGGCCTTCTGTCTGGCAAGAGACAAACTCCTCAGATTTTGTCTCCAAGAATGACCAGGTGGACCTTATTTCTGGCTGCCTATTCCTATACACTGGTTCATAACCTGGCAAGAGTCTCTGCCACGCTGATGCTCTTAGTCACTGCCCCCTGCCTGTTCCTGTGGAAGATCCTGCACCAACTAATGCTGTTTTCCAGATCAATGATCTCAAACTCCCCATCACTGCCCTCGATATCGCTGCCCACTCTTCCAGGGACAAGGTAATCGCCCAAGTTCTTGACTGGGTGGGAAGGGGATGGCCAGCAATTCCTTATGCCCCCCGAATTCGTGCCTTTCAAAATTCACCAGCAAGAACTATCTTCTTTGCAAGGCTGTTTACTTTGGGGAACGAGGGTAGTTATCCCTTCCAAGTTGCAAGACTCAGTTTTAAAGGTCCTGCATGAGGGCCATCCCAGCATTGTAAAGATGAAGGCCCTGGCTTGCAATTATGTATGGTGGCCAGGCATGGATGCTCAGATTACAAGTTGGGTGAATGCTTGTCAGCCATGCCAAGCTACCAGACCTGCTCCACCCACATCCACTCCAGGCAGGTGGGAAGATTCTATGGCCCCTTGGTCCCAGGTGCATATTGACCTGGCTGGCCCCGTTCATGGGCATATATTCCTGGTGATGGTTGATTCCTTTTCTAAATGGGTAGAACTGACCTTGATGACCACCACAACTTCAGAAGCTGTCACTAAGGCTCTATCAAGGATATTCGCTACCCATGGCCTCCCTGACACCATCGTGTCTGATAACAGCCCCCAGTTTACTTCCTGTGAGTTTGAGGTCTTCCTAGCCAACCTAGGAATAAGGCACGCACTTACAGCTCCTTTTCATTCCTGCCAGTAATGGCCTGGCTGAAGGGGCAATCAGATCAGTTAAGGAGGCCCTGGCAAGGTTTGGGCCTATAGATTGGCACTCTAGGCTCGCTAAGTACCTCCTGACCCAGCACACAACCCCCTGTGCCACCACTAATAGGTCTCCAGCTGAACTTCTCATGGGTAGACATTTGAGGACCACCCTACACAGACTCCATCTGCGTTATGCCCCAGTCACACCCCTAGGGTCAAAAAGCCAGGCAAGGGAGCTCGCTGAGAATGACCAGGTCTATGCCCGGAACTATGCAGAACACTCTTTGTGGATGCCTGGGAAAATTGTGGCGGTAACTGGTCCTAAGTCTTACAGGGTCCAACTGCAAGACGGGCGCATCTGGCGCCGCCATGTCAATCAGCTTAGAAGGTGTTGAAGTGCATCTGCAGATGGCCCTCAAGACGTTCCTGCAACAGAGAAACCTCCGGCACCCAAAGAAACTTCCCTCGGATCCGACAAAAATGCAAGCCTACCTGAACAGCCATCAGTCCCTCACCCAGAAATGCCTGAAGCCGAGACACCAGCTTAGTCAGCACCAGAAGTTGCCCAGCAAGCAGAAAAGTTCCTTCCAGCAGCAGCTTCGTCAGGACTTAGAAGATCTGGCCGCCTGCGCAAGCACCCGAGTTATCTAAAGGACTACGCATGCTCCATTCTGGGGGAAAGGAGTGTGGCATTCGCAATAGACTCAGTCGAAGTCTTCACTCCGGTCCGTGTTTCCAGTGGGAACACGGACTATTCCTATTGACTGATGCCGTTTGACAGCCGGCTATAAAAGGGAGCTGTCAAACGGCATCAGCTGTTGTCCGCCAGCTGGCTGCCTTGTTAGCGTGGCAGCCACGGAAACCCTTTATTGGTTCAATAAAGTAAAAGCTGAAGTTCGCTCCGAGTTTGCCTCAGGTTATTCTGCCGCTCTACAACAATGTTTATTCACAGAAAATTCTTTATAGAGATAGACAAACGTATATACCTAGCTGTATTCTGGAGAGAGAAAATGTTTCTCTCAAAGCCTTTCCCCAGGGCAGCCACCACATTGTGATCTTTGGTATGACCCCAAAATGGAAAATATTAAATGTATTCAGCATTTGATATTTGTTTTTCTCAAGTCTATTGGACACCCTAGCAGATGCATAACAAGCACTAGGCTGAAATATCTGTATGTTGGAAGTGTAATGTGTCAGAAGGGATAATGACTCATATGTTTGTGATTGTTCCATGTTGACACCATTTCAGCTTAATATTCAAAGTCTTCCATGCTATAAATAGGCCATTAGGAAAAAATAAAGGCCAAAGATGTGAATGTGATGTTAAAATATGTCTCTCTATACTTATATCAAGGCATGGAAGACTTTTAATTTATCCTGTGTGGGCAGATATTAAGAAGATCATTTTATTCAAGTGGAAAAAAACTCTAATGTAATTAATTTAAATCCTGGGTGTAAGATACATTTTCTACATATGTACCAGCCTTCTCCCAATGCTGCAGAAAATCAAAAGATTCCCATTTTAAAAGCATTAATTCCATCACATATATATTTGCTGTAACAGATATTCTTTGTTTGTTTGCTTGTTTTTGATGTCTTCAGTTATCCTTTAAATTTATATTCTGGTTATGGCTTTTCTTTTGTTATAAATTTAAAACAATGAAAAATAATAATAATAAAAGGAAGAGAAAGAAAATAAGATGGTAAACTAAGATGGTGATCATGTTTCCTGTTCCGGATTAGCAGGCTCGAAAGCCTGCAACTCTGATTGGCCCGCGAATAGCAGATCGTGATTGGTCACCACAGATTGATGCGATTGGCTAGTAAACAGGCTGCTGCGATTGGCCCTGCCAAGAGCGGCAAACTCAAATCACTTTCATTGGCTGCCTAGCCGCAGCCAGCCCTATATAAGGGGCTGCTGCGGCTGGGATATTTCGCTCAGATATGAAATCACTAATAAAGAGCTGTTGTTGTTATCTGAGTCTTGCCTCCGTTCTTGAACCATCCTCCCAGATCTAACACTGGCAATGTGGATGGGATACGGAGGCAATGAAGTCTACTAGAACTGAGCTAGCTGAAGGAGCACGTGGCTGACAGAGCGCAACGACGGCAACATGGCCAGCAGTGCTATACCACCCACCCCATTCAATCCAGCTAGCGAAGACTGGGACTCATATATGGACAGATTTCAAATGTTCCTAGAGTCCAACAACCTCAAAGATGCCACGCCCAGCAAGAAATGAGCCGTTTTTCTAACCCATTGTGGACCAGCCATTTTTAAGATGGCTAAAGCCTTAGCAAAACCAGCTGAAGTTAAAACTATGGATTGGGACACCCTTGCTCCCATCCTGCACAGCCATTACGCCCCAGCAGTACCAACTCTCATTCGCAGACACGAGTTCTATCAGAGGGACCAGCGTGAAGGTGAGAGCATTGGGGATTTCGTGGCAGACCTGAGGAACCTGGGCGGTTTATGTGGCTTCGCCAATCTCGAAGAAGCCATGAGAGACCAAATCATCCTTGGCCTTAGAGATCCAACTGTCCAGAGCAAGATCATGGCCAAGGGAGACATCTCGCTTACAGATGCCATAGCAGACACCACTGCAGCTGAAGCCACTCATAAATCAGCATCACAAATGCGCCGAACCAGCGGAACCAACCACCAACCCACCAACGATGCTGGGAAACCTTCAGACAAGTACACATCGACTACCCATCATGAAGATGTCGAGTCATCCTCAGACACGAGGAGGAAGAAGTCCACAGACTCCAGTCAGAATGTAAGCAACGGGACCAGTGGGGTCATAAATCCAACTACCAATGCGCCGGATGCGGGGGAAACCATCCTCGATCCGAATGCAGATTCTTAGACACCATGTTTCGTTTTTGCGAAAAACCAGGGCATATTGCGAAAGTATGCAGAAACAAAAGAAATTCCAGCCCCAGACGGAGAGGCAGCAGCCTTAAAAAGGAATGATGGCAACTCCACCACACAGAGGGACTGCCCTAGCAACCAGTGGAACCAGTACAGCAGACCCCAGAGGTTTAACGGCACACCCAGACGAGAAGAGGCTCATCAAACCATCGCCATTGGCCACGCTTCATCGCTTGACGCTAAAAAAGTCCGTGTAAAGGTCACCATTGAAAATAAACCGTGCATCATAGAAGTCGACTCTGGGTCATCACTATCCATGGTATCCTGGAAAACACTCAAGCAACTGATTCCCAACATCTGACGCCAAGACTTCATCAGTCAGAGACTCATACTGAAAGATTATCAAGGCAACCGGATTCCAGTCGCAGGTACCCGCCATTTCCAGGTCTCTTTCAAGGGACATAATGCAATTCTACCATGCACCATCGTAGACAGAGACCTGCCAAGTCTATTGGGCCTTCAGTGATTCATGCTATTAGGAATCGGAATGGCAGGCATCCATCATACTGAAGATGATGACTGGGAGGCAGCCCTCGTCCACGACTTCCAAGAAGTGTTCAGCGAAAGCTTAGGCAAGTACAAGGAGTCCCCTATTTCGTTTAATCTTCGCCCCGACATTGCGCCCATTCGCCTAAAGCCACGCCGAGTTCCCTTTGCTCTCAAACCCAAAATTGATGAGCAACTGGACAAATTAATTGCACAAGGCGTGTTAGAACCCATTGACCACGCCCGATGGGAGACACCAATTGTCACCCCCATAAAGCCTGACGGGTCCATAAGAATCTGCGGTGACTACAAGGCCACCCTCAATCACGCGTTACAGCAGAGCGCGTACCCAGTACCAGTTGTTCAACATCTCCTGCATTCACTTGGGGGTGGCAGAATATTTGCAAAATTAGATCTGGCCCAAGCGTATCAACAGCTGCCAGTTGATTCCGAGACTGCAGAAGCCCAAACTATAGTCACACATCGTGGTGCATTCAAATGCAACAGGCTCCAGTTTGGAGTAAGCGTAGCCCCAAGCATCTTTCAAAGCCTGATGGAGAGACTATTACAAGGTATAAAAGGGGTCGTGCCCTATTTTGATGACGTATTAATAGCAGCCCCAACAAAAAGTCAATTAGCGAAATGCCTCAGAACAGTCCTACAAAGGTTCAAAGATGCTGGCCTCAAGGTTAAGAAGAAAAAGTGCCAGCTATGCACAGAAAGGGTGGAGTTTCTTGGCTACCTTCTTGACAAACAAGGAATCCACCATACAGAAAAGAAATTGGCAGCTATCAAAAATGCCCCAATACCTAAAAACAAAACTGACCTCCAAGCCTTCCTGGGACTTATTAACTTTTATAACATTTTCCTACCCCAGAAGGCGACTGTTGCAGAGCCCCTTCATAGACTACTTGATAAAAGGGCCTCCTGGATTTGGGGACGTCAGGAGGAACATGCCTTCCAGCAAGTAAAAGTCCTCCTTACCTCTGATGCAGTGCTAATTCAATATAACGAGACACTCCCCTTGACTGTTACTTGTGATGCCTCACCATTTGGGGTGGGGGCCATCCTGAGCCACATCCTACCAAATGGCTCAGAGGCACCAATTGCATTTTTTTCAAGAACTCTGTCAAAAACAGAAAGAAACTATAGCCACTTAGATAAGGAAGCCCTTGCTATTGTCTCTGCAATTAAAAGATTTCATGAATATGTTTATGGGAGACCATTTTCTATTATCACGGATCATAAGCCATTACTTGGCATTCTGGCGGGCGACAAACCTACCCCACACATTCTCTCCCCCAGAATGATGCGATGGTCGGAATTTCTAGCTGCCTACGACTATCAATTAAAGTATCGCCCAGGGAAACCTATTCCTCACACAGATGCCTTGAGCCGCTCGCCACTACCCGAGCCACAGGAAGACCCAACTCCCACGCTCCCAATACTACAAATCGAGACAATTCCCTCACCTCCACTAATGGCCCAGGACATCGCCTTTGAAACCAAAACAGACTCTTGTTTGGCACGAGTTCTTGGCTGGGTAGAGAGGGGATGGCCAGAATGTGAGCCTAAGGAAACCTTTAAGCCATTCAAAAACAGACAGACAGAGCTTTTCTCACAAAGAGGGTGCGTTTTATGGGGAGAGCGAGTTGTTATACCAACTAAACTACAAATAAAAGTCCTGCAAATGCTACAAGATGGACACCCAGGCATCGTGCGTATGAAAGCGCTGGCAAGAAGTTACGCCTGGTGTCCAGGCATGGACAAACAAATTGAATCCTGGGTCGCCTCTTGTAACAGATGCCAGGAAAACCATTCAGCCCCACCAAAAGCTCCACCAGAAGAATGGGAAACACCCAGGGGTCCCTGGTCTCGCATTCATATTGACTTTGCGGGACCTACTAGAGGCCACACTTTCCTAATAACTGTAGATGCATATTCTAACTGGCTTGAGGTCAATAAAATGAAAGCAACCACTACTGAGGCAGTCATCAAGAAATTGAACAGACTCTTTGCCACACATGGCCTACCTGATGTCCTGGTTTCTGACAATGGGCCCCAATTTACTGCCTTAGCCTTTGAACAGTATTTAGTGGAACAGGGCATCTGACACGCACTCACATCGCCGGTTCATCCAGGGCGAATGGTAGGGCTGAACGAATGGTTCAGTTTACAAAGAAAACCCTACAGAAAATGGAACAAGGTAATATCCACGATAAAGTCACTAGAATGCTGCTTCTTCAACACATCACACCTAACAGCACGACTAACAAGGGCCCAGCTGAACTCCTGATGGCCAGGAAACTCAGATCGCCTCTAGACCGCTTGCACCCTGCCTATACCCCGGAAAAGCCCCTGGGTTCCAGCAGCAAGCACCGCGCCTTTAAGGTAGGAGACCTTGTATTTGCAAAAAAAATTTCTGGGGATCCCCTCTGGATTCCTGCTCAAGTAACTCAAGTTACGGGTCCCCGTTCCTACTGTCTACTCACCACTGATGGCAGAGCATGGAAACGCCATATTGACCAGCTACGCTCCAGACTGACCACAACTTCCATCCCTGATCCCAACCTTGACACCGGGGGGGAGGGGAAGCCGTGAGCCCGGAAATAGAACCAACACCTGTTTATTCTAAACTAAAACCAAGATCACCACACCATAACTTGCAATACTCACCAGCTGTAGTTGAACCTGGGCAGACGAACACTTCACCAAGAAGCAGCAGCCAAGCAGGTTCAGTGAGCCCGGGGAGCCATAGCAGTAGCAATGAAGCTGAGGACTCTATCACCCTGGGGGCATCAGAAGAGAGCCCTAACCATGGCACTGGTTCACCGTTCCTGCTAGATCCAGCAAACAGTCCATCTGAACCCAAATTTGAACATGGACAATTGGAATTGCATAAGTCAGGTAGACAGGTGCGAAGACCTGCCTACCTGCGAGACTATATTACTCCACCCCTTAAACGGAACCGAGAGGGGAGGGGTGTTCCGGACTAGCAGGCTTGAAAGCCTGCAACTCTGATTGGCCCGCGAATAGCAGATCATGATTGGTCGCCACAGACTGATGCGATTGGCTAGTAAACAGGCTGCTGCGATTGGCCCTGCCAAGAGCAGCAAACTCAAATCACTTTCATTGGCTGCCTAGCTGCAGCCAGCCCTATATAAGGGGCTGCTGCAGCTGGGATATTTCGCTCAGATCTGAAGTCACTAATAAAGAGCTGTTGTTGTTATCTGAGTCTTGCCTCCGTTCTTGAACCATCCTCCCAGATCTAACATTTCCCATGGCAACAATATATTTCTGGAAATGTTTTATTTCAGTCTTTCACTGTCAAAATGTCCTTGAGACCCCAGGTATGTTGCAGTTGCAACAAAAATATAGCACAGCCAATGGCCATGTCAAGCAACACAATCCTAACTTCTGATTTCTCCTTCGCATGAACAAATTATTGATTCTGTGATAAGCTAAGAAACCAGGTTTAACTCTTTAGATCCATAATAGTGAAAGAGTTATTAGACATAAATAAATTGGGTAACCTTATAACTGCTAGAAATCATGAGTGACATATGGTATGTTAATTTTTAAGCAGTTAGCAAATCATCAGAAATAACCTGAGACTATTAAAATAATCACATTATTATGATTCAGAAATAAATGAATATGCCCATATTAATTTTGCCCTGGAATATGAAAAAAAGTTCACCTAGTCTATGAAGCAGAGTATAATCAAATTACATATCAAGTGTTTTACAGGTCTGAAATAACAAAGCAATTTGCTACAAAATATAATATTTATAGGAGTAGAATTCATTTAAAATTTAAAATAGCTTCTCACGTTCAATAGCATGGACAGATTAAGCAGTAAGGATAAAATGCCAGGAAAAATAGAAAGTACCCATTTATAGCTCTCTGATTGCTTGAGAATTGCAACTTGAGTAATTCTGATAGAATTAAAGAAGAGCAACAGAAATAGACCTAAGGAAACCTTTAAAAAAAATTTCAGCAGTATTTGGGGAGCCAAATAACTAAACCATAAATGAACTCATCATTATGGCATTTGACCTGATTCTAGAGACCTATAGACTGGTTTATGCAACACTAACATTTGCACAAATTTAAAATATATATTAAGTACAAACAAAATCCAAACGTTAACTATGTACATTGCAAATAATTGTAGACTTCCATTTTGGCTAATGTACATTTGTTTCAGATGCTACTAGTTAGCCTCATAAGTCATTGTCATACCCTTTAACCTTGGAATGATTTTAGAAGCATCTGGGCTAACATCATTCTTCTTGCAAAAAAACCTCTTCCAGATTTAATGCCAGGCAGTATTCACTGCTCAACCCGCTTAGTAGTTTTCCTAGCCTCAAGTTCCCATACTGTTTCTCATTTTTGATATGCAGCCAGTTGTTTCAAGTCTGCTTATTGAATATCTGTTTAGTTGGATCTCTGCTTGAAGATGCTCTACTGTGCTGCCCGTTGGAAGCAAGCTTTACTATTTTCTGCTTTCCTAACCCAATGGCTCAGGTTCCTGGACTTCTCTCTACAGAGTTCTCTCAGACTCAAAGACTTCCTTCCACCTGGGCTGTGAGCCATTCCCAAATAAAATTTTCTATTTTTATGTTGTCAGCTTAAAACTCCTCTCCTTAGTGACTGTAATTAAAACAGGGATAAATCTGAACACTTGAGTTTGTCACTGGAAATTCGAACCAGAATAAGGTTTCTGGCAGAAGGTGGCTAGCCCACTGTCTTCATGTTTGTGTTTAGGGGTATATCTTTGATATACCAAAGTAAAAATGGCAGCCATGACCACACATTTGAAGCCCCACCTCTTTTTATTTGTCACACATGTAGTACCATAAAAGAAAAGGGAAGAGTTCATATAGGTACTGTTAGGGATACACCCCTAGCAAGATCTGCAGGGCAGTCAGGCAGGCAGGCAAAATATGTGAGATAAGTGTTGTGTAGCTTACACTCAGTAAAAGCAGATACAAGTGCCTATTAAATAGTTTTATTCCAGCAAGAGTTAAAACATAGTCAAAACAGTCCATATATCATTCACTTAGTTCAGTCCGTCCAGGGATTATTCATTTGCAAATTCCGGTGTCGAAAAAGAGAGGTCAGTACACTTACAAATCAGTCCGGTGATTTATCTTCTCGCAGTAAAGAGATAAACTCCTCTCTTCCTTGAGCTTTTCTTCAGTAGGGAAATACGCAGCTAACAAACATCAACGTAATCCAATCCAGTAAATTGTCAGTAATTGCCAGAAAACTGTCAGCGTCTCTTGCTCCCTATTATGGTGGTTTCACACCACACCCAAAAATACATGCTTTACAGTTAAAGTGACACACACTTAAACTAACAATCATAGCTTATATATATTATTTTACCCAAACTACATTAGGTGACCTATGTTATACCTAACATTCTCCCCTTTTGGGTAATATAATAATATATATATATATCTATTTACAATTTTAACCCATAGTCATCACAACTCTCTTTGTGTTTCACTGCACCTTGGGCTTTTGTGAACTGATCAGCAATATTTTGTTCAGTCATACAATATTCCAATCTTATTAAACCATCTTTTACAGATTGTCTTACATTCAGATATCTAAGATCTGTATGCTTAGATCTCGTTTTTACAGCAATATTTGTAGCCATCTGTATGGCTGCTTGATTGTCCTCATACACAACAATGGAATCATTAACAGTTAATCCCATATCCAACAACAACTGTTTATACAGAATTAAATCAGTACATAATAAAGATAGACATGAAAATTCTGCTTCCATTGTGGACATACTTATGTGTTGCTGTCTAATTGACCTCCAACCAATCAATGCTTTTCCTAATAGTATAGCCATTCCTGAAGTTGATTTCCTAGTGTTTATATCTGTTGCAAAACTTGCATCAGCATATGCACTTAGAATCAAATCATCTTTTGGCTCCAAATACAATGCATAGTGCATTGTCCTTTTAAGATATCTTAAGATACGTTTTGCTGCTTGCCAATGTCGTTCATCGGGTTCAGTGTTGAATCGAGCCAATTGATTAATGCTATAGGCAATATCTGGCCTTGACCAATTACTAATGTACGATAGACTGCCAATTAACGACTGATAGATAGTCTTATCGAATTTTGAACTCTGAGCATCAGTGCGGCAAAATTCCTGACTCATTGGAGTTTTTGCTGGTTTACAAAGTTCCATCTTATATGTTTTTAGTAATTGATAAATTTTATCCTCTTGAGATATCTTATAGCCACGATTGGTTTTATTTATTGTCAATCCTAGATACTGTTTTATCTCTCCTAATTGCTTTAATTTTATCCTCTTAATGATATTATTTCAGTAGCTTCATTATTAGTTTTTGTAATTAAAGCAATATCATCTGTAAACAACAATAATAATGACACTATTCCATTTTTCTCTCTTCTAAATAAACATGGATCAGCTAAACCTGCTTTAAACCCTATATTGTTTAACTCCTTAACAATATATTGGTTCCATTCGTAACCAGATTGTTTTAATCCATAGAGACTCTTTTTAAGCTTCCAACAGTCATTATTAGTTTTATCATCCTTTATCCCTACAGGTTTCTTTAGGTATATAGTGTGCTGCAAAGGTGCATGCAGATAGGCAGTTTCTACATCTAAATGATTTATGATATAGTTTTTCTTAGCTGCCCACACTAAAACTGCTCTCAAGGTTGTTGCTTTTAGACTCGGTGCAAACACTTCATCATAATCACATGCAGTTTGATTAAATCCTTGAGCTACCAACCTAGCCTTATGGGTAACAGTCCCATTTGTACCTGTTTTTAATTTAAATATCCATTTACAGCCAATGGACTTTTCACCTGGAGGTAATCTTGCATTCTCATAGACTCCCATCTGTTTTAGTGAATTCAGTTCCTTTTGCATTGCTGTATGCCAGTTCTCCTGATCCTTTGCAGGATACAATTTTAGTTCTTCCACAGTGGTTGGAATTTTACTAATCTGGCAAACCATACTTGCCTGATACCTATCAGGTGGTCTACTTACTCGTGTTGACCGTCTAGGTAGTACAGGACTCACAGGTGGACTCTTATCTATCACCTGTTCCTGATTATCTATTTCTTCTTCACTTATTTCTTCTTTAATTGGTCCTATTTTTTCTTCCTTTACTTTATCTTTAATTGGACTTTTACTAGTATGGTGGCTCGGGCCCCTGTAGGTTTCTATGATTACACTTTTATTCGAATCTTGTTCCAATTTGTGCCATCCTACATGTTCCAGGAATTGAGCACTAGCACTACAATGAATTCTAGTTGTGCCCTCTTCCCAGAACCTGTAAGATCTATGGTTTGATTCGTAACCTACAAAATATAATTTTTTAGCCCTATGCTGTCCCTTATGTCTCAGTTGTGTGGGAATATGCACCCATGCTGGTGCTCCAAATGTGTGCATATAGCTTAAGTCAGGTTTTCTACCATGCCACCGTGTGAATGGTAATTCACCTGTTGTTGAGTTAACAACATTATTCAATATATGATTACCACACATTGTTGCTTCTCCCCACAAACTCTCAGGTAATTCTGAATCTGACAACATAGTACGAGCCATTGCCTGCAGTGTTTGGCCTCGCCTTTCTATAAAGGAATTATGTTGTGGCCTATATGGTGCAGATTTTTTATGTTCTACACCTGCCATCTTCAGTCTATTTTGGAATTTATTATTTATAAATTCCGTACCATTATCAGTTACAAGAGTTACTAGTTTCCTTTTAGTTTTTCTCTCTGCAAACTTCAACCAATTAAAGAAATTTTGATATGTTTCCGTTTTACTCTTCATTAAATAACAGAAACCATATCTAGAATAATGATCCATTATACTTAATATATAACGAGCACCTCTCACACTTGGTTTTTTAGGACCTATAATATCAGCAAATACGACCTCTAGAGGCTCCTTTGTTTTAAATCCATTAATTCTATTTGCTGGTATTACCTTGCTTTTTTCTTGACTGCAAGCATTGCAGTGCAAATACTTACTGCAAGGCTTCAGTTTTATACCTTTAGACAGTTCAACAGTTTGCTTGAGCATTTTAAAATTTATATGCCCTAAACGTCTGTGTAACAAATATATGCATTCATCATGAGGTTTAACGTTATTATACACTGTGTTAGCCACCTCTAATTGATTATCATTTAACACATACAATTCACCTTTTAAAGTTGCAGTCACTTTTTTACCTTCTTTTTCTATTATGCAGTTTTCTCCCCTAAAGGTAACTACATAACCTAGTTTAATCAAAACTCTAACTGAAAGCAAATTAAACTTAAGTTGTGGTACATATAACATTTTTACATTTTCTTTTATGCAAGAACAATATGCTGTACCTTCAGCTTTTGCTTTCAGTTTCCAGCCATTAGGTAATGATATCTGCTGTGAACTCGTGGACATCTTAATAAATCTTTTCTTATCTTTTGTTATGCAGTGCGATGCTCCACTATCTACAACCCAAAAATTATTATTGTTCACAGTTTGGTTGCTATACATGGCTAACTCTAAGCATTTTTCATCCTTTTGATGCCTTTTAGCATTCTGGCTGGCATTTTGGCGTTTTGCTTTCTTGCAGAATCTGGCCAAATGTCTTTTTCTTCCACAATTAAAACATTTTCTAATTGTGTAGGCTGACGAAGATAATTCCTCTTCTTGTGGTTGTTCCCTTCTGAGTTGATCCCTTTCAAGCCTTCTCCTGGCTTCTTCAATTAATCTGCCAGTAATGTCAGTTAATGTGAGGTTATCCTTTGGCAACACTTCCAATGAAGTTACGTAATCATCATAGCTCTGATCTAATGAAGACAAAATTATATAAACCTGATGCAGTTCAGTGAAGATAAGCTCTTTTTCATGCAGCTCCTGAAAAATCCTCTTCATAGTGTTTATATGAGTCAACATGTCTCCATTCTTTTGAAGATGTGTTCTGAACAGCTTCCGTGTAAGATTTATATGAGCTCCTACACTGTCTCGAACATAAATCTTCTTTAAATTCTCCCAGCACTTAGCAGCTGTTTCTTCTCCATGAATATGGACAAGCTGCTGGTCACAGAGTGTCAGTCCTATTATACAGAGAGCTTGCTCATTCTTCAGTTTATATTCTTGTAACTTCTGGGCATCATCTTCATCCTCTGGATCCCAAGCATCTACCTCTGGTGGGTTTTGAATTATATTCCACAAACCTTCTCTACGTAGAAGTAGGCTGCATTTCATAGACCATGAAACATAGTTTGTTCCATCCAGTTTGGATATTAGAGACAAACTTGGTAAATTGACTTGTGCCATCTTTCTCTGGAATAAAACTACTTAATTAGCACTGTGCCCTCTGTTTTACTGTGTGTAAGCTAAAAAACACTTATCTCACATATTTTGCCTGCCTGCCTGCCTGCCCTGCAGATCCTTGCTAGGGTGTATCCCTAACACTAACGCAGCGGAAGCGTGCTGGGCCCATAACCAGTGTTAGGGATACACCCCTAGCAAGATCTGCAGGGCAGTCAGGCAGACAGGCAAAATATGTGAGATAAGTGTTGTGGGTAGCTTACACTCAGTAAAAGCAGATACAAGTGCCTATTAAATAGTTTTATTCCAGCAAGAGTTAAAACATAGTCAAAACAGTCCATATATCATTCACTTAGTTCAGTCCGTCCAGGGATTATTCATTTGCAAATTCCGGTGTCGAAAAAGAGAGGTCAGTACACTTACAAATCAGTCCGGTGATTTATCTTCTCGCAGTAGAGAGATAAACTCCTCTCTTCCTTGAGCTTTTCTTCAGTAGGGAAATACGCAGCTAACAAACATCAACGTAATCCAATCCAGTAAATTGTCAGTAATTGCCAGAAAACTGTCAGCGTCTCTTGCTCCCTATTATGGTGGTTTCACACCATACCCAAAAATACATGCTTTACAGTTAAAGTGACACACACTTAAACTAACAATCATAGCTTATATATATTATTTTACCCAAACTACGTTAGGTGACCTATGTTATACCTAACAGGTACATCTGCTGTGTTGACTGTTTTGATACTACCATCCACATTCGTGATCACCCTGGCTATGTTGTTGAATGGGAGCCCCCAAAGTTTGCTAGTCTTTGAGACTCGGTGTTCATTATCTTTATAGGAGCTGCTTACAATATCCAAGAGCTGTGAGTTCTAGTCCCACACATTTGTTTAATCTTATTTTGTGCAATCTGGCAAAGACAGAAAGCAAAACAGGCATGTCAAAAATAAACCCATATCTCTTAAGGGGTTATCTCCTTCCATATGTTCTTGTTGTTTTGTTATTTCATTTGATATCTGTCAGATTTATCAAATAAAGATCAACACTGTCAAATACTTACCTACCACAGAAAAGTCATCCATTATTTAGAAAAATTATTTTATGGCTCTTGTTGAAGCATCTATGGTAACACACTGGAAACCACATAAAGGAACCACACAAATAGAAATTGATCTATCTATGGAGAAAATCTGAATACGTTATATTAAAAGTATTATTAAATAACAATTACAGACCATATCAGTCCAACCTCAGCATATATCAGACATAAAACCTAGAGTGCTTTTGGACTAAGGTTACTCAGATTGTGTTGTCCTTTAAAATGTGTAAAGATCAAATACTACTACAAACAGCTAAAAACTGGTTCCACTAAGTTTAGCAAAAAGCTTAAATAGCATTTGAAGCCAATAAAGAAAAACCAAACTTTATTACTGGTATGTTTCTGAATTGTTCATGACAGAAAAACTAAAAAGGATTTTTTTTTTCCTGCTTTCTTATTGTGTCTAATTCTTCACCAAGTTAGACACAAATAAAAAAGCAAAAAAAAAATTCTTTTAATTTTTTTGGTAATTTTATATTTTTTTATTTTGCTTTTTTTTAATGAAATATTTCCAGTTGTTTTATAAGTTTATTTTCTACAAAGTTAATAATATGATTATACTGAATATTGAGCTATTGGAAAACTATTGGAAAGGACCAGCTCCTTGCCAAACCTATGGTCACTAGCCATGGTCATCCCCATCTTCAAAAAGGGAGACCCCAGCCTAGTTGAAAATTACAGACCAATATCTTTATGTTGTGTCACCTGTAAAAGTCATGGAATCAATTATTAACCAATCCATTATCCTTCACTTAGACACAAACAACCTACTCTCTAACAAACAATTTGGTTTAAAAAAAATTATCCTGTAATCTGCAACTCCTACATTGCAAAAACATATGGACTGTACAACTTGATCAGGGCAAAGCAATTGATGCTATTTACAGACTTCTGTAAAGCCTTTGATTCAGTGGTACACAACAAACTACTCCTAAAACTAAAATCTTGTGGTATCCAGACACTTGCATAACTGGATAGATGCATTCCTGTCAAACAGGCAACAAATGGTCAAAATAGGGAACACCCTATCAAATCCTGTACCTGTCAACAGTGGTGTCCCCCAAGACAGTGTTCTAGGACCAACTTTCTTTCTACTTTACATAAATGACCTCTGTGATCATATTAAGAGCAACTGCATTCTTTTTGCTGATGATGTAAAGCTATTCAACACCACTGACAATTCTGCTACCCTTCAAAATGACCTCAACTATGTGTCAGAATGGTCAAACAAATGGCAACTTCAAATCTCTACAAACAAATGCTCTGTCTTACATATCAGCAAAAAAAATCAGAAAATAAAATACAAGCTGAATAATCAAGACCTTGTTGATGACCCCAACTATGTCAAGGTCCTTGGAATACACATCACTAATGATCTAGTGCTAGAGCCCACTGTCAAGGTCCTTGGAGTACACATCACTAATGATCTAAGTGCTACATAGTATGCACAGTTACATATGTAACTACATAGCCAAAAAGCTCCTGAGTAGCTTTTCCTCTGGTAATATCACACTACTAACTAGAGCATACAAAACATTTACTAGACCAATACTTGAATACAGCTCATCAGTCTGGAATCCGCATTACATATTGGATATTATACAGTCAAGAAAGTCTAGAAATATTTCATGAGAAGAGTTCTCCTCTCCTCTACTCATAGCAAAATACCTGATGCCACCATATTTGAAATTTTAGACCTGACTCCACCAGACTGTCAATTATCTGGAAGCTTTCAATCTCAAACAAAAAAATCTCCATACCACAAGCCAGGCAAACACCTGGGCACAAACAGACCCCCCCCCCCGATACCTCCAGCTCAAACACATCCCAACCAGGCACCCAGATGAAACCTAGCTTCCTAACAAATGATAGCTATCCATTTACTCAGAGCCAAGCCGCACTAAAAGCCTCCAATACAGGAAACACAATGTTGCCAGCCAATCAAGACAAAAAAAGTTACAAAACGGACAGAAGATATTAGAAACACCAATCAAGCAGAACACAGCAAACTCCAAGACCAATAAACACAGACCAAGACTCCCAACCAATCAGGATGAAGCAAAAACCATTCTGGCACAACAGTAGGCTAGTATCAAATTTAAAACAGAAACGACTGTGAAAGCCTGATTCACAGACGAACACTATACAAAAACCTGATGATGGCAGATGAGATTCTGCCGAAACGTTGCTACAACTTTAAAAGCACAACTATAATGACGTGGGAAAATACTCAAACAAAGCTGAATACCATACATATAAATACCCGCGAAAACTTAAGAATGTATGTATGTATGTATGTATGTATGTATGTATGTATGTATGTATGCCATTCAGCTTTGTTCGGGTATTTTCCCACGTCATTGTAGTTGTGCTTTTAAAGTTGTAGCGACATTTCAGCAGAATCTCATCTGCCATCATCAGGCTTCTGTATAGTGTTCATCTGTGAGTCAGGCTTTTATAGTGGTTTCAGATTTAAATTTGGGGCAGTTTATTGCTGTGCCAGAATGGTTTTTTCTTCACCCTGATTGGTTGGGAGTCTTGGTCTGTGTTTATTGGTCTTGGAGTTTGCTGTGTTCTGCTTGATTGGTGTTTCTAATATCTCCTGTCTGTTTTTTGGCTCTTTTTGTCTCTTGATTGGCTGGAAACATTGTGTTACTTTATTGGAGGTCTTTAGTGCAGCTTGGCTCTGAAGATGATGAATGAGACTTCATCGAAACATTGCCTAGATACTTCCAATCTTACATGGGAGAAAACCCAAATAACCAAAGATCCACATACAAATACCCGTGAGAACCTCAGAAAACAAATATACATACATATACATATACATATACATATACATATACATATACATATACATATACATATACATATACATATACATATATATATATATATATATATATATATATATATATATATATATTTTTTCTGAGGTTCTCATGGTATTTATATGTGGATCTTTGTTGTTCGGTTTTCTCGCCGAAGACCGAAGTATCTAGGCAATGTTTCGATGAAGTCTCATTCATCATCTTCAGGCTTCTGTCTCCGGCTCTGTGCTTCTCAGAGAAGCACAGAGCCGGGAGACAAAGCCTGAAGATGATGAATGAGACTTCTGCCTAGATACTTGAATCTTACGTGGGAGAAACCCAACAACCAAAGATCCATATATATATATATATATATATATATATATATATATATATATATATCTTCTGTCCCACCTGTATCCACAGATGAAAACTTCAAGTTACAGAGTTCAAATACTTTACGTAAACAAAACCAGAGACAGAAGATTCAATTGCTCTGTTATCACAGTCCTTTGGCAATCCTCCTAGAATCTGTCCGGCAATTCTGTATAGTTCGTAAATCACAACACAGTAATCAGACACAAGTCTTTCCAAGGCAAAATTCACTTTGTTTTCCAGCAAAGATTACGAAGTCGTACGCTCCCTTATATCCTCTAAGAGAGGGCGTGTCAGTCTCATTAATTAATCCTTTGCTGGATGTCTCTTTTCTAATTGAGATTGACGTCTCAATCTTCTCCTAGTTCTGGCATCCCTCCAGCATCCGGCAGTTTCCTCACCTCTTGAAACCTCTGACACACTTTCCTGATTACAGTTAACACCTGAGGTGTAATTGGGGAAGTAGAGGGAGTGGACTCTGAAACCTCCAATAAATCAGGTTCATCTCTCAAATCCAACTCCTCTCCTCTATTTGACTCCCCTCTAAGTCACTTAATAATGCAGGCTTGAATCTCAGTGCCAGATCTTCTTCATCGCTCGAACCCACATCTACTGACTGATCAGATTCAAGTCTTGGAGTCACTACATACATACATACATACATACATACATATATATATGGATCTTTGGTTATTCGGGTTTTCTCCCACGTAAGATTGGAAGTATCTAGGCAACGTTTCGATGAAGTCTCATTCATCATCTTCAGGCTTGTGTCTTTGGCTCTGTGCTTCTCTCTTTTTTTAAAAAAATAGATTTTATTAAATTTACAATTTAAAAACACATCGACAATACATTTACAAAGTAGAAAGAAAGACGGGTAAGGGGAAAGAAGGAAAACACCCGGCCTAGCACACTGGATAAAGGCTGGTTGGGGGAAAGAGAAAGGATATAGAGGGAGAGAAGGGAAGGGGAGGGGAGGGAGAATAGGGTAGAAATACAATTAAAAACGAATGATATCTTTTTGTGACAGTCTGTAAGGATCATTACTCTTCATCATATCCAATCTACTCCTCTTTTCCATTATGTTTAAGTTACTTTTTATCATTTACATAATTTGTCTCTGTGTAAGCCAATTATACCATAAGTCCCAGTTGTCGTAAAATGTTGAGGACTCTTTGTTTTTTAATGCTATCGTTAATTTATCCATTTCAGCACACTCACAAATTTTCTGAATAACCATTTGCTCTGAAGGTGTACGAGGCAATTTCCAGCATTGAGCAAACACTAATCTAGCTGCGGTTAGAATATGGATTATTACGTATTTTGTTTTTTTGGATAAATATCTGTCAGAGATCCCTAGCAGGAAGAATTCTGGTTTATAGTCTATTTGTTCTTTAGTTATCTCCTCCAACCATTTTCTGATTTTTTGCCAAAATTTTTGGGTAGTTTTACAAGACCACCACGTGTGGAAAAATGTTCCTTCAGTGCTTTTGCATTTCCAACACCTTGAGCTCATGTTAGGGTTCATCTTCGCCAGCCTCGAAGGGGTAAGTGCCATCTATATAACATTTTATACATATTTTCTTTGTATGTCATGGATTTTGTAATCTTGATGTTTCTATTCCAGATCTTTTCCCATTCTGTTAATGTAATGCTTCTTCCAATATTCCTACTCCACGTTATCATGTTCCCTTTCACTATCTCTTGCTCTAATTCTACCTCCAATAAATATTTATAGAATTTGGAGATATTCTTTTTATTTGATCCTAATAAGATTTTATCTAAATATTGTAATTTGCTATAGATTCCAAACTCTTTGATATCTTGTTTGTATCTGCTATGGATTTGTATATATAACCACTGGTCAATTTTAAATCCCTGTTCCTGTAAGTCCTGTCGAGTTCTTAATTTTCCTAGAGGGTCTAATAAATCTTTATATTTAGTCGTTTTTGTTATATCCAAATTGTTGGGATGAACCATTGCCTCCATTGTTGAAAGCCAAATCGGAATTTTTGAATAATGTTTTTTGCATATTTTTTTCCAATTAGTTAATAATGAATCTCTAATAAGGTGTCTATGAAAATACGACTGTTTAGTTTTCCCCACATCCCATAGAAATGCATGCCACCCTCTCTGAAGATCGTGCCCTTCCAAGGCTAAAGTTCTTTTATTGAGTAAATTGACCCAGTCTTTTAACCATAATAAGTTGGCTGCCCAATAATATAATTCCCAATTTGGGAGCACTAGCCCCCCTCTACTTTTTGCATCTTGTAAAGCCTTAATATTGATTCTAGCTTTTTTCCCTTGCCAAATAAATTTAAGTGTTACCTTATTTATATCTTCAAAAAAAAATTTTGGTAATTTAATTGGGATTGTCTGGAATAAGTAAAAGAGTTTTGGTAAGATGTTCATTTTGATCGTGGCAATCCTGCCCAGTAGAGAAAGCTGCAGCTTATTCCAAGATTCTAGGTCTTTCTTAATTTGCTGTAATAGGCTCTGTGCTTCTCAAAGTGATGTGAACTTGCAGCTGCTTCTTCCTTTTAACTGCTAGTGTGGGTGTGACTTAATTGGGTGAGGGCTTGGCTGTGTTCTGATTGGGTGGGGGTGTGTTCTCATTGGTTGGGGTTTGGCTGTGTTCTGATTGGGTGGGGGGTTGGCCGTGTTCTGATTGTCTGGAGGTGTGCTCTGTTCAGGTGGGGGCTTGGTTGTGCTCACGTTAGTCTTAGTTGCTGGGGGATTTGAGCTGGTGAGCTGTGATCCTGCTGTTTGGCTTCGAGTTTGTGGTCGTGCCGCATCTTCATGGTGGGTGTCAGTTCGCTTCATGTATGGCTCGAAGGGGTTTGAAGTGGGTAGTGATGCAGCTGCAGTGTGGCTTCTGGTCATGTCTCATCTTCTGTATGGGTGTGAGTCTGCTTTCTACATGGAAGTGTGGTGGTGGCATCTTGTGTGGCCCTCATGGGTGTGGGTCTGGTGTCACTCTTCATGTTAGGTACTCATCTGTTCATGAGGACGGGTTTCCAAATGGCTGGTAGGCAGCCATTTTCACTACTATAAAAGTTAAAATGAGATTATAATAACATTCTTTTCTTTTAATCTGTTCATCTTCAAGAACAATAGCGATGGCTCCTTGTCATTTCTCTTCCTGTTACCCCTTGATTGTGATGATATTCAATCTATCCAATAAAAGCTTTTTCCACTAAAAGACAATCAGGCTCACCTGACAGCAGAAGGCCTCATTAGCATCCTGGCAGCCAGCTATGAAAGAGAGTCTTTAGGTTAATAATCACTTATATAAGAACATCAGGACTTCATAGAGAACACCTGGGAAGATTTTTCTCTCTATCCAAAAGGAATGAGGGGACAGAAATTAAGATTAAATCATTGGCACATCTTGTTCTTTAAGAAAAAAAATCAGCGCAAATCCATATAAAAGCATCCTGAAATTTGGAGAATTGAAAAAAAAAGTCCTGGTATTTATTGTTGCAAAGCCTTTGAAATAAAATTCAGGGAAAGCCTACTTAAAATTTATGGCCCGGTGGTAAAGCAATTTTAAAGCATTTTTCATGGTTCAATAAAAAAGTCCTCCAGGTCTGTTTCCTAATTGTTGCCTCACCAGGAAAAACAGATGAGTCTTCTGTGGTGGAATTCTGATAATTGGATAAGAACAAATGATAGCTGGTTGAACCTGTGTATCTCCATGCTACTGAAAAGATCAAGAGACATAATTACTTCACTGGATGTCCATCCACTGGACTTCACTGTGGATGTTTGCATGCATCATTCTACTGTGAACTTGACAATATTAAGGCCACCTTTGAAAAACAAAGAACAGTGGTGTTTTTTATCATCATGAGCATATTGCAAGATCTCTTTGTAGTAGATATAATTAGCGGCTTTTTTCCCCTATGGAATAAGACAGAAGCTTCTATCAAATTCATCTCATCACAACATTTGGTATCTGACAATTTAATTTTATGAACTGTAGGAGCTTGAAGCAAACAAGTGAATCTATGGCAGCCTTCTCAGCATTAAAGATGATATCATCAGAAAGAAATGTTACATTCTTGAGGCTATTCTCCATCCCACCTTTTTTTTGCAAGCTTTTGAAATGAGGGGGAAAAAATGAACAACACACTTACTCTTGGTATAAAAACCATTTAGTTCCATGGATCTGTGGCTTGCACTTTCCCTGACTTGGGGTGATCTCCTGAATTCATAACTTCTGTTGGAACAACAGGTGAAAGCTGAGGTCATGAAAGACTTTGTGGTTTGCCCTTTTGCATCAGAGGTGGTATTCAGCTAGTTCTGACAGGTTCTGGAGAATTGGTAGCGGAAATTTTGCGTAGTTTGGAGAACTGGTAAATACCACCTTTTGTTGGCCCTGCCCCCATCTATTCCCTGCCTCCCAAGTCCCAGCTGATTGGCTAGGTCTTCTTTTGTTGCCCTGCATAGGAGAATGGAGCTGGAAAGCAGGTTAGTGGGGCGGGGAGGGAATGGGGATTTTGCAGTAACCTTCCCCCAGGAGTGGGGAGGGAATTGAGATTTTGCAATATATCCTTCTACTGGAGTGGGGTGGAAATGGGGATTTTACAGTATTCTTCCCCTGCCATGCCCACCAAGCCACACCACACCCACCAAGCCACACCACGCCCACCAAGCCACACCAACAGAACCAGTAGTAAAAAAAATTAAATACCATCACTGTTTCGCATCCCTTCCTGGACCAGGAAGCACTGAAGACAGGGTGAGATTCTACCAGTTCGTACCTATTTGCTAGAACTGGTTGTTAACATTCTAAGCGGTTTGGAGAACCGGTTGTTAAAAGAAATTACTAGCCTAATCCTGTAAGGAAGGCAGGAAAGAAACATTCTGGTGTTGCTTACAGAAACTGCCCCTCTGTTAACCTTTATTACATTCTTGGCAGGTCTAGACTTCCTGTCTCAGGAACGTCTCTGGAGGTTTTTTTCCCCTTTCCTTTGCTGGTACTTTGCTTGTGTGGAGTGACCATTCAAAGTTACAATGGCACTGAAAAAAGTGACTTGTGACCATTTTTCACACTTACGACTGTTGCAGCATCCCCACAGTCATGAGAGGCCAGGCAAGGAGATGCGTGCCTCAATGTGAGTGATATTGAGTTGGCCACACCCAGCCAATAACATGACCACCAAGCCATGTCCACTCAGTCACATGACCACCTAAGCCACACCCACCAATTAAGCCACACCCACAGAACCGGTTGTTAAAAAAATTGAATCCTACCCCTGCTTCCAAGAATTATAAGTACCAAGACCATCTGTATACACAAGAGACAAACAAATAGATGAGAGTGACCCTGATATGTCAAGAACAAGAAAATTGCTAAACTAAGTATAAAATGAATTCTCAAATTTTGGCAAACCATGACCACTTTTCTCCAAGTAATAATTTCATCAGGATAAGATTGGACAAGACATACGTAAACCATTTACATTTAGTAATGAATTGTTATGGGAATACAGTACTAAATAAACAAAATGACAGAATTGTATACTATTTAAAATGTTGCACTTTGCTAAGGTGTATAAATATACAGACAATCCAAAAAGTACAAATTTACTACTATATTCAACACTGATGAAGAAACAAAAGTATTTTCATAAGTTGAACTCAAAAAATGGTGGACAATCTTAATGGTTGGCACTGATAATAGTGTACCATGTGAACAAAGTTGTTTCTTGCTTTAAAAATGAAACTGTCACCCATACAGAACCAGTTTTTTTGCAGTAGTTAAGAGAATGATTAAAATCTGAGGTTGGAAAGCTGAAGACCATGAGTTCAAGTTCTGCCTTAGTCATGAAAACTAGCTGGTTGACCTTGAGCCAGTCATTCTCTCTCTCAGCTCAGTCTACCTCACAGGATTGTTGTGGGAAAAATAAGAGGAGGAGATTCACCACCTTGATTTATTTATAAAAATAATAATGGTGGGATACAAATAAATACATTTCTGTTGTGTTAAAAATCCCAATCCACCAAATATATTACATTGTCATCTAAGCAAATTACAAATATTTTATCAACATTTTTAAATACCTTGAACTGTAATCATTAATCATTAACCCATAATAAAGAGATATGAAACAATTTTTAAAAAATTCATTTCAAGATAAGATTCTGTAACATAACAAAAATTCAAAAGATGCAGAATGGTTGGTGGGTCATAACAGAAAAAAAAAGCAGGAGGGAACTAATCAACAAACTTACTAATATTCAAGTCTGAACAAAATTATCATGCCTGGAGCAATTAAAAAAAATCAACCTTCTTCGAAGTTGCTAATAATACTTGTGGAGGTGACAATCCACAGCTTAAGAATTTCTACTATAGAGAATTGAACTCCCGCTGCCTTTGATAATCACTTTTTAATACTGGTATCTCAAGATGTTCAATCTTTTTGGGACCAGTTGAATTTCCATAATGTTATGTCCTGAGAACTCTAGGAGTTCTCACTCAGGTCCACTCACTTTGTGTGGGCGTTATTCCCCCATTCCCATTGGTTGGTTCTCTCCAGCAGCCAGCTATAAAAGCAGGCTGCGGGGGTCCAACCAGTTGCTGATTGCTGCGAGCCAGTTCCAGGCGTGGCAAGCACGGTCAGCCCTTTATTGTAAAATAAAGTATTGTTGCACTCATGCTCTGGTTCAGCCTCTCATTGCTCAAACTTAACACTGGCGACGAGGATGGGATGGCTACCAGAAGCACCATGCAACCGCTGAGTCACTAGCCACCGATCCGCAGCCCAGAGAGAGCGATCGGCTGGTGATAAGGAAACGCTGATCCGCAGCCAGAGAGAGCGGTCAGCCAACAAAACGAGCGATCAAAGAGCAAACGCTGATCCTCAGCCAGAGAAAGCGGTCTGGTTCAAAAGTTAGAAGCGTCTGTAGCCGCTTGTTAGCCCCTTACGGGAAAGTGAAGCGCTGCGAGCACGCAGCCGCTCTGTATTTGGCGCGAAATTCAAACAGGTGTCATTTGAATTTCGAGCCAGTAGGAGACACAGCACAGCGCTGTAGGAAGTCACTAACGCCCACTTTTGGCGCGAATCAAGACACCTCCAACGGCTAGCAGCCAACGTGGTAACCCAGAGAGAAAAGAGAGGGTAGCAAAAACCTCTCCAGAGCTGATATCACTAGTAACTCACGAGCGCCCGTTGTCCCAGAGAGATTTTTCCGCAGGTAGCCCAGCCGTTCCAGCACCATGAGTTCCAACCCAGTATTCCCGGCGTTTAAACCAGACGAAGAGAAGTGGGAATCGTATAAGAAACCGCTTCAATCATTACATCGATGCGGTCGGCCTGGCGGATGCGGGAGAGCATCGGAAAAATCCTATTTCCTAATCTACTGCGGAGCCACCGTTTACGATACCGCCGCAGCACTCGTGGCGCCGAGAGAATTGAAAAACGTTCCGTGGTCCGAGTTGCTTGAGATCCTCACTAACCACTACGCTCCCAGGCCTTCACAAATCACCAGGAGGTTCACGTCCGTATGAGGAAGCAATCAAGTAAGGTGACCATCAATCAATATATGGCCGCCCTCAGAACAGCAGCCCTGCACTGCGGGTTTGGAACATACCTGGAGGACATGCTCCTCGATCAATTAGTTTGTGGGGTCAAGGATCTCAACCTACAGAGGCGCCTGCTAGCAAAAAGACCTCAACCTCGCGCAAGCGGTCGAGGAGGCCCTAGCAGCCGAGCTAGCAACGAACTCAGCCACCGAAATTCAGGGCCCAAGTGCCAAGTTGGCATCGTTCCCAGTCCATTCCGAAGAGGTGGAAGCGGAGGAAACCCACAACGATGAAAACAACGTCCACCGCCTCGCCAACGACAGACAATCGCAGGTAGGGGCCAAACAAGAATACACCGGTCCACCCAGGCACATCACACTGTGCCTAGCCTGTGTGTCAGCCTCAAGATCTCTTCGGGTACCCCAACTATTATCCTTTATTTCTCCCTTAGTATCTCTACTACTGGGCTTACTTCTTTCGGCTGTCATTAGCAACGGGGGAGGGGTAATTGTGGGGGAAGAGAGCTGGAGGTGTTTTGCATTCTTTACTGTGGGCAGAAGAAGGGAAGATTTCTTCTTTCCAACTTTCCATTTCCTTGCTAGCCTCTATCCTTTTTGCGCAGCTGCGAGGTCTTATCAAAATATGTCAAGGTCAACGGACAGAGGCCTCATCACTACCTGAAGATGCTCACATGATCATATTCGGAACTTTTAATTGGCAGAGACTTCTGGACTTTGGGGGGTGGGAACAATTCCATTTCTTTGTATGTGTGATCTGCGCGCCAAATTCTCACTTTCGGAATTCCATTTGTAGCTTCCTTTTCATCTTCCAGTAAAAGAAGAACTTTGCTCTGAACCATGGAGTCTGAGTATTTCTTTCTTGGATTTTGAAAGGAGCTCATACCGACATTATTCCGAAAGTCTATGGACTTTATAGTAGATTTACCTGAGAGTGCTGGGCACACGGTGATCTGGGTGGTGACCGACTTGTTTTCCAAACAGGCACATTTCATACCTTGCACCAAGATTCCCTCGGCGAAGTCGTTAGCCAAACTGTTCATTATACACGTCTACAGACTGCATGGTGTTCCTGAACGTATAATATCAGATCGAGGAGTTCAATTTACCTCGAACTTCTGGAGGGAATTTTTGAAGTTGATAGGCTCCACCCAAGGGTTAAGCTCCGCCCACCACCCCCAAACTAATGGGGCCTGCGAGAGGACTAACGGGGTGCTAGAGCAATATCTCCGATGTTACATAAATTATCAGCAAGACAACTGGGTGGACCTGCTACCTTTTGCCGAAGTAGCGTATAACAACTCCGTTCACAGCAGCACTGGTTTTACCCCGTTCAAAGTGGCCACGGGACAAGATTTTGTACCCATACCTGAACTTCTCGCGAGAAACCCAATATCCAGTCATTGGATGACTGGATATCTCAACTACAACTCAATTGGCCAGTCGCTCGCAAAGCTCTGGACGAAGCGCATCAATCCCATAAGAAGTTTGCAGACAAGAAAAGAGCCCCACAACAGTCGTATCAAGTAGGCGACAAAGTATTCCTCTCAACCAAGTATCTGCAAACCACTCAGAGATCAAAGAAGTTAGGCCCTAAGTATGTGGGGCCCTTCCCTATTGAGCGAATTGTGAATCCCGTGACAGTTCAAGTGACGCTACCAAAGACTCTTCGTCGCATTCATCCTGTTTTCCATGTCAGCCTGCTAAAACCCGAGCACACCTGTACATTGAGACCGACCCAGACTGATCCCCCCCGTCCCATTGTTGATTGAGGGTGAACAACATTTTGAAGTTAAAGAGATTTTAGACTCTCGAAAAAGGAGGGGTCGCCTACAATATCTTGTAGCCTGGAAACATTTCCCCCTCTCATGCTGAGTGGGTGAACGAAAAAGACGTTAGGGCTCCTGACCTGCTAAAGAAATTTTATACTAAGTATCCTGATAAACCATAAGAATGTATGCAATGCTTAACATATCTTTTTATTTTCTTTTACAGGGACTAATGTCCTTTTCTAGGGGGTCCGAATGTCAGCCTCAAGATCTCTTGGGTACCCCAACTATTATCCTTTATTTCTCCCTTAGTATCTCTACTACTGGGCTTACTTCTTCGGCTGTCATTAGCAACGGGGGAGGGGTAATTGTGGGGGAAGAGAGCTGGAGGTGTTTTGCATTCTTTACTGTGGGCAGAAGAAGGGGGGATTTCTTCTTTCCAACTTTCCATTTCCTTGCTAGCCTCTATCCTTTTTGCGCAGCTGCGAGGTCTTATCAAAATATGTCAGGTCAACGGACAGAGGCCTCATCACTACCTGAAGATGCTCACATGATCATATTCGAACTTTTAATTGGCAGAGACTTCTGGACTTTGGGGGTGGGAACAATTCCATTTCTTTGTATGTGTGATCTGCGCGCCAAATTCTCACTTTCGAATTCCATTTGTAGCTTCCTTTTCATCTTCCAGTAAAGAAGAACTTTGCTCTGAACCATGGAGTCTGAGTATTTCTTTCTTGGATTTTGAAAGGAGCTCATACCGACACTGTGGGGGATCGCATCAAAGAGCCACCTGCAAGTTTAAAGGAGCCACTTGCAACAACTGCCATAAGAGGGGGCACATCGCGAGAGTCTGCCAAGCCCCTCAAAGCACTGCACACAGACCCCCGTCCTTGCACTCGGGACCACAGAGGCAAGTATTAAACTGTCGCACGCACCGCCTTGCCAGGCGTACTTGCCACACTGTTAGTAAAATTTCTCTCTCCGTTTCCCTAGAAGGTAAACCGTGCCACATGGAGGTTGACACAGGGTCAGCGCTCTCAATAATCTCGTGGAGCACCTCAAGAGACTCCATCCCAGCCTATCTACTACCCAGCTTCAGAGATGCCAGTTCGGTCTGAAGGACTACCAGGGAAGGCCATTCCCGTGATCGGCAGAGTCAAGTTCTTTGTCAGTTTTAGAGCTTTTAAAGGCCACCTACCTCTAGTGGTAGTTAACGGCAATCTACCCACCTTATTGGGGCTCGATTGGTTTCCCCACCTCGGCCTAGGGCTAACAGGAGTCCATGCTGTCTCAACCTCAGACACTGACTCCTTATTCGCTGACTACGCAGATGTGTTCAGTGAAGAGCTGGGGTGTTATAATGGAACCCCATCTGCGTTCACCGTTGACCCCAGGCAGTCCGAATCAGATTAAAACCACGTAGAGTTCCATTTGCTATTCGACCAAAACTAGACGCTGAATTGGATAAACTACTAAAACAAGGGGTCATTGAGCCAACAGATTTCGCCAAGTGGGAGACGCCCATTGTCACACCCTTAAAAAAGATGGTAGCCTGAGAATTTGCTCGGACTACAAGACAACAATCAATAAATATTTACAAGTTAGCGCCTACCCTGTGCCCGTCATTCAGCACTTATTACACACATTCGAGCCGGGCAGTATTTTTGCTAAATTGGACATGTCTCAAGCATATCAGCAGTTCCCTGTTGATAACCAAACAGCGGAACTTCAGACCATCGTCACTCACAGGGGTGCCTTCCGATGCAAGCGTCTCCAATTTGGCGTAAGTGTTGCCCCGGTATTTTTCAATCCCTCATGGAGCGGATTTTACAGGGCCTCCCTGGTGTAGTACCCTACTTGACGACATCTTGGTCTCGGCCAGGGACAGACCCC
This sequence comes from Pseudonaja textilis, assembly GCF_049901715.1. NCBI lineage: Eukaryota > Metazoa > Chordata > Lepidosauria > Squamata > Elapidae > Pseudonaja > Pseudonaja textilis. Next base: position 179,906,542 of record NC_141990.1, on the reverse strand, counting down.
AACTCTTCCAGAGAGTGCGAGCAGTGTTAGAGAGGTTCAGACAGCATGGCCTCAAGTTAAAAAAAAAGAAAAATGCGCCATTGCCACTAGACAGGTGGACTTTCTGGGTTATAAAATTGACGCCTCTGGCATTCACCCCTGGAGTCCAAGGTTAGGGCAATCCACGAAGCTCCCACACCAACCTCCAAAACGGAGCTACAAGCTTTCTTGGGGCTGCTGAACTTTTATGCATCCTTCTTGCCCCATAAAGCCTCAGTAGCCGAACCCCTACACAGATTACTAGACAAAAAGTCACCGTGGCACTGGGGGCACAAAGAAGACCAGGCGTTTAACGCCGTCAAATCACTACTTACGTCAGAGGCAGTGCTCATCCAATTCGACCCCAACCTTCCTTTAGTACTGGCAGCAGATGCATCCCCTTTTGGAATTGGGGCGGTCCTTAGTCACAGACTCCCCAATGGCGCCGAGGCCCCCATCGCCTTTTTCTCCAGGACGCTCTCGGCCACGGAGCGAAACTACAGCCAAATAGACAAGGAAGCCCTAGCAGCTGTTGCGGCCGTGAAAAAGTTTCACGAATTCCTTTTTGGCCACTTCTTGAACTGGTCACCGACCATAAACCCCTCCTGGGCCTACTGGCCGGCGACAAACAGACACCTCAAGTCCTTTCCCCTAGGATGACAAGGTGGACACTTTTCCTAGCGGCCTACTCATACAAACTTATTCACCGCCGGGCAAAACTCTATCCCACGCCGACGCTCTCAGTCGCTGCCCCTTACCCGCTCCGGCTGAAGACCCAGCTCCTGTCAACGCCATTTTGAAATCACCCAGTTGGACCTGCCCATCACCGCCCTTGACATCGCCGCTAAAACCAAGGCAGACCAAGCGCTCGCCCAGGTGCTCGACTGGGTGAGGAGAAGGTGGCCGGGAGGCAACGTTGATAACAAATTCGCACCCTTTAAGACTCGCATGCAGGAACTGTCCAGTTTGCAGGGTTGTCTACTGTGGGGCACTCGAGTGGTCATTCCGACCTCGCTGCGTACCCGAGTCCTGGAGGCGTTGCACGAGGGACACCCGGCATCGTGAGAATGAAGTCATTAGCACACAGCTACGTGTGGTGGCCGGGTCTAGACGAGGACATTGTCAATTGGGTAAGTTCCTGCAGCATTTGCCAGGAATCCTGTCCTGCTCCCCCATCGCCACCCCTACCAGATGGGAGAGCGCCAGCGCCCCTTGGTCTAGAATCCATATCGATCTGGCCGGCCCGTGCATGGAAAGATGTTCCTAGTGGTCGTGGACGCTTATTCCAAATGGATAGACGTGGCACAGCTATCCACAACCACCACACTAGCAATCACCAATGTGTTAACGCGCCTGTTCGTTACACATGGACTACCCGACTCCATTGTCTCCGATAATGGCCCACAGTTCGCATCAGTAGAATTCAGCCGTTTTGCTGCCAACCTGGGCATTCGCCACATTTTCACAGCCCCATTTCACCCTGCCAGTAATGGGTTGGCTGAAAGGGCCGTCAGGACCACCAAAGAGGCCCTCGCTAGGTTTGGCAGGGATGACTGGCACCACAAACTCGCACGGTTCCTGATGAGCCAGCACTCAACCCCTGTACAGTCACCAATAAGTCCCCAGCGGAACTTCTAATGGGCCGGCGCCTGAGGACTGTATTGGACAGACTGCACCCTCAATACTGCCATGACTCTCCTCGCTTCTACTTCGGGGTTAGACATTTTATGTTACAGGAGCCAGTATTCGCAAGGAATTTCGCTGGGGACCCACTTTGGATTCCAGGCGAGGTCATCGCCGCCACCGGGCCGAGATCGTATAGGGTAAGGCTGGAGGATGGTCGCGTCTGGAGGAGACACATAGACCAGCTTAGAAGGCGCCCCAGCACCCTTGCCAACAAGAATCCAGAGTCTCCAGTCGAAGAGGAACCACCACATCCGCCGCCCAGCCACATCGCACCCAACGACCAGTCTGCACCAGCGGTTGCTCCGGTCAACCCAAACTCGGACAACAGCGCCCAGAGATTTGACCAGCCTGATCCAACCCACGAGAGCTCGACCCCAGTAACCAACCCGGTGGTTTCCGAGGATGCCCAGTCCGGAGGGAGCGTTGGCGACACTATGCCGGCTCAACTGTCACAGACTGATACCGAACAGACAGACAATGTTCCCGAGCTGCGCGTTCCGGGCGCCAACACAAACCCCCGTCTACCTCAAGGACTATGCATGTTCGCATCTGGGGGGAAGGGGTGTTATGTCCTGAGAACTCTAGGAGTTCTCACTCAGGTCCACTCACTTTGTGTGGGCGTTATTCCCCCATTCCCATTGGTTGGTTCTCTCCAGCAGCCAGCTATAAAAGCAGGCTGCGGGGTCCAACCAGTTGCTGATTGCTGCGAGCCAGTTCCAGGCGTGGCAAGCACGGTCAGCCCTTTATTGTAAAATAAAGTATTGTTGCACTCATGCTCTGGTTCAGCCTCTCATTGCTCAAACTTAACACATAATTTTCTTGCCCTTGTGGTCAATTGATACTTTCTGACATATGCTAATAAAATACTTGCTATTTGTTGTTCTTTGTGCTGATGAGGGGAATGTTCTAAAAATGGAACAAACAAATTATGAATTCCTGTTTCATTAGTTGACAAATATACTACTTTGGGAAGTGGAAGTTACAGCTGGCTACTTCAGTCTGTAACATCACTGAAAGCAAAGGACTTCGTCAAACTGGAAAAACTATCTTAGAAAAATATTATCACCAAGAAACACTCTTCGATTGTATTTAGAATTGAATGAATGGAATGGGAAGAAGGATGTTTTCTGGGTATAATACTCAAGGTAAAGTTTTTTATTTTGTTTTGGCCAAAAAGATTATGCAAAGAATGGTCTCCCATTATAACATATTCTGTATTTTTACAGTGCAGGAAGTCTGGTGATTTGATTCAGCAGGAGAAAATAAGCACACACCTCCACTGGGGATTGCAGAGGACCTTGGGCAACTAATCTGTAATTTATTGTTCCTCAGTGACAAAGGCCTGAGAAAAAGTTCAGAGTGATGAATGAAATTAACCAAATAGCTCTATAAGAGGAAGGCTATAATAGAAGGTTAATGCAAAGTTTTGCAAAGTTCAGAAAAGAGCAAATTGGCTTGAGAGAGAGGTTAGTGCCTTAAAGGTTAAGGTCATGAAGCTGAGGAATTATCTTGATTTATTATCAACTGAACATTACAAATGTAAATTCTCAGTAATTACAGGAGGTTATTCTACATTGTTATCGCCTGTAGGACATTGATAAAATATTTTAAAATTCTATCGATTTGAATTGAACTGGCATCAAATAGGAACATAATAAGCACATTTTCTAAGGATTTTTGGCACTCTAATAGGCTGAAGTAAAGTCTGAATGGTATCTGTGTTCATAAACTTTCCACTTGCTCTAGAAAATTATCTCTATAGGATATGGAAGGCTGAAAATCACAGAGTACAAAAGGTTGGCACCTGCAGTGTTGAGCTGTCATTGGAGATCTTTAGTGGTGTCTCCGGTTCTGCACTGTCTTCTAAACAAAGCTCAGTATTTTATTTTATTTTTGCAATGATTATTTAATGCTAGCAAGATTGTATTCTGCATATTTAGAACAGGAATGGGCACATGAGTCTCCATGGAATAAACATAGGATAAAATGTACATGCTGATATCATGTCATAATATAATTTGACATATCAACTTGATATGGATTCATCAGGATTCAATTACATAATGGCAATTTTTGTGCAGTTAACATCCTTGTATATTGCCTTGTTGGTATCACTACAGATACTGCTTATGCAAACACTGTTGAAAGAGCACTTTTTTTTTTTCTTGGAGAGTTGTACAGCCTCTGCAGAGACTACCTGGGACACAGGCAGACAAAACAGGAATAAAATTTGGTTACCTTCCTTCTCCTCTACTGTCCTCCGAATTGGACATGGTTTTTAATATGTGTTGTTTTCTTTGAAATGTAAGCCTCCAGAGTCATCAAGGAGTTGGGCAGCCTCAAAATGTGATTAGTAAAAGCAAGTGCTATGGGAGTTAACCTTCAAAAATGGCTCATGAGGTAGGCAAAATGGTGCCACCATCCCCAGAAGTAATAAACTTCTTTGAAATTTAGTTATTTCCACTAGGCTGCTTCTTGAAAAATGAGATCTTCTTGATATCAGAAGCTTGGGTAGAGAGATGAAGCTTATAATCCAATATAAGATTGTCCTCATGGTTATGGGAAGTCATTGGCATCTATACGCAGGAAAGATTGCTTCCCCACACTAAAGAGGGCTCCAAAATATTTTTAAAGTCACCAGAGAATAACTCTAAAATAAATCCATGGGCTACTTAGCTTCCCCTTCCAAGTTCAGCTATGTCTTCAGCATGTCCCTCTAAATCAGGCCTGCACTTTGATACTTTAAAAATAATCATGGGGTATTGTGTTCTACAGAAGTTCTATTTGTTGGTCCGCAATTTGAGTGGGAGTTTTGTTTGTTCTTATTGACTGAGCAGCCTGACAGTGAACTATAAAAGGGAGCAGTCAGACAGCATCAGCTGTTACCTGTCAGCTGGCCGATTCAGCAACATATTGGCAGACTAGGGTAACCTGTTTCTTTGGTTACAATAAACATTGTTTCATTCATCAATGCCTGCCTCTGCTCATTCTTAGAAAGAATATAATACTGGTGATGAAGGTGGGATGCCTGCCTCAAAGCTGAGGAAGAAAGAGCCAGAGGTATTGTGTTTCTTTTTTTTAACCTCAGGATAGACAAGATGTCAACTGCTCCAACATTTCCGTGTTTTCACCCATTGTCAGAAACTTGGGAATCTTACATTAATCGTTTTGACTGTTTCCTATATGCTGCTGATTTGTCTGAGATTTCAAACCATAGGGAAAAAGCATATTTCCTAAGCTTTTGCAGGGCTGTGGTTTTTGATACCGCCACAGCGCTGTTGGCACCTCAGACTGTTAAAGCGGTATCCTGGGAAGATTTACAAGAACTTTTAAGTAATCATTATTATCCTAAACCTTCAAGGATTGCGAGGTGGCACACATTCAGGAGAAGAGTACAGGCTGAGGGAGAGACTATCAGTACATACATGGCTAACCTCCGAAAAGCAGCACTACATTGCGGGTTCCAGGATCTCGAGGATCAATTACTGGATCAATTAGTATGCGGTTTACAAGACCTCAGGCTTCAAAGATGCTTGCTTGCCAAGGGCGCTTTAACCCTTAAGATGGCTGTTGAGGAGTCTCAAGCAGCAGAAATGTCAATTATCTCTGCTGCTGAGATACAAGGCTCTAATAGCACTGCTACATCCAACCCAAACGCTACTGTGCATTATGATGACAGTTTTCCTGACAAAAATTCTGAAGCCAATGAAGATGTAAATCGCCTCAGAGGACAGCCTCCACCACAGCAAAAGAATTGGATTCCTGATAACAAATCTATGCAACCGC